>NC_136414.1:115000000-115660000 GCF_051521515.1 Lactuca serriola | reverse complement strand
ATCCCTTAAAATAAAAATATGAGTACTACGTCTACCGGTGAAACGTAATAATAAATACACCTTCAACACCAAAATCATTACCAAACGAATTGATTCGGTCTCGAATCAATAACGAATCAAAAATCAATAAACAATGATACTTCAATACACACGCGGAAGTTTACGAGAAGTCAATACACCATCTTTGGGCTCGAAAGTTTCAAATCGTGTTTGTTGGGCCTAGCTAGCCCAATGAAATGATCTTTAGGCCCGAAGGGAACGCGCTTACATGTTATTGGGCCTTATATGACCTAATTCCGTGTAAAAGGACTTTCAATAGCTTTATTGTGTTGTTGGGCCCCAAGGGTGCTTTGGTACTGCTAGCAAAGTCGAGAAGTCAAATGCGAGTCGGGCCAAGTGCCTTTCGCATTCACGATAGCCTTGAACGACTTATGGAAATAACGGGGGTTTCGCACCCTCTTTTCTCCTCGGTTGTGGGGCTATGAGAAGTCAGGGTGGTTGGATTAAGTGAGTAGTACGGACGACGCCTAAGGGATCGTTTGTATAGTTGTAAACTAGTCATTTCATTAATGCGTGATTATAACGACTCACAACCCATAATTAATCCAATGTAACCTGTAATTATGGAAAACAACGTCGTATCGGAATAATACTAACTAAGCCACGTAATTTGATGTATTGGGAAAACATCGGGTTTTCCCTGGGAAATTCAACACTCTTGATTATGTGATATACATAAAAAGTCTAACAATTATTCACATTTATAATAATCAACAAGCATACTTACGGATCTTCAGACTTTTTCTCATATACAACATTTTTTTTAGAAAATATCGGATTTTCTGAGGTTTTCAAAACTATACAAATCATTTCTTTTCAAACCTTACTTATGAACTCACCAACATTTCATATGTTGACGTTGTCCAAAATACTTGTATTCTTATGTAACAGGTAAATCGAAGAAAAATGTGTCCAGTTATGTCATGATGTTTGTTTAAATAATATCGAACGGTTTATGTTTTGGAATTGTAATGTTTTGAAACAATGTACTGAATGTAAACAATACCGGTTCGGGGGTGTGACAGGTTGGTATCAGAGCTCTGTTTATAGTGAACTAGCATATCTAGCCACACATTGATATGCAACTATAAACCAAAAGAGGGACTAACACAACTCTGAACAAAACAAGTAAAACATAACAATAAAACACCCTTGCTTGTATTAGGAACGAGAACCTAACACCGAATCAAACACGATAATGCTAGTATCTCGGTTAATCCAGGACTGTTCTTAGTTGTATCAAGGAACGGATGTAGCCTGATCAACTACATTCCTACCAAGGTATCACTACCACACGTCCTGAGGAGATCGTGATAGCTAGGGAACCTAAAAACATACCCCTTTATCACCAAAAAGAGAACGTCTGTTTAGTCTGTACAATAGTGGTAGCATCCTAGGAATAATGGTAGCATATTTACACACTCTCGCAGACAGCGTGGCTGGTTTCCATCATCCCGGAGATCCTTACTTCCCTAACCAGGGAAATAACGGATGGATCAACGAAGAGCCTGAAGAAGAGCCTGAGGAAGACCCCGAGGAGGAATCTGACGGGGAACCAGAGGCAGGAGCCGAGGGCGAGCCAGCCAAACCAGAAGAAGATGAAGGAAACTTTGAGGAGGAACCTGACGACAGCGAAGGGGGTGATTTGGACGCGGAGTCCGAAGTCATCAACCCCCCTTACCCGATTGGGGTGCCTGCTTATCGGGTGGGCCCCACTGGTCCTACACCCCCTGGGGTATTGATCTTTGGAGATGGAGCAGACAACAGGGACAGCGACCCCCATTCGGCATGTCACGCGAGTTCTTTGACCTGAGGGACGGAGGACCGGCCGATCGAGCCCTTCCAGTCATGGTGAGACGGTTACGAAACACTAGCGACCTTGCTCAGAGCACCGCCGACCAGGTACGCCAACTGTGGACTAGGGTCGAGCGTGCAGAGCAGGAGACACGAGACGTCCTTTGAGAGTTCCATATGAGGCAGCTGAGGTGGGAGTCTCGACTCCAGGACACAGAACGACAGGTGGCTCGTCTTCAGGGAGCATCCACTTCCTCAGCACCACCCCCGGGCACAACTCATCGCGATTAGGGATAGGCTTATCTGACTAGGCCATTAGGATCTATGCTATGTACCCCGACTCTATGTTTAAGTGACTACACTACTCATAGAGCAAAATTTTCATGTATTAAACGCAGATAATATTAGTGAACTTTTACGTGTTTTATTATGACATTACAAATTGCTATGTGTTGCGAATCCATGATTATACGCTAATTTGTAGAAGTACTTAAGTTCGTACCAAGCACCTAGTCAGTAGGATCACAACCTCACAGAAACCACATGCACTCAACATCTTTCTGTTTCATGACAGAAAGATGCCTCGCCGACCTACTCGCGGAAACCCTGGACCAACCCCACCCGAAGTTGACTCCACTGCATTCCAGGTAGCCGTATCTGCTGCGGTCACCGCAGCTATGGCACAAATTCACCAAGGGAACAACGGAGGAGGCAACGGGCAAGCGGCCGGGAGTCCGAACAATGGAATGAATCAAGGACCCACCAAAACTTGTACCTACAAGGACTTCACAAACGCCAAACCACGGACCTTTAACGGCACCGGAGGAGTGATCACCCTGAAACGATGGATCGAGAAGGTGGAATCGGTGTTCGAGATATGTGATTGACCTGAAGAGATGAAAGTAAAGTTTGCTGCATGCACTTTTGTCGACCAAGCGCTCACTTGTTGGAACGGGCACGTGGAAGCCATGACACTCCCCGTAGCCAATTCCATGCCATGGACAGAAATGAAGGAAATGCTGATGGGCGAATACTGCCCTCGTGGTGAGATTCAGAAAACGAAGCAAGAGTTGTGGAACCTCACTGTACGGAATGTTGATATCGATGCCTACATACCAAGATTTAGTGAACTATCTCTGTTATGTCCGGGAATGATCACCTCAGAAGGAAAGAAGATCGAGCGATTCATCTGGGGACTAACCTCTCCGATCCAAGGAAACGTGATAACTGCAAATCCTGAAACTTTCGACAGTGCTAAGAGATTGGCGAAGAAACTGTATGACCACAACAACAAGAAGGGTGAGAAGCCAGCGGAGGCTGAAGGAAAGAAGGAAGGTGATGGCAAGAAGGGGAAGAACAACAAGAGGAAGGGGTGTCAAGGCCCCGAGACTTCTAAGAAGCAGCAGACAGTGGCAGTTAATGCTGCCACCGCACAAGTTCCGGCTACACCACATGCTCCAGCCTCAGCTGTTTCGAATGCTCCTAGACCTTATTCCGTTAATCTTCCCAAGTGCAACAAGTGCGGTTTCCATCACAATGGAGAGTGCAAGGAGCTGCAGTGCACCAGTTGCAATCGGAAGGGGCACACGGCAAGGTATTGCAGGACTTACCCTCCTCAGAATCAACAACAGGGAAACAGCAACAACAACAACAACAACCGCAACAACAACAACATCAACACCGGCTACAACAATGCATGGCCTAGCCACACCTGCTATGGGTGTGGGAGGACTGGGCATTTCCGCCGAGATTGCCCTAACAACAACAATCCCGGAAATGGAGGAACAGGAAGGGTGCTGACCATGGGTCAGGGGGAGGCGATTCAGGATCCCGCTGTTGTTACCGGTACATTTCCCCTAAACCACACTTATACATGCATCCTATTTGACACCGGAGCTGAGCGAAGTTTTGTGAGCAATAAGTTTAAACATTTATTAAAACAAAAACCGCAGAAGCTCAATGAAACCTTTACATTGGAAATCGCCAATGGGAAAACTGAATCCACTGGGGAAATCTACACCGGATGTACCCTAACCTTAAATCAACACGTCTTTCGAATAGACTTAATGCCTGTTTCCATTAGGAGTTTTGATGTCATTATTGGCATGGACTGGTTAAGCCCCCACCATGCTGAAATTATGTGTCACGAGAAGGCCGTTAGCCTACACCTTCCCAATCACGAAACCCTAGTTATTTACGGAGACAAACCTAGCACGAACCTTCGCCTCATCTCGTGCATCCAGGCACCAAAGCATCTACGAAAGAACGATTTGACGTTTCTGGCTCACATAGTGGGTAAAACCAAGGAAGAGGTTAACATTCAAGACATTCCCGTAGCACGTGAATTCCCAGACGTATTTCTTGAAGATCTTCCTGGAATACCCCCAGAGAGACAAGTTGAGTTCCAAATTGACCTCGTTCTAGGAGCAACTCCTCTCGCTAAATTGCCCTACCGGCTAGCTCCTGCTGAAATGCAGGAATTGTCCAACCAACTCAAAGAACTCCTGGGCAAGGGATTCATCCTACCCAGTTACTCACCATGGGGATCTCCAGTCCTCTTTGTCAAAAAGAATGACGGATCTTTTAGAATGTGCATTGATTACAGGGAGTTAAATAAACTCATTGTCAAAAATCGCTATCCACTCCCACGAATCGACGATCTATTTGACCAGCTCCAAGGAGCTAGTTACTTCTCTAAGATAGATCTACGATCCGGATACCATCAACTCAAAGTCGGGAAGAGGATATTCCTAAAACCACTTTCCGAACTCGTTACGGACATTATGAATTTGTCGTAATGCCCTACGGTCTAACGAATGCTCCTGCCGCATTTATGGATCTGATGAACCGAATCTGTCGACCATTCCTCGACAACTTTGTCATCGTCTTCATTGACGACATTCTCGTTTATTCCCGAAGCGAGGAAGAGCATGGCCAACATCTCCGACAAATCCTAGAAACTCTGCGATCGGAAAAGCTATACGCAAAACTCTCCAAGTGTGAGTTCTAGCTCCGTAGCATGAACTTCCTAGGTCATGTTGTTAGCCAAGATGGAGTTCATGTGGATCCCTCTAAGGTCAAAGCCGTTGAAGGATGGGCCGTTCCGACAACACCCACAGAAATTCGTCAATTCTTAGGCCTAGTGGGCTACTATAGGAGGTTCATTCAAAACTTCTCTAAGATCGCCAAGCCACTTACCTCACTTACACAAAAGGGCGTACCATTCAAATGGACGGACAAACAAGAAGTTGCATTCCGAACCCTGAAGCAGATGCTCTGCAGCGCCCCGGTACTATCTCTACCAGAGGGAACGGAAGATTTCGTGGTCTACTGTGATGCGTCAAATCAGGGTTTAGGTTGCGTTCTCATGCAGCATGGAAGAGTGATAGCTTACGCATCCCGCCAACTAAAAACGCACAAAGTGAATTATACGACCCATGACATAGAATTGGGAGCCGTGGTCTTTGCTCTGAAGATTTGGAGGCATTACCTTTATGGCACAAAGTGCACCATCTTCACAGACCACAAGAGTCTCCAGCACATCTTGAATCAGAAAGAGCTGAATATGAGGCAACGAAGATGGGTGGAGTTATTAAATGATTACTAGTGTGAAATCAAGTATCACCCAGGCAAGGCCAATGTAGTAGCTGATGCATTGAGCCGGAAAGAGTACTCTAATCTTCGTGCAAAAACTCTCTCGATAACCATCCAATCTCACCTAACCACTCAGATCAGGGTAGCCCAGTCAGATGCCATGAAGACGGAAAACAGAGCAAGCAAAGCATTACGCGGAATGGAAAAGAACCTAGAGGTGAGAGAGGACGGAGTATACCATTTCATGAACCGTATTTGGGTCCCTAAACTCGGAGGATTTAGGGAGGTAGTCATGAAGGAAGCCCACAATACGTGGTACTCCATCCATCCCAGCTCGGACAAGATGTATTTGGATATTGAACAACACTATTGGTGGCCTAACATGAAGGCCGAAATTGCCACCTATGTCGGTAAGTGCCTTACTTGTGCCAAGGTAAAGGTGGAGTACCAGAAGCCCTCGGGATTATTACAGCAACCGGTGATTCCCGAGTGGAAGTGGGAAGGGATTTCTATGGATTTTTTGACCAAGCTACCCAAGACGTCGGACGGATTAGACACTATATGGGTAATAGTTGACCGACTGACGAAATCCGCCCATTTCCTGCCAATAAAAGAATCATATAAGATGGAGAGACTGATGTGTTTATACATTCGAGAAATCGTGAGACTTCATGCAATACCAGTGTCTATCATCTCAGATAGAGACAGTAGATTCACTTCACGTTTTTGGCAATCACTTCAGAAAGCACTCGGAACCCATCTCGACATGAGCACCGCTTATCACCCACAAACGAACGGTCAAAGCGAACGAACCATTCAGACGCTCGAAGACATACTTCGCGCATGTGTGATAGAATTTGGGAAGTCTTGGGACATCCACTTACCCTTAGTTGAATTCTCTTATAACAACAGTTACCATTCGAGCATCAAAGTCGCTCCTTTCGAAGCACTATATGGACGTAAGTGTAGATCACCGTTGTGTTGGGCTGAGGTGGGTGACACCCAACTAGCAAAGACACTAGCATCAGACAAGGCGCTAACGGGACCAGAGATCATTCGTGAAACCACAGAAAATATAGTTCAAATCAGGGCTCGATTACAAGCATCGCGCAACCGAAAGAAGAGCTACGCTGATAAACGGCGAAAGCCCTTAGAGTTTCAGGTCGGGGATCGAGTGCTGTTAAAAGTCTCACCTTGGAAAGGAGTCATTCGTTTCGGAAAACAGGGAAAACTGAACCAACGATACATTGGACCTTTCGAGATCGTTGCCCGAATAGGTCTAGTGGCGTACAAACTGCAGCTACCCGCGGAGCTAAACAGTGTACACCCCGTGTTCCATGTCTCCAATCTAAAGAAGTGCCTATCATATGAAACGCTCGTCATTCCCCTTGATGAGATTGAAATCAACGAGAATCTCCTGTTCGTTGAAGAACCGGTTGAACTCATGGACAGGGAGGTGAAGCGTACTAAGCAAAGCCGCATCCTGATCGTGAAAGTACGGTGGAACGCGAAGCGTGGGCCAGAATTCACGTGGGAACGCGAAGACCAAATGAAGCAAAAGTACTCTCAACTATTCTAGCATTCTCAAATCTAGCTTTCAAAAGAATTTCGGGACGAAATTCCCTCTAACGGGGGGATGATGTCACAATTAGGAATTTTTGTTCCTTGTAACCAACACTTAAACCAATTTATGAATCAAAAACATAAGAGCATGAATGATTCATACTCTATGTCAGCAAAATTTCAATCAAACACCCATGCAAGCAATTCAAATAGTCATTAAGCAATTGGAAACCCTAGAAGTTCTTGTTTAAGTCCATTTTGGACTAGGACATCCTTATTGGGCCCCATGGACCAATCAGCTTCCAATTTGGATATCTTGGGCTTAGAACTCTTAAATGGGCTCTAATTGGACCCACTTCCATTTAATTCAATATTTTGGGCCATATTGGGCCTAGAATGAGATAGATTAATTATATGAACCATTTTGGACCATAATTAACCTAATCTAACCTAATGGGTCATAAAAAATCATATTTATATTTTTTTAGGCCAAAAATCATCCAACCTAGCTATAACATGGGCTTAAGGGAAAAAAGACCAAAAACCTCCTCTCACCCTTCCCATTCTCGGCCCAAGCCCAAAAGAAGAGGAGAATTGACTTTGTGAGTGACACCTCACAATTGTTCAAGGGACATCCATGCATGAATACTCAAACATCCATGCACTCACATACTTCCAAGTCTAGCTACTCTTTTTCTGCCTCTCTCTCTTGCTCTCGGCCGAGTTCAAGCACACACACACATTTCACTCACTTTTCTCTCAAGGAAACTTTCTCATAACTCATCCATATTTCGAGATCTAAGAAGGAATAAAGGGGATTTTTACACAAAAATCATCATCTAAGGTAAGAAATCTCTTAGATCCTTAAGCTAGCTACTTCATTTCATCCAAAAATCACCTCTTAATTCATTCAAGCTCATGATCTAGCACCTAAGAAGCATCCAAGTTCGAAATCTTCCAAGGAAGGTTGCTAAGACCGAATTTCTTCTCATTTTCTTCCAAAAACCGAAACCACACGCAACGGTGAGCTTCATACCCCCTCTTTTTTGGTTTTTATAAGTTTTGTGGCGGAGAATACAAGCAAATGTGTAGATCTATGAGTATATGTATGCCTTGTGTGATTTTTATGCTTATATGTATGGTCTTATGTGATTGTGATGTTTATACTTGCCAAAAGAACCTAAAAACCGAGATCTACAATATGATGAATGAAATAAGTATAACTTATACCATTTCACACTAATCAAGTCTAGAAAAATAACCAAGTTGGTTAATATGAACATTTTTGGACTGAAAACCCATTTTTGGGCTCAAAATGCTAAAATACAAAACTAAGGGGCCCAAAACGACAAAATATAGATTTTGAAGGTTGAGATGAGACTAAACAGTTTCTAATATGTATTTTCTGAATATTAACACTTTTGAAGGGTTAAAAATGTGAAATTTAAACATAATGGGCCAAAATGGGCTTTTCGGCCCTATAAAGCCCCAAATTGCGAAAATTTTGAATTGGAGGGGCTGAAACTGCATATTTCTGTAAAACATGGGATTACTAGCGTACTAAATCTATTTCAAGGGTCAAAAATGCTTTTCCAATTAAAAAGGGACCAAAGATGCACAAATTTTCCATTTTGGGTCAAAATTGTAAAAGTTGCGAAAATGGAGGTTTCAACCGAAAAAATTTCATTTTTGAAGGACTTAAGCTGTTTATCTAGTAAATTTATGCTAAAAATGTCTTTCCAATAAGTTTTGATACTAAAGTGTCAAGAAAAATAGTTTAAGGACTAAACCGGAAATTCTTTTATACTCAAAGGGTTAAAAGTGTAAATTTTATCCGAGGAAGGGCTTAAGAAGATAAACTCACATTCTTAAAACAATGGATCCCTTAAAATAAAAATACGAGTACTACGCCTACCTGCAAACGTAATAATAAATACACCTTCAACACCAAAATCATTACCAAACGAATTGATTCGGTCTCGAATCAATAACGAATCAAAAATCAATAAACAATGACACTTCAATACACACGCGGAAGTTTACGAGAAGTCAATACACCATCTTTAGGCTCGAAAGTTTCAAATCGTGTTTGTTGGGCCTAGCTAGCCCAATGACATGATCTTTAGGCCCGAAGGGAACGCGCTTACATGTTATTGGGCCTTATATGACCTAATTCCGTGTAAAAGGACTTTCAATTGCTTTATTGTGCTGTTGGGCCCCAAGGGTCCTTTGGTACTGCTAGCAAAGTCGAGAAGTCAAATGCGAGTCGGGCCAAGTGCCTTTCGCATTCACGATAGCCTTGAACGACTTATGGAAATAACGGGGGCTTCGCACCCTCTTTTCTCCTCGGTTGTGGGGCTATGAGAAGTCAGGGTGGTTGGATTAAGTGAGTAGTATGGACGACGCCTAAGGGATCGTTTGTATAGTTTTAAACTAGTCATTTCATTAATGCATGATTATAACGACTCACAACCCATAATTAATCCAATGTAACCTGTAATTATGGAAAACAACGTCGTATCGGAATAGTACTAACTAAGCCACGTAATTTGATGTATTGGGAAAACATCGGGTTTTCCCTGGGAAATTCAACACTCTTGATTATGTGATATACATACAAAGTCTAACAATTATTCACGTTTATAATATTCAACAAGAATACTTACGGATCTTCACACTTTTTCTCATATACAACATTTTTTTAGAAAATATCGGATTTTCTGAGGTTTTCAAAACTATACCAATCATTTCTTTTCAAACCTTACTTATGAACTCACCAACATTTCATATGTTGACGTTTTCCAAAATACTTGTATTCTTAGGTAACAGGTAAATCGAAGAAAAATGTGACCAGTTATGTCATGATGTTTGTTTAAATAATATCGAACGGTGTATGTTTTGGAATTGTAATGTTTTGAAACAATGTACTGAATATAAACAATAATGGTTGTAGTATTTCAACGCATGGTGATGAATGATGTTATGATTCATGTATATTCATTGTGATGGTATTCAATTGAGTGATAATAGCCCTCAGACGTTTCCGCCGTCTGGTTCGGGGGTGTGACATAGCCCAACCTAAATGAACTTGGCCCCCCACATATATATATATATATATATATATATATATATATATATATATATATATATATATATATATAAGAGTCCATATTTAATTAGTTCCTTTTGATCACTAAATTAATTCTTGATCAATACTAGTTAAATAATGTGATTTCATATTAATATATTAGAACTTATAATATATTAATATAAATCATAAGTATCTTTTTTTCTCATTTTGTCTATCCAATTGTTCCGATGCCATGCAACCCAAATGGACCATGCTGAATCGGGTCAAGTGCATACCAATTATAGTTATGTACTTAGACACTAACCCAACAGTCTCCCACTTGGATAAGTCTAAAACTATTATTGCGTTTGACTCCAAAACCCGACTAGCAATCGTAGTTTTTAAAGCCGCTGTCGAACTCTGACCTAGTCAATTACTTGTCCATTAGATAAGGGATCATATATTCCTCCATTCTAGATATCATATGGACTGAGACATAATCATTCTCTCTGTCCATTTGTTGTTTCCCGATTTTCGATTCATGACGACCGCCTAATTGAACAAATCAAATCAGTCCAGGCTTGGCCAAACACTTAGGGGTGTCATCACTAAATCATCAAGGGGCCCACAAATATCGCTTTTATCCCTTCAAGTATAACAGGAATGTATAAAATTCGACTCATATGATTGTTCTACTACTTGTTGAATCATACACAAAGGCACGTTTTATAACATCGAGTTACCAATGCGTTTTCGTACAATCAATGTATAACCAACTCATAGGCAACAACTCATATCTCCAGGTTTGAAGAATATATGATATTATCGTCTCATGATCACTCGTGATAAAATCCATGAAGTGAGTCAAATGAGCATGGGTTTAATCGAATACTCAGAACTTATGAGCACTCATGAATGTTGTAGCAACTCTTTGCTATGTCCAACACCTTAGACATCTACAAGCCAACTTCATGACAGTCTGGCCTTAATACCTACTTCCAACGTATTATGGATGGTTTGAATAACATAGTCATTCAGGAGGAATGACCTAGTTATTCTGGAAGTCAAAACATGCAAAGTGAAACACAAGAATAATACTAATTCAATATAGCCCCAAGCACCTTTGAGAGTAAATAGAACACCTTTTATTTAAACACCATATTGATTACTCATTATTCCTTGTATAATTTTTCAAATAATCAACTTTAATACTTGAATTAAAACAATAGTTGTCCCATGCTCCAAGCATGTATACTATGTTTTCAAAACAATAGTTATGCCATACACCAAGTATGCACACTAAGTTTGTCTATGATCCTTACTTTGTGAAATAGATCAATTGAACATAATTCCAATGATTCTAATT
Organism: Lactuca serriola; assembly: GCF_051521515.1. NCBI lineage: Eukaryota > Viridiplantae > Streptophyta > Magnoliopsida > Asterales > Asteraceae > Lactuca > Lactuca serriola. The sequence goes on along the minus strand of NC_136414.1, from coordinate 115,648,553 downwards.
TAACAATCCCAAATCCTTACAGTAAATGTAACAATTCCAAATACCTGCTATTTACCGAAATTTGTTAGATTCTATAATTCTATGCATTGATCCTCTTGTAATAACTATGCACAATGTCACAAAAACTTGTCAACAGACATTACAGAGTATTCCAATGGAGATAATTCCATGGAAACAAAGTCTCAAATTCAAAGTACATTGCTTGAAACATCCTTCTTGCATTAAGTTTCGTAATCTTACACAGATTTAATGAATAACTTCCACCTATGAAACATTTGCATATTCCTATTCTGACTATCACTTCTGAACAAGAGTTGCCTTTTTTCAGAATATGTCAATACGGTCCTCTTAAAAATTTGCACATACTTCCAACTGTCCCTGAGCAACCTATCTTTGGTAAACCTTAGATTGCCCTCGACAATTGCTTAATCAAGTTAGTCATATCCAGTTCTAGTACTTTTTCCCTCTTAATGCCCTAGGCTTTTGGAAAAATTTAGAACAGATGAATATTATAGCACATGTAATCGATCCTATATCTGAAGCATATAGGACACAATTCATGATGTCTCACATAAAGACATGATACTAGACCAGTCTTTTGCTATAATATTTCTATTTCTATTTTTCATGTTCTCATAATTCAGATTATGAGAAGGGATGCCATAATCACAATCGAATTTTAGAACACAAATAATATTCCCATATATAGAATTTCCTTATGTTGAGCCATTCCAACATAACATTCATATATATATACTTGACTAAATTTGATTAAAATCTCAGGAGCTAAGCTTTTATATTTGAAATGAAGTATAATTTCCTCTCCCTTAATTATAGCGAAACAACTTTTCCCAATTGAAATTTTTTGTTTTTCTATAATTAACATTGCACACTTGCAACACTTATTATAATTATCATGCTCCCACTAACATGATGATTATTAGCGTAACACTTATGCTCCCACTAGCTTTGACATTTACTAAGACATCAGCTGGACTTCTAGAAATCAATACTTTATTGACTTTCTAACCAAAGTTCAGATTTCTAATACGAGATGCTTTGATAAAACTTGATCAAAATCATACACATTTCCTTAGATAGCACACATGTGTGTCTAAACATTTTCAGAACTATGAAAAGGAATGTCGTAATCATAGTCTCAATTGTTTAGACCATTTCCATTCCTCACAAGTCCATGTTAGTGTGCCGGTTAACCACACACGCTCCACTAACGACTTTGAGAATGCAAATATCACAATTGCTATATACTTAAAATCTACTTAGTGAAAGCGTTTCATCATCATCATTTTCATGAATCGGAGAGAAACCTTATGACACTTAGACTTTATGGTGTATGCATTCCTATCAATGTGAATTTGTCAAAACCATAATCACAAGACAAGGTTAGTGACAAATCTAAACTCATATGGACTGAACTTGTGCAATCTTAACTTCTTGCCACCTGGCAGCACAAGGCCTACCATTACTTCCAAGTTGTTATGCAATCCATTCAGAACCCTCAAAACTCATATGCAAAGCCAACTTTAACAGGAATGGGCACATAAATAGGAATATGTCAACATGATAGGTTATAAACCTCAAGTCGTGTGCTAGTGATAAACTACAGGTTTTATTCTTGATTAATCTTGAAACCCTTTCAGGATCTTTTAGACTCCCATTGTCCTCTTGACATATAAGACTCTCTTTCCAATACTCATTCCTTGACAAAAAAAATACTCAAGAGATAGGAATCTTATGCAGACAAACACTTCACACAATTGGCCTTAGTTGGTCTTTGTTTTATCCAAAACATCACATCTTACCAATTTCAAATGTACAAGAGTTGAACACATTTTACTCTTACATTTGACAAGTGTTATAAACCTTCTTTCAGATATGTCACTCAAGTTACAATCTTGGAGTATGAATCTAAGACTTGTTTTGGAACGAAGTATTAACTCATCTTCTTGATTTAACCATTTCAAGAATTCATGATTCCTCGTCTTAACCATAGGAATGCACTAATATGTCCTTAGAGGTCCAATTGTGATATGGTTTCTTAATCATTAAGATGATCACAAAACATGATACTAAAGTACTCTCCAATCTTTTCAGATTTTAGAAACTTTTATCTTTCTCCCTAATTTGATTCTTCTTATTCGTTCCGCCATACATCGAAACTTTTCCAATGCTTCAGAATTATACTTAAACTTGTAAGTATAATCATATTTACTAAACTTTAGTAAATCATGAAGAATAGTCCTATAGATCTTTTGTGGTGGGCTTGACCAGTGCACAAGAATGTGTACTCAATCCCTTAGTCCTTCACTTGACTCACATATACATGTGAACAAGGAATTAGCCTTAATTTTCCAAAGATGAAAATTCTCATTCATCATACAACTTGCATGAATCCAAGTTTCGGTCCAATTGAAACTTGGGTGATGAGAATCTTTCATTATTTGGTAAATTTAGACACTACCAAAAATGAAAGAATCAAATTCATATTTCCATTATTGCTAGAAACATACAAACATCAATTTTCCATAAATGCCATTGCAAGGTGATATAATAAAATAAAAAAATTATTTATTTATAAATGCGAAAAGAACTTATTCCTTATAATGCAACTTTAAATGAAAACTATGTTATTACATATTTTCTAGCAATCTATCATAACTCCTAAGTAGTAGCTCAAGAATCCGATCTTCGAACCATGCGATTGAAATCCATTTTCATGATCAGATTCAACATACTTTTCCTCTATGTTTCCTTCCCTTTTCTTGATCCTACCAAACATTAAAATGTAACCGAGTCACATTTTGTATTAAGAATCATCAACTAGGAACTTAACAGAGTTAGATAGTGGACTTACCTGAAGCATAATCAAACTTTTTGATTCTTCCTTTTCTCAGATCCTTCAGGTAGTTAGGGCAGCTTCACAACCAATGCCCCTTCCTTTGGCAATAGAAACATATGTACGCTTTGGTAATGGTACATGGGACTATCTCAGACTTAGCCTTTCTCTTTACCATTTGGTCAACCAAGTTGACTATGGTCGATCTCTTTCCATTGGGAAGAGAAAGCTTTTCTGGATATCCAGTGTTACCATCGTCAATGTCCATGGAAGTTTGGGAAGTTGATCTTCTAATCAAATTTACTTTATCAGTGCTCCAAATCATTGTTGATTTAGCAGCATCAAGCAATTAGGTAAGATCATTAAGGATCATGTCATAGTCTGTTACATAGTAGTCCTTAAAGAACTCACTATGTGACATAGAAAGTGATTGAAGAACCTAGTCAACAACCAACTTCCTTAAGACTTTCACACCCAACTCTCCCGGCTTGTCAATATGTGACTTCATCTCCAAGATGTGAGCACACATAGACTTTGCTTGCCAATAGGGCTTCAGTGACCTTGAACTATTCAAGAACTTGTGGGATACAGAGAATAATTGGAGGATGTGGAGGAAGAGAAGTATGATTTCCATGAGATTTGGGAAGATCATAGTTGTCTGCACCAGACATCTATAATTCGAGAAATTCAAGTTAGTTAATTTAAAGTCCTTAATAGAACACCTAATATGAAATATTAAGGCTAGGACCAAACACAATATTTTATAACTTGGAAGAGGGATGTCGTAATCCAAGCTATAAAATATTTGAAGGTAGGCGAATGACGACTCACCAATTTCCACCATAAAAAACAAAATAATTTATTAGGTTTTAATTGGATTTGAAACTCCTAGATCTTTTGAGATTCATTGAACTTTTCAATGACATGTTTCAATCTCGATTGTGTCCTCTCAAGTTTTGTGACTGGGATGTTGAGGATCACAAAACAAGGTGTGAATAACCATGCAAATATACTTGGTACCCTTAATATTTATCACTTAATTGATGTGCCGGTTAACCACACACGCTCCACCGATCCTATGATAAACATTAAGTTACCCTTTGCCTACCTTGTTAAATCCTAGTTAGTGTGTCGGTTAACCACACATGCTCCACTAATGACTACAGCAAAGTGAAAAGTGTAATTTCATAGGTTAGCACCAATTTCACATTTTCCTAAAGTAACTAAGATTGGGAATTTATAAAAGGTTTAGTTACTTTATATTTATCATTATACTTATAATGAAGGGAGAATTAGAGTCCTGTCAAACCCGTTCGGCTAACGACCCTCCACCAGTCAAGGAAGTGGTGGGTGGGAGTGGACACCCATTAAACTGCCATTTTATAGGCAGTAACCTTATACCCCCCCTTATAAACTGACTTCGTGAATGAGGCCTAGTATCGGTAAGACTGACTTTGTTCTTATACATACATACATATACATACATACATATATATATATATATATATATATATATATATATATATATATATATATACCTTAAAAAGCATTTATCATGTTTAGCTGAATTTTAAGAGATACAAGATCTTATGCAATATATACAATGAATTTATGCATGCAGAAAAAATATATCTATTATTGTTTGAATGAGTCAAACTTATCTATTCAAATTTGAATGAGTATTATTGTTTGAATGAGTTTTTCTATTATTGTTTGAATCAGTCCACATATATCTTCCCGTCCTTTGACCTAGTTCTTTGAAATCCCCGGTATTTCGATGATTTTGTTATCAATTCAATTTTGATTTTTGAATTCCCGTCTCCTTAATATCAACACCTATCTCTCCCATCTCGCCTCCTTCCTTTATATGTAGCATCTCACCACCATTTTGCTTCCCATTCTAAAAAAACCCTAACCACACTCCACTATCACCACAACTCAATTATGTCGCCTTCACATATAAAGAGCTGCCACGGTCAGCACCCTCTCTCTCTTTATCTCTCTCTCTCTCTCTATGCATCCTCTATTGCCATCCTCATACAATGGTTAAATACAAAAATCCAGCGTGATGTACATATTTTAAATTAATGGATGAAAGAGAATGTCGAGGTGTTCTGTGTGACATGCTTGTGTGATAGGTCATCTAGGTGAGCCGAGAATCTGTTCTTTTTGTCCTTCTTTGTCATGCTTTGCAACTTATATGCCTATTATTCGTCATGCATTCTGTTTACTCGGATTCACCAAGGTACCTTCTTAATCTTCATATTTGGGAACACGTTTCTATTCATATCCCCTTTGTCACCATTGCTACTAAAACCCTATATCTCCAAGTTCTTAAATCATTTTCTCAATAAAAATGCTTCAGGTTATGAAATTGTTTTTTCTGTGATTTTTTCGTGTTTCAGGGAGAAGAGGGTGAATGTATTTTTTATGATTTTGTGCACTAAAGTAGGGTTATATTTCTTTGGAGCCCATTTATCACTTAGGACATGTAACAAAAGAATGGGTTTACTACATTCTGAACATATTATCACATTCAAGTGCAAAATATGATTATCTTAAGGTATGTTCCATTTTAGTACTAATTGTGACATTAAGTCGAAATTACATTAAATAATATGATGGTTTCTTACAACCTAAATGTTGGAAATTTTATGATTTTTTAACATTTAGATTTTTTCTACTTTTCTAACACTTCAGGTGATTCTTTAGTTTCTATTATACTTGAATATGAAGTTTTGAATGGAGTATCAAGCAACAATAGGTCCTGAAATGGACTAAAATTGTAGAAGGGAAAAAATGAAGCTATGTATACAGAGCATGTCAAGATATTTCTATCGGGGATTATTATTATTATTTTTTTCTGATTTTGTAAAAGCTTATTAGTGGTCAAAGTATTTGCATGGGAAGATTATAATTGACATTTCACTACCATTCACATGAAAAGCAACCAAAAACCATTTTATTTTTCTGAATTAACTGATTTGTATATTATACATAATTGGAATTGTTACTCTATTTTTAGTTATTATCTAGCAATCTTCATATGCTTGCATGGAAATATGATTTAATCCTGCAGTTATATAGACATTAAATAGTCTTTAGAATGTTGTAATTGATAGATTGGTTATGCTATGTTCTTTACCTCTTTCAAGTCTATTGATTGCAATTTCTTAATATTTACTTCAATTTTCTTTCATGTTTTAACAGACTACTCGACGACCAAAAGGGTTAAGAGAATATTAGCTGAAGTATGTTGGTACATCTTGAGCATTTAACCCCTTTTAATAAGGAAAATTCATGAAGAAACAACCTACTTCCATTTATACCATATATAAAACTTTTATCTTAGGAGTATCAAGAAAGGATGTATGTAAGTTTATCCGTGATTGTATTTTCCATATTTTATTTCCTAAAACATTTTACATTAAGTAAATTTATCCAATTATTTGTATCTTGATAACATTAATACCGTTGTATAGGTGTTAAATGTTATAGGAAAGGAAATCATTTTGGTGGAACATGAGAAGGTGTTAAAGAGAAGACACATTCATCACAAACACAAAAGGAAATGGTCTTAGATATTTGGAATTAATCAAATTGTTGGTATAAAGGGCAGGAACGTAACAAACTTTGAACATGATATGTGATAATTGGAATTAAGATACTTTCAAAAAAATAAAAGTTTCTTTTGTTGACTGTGTAATTGTATTAAAGGTTAAATGGAAGAAATTTTTAAATGTGTTGGTTTTATTGATGTAATGGTTAAAAAGTTTAATTTGAAATTTTTAAATATGTTCGTTTTATTGATGTAATGGTTAAAAAGTTTAATTTGAAATTTTTAAATATGTTCGTCTTATTGATTTAATGGTTAAAAAGTTTAATTTCTTTTAAGGAATTTGTGTGGAGTTGTGTGGAGTAAAACCAATATTATTAGTAGAAAATTTCACAAAGAAAAGTCACATTTACAATATTAATTGTGCGTACACAGGATCTGTTTACTATGTTGCATCATATAGTTATATTTTTATTTGGTTTAGTTTAATTTCGTTCTTTTATTCAAAGGCAGTTAATTGTAGCTTCCCTTAGAAACAAAAGAAATGTCAAAAAGACAAAAATGCCTTTGTTACCACTTAAACATGAAAGTTTTACTTTCATACACATACATACAAACAAAAATGCTACTAAATAGCTTGAATGAAAACATGTATAAAATCTTTTATAAGTAATTTTGAGATGTTATTATAAAAGAACAAATATATATATATATATATATATATATATATATATATATATATATATATATATATATATATATATATATATATATATATATAATTCTCAAATTAAACCGTTTAAATAAAAATAAAATGATTTAATGATGAAATTTGACTTCCACCATTAAACACCATATATAATAATTTATAATTATTTTATTAATTTATTAAGTTCTTTTTTTTAACCGTTCTCACTTAGTAGTATATGTTACTTCTTTAGTGTTTTTATTATAATCATCAATTCATACCGTCTACTATAGTTTATATTATAAACAAATACTATTTAAATAGCGTTTCTACCCACTGAAAAAACTCACAGGCGAAAGAAGACCATTTTCCGAAAAGAAAATAGCGTTTCTAGAAACTCATTTTCGAAACTAATTGCCTTTGTAAATTAATTGTCAAAATAAAAGAAAATACTCGTCGCTTGGCACGGGTAAACAACTAGTATATATATATATATATATATATATATATATATATATATATATATATATATATATTATTAACTTATAATATTATAAAGTCAAGGGTTGAATTTTAACTTTTAAAATTCTAAGGGTTTAACTTGTAATTAAAGTATTCATGAAAGGAAACTTTACAAATTCCAAAACTTGAGGGAGAGTTTTGAACTATTCAAAAAAATTTGGATTTTTATAACTTATGAGTTTAATTAAGGTTTTAAAAACTTTAATGAAGAAACACTTGAACATCCAGAACTTGAGGACAACTTATGGAGTTCATAAAACAAAAAGACTCTTCAATTGTGTAACCTATGCATTTTAACGAATCTTTAAAAAATTTGACTTTCGGTAATCCATAACTTCAGGATAAATTATGGACTCCATTAAAATACATTTAGATGAAGAATTAACTAACAACCAATTTGCAAATAATCCTATGATCTACCAAAAACTCATAAGTGTATGAACAATCATATCAACAATTTCAAGAATTACATAAACACACATAAAACTTAAAATTTTGATAACAACCTTGAAATTGGTTTACCATAATCATTACCATATAATTCCTATGATCTACCAAAAACTCATAAGTGTATGAACAATCATATCAACAATTTCAAGAATTACGTAAACACACATAAAACTTGAAATTTTGATAACAACCTTGAAATTGGCTTTCCATATATATATATATATATATATATATATATATATATATATATGTATGTATACATGTATACATATATATATATATATAATTAACTTATAATATATATATATATATATATATATATATTATAATTAATTAACTTATAATATATATATATATATATATAATTAACTTATAATATATATATATATATATATATATACATATATATATATATATGTATACATACATATATATATATATATATAATTAACTTATAATACTATAAAGTATAAGGGTTGAATTTGAACATTTAAAATTCTAAGGGTTTAACTTGGAATTAAAGTATTCATGAGGGGAAACTTTACAAATTCCAAAACTTGAGGGTAAGTTTTCAACAATTCAAAAAAATTTGGATTTTTATAACTTATGAGTTTAATTAAGGCTTTAAAAACTTTAATGAAGAGACTCTTAAACATCAACAACTTGAGGACAAGTTATGGAGTTCATAAAACAAAAAGACTCTTCAATTGTGTAACCTATGCATTTTAATGAATCTTTAAAAGAAATGACTTTTGGTAATCCATAATTTGAGGACAAATTATGGACTCCATTAAAATACATTAAGATGAAGAATTAACTAACAACCAATTTGCAAATAATTCCTATGATCTACCAAAAACTCATAAGTGTATGAACAATCATATCAACAATTTTAAGAATTACATAAACACACAGAAAAGTTAAAATTTTGATAACAACCTTGAAATTGGTTTACCATAATCATTACCACATCAAAAACAGGTATTATAAGTCCAAAACAGTTTAAGGTAATGATTCTAGACCAATTGCAGCCTTAAAACTAAAAAAATATGTTGTCAGGGGTCCAACTCGTCGAGTGCATGAACCAACTCGACGTTTGGATGAATTTTGGCATGGACTCGTCAAGTCCCTTAATGGACTCGGCGAGTCAGCTGTCCAGACAGCATACAAACTTTGATTTTCAGCAATTTGCGTCAAGTATAAATGAAAATAAGCCTAGGATCTGATACCACTGAAGGGTTTTGAGTGTTCTAACACTCCTATAGTGTACATGCAACCCTATAAACCTTGGATCTATGTTTTCTCTATCATACATGAAAATATTCAATATTCCAAGGTTTCATCCAAACAAGCATAATAAGAAGTGTATACACTATATGAATCTAGTAGAATGACATACCTTTTGATGGAGCTTGAAGTCTTGAACCTTTAAGAGCCTAGTGCCTCAAGTGTTGCACCTCAAATGGTTCACACAACACCAAGAACCCTTGGAATAACTAGAGAATAAGGATACTTAGGTTCACCCTCATCAAATCGGTTTGCCCTCTTGTGTATACACACTCTAGTGTGAAGCACTTCAACTCCATTTCATGAACCATAACCGTCTTTATATAGTGTGGAGGATTAGGGTTACATTCATGTAAACCCTAATACCCATGACCTTTCATTTCCATAGAATCCATGGGTTAAACACTCCATGGATTGTCCATGCAAGCTTAGCCCAACCTAAATGAACTTGGCCCACCACACACACACACACACACACACACATATATATATATATATATATATATATATGTAAGAGTCCATATTTAATTACTTCTTTTTGATCACAAAATTAATTCTAAATTAATTCTTAATCAATACTAATTAAATAATGTGATTTTATATAAATATATTAGAATATATAATATATTAATATAAATCATAAGTATCCTTTTTTCTCATTTTGTCTATCCAAGTGTTCAGATGCCATGCAACCCAAATGGACCATGTTGAATCGGGTCAAGTGCATACCAATTATAGTTATGGACATAGACACTAATCCAACACTTAGGTGTAAGACCATGTGGGGAGCCCATGGCATCCTGGAGTAAGACCCTGGGGACGAGCCCACAACATCCCATTGTAGATTGACAAGAAAAGCTAGCTACATTTTCGGGGGAACTTGTTGGGTCAATTAGAAAAGAAAGCTATAAACCAAGGGGGAGATTGTTGGGTCTAAAATTATGGTTTATACTTTGCTTTTCTAGGCAATTGTAATTTTTTTTCTAGGACCGAAAAGTGTTTACGACCCAATGGGTGTTTACGGCCGTAAACCCATTTATGACCCATATTCCCCTAATATATATATACTTGTTAGGTGGGTGAGGAGGGATTAATGAAACAGAAGAGAGTGTATGGCCAACAGAAAGGGAAAGGAGCATAAGTGTGTGAATCTTGTGTAAGGGAATTTCATTCTAATCAAACAATACAAGTTTCAAGTTATTCTTATTTTCCTTCTCTTCTATTTTGATCTAGCATCATCCATTTGATTGAGGTTCCGCACCATCAAACGGATCTGATTGATACACAAGCAGATTGGGGACTTACAAAAATTAGGTTCCTTGAGTATCCAAATCACCAAGGCAAATTACCCATGTTTAAGCATAAAATCACATCACAAAAATCTTCATTAAGAGCAACCCCTTCATTAAAACCAAACTCTTCAGAATTTTAAATTTGAATCACTTCATAATCAACTCCCCCTCAAGGTCACATCAGTCTTCAATCATAAATGATCATTCGCCAAATATGAATATCCAAAAACTTTCGATATCGAATACCCATATCATAATCTGTCCTCTTTTTTATAAGTGAAATATGATTATAAAACTCCAAATGGGATTGGAAAAGTGCTCAATGTGGATTTTGCAATACAATCATCACCCTCGATATGTGTCAAAAAACGAGAAGCTTCAAATCCGAAAAACACGAAAAATATGTCAATTTCATAATCATGAATTCCCGGACCGTCTTGACTTGAAAAAAAACAATTTAGTTGCTAGAAAAAGTTTTTCAGAAATAACAATTTTTGAAACCCCAAAACAATCTCCAAAATTTGCAAAGATTTTAGATTCTGGGTAAAAATCGTCATTATGTTGAAACTGTGGGGGACCAAATGTGAAACATTGGGTCTTCTTCCCCCAATTTGTTCGAGTTGCAAAAACAATGAAGTGTCAACATCATCAATAGCGAACCATCATCTTCAACGAACCATTCACATCAATAGTGAATCACAAGCTTCCCAAAAAATTGAAGCTTCACAATCCAATCATTCCCATTCGTACCAAACACAATGTCTTATTCTACACATTCATTATCAGACCTTTCCCTTTTGATTTTATTATCAACCATTGATTAGATAGCCTTCTCTATGAATTCATTGACAGCAACAAACATGAAACTGTGGGGGACCATTGACTAGATTCTGGGTAAAAATCGTCATTATGTTGAAACTGTGGGGGACCAAATGTGAAACATTGGGTCTTCTTCCCCCAATTTGTTCGAGTTGCAAAAACAATAAAGTGTAAACATCATCAATAGCGAACCATCATCTTCAACGAACCATTCACATCAATAGTTAATCACAAGCTTCCCAAAAAATTGAAGCTTCACAATCCAATCATTCCCATTCGTACCAAACACAATGTCTTATTCTACACATTCGTTATCAGACCTTTCCCTTTTGATTTTATTATCAACCATTGATTAGATAGCCTTCTCTATGAATTCATTGACAGCAACCAACGAAACCAAATCGTTTAATTTTAATTATCCAACCCATTTGATGTGTGTTTGGAAGATCATTTCGACTTTTGCAGCGGAACAAAGAATAATTGAATTAAAGAAAAGAATGAGTAATGAAACAGGATATATTTGAAGGCCAAGCTAGACCTTTAGTTTGAAAATTCGGTGAAAACCAACCAAGACCTATTGGTTTGAGTTTGAGATCAATACTAGGAAACGCGTCCCAACAAAGACCTTATTTGAATTGTACGCAACAACTCGATATGAACAACTATTCAATTTCACAACTTCAATCGATAATTACAAAATGATAGGCAAATGACTTTATAAAGCCTTATGAAAGTAATGGTAAAATAACTTAAAAGACAACTAATTAACTATGCCAATTAATGGATTTATTTAAAATATTTAAGACTAATTAAAAGCAAATTATTTCTAGCAGTAAAAAACGACTCTAGAGTTTCCGAGGCGTCTTTTCAGCTTTCGAGGCCTACTGTTTTGAGGTCAACAAGTAGACTCCTCGTTCTCATTCAACTCCTCCGAGTTTAACTCCTTATTTGCATTCAACTCCTCCGGATTGCACTGCTCAGTCACATTTAACTTGAACCAACTTCATAACCCAATCTTTCTGTGAATTGCCCACCAACCCCCTTGACACAACGCCAAATAACGTTTTAATTCTCCCTTTCCTCCACAATGTATTCTAGTAATACTTCACGAATTTATCGTCATGATCTGAAGGATTTGTCTTCAGAACTCTATGTCATTGCATCACCACATCAAAAATCTTAGTCACACCACAAAAAATAATCTTCTAAAACACTTTCCCCATTGGAACCACATCCATGTCTTTCGAAAACGTCACCAAAATTACCACCAGCTTCATTATAATTCTTCATAGTCTCAAATCCAACAAGTGATTATCAAAAGTTGGTGTCACATAATAATGCTTAGACAAAGTGTCATCCATCACATACCGCAACAAGAATAAAAAAAACCAACAAGAAATGAACATTTTTCTTGAATGCCAAAGAATTGTTGAGTTCTAAGGGTGTCCACAATATGTTTTGGATGCTTTGGATGCCCCTCCCTGTTCCCATAATAAACCAATACATCATCACTAATGGTTTTGCTATCGACACTGGATCCATATTTCTTCGGTATCACATCCAAGTTCTCTTTGAGTATCATTGCACATGGACCTTCTATTGCGAAACTTGCTCCTCTTTTGACCCTATTGTTTTCGCATTGATCCCACCTTAATCGTAGTCATTGGCTTTATTGTGATATTATTCCTATTATATTTCAGTTAGTACCCATTGGTTCTCCCTTGGTGCACTACATCCATGTCGTATTGCCCAGGTCTTCCTATTAGAATCAGACTTACAACCATCGGAAGTACATCAAAAAGAACCTCATCCTTGTACGAACCCATATTCAAACACACTTTGGCTTGTTCAGACACCCTCACTTTTTGATTACCATCCAACCAATGCAAAGAATATGGTTTTTGGTAGGATGTTGTTGCCAAAACCAATTTTTATACCATCTCACTTGACTCCACACAGCTACCCCCATCGATAATGACGCTACAACCTTCAATTCCCCACCTAACATTTTGTATGAAAGATCTGATCTCATTGATCGGGATTAACCTGCTCAACTCAAGTTAGCAAATTGCGAAGCACCAAAGCGGTTTCATAAGTTGGCGGTTCATATGTCTTTTCCTCTTCATCTTTCTTAACTGATTCTTCAAACATAGAGGTTCCACCCAACCTTTCTTCCTCCTCAAATAATTCGTCACAAACCTCCACATCTTCTATTAAAGTCACAGTCCTCCTATTCATACATGCATTTTGGTAATTTCCAAACCCATGGTACTTAAAACAATGAACCTTGGATAGGCTGATCTCCTTGTTTGCAACACTAGCCTTCGGAACATTGGAACTACTTACAATAGTAGGACCTGGTGTTGCGACTATTTTCTCATTTGCTTCAGTTATGTCCCATGGGTTGGGTTTCGTAGCTTCTAAACTTGAACTGACACCATGCTTCGTTTCAATTAAGCCTCCAACTTTAAACACAAATTCTAAAGTGTTTCAAAATTGGCATAGGGGTATAGTTCCACCATATGAACAATGTTGTAATGAAGGCCCCTAAGAAACCATGCCATTTTTTTCTCTTCCACTTCTTCAATATCTCCTATTAACAATAGTTTTCTGAATTCGTCGATGTGTTCCTCAACATTTTGTTTACTTTGCTTCAACTCGACTACCTCCTATAGGTAGTGATCCTATAGTTGGCTGGGAAATATCTTTTTTGGAGCTTTCTCTTCAACGATGCCCATGAAGAAAGTTTTTCTTTACCTTCCCGTGCTCTCTTGGCCTTAGGTCGTTCGTACCACAAGAGGCTCCTCCTTTTAATTTCATAATTGCATACTTGCAACTCTTATCGTCGTCTAACTCTTTAAATTCAAACATACAATCCATCTTCCTTTCTCAATCCATGTATCATTCTGGATCAGTACCTCCCACAAATTCTGGCAATTTTGTCACCTTAACATCATATGCCCGTTGTATTTCTCGTCGCGGAAACCATCAGTTTGGTTGCTCCTCAACTATATTCCTCCAAGCTTCTCGAAGATTATTGAGAAAATTTGGATCTTCCTAATTCATCTTGATTGATCGCTGATCACAAATTAGTAGGAACTTTTTTCTGCAAACAACAACAGCAACTGGAATAAACAAACAACACCCAATCAGAACTTGGCTCTAATAACACTTCTGATGCGTGTTTGGAAGATCAATTCGACTTTTGTAGTGGAACAACGAACAATTGAAGTAAAGACAAGAACGAGTAATGAAAATGGATAGATTTGAAGACCAAACAAGACCTATAGTTTGAAACTTCCGTGAAAACAAACCGAGACCTATTGGTTTAAGTTCGAGATCAGTACTAGGAAACTCGTCCCAACAAAGACCAGATTTGAATTGTAGGCAACAACTCGATATTAACAACTATTAAATTTCATAACTTCAATCGATCATTCCAAAGGATAGGCAAATGGCTTTATATATCTTTATAGCAGCAACGGTAAAATAACTTAAAATACACCTAAATAACTATGTCAATTAATATCTTTATTTAAAACATTAAATACTTTAAAATAAATTTAAATAAACCTAAATAACTAGGCCAATTAATATCTTTACATAAAAAATTAAATAGTTATTAAAAGCAAATTATTTCCGATAGTAAAAATGACTCTTGAGTTTATGAGGCGTCTTTTCAGCTTCTGAGGCTTACAGTTATGAGATCAACAAGTAGACTCCTTGTTCGTATTTGGGTTGCACTCCTTACTGTTCACATTCAGCTCCTCCGGGTTGCACTCCTCGTTCACATTAAACTTTTTGGGGTTGCCAATGCAACCAAACTCCCTTTCGTAGCACATGCGATAGCATCCAAGTCCCTCTTTGCAAGCGAACATCAAAGGAATACGACCGGATGCGATCAATCACAACCAGTTGCAATGGATCGCAACCATCAGCATTCAAACTTGGATCGCAACCAGCTGAGAAAATCAGATCACCCTCCCTACACGAATCGGAACCGAAGTGACCTTCACATCCACCTTCCAAATTATCATCACCATTTTTTCTTCAAACATTTGCTATCACAATCACTAACGATGTCTAAGCTTCTCATTTGTTATACAATTGATGAACCTGTTGGATTAATGTCTAAGTCCATAACTATAATTGGTAAGACTTGACCCGACCCGACATGGTCCATTTGGGTTGCATGGCATAATGCACTTGGATAGACTAAAATGAGAGAAATAACACTTAAGGTTTATTAATATATTATAAGTTCTAATATATTAATAGAGATTATTTAATTAGTATTGATCAAGATTTAATCCAGAATTATTTAAGTGATCAAAAGAAGACTAATTAAATATATGGGTTGATTGTGTAAATCATCCATACTTATATAGTGGGCTAATGCTCCATGGATTATCAAGTTGGGCTAAAACCCATTGGATGCTCCATGGATGCCCCATGGTGTATTTGAACCCATGGATCCAAGGAAATGGAAAGCCATGACAATTAGGGTTTACCCTAATTGTAACAACTATATAAGCATCTTATTGATGTGAGAAATCGGCCACTATGATATGCATGGAGGGCAAGCCGATTCTTGAAGTGTTCTAATTTCTCTCTAAGTTATTCCAAGTGATTATGGTGTTGTGTGAACCATTTGAGGTGTCACACTTGGGGCACTAGGCACTCAAGCTTCATGAAGATAAGCACCAACAAAAGGTATGTTATTCTAACTTTTTTTATTCAAAGTTTTGTATGCTAGAATAGAACAATACCTTGGAAAGTTGATATTTGCATGTATAATAGAGATAACATAGATCCAAGGTATTTAGGGTTGCATGTACACTTAGGAGTGTTAGATTGCTCAAAACCCAACAGTGGTATCCGAGACTAGGCTTGTTTTCTTGTTGTACTTGCTTAAACTGCTTAAAAATTGACTTTTGGTGCTGTCTGCCCAGCAGACTCGCCGAGTCCATGAAGGGAATCGACGAGTCCAAGGCAAAATGCATCCAACTCGCCGATTTTGTTCACGCACTCGACGAGTTGGACCCCCAGACAGCATATTTTCGAGTTTTGGTGCTGGAATTGGTCTAGAATCATTACCTTTGACTGTTTTGGGCTTATAAAACTTGTTTTGAATGTGGTAATGATTATGCTAAACCAATTTCAATGCTATAATAAAAGTTTCAACTTTATATGTGTTCATGTTATTCTTGAAAATTATTGATTATGAATGATCATGCTTATGAGTTTTGCTAGATCATAGGAATTGTGTGCAATTGTTTGGTGATATAATTCATGATCTTGTTGAAAATTGTATGGAGTTCATAACTTGTCCTCAATTTATGAATTTTCAAGAATTTTATGTTTCCTTGATTTATGAGTTAGTTTAGATTGATAATGAAAAATTATGTTTTAGTTGTTTTCAATCCATATTAGTCTAAAAGAAGTTCATAAAATATGTTTTTGTAACTTGTCTTCAAGTTATGTGAAAAGTCATATTTATGAATCTTAAAAACTCATAAAAGTTTTGTAGGTTACATAACTTGAGGTTTCTAACCTGTCGTGTTGACATATTTTGTGCCCATTCCAGTTAAAGTTGGTTTTGCATTGGAGTTCTGAGAGTTTGCAACTGGTTGCATAACAACATGGAAGCAATGGCAGGCCCTTGAGCTGCCAGGTGGCAAGAAATTAGATTGAGTTCAGTCCATATGAGTTTAGATTTGTCATTATCCTTGTCTTGTGACTATGGTTTTGACAATTCACATGGATAGGAACACATACACCATCAAAATCTAAGTGTCATAAGGTTTCTCTCCGATTCATGAAAATGATAGTGAGGAAACTCTTTCACTAAGTAGATTTAAGTGGATAGCAAGTGTGAAGTTTGCATTCTCATGTCGTTAGTGGAGTGTGTGTGGTTAACCGACACACTAACTAATGAGAATGGCAAAGGTTTAGACTCACATGTGAGCTATCTAAGGAAAGGTTTAGACTCCAGGTGTATGATTTGATAAAGTCTTATCAAGGCAATCTAGTATAAGAAATCTGACTGATTTCTAGGTACATGTCAAAGCTAGTGGGAGCATAAAGTGTTATGCTAGTTAGATAATAATCATTATGCTAGTGGGAGCATGATGATTATGTTGCAAGTTAGCAATGTTAATTATAGAAAACTCGCTTTGAAAAAGTTGTGTAGATTTATGTGTATTAATTACTGAATAATCTTAGTTATTGTAAATCCCTGAAGTTTAGGTAGAATCCCTGATTTACAGGAATTAACATTGATTGTACAGCTAGGATATCCTTTGTAATTAGCCTATAAATAGGCATTTTTCTTCTGTTGAAAAATAAATCAATTCATTCCCAAAGCTTCATGGTATCAGAGCATTAGAAGCCTCTTTTTCAACTTCATCTCTTCCAACAATCTTTGTTCTAGCCTTCTCTTTCTTCAACAGAACTCATGGCTCATGAAAAAAGCAGTCTCACATCAGATGCTTCTTCACATCCTTCTACCATCAATAACCTCAACATCACTAGTTCATCCTCTCACGGTAATGAAGCTGTATCTCTTGTTACCAGTCACAAGTTTAATGGCCATAACTTTCTTCAATGGTCACAATCTGTGATGATGTATATTGGTGGAAAAGGAAAGGAGGAATATCTTACTAGAGAGATTGAGACTCCAAAATCAGATGATCCAAAGTACAAAACATGGAAGGCTGATAATCACATGATTAAGTCATGGCTGATTAATTCTATGAATAATGATATATGAGAAAACTTTCTTCTATATCCGACTGCAAAAGAACTTTGGGATTCTGTCAAAGAATCCTACTCCAGTTCTGAAAATACATCAGAACTTTTTGAAATTGAAGCCGCCCTCTACGACCTCCGCCAAGACGACACCTCTGTCACACAATACTTTAACACTCTTACTCGGTATTGGCAGCAGCTAGATCTATTTGAAACCTATTCCTGGAAGTGTACTGATGACACTACTCTATACCGGAATATCGTTGAGAAAAGGAGAACTTTCAAGTTTCTTCATGTACTCAATAAAGAACTTGATGCAGTCAGGAGTAGGATCATAAGTATCAAGCCTCTTCCTCATGTTAAGGAAGCATTCTCAGAGGTTCGACAGGAAGAGAGCAGGAAAAAGGTCATGCTTGGTGCTTCCCCTAATCCATCAACTCAAGATTCATCTGCTCTTGCTGCCCGAGGACAACAGAAGGGACGACCATGGTGTGAACATTGTCGTAAATCTGGACATTATCGAGAAACATGTTGGAAACTTCATGGAAAACCTGCTGATTGGAAACCAAAATCATGGAAAGACAAAGAAACTCATGGAAATGTGGCCATTACTCCTTCAAGTGTTGTTGAAGGAAAAGGGGACACATCAAACTCATCTCCTTTCACCAAAGAACAATTGGAGGCACTTCAGAAAATTTTAAGTCAGTCCATTCAACCAAACACCACTCTCGGTATAGGGTTGTTGACCACTAAAGGTAACCATTCACTAGCCCTTATGGTCAGTAAAAAGCATATTAACCCTTGGATTCTTGATTCTGGAGCATCAGATCATATGACAGGAAATCCGAGCATTGTTTCTGAGTTTCATGCAAGTTCAAAACATCACACAGTAAAAATTGCAGATGGAACATCCTCCAAAGTTGTGGGTGTGGGTTCAGTCAAAATAAACGCAAATCTAACCCTCAAATCTGTTCTTTATGTACCCAAATTGGAATATAATTTACTATCTATTCGTAAAATTACACGTGAACTCAATTGTGTGGCTAAGTTTTACCCATATATTTGTGTGTTTCAGGACCTGGTTTCGGGGAAGATGATTGGCAGTGCTAAGACGTGTTATGGGCTCTATGTCTTACAAGATGACGCTCTTTTTGTCGGGACATCTCAACAATTTAGCTTCTTCTCTTTAAATAACCAGTCTCGTTCCAATAAAGATAGTGATATCATGTTGTGGCACTATCGTCTTGGTCATTCGAATTTTTGGTATTTGTCAAAAATGTTTCCCTCATTGTTTATTAATAAAAGTCCCGACTCTCTTTGCTGAGAAATTTGCCAGCTCGCAAAACATACTCAAAACACTTATCATAGTATACCCTACACACCTTCCAAACCATTTTTATTAATTCATAGCGACGTGTGGGGTCCCTCACGAGTTAAGACTATAACCGGACAAAAATGGTTTGTCTCTTTTATCGACGATCACACTAGGTTAACGTGGGTGTATCTCATGAATTCCAAATCAGAAGTGGGTGAAATTTTTAAAAGCTTTCATTCTATGTTTCAAACTCAATTTTACACCAAGATTCAAATCCTTAAGACAGATAACGGCAAAGAATTCTTCAACTCTAATCTTAGCCCTTATCTCACTCAACACGGCATCCTACACTTAAGCTCCTGTGTAGACACCCCTCAGCAAAATGGAATTGCTGAAAGAAAAAATCGGCATCTCCTTGAAGTTGCTCGATCTCTCATGTTTTCTACTCAAGTTCCTAAAGACTTTTGGGGTGAAGCTATTCTCACAGCCACCTACCTTATAAACAGAATGCCCTCACGGGTTCTTAACTTGTAAACTCCACGCCAATCTGTCCTGAAGTTATTTCCTCATACAAAATTCATCAGTCTTCTTGATCTTAAAGTCTTTGGCTGCATTGCATTTGTACACAATCAATCTCAGAGTTGTAGCAAGTTAGATCCCAAATCTATTAAGTGTATCTTTATTGGGTATTCATCGCATCAAAAGGGTTACAAATGTTATTCTCCTGCAACACGAAAATATACAACTCAATGGATGTTACCTTCTTTGAAAATCATTCTTACTACACATCTGAGCTTCAGGGGGAGAATATAAACGAATCTCATCTTTGGGACTCTATTCCTAGTGTCGATACTTTATCTCCAGATACCGATCAAAGTTCCCATACTCAACCCTCTGGTGTTCACGATGAAAGTCCTTTTATTTCAAATCCAACCATGGAAAACTCTTCCCATCCTCCATTCATGGCTCCATCTCCTTGCCAAGAACCAACTGGAAAAGAAAAAGAAATTCTTGTGTATACACGAAGGAAGCAACCAGGAAAAGACATAGAGCACACAACACATCTTGAGGACTACCACGAATCTGAACCAGGTCAATCAGGTAATTCTAAACATGATAATGTTGATCACAACGATGACTTAGATATACCTATTGCTTTGCAAAAAGGGGTTCGTGCATGTACAAAACATCCAATTGGCAACTTTGTGTCCTATAAAACATTGTCACCATCCTATCAAGCCTTCGTCTCTGCTGTTGATAGCATACAAATTCCTCACACAATTCAGGAGGCATTGGCTGATTCTCAATGGAAAGAAGTTGTACAAAATGAGATTAATGCTCTGGTGAAAAACAATACATGGACACTTACCAATTTACCACCTGGAAAGAAAACAGTTGGTTGCAAGTGGGTTTTCTTTGTTAAACACAAGGCTGATGGGAGCATTGAGAGATTTAAAGCTTGCCTTGTTGCTAAAGGCTTCACTCAATCCTACGGGATTGACTATCAAGAGACATTTGCTCCTGTTGCTAAGCTTAATACTGTTCGTGTACTGCTATCCCTTGCTGCAAATAAAGATTGGGCCCTACATCAACTCGACATAAAAAACGCATTCTTGAACGGTGGCCTTGAAGAAGAAGTTTATATGAATATTCCACCGGGCTTCGAGAACTCCTTGAACAGAGAAAAGGTTTGCAAACTCAAGAAGTCCCTATATGGTCTTAAATAATCCCCACGAGCATGGTTTGGAAGATTTACCAAGTCAATCATTCAAAATGGGTACACTCAATGTCAAGCTGATCACACTTTATTTGTCAGATTTTCATCCGATAAAAGGATATCTATCCTAATTGTTTATGTGGATGACATCATTCTGACCGGTGATTATGTGGAAGAGATAGAAAGATTGAAACACTTCTTATCTAAGGAATTCGAGATCAAAGATCTTGGAAATCTTAGATATTTTCTAGGCATGGAAATTGCTCGATCAAAACTCGGTATCTTTATTTCCCAACGTAAGTATGTCCTAGACTTACTAAAAGAAACAGGGATGCTTGGATGCAAACCAGCCTCAACTCCTATGGACTCCAACAAAAAGGTTGGATCAGTAATTGACAGCCCACCTACAGATAGGGGGAGATACCAACGATTAGTGGGACGCTTGATCTACCTATCACATACACGGCCTGACATTGGTTGCGCAGTTAGTGTTGTCAGCCAGTTTATGAACAATCCTACTGAAGAACACATGGAGGCTGTTACGAGAATTCTTAGGTACCTCAAGATGAATCCAGGAAAAGGTCTACTATTCAAGAAAAATAGCACCAAAGAGATTAACATCTATACCGATGCAGATTGGGCTGGAGGTGCAACTCATGGAAGGAGTACTTCAGGATACTGCTCTTATGTTAGGGGTAATCTAATCACATGGAGAAGCAAGAAACAATATGTGGTCTCTAGAAGTACAGCGGAATCAGAGTTGAGAGCATTGGCTTTAGGTATTTGTGAAGGAATCTGGATAAAAAGACTACCGGTGGAATTAGGACTCTTTACAGGAGGTTCTATAAAAATGTTTTGTGATAATCAAGCTGCAATTAACATTACTAAGAATCCTGTCCATCATGACAAGACAAAACCTGTTGAGATAGATCGACATTTCATCACTGAGAAGATTGAAAATGCTACAATTCAAACCACTTATACTCCATCAAGACTTCAAATAGCTGATATTCTCACCAAGGCCCTACCAAGGAATGTCTTTGATAAACTAGTATGCAAGCTGGGAATGTTTGACATACATAACCCAGCTTGAGGGGGGAGTGTAGATTTATGTGTATTAATTACTGAATAATATTAGTTATTGTAAATCCCTGAATTTTAGGTAGAATCCTTGATTTACAGGAATTAACATTGATTGTACAGCTAGGATATCCTCTGTAATCAGCCTATAAATAGGCATTTTTCTTTTGTTGAAAAATAAATCCATTCATTCCAAAAGCTTCAAGTTGTTTTACTATAATTAAGGGAGAGAAATTTATACTTCATTTCAATTCTACAAGCTTAGATTGAGATTTTAATCAACTTTAGTCAAGAATATATATGAATGTTATGATGGAATGGTTCCACATAAGGAATTTCTATATATGTTGCTTTCTCAAGATTCGATTATGATTACGGCATCCCACTTCATAGTTCGAATTATGAGAACATGGCAAATAAAATTTTATAGCATGAATCGTATCCCATATGCTTCGGATATAGGATCGATTGCATGTGTTATAATATTCATCCATTCTAAATTTTCCTAATGCTTAGGGTGTTAAGAAGGGAAAAGGGATTAGAATTGGATATGACTAAGATGATTAAGCAATTGTTGAGAACAATTTGGGGTTTTCCAAAGTTTGGTTACTCATGGACAATTAGAAGTATAGAATAAGGATCGTATTGACATATTTTGGAAAGAGGCAACTCTTGTTCAAAAGTTATGGCCAAGATGGGAATATGGAATTGTTTCCATAGGTGGAAGTTATTCTTTGAATCTGTGTAAGATTAAAGAACTTAATGAAAAGAAGGATGTTCAAAGGAATGTACTTTGAATTTGAGACTTCATCTCCATGGAATTGCTTTCCATTGGAATACTTTGTAATGTTTGTTGCCAAGTCTTTGTGACTTGTGTGAATATCATTACAAGAGGATCATTGCATAGATTACGGTAAATGACAAGAACTTGGTATTCTTACATTTACAATAAGGATTGGGATTGTGAAATGAGAATCATTGAAGTCATGTTCAATTGATATACATTTCACAAAGAGATGACCATATGTAAACATAGTGTGCATACTTGGAGTATGGCATAGCTATTGTTTAGAGAAACATAGTATGCATGCTTGGAGCATGGCATCACTACTGTTTCAATTCAAGTATTAAGTTGATTAATCGAAACATGAATAATGAGTGATCAATATGGTGCTTAGATAAAAGGTGTTTTATTTACGCTCAAAGTGTTGAGGCCATATAGGACTAGTATTATTTTGTGTTTCACTTTGCATGTTTTGACTTCCAGAATAACTAGGTCATCTCCCGAATGACCAAGTTATTCAAACCATCCACAGTCGGTCATATGTTGGAAGTAGATATGAATCAAGACTATCGCGAATTTGGGTTGTATGATTTCTCTAAAGTGCTTTAGACAATGCAATAGTTGCTACAACATTCATGAGTACTCATAAGGGCTGACTATTGGATTCAACCCACGCTCATTCGGATTCACTTCATGGATTTTATCACGAGTGAATCATGAGACGATAATATCTTATATTCTTCAAACCTAGAGATATGAGTTGTTGACTATGAGTTGGTTATACATTGATTGTACGTAAACGCATTGGTAACTCGATGTTATAAAACGTGCCTTTGTGTATGATTCAACAAATAGTTAGTACAAGCATATGAGTCGAAGTTTGTCCATTCCTTTTACCTTCGGGATAAAAGTGATATTTGTGGGCCCCTCGATGATTTAGTGATGACAAAAGTAAGTGCTTGGCCGAGCCTGGACTGACTTGATTTGTTCAATTAGTCAGTCGTCATAAATCAGAAATCAGGAAACAACAAATGGACAGAGAGAATGATTATAATCCATGTCTCAGTCCATATGATATCTAGAATGGAGGAATATATGATCACTTATCTAATGGACAAGTCATTGACAGAGGTTAGAGTTCATCGACAAGGTCGGAGATCGACAGAAGCTTTTCAGAGCTACGATTGTTAGTCGGGTTCTGAAGTCATACTTGCAATAATAGTTTTAGACTTATCCAAGTGGGAGACTGTTGGATTAATGTCTAAGTCCATAACTATAATTGGTAAGACTTGACCCGACCCGGCATGGTCCATTTGGGTTGCATGGCATCATGCACTTGGATAGACTAAAATGAGAGAAATAACACTTAAGGTTTATTAATATATTATAAGTTCTAATATATTAATAGAGATTATTTAATTAGTATTGATCAAGAATTAATCTAGAATTAATTAAGTGATCAAAAGAAGACTAATTAAATATATGGGTTGATTGTGTAAATCATCCATACTTATATAGTGGGCTAATGCTCCGTGGATTATCAAGTTGGGCTAAAACCCATTGGATGCTCCATGGATGCTTCATGGTGTATTTGAACCCATGGATCCAAGGAAATGGAAAGCCATGGCAATTAGGGTTTACCCTAATTGTAACAACTATATAAGCATCTTATTGATGTGAGAAATCGGCCACTATGATATGCATGGAGGGCTAGCCGATTCTTGAAGTGTTCTAATTTCTCACTAAGTTATTCCAAGTGCTTATGGTGTTGTGTGAACCATTTGAGGTGTCACACTTGGGGCACTAGGCACTCAAGCTTCATGAAGACAAGCACCAACAAAAGGTATGTTATTCTAACTTGTGTTATTCAAAGTTTTGTATGCTAGAATAGAACAATACCTTGGAAAGTTGATATTTGCATGTATAATAGAGGAAACATAGATCCAAGGTATTTAGGGTTGCATGTACACTTAGGAGTGTTAGATTGCTCAAAACCCAACAGAACCATCACATCCACCTTCCAAATTATCATCATCATTTTTTATTCAAACCTTTGCTATCACAATCACTAACGATTTCTAAGCTTCTCATTTTTTATACAATTGACGAACCATCAAACTATGTGTAACAACCTGTTATTTCAGGACAATGGAATGACTAAAAGTCGAGTCTTGTAACCTCTTTGTAAAGTAATAAGAATATCATCGAAAATGAAATGTTCAAAAACTATGTTTGGGTACACTATGTGGTAGATATCATGATAAGGTTTCCAAAAATATAAAGAATACTAAAGTCCGAGTTAGAACGAAGGAGTTATGATCAATCAAAGATTCATAACACTACCGGTAAAGCACTGTTAAGCATAAAACGAGAAATTTGAAGAAGATACTTTTCAACCTTAGGTGTCTAAATGAAAGTCATAGATATCCCAAAACCGTGAACATATATAAAAAGAACGCCCCAAATCTGACTTCGTTTGAGGAAGTTCTGATTTTTCGAAGTTTCTTACCTAACAGTAGACAGCTAAAAACTCGAAATAGAGATTGAGCGGTCTTTAGCCAACACAACCTAAACGAAAGTTGAAGACCCCGACAATAGGAGTACAACAGTAAAAAGTCTGACGAAAATGGACATCAGATGAAGGAGTTATGGAATTTAAATGGACTTTTCCAGCCCCGACCTGTTAAAAATAATATAATAAAAATAAAATCAAAATTAGCCGATGGAGTCTAAACGAGAGATGTAGAGCCTTTTCACACCTACACGTGCATATAAAGAACGTCGAAATCGGAGCTTGTACGCGAAAGTTATGGAGTTTAAGAGTTCGGGACACAAAACCCGAGGCTGACTTAGCCTCACGATGTGAGGGGACCATGCTCACGACGTGAGCTCATGACTGATGGGTTCCAGAGTGTTAGCCATGTCAAATTGTCGAAGAGGATCATGCTGACTAAGCCTCACGATGTGAGAAATCCAAAACTCACGACGTGAGACCCCAAATTAGCCCCTATAAATAGAAGCTTAAGGGTGTCGGGTTTGGTGCTCATCTCTTTCCATCTAAGTGTCGTTACTCTGCATGATTACCTCGATAAGCCATCTCGAAGCCCTGGTTCTTCATACTCGAGTACCAAAGGAAGTTCTACACTCCCGAGATCCCTGACAATCCCGAGATTTCAACTCTCTCTAGTCGAAGTTCTGCTTGATTCTTCTCTCGACTACTTCAAAACAACCACTTTAATCAAGTGAGTTCATACCCCATTTTATACACCTTCAAATACTTTATAATGTACTTTTAATACATTTCGGGGGAGAATACAAGTAAACACACGGTTGATCCTGAGTGAAAACATGAAAACTCTTGTTATACTTCGCATGCGTTAGACTTATACAAAATGCGTAGTATCCAGGGTAGCCATCCTTGTTAAACCATTTTATGCATTCAAAGAACTTATGATTTATGCTTTGTTAAACATTTTGAAAGAGGATAAATATTACATACAAAACTATTATTTTAATACAGACTTAGTTGAGAATCCGTGAGACGATTACATCGTCAAAGGCAACCTTTTTGTTAAAAAGGTACTACCTAAAGTCCTGTCTCTTATAACTAGAGTCTCGCATTTGGAGAGCGTGTCTAATGTGTATAGATCTATACGGGAAGTCATGATCCTGAGCCCTGACTGTTAGCTACAGTCCTTTGGGTGACAATTTGTCATAAACGTTTCGACGCCTGAAGACCGTCGCCACAGGCATATTATGTTTAGTATGGTTATAAAACTCACCGGATAGAAAATTATTACGATATTCTACTTTTATGAATGGGTAGCTATTAAAACTATTCTTCATTTAAACGAGTGCGATCTTCTTATAGCTTTATTATATAAAACTATGCCTCAACCTTTTAAGCATGTCAGTTGCTTGTGATTTTCGGTCTTGGACATTAGAGACTACTGTTACTTTAGGAAAATAAAGGATTTTCCTGGTACAACTATTTACGATTCACAACGCGAACATTCATATGCATTTCTTACTTTTATAAGAAAATAAGGGATTTTGTTGGAAAATGCACGAACTTTGGAATGGCATACATTTTCTCAAAAACCGCTTATGAACTCACCAACTTAATTGTTGACACTTTTTCTTTGAAATAACTTGTATTCTCAAGGAACCGGTAAGCATGTTTCGAAATCAACTTTTGGGGATTAACGCTCTGACGTTAATTAATTCTTTTGAAAGATGTTTATGTATTTATCTTTTGAACATGTAACAAATACAATTATGTAAACATTTTGGAAACCTTTTTATATATATGGTGGTGTGTACTTTCCATACTATGAACTGTTATGATACTGAATATGACGTCCTCCGCCCCCGAACGTTTCCGCCATTCTGGTTTGGGGGTGTGACAGATTGGTATCATAGCTTTGTTTATAGTGAATTAAGTATATCAAAACCATTTTTGGTATACAATTATAGACACAACTGGACAAAAACACTCTGAGTAAGAGTCATACTTTTAAAATTTTGATTTTTTTAATTTTTGTAAAGTAGGCATGCATTCATTTCATATTAATAACAGTGTCATAAATAAGATCAATATGGAAGTGTTATAAATAAATTGTGCAGTGCAGGTGTGCCTTGGGACATGTAATCGGAACTGGGATGAATATAGCCTGATCAACTATATTTGCCCGAGAGCCGACTAACGTATGCCAGGGAGTGTCTGCAGTGGACAACAAATTTAAAAATTTACCAAAAGCATATCATTAAGAATACTATGGGAGTATTTGGGTATCTTCAACCGTCAAACTTAAGGTTAAACTTTACATGCTTTAGCTTATAGTCAATTCTTAACCCTATTCTCGTATAGACTCAATGGCTAGATTCCATCACCCCGGCGACCCCTACTACCCCAACCAAGGTAATAGGGGATGGATTGTAGACGACCCCGAGGAGGAACCCATGGAAGTTGAGGAAGAGGAAGATTCAGATAGCTCTGCCTCAGAGCCTGAGGTAATCAATCCGCCAGCCTCCGACCTCCATCCGATCGACCTCCTTTCAAAATGGGATTTCAAGGACCAACTCCCGTCTGGGGAAGCCACATCCACCATTGGAGCCAGCAGCATGGACTACGTCCTCCTTACGGTATGTGTTGGGACTTCTACGATGTCAGCAGAGGAAGTTCAGCTGATCGAGCACTCCCAGTTATGGTAGGCAAACTTGCCAATCAGGCTTATCAATCCGGAGTCCAGGCAAACCGGATTCAACGCCTTGACATGTTACAAGGGAATGCTCAAGTCCACACCAACTCTCTCCAAGAGAAAATGACTTCATCTCTCTTCGAAATGAGAGATTTTAGGGAGCAACAAGCCGCCTTTGATAGGTGTCTCATGGGAGCCAAGCAATCAATCGAGCTCCTAGCGCAATCCGTGCCGCGAGTAGTACTCGCCTAACTCCCAAATTTTGATATAGAATAGGACCATCGGCTAAAATTCTTACTTTCTTTAACTTGCTTTAACCAGAGACCTTTAGAAAGGTCAATTTTATTCTAACTTCGGATGTAACACAACCATATGTTTAATATATAGGGCATATCTCTTTCGTGTGTTAATTCTGTGCATTTCTTTCGAGTTCATGAGTTTATGTATTGCTATTCAAACTCCATTTGTGAATCAAACTCAAAGCCCTGTGTAGGTCAAACAAAAATTTTAAACTATTAAATATAGTTAACTCATTATCATTCAACCCTCGACCACCAAAACTTATGATCTTTCATTTTTAATTCTTGGCAGTGCAATACCTCCTCGTCTAAACCTAAGACCCAGGCAAGGCACGATACCAACACCACCTCCACCACCAACTTATGATCCGGCCATGGTCCAGGCTGCTATCATAGCAGTAGTAATCGCCATCCTCTCTCAAATAAACTCCAACGGAAATGGAAGGGCAGGAAGCAACACGAATCATCCCAACCATGGCACTGGTCATGGCCAAGTAAGGGAATGTACTTACAAAGAGTTCTCCAACGCAAAGCCAAAAACTTTTAATGGCATAGGGGGAGTCATTCCAATGATGCAATGGTTCGAAAAGACTGAAACGGTCTTTGAGATTTGCTCCTGCCAAGAAGCGAGCAAAGTCAAGTTCGCCGCTTGCACCCTCACTGATCGCGCCCTCACATGGTGGAAAAGCCATGTGAAGTCCGTGACTCTCACCGTCGCCAACGCCTTAAGTCGGGAGGACTTAAAGGTCCTAGTACAGGAGGAATACTGCCCAAGGGGCGAGATACAAAAGCTTGATTAGGAGCTCTGGACTCTGAAGATGACTGGGTCTGACCTAGTAGCCTACACGGCCAGGTTTAGCGACCTTGCTGCCTTGTGCCCTGCCATGGTCAACCCTGAACTAAAAATGGTTGAGAGGTACATTTGGGGGTTGTCACCCTAGATTCAAGGTCATGTCTTAGCCACCAACCCTATCACTTTCAGCAGCGCTAAGTGCATGGCTCAGCGACTCATCGACCATGGGATCAAACAGGGTGCTTTTGCAGCTACTGCCGATCCATCAAAGGAGGTACAGGGCCAGGGAAGGCCTTGGAACAAGAGAAGGGGGAAAACCCTACAGGGGAACGCCAAGAAACAACAAGTGGTAGCGGCTCTCGATATTACTGTTCCTGCCATCACTGCACCCACAAGTTCATACAGTGGGAGATTTCAAAAGTGCAACCAAGGCAGCTTCCACCACCACGGCCCTTGCAGTGACTTCAAATGCACGAGGTGCAATAAGAAGGGGCATACGGCCCGCTTCTGCAAGGAGCCAGCCCAACAAGCTGCCCCCACTGCTAATTCCGGAGTAAGTCGCGCGTGCTTTGAGTGTGGATCCACGGGGCACTACCGCAGGGACAGTCCGAAGGCAAACAACAGGGATACTGGCGGTAGGGGCTGAGTGTTCGCGATGGGACAGGATGAAGCCGTTGCAGACCCCACTGTTGTTACGGGTACGTTTCTTCTCGATAACTCTTATGAATGCATTTTGTTTGATAGTGGAGCGGATAGGAGTTTTGTGAGTCATAATTTGAAAGGCCTGCTGAAGCAAACACCCCAATAATTAAGTGAACCGTTTATAGTAGAAATGGCCAATGGTAAAACAGAAGGCACTAAGGAGATTTACTTAAACTGTAACCTAACTCTAAACGATAATCCCTTTCCAATCAGCCTCATGCTAGTCTCGATTAAGAGTTTCGATGTCATCACAGGCATGGATTGGCTGAGTTCTCATCATGTGGACATTTTATGTTACGATAAGGCCATTCGCCTTAATCTGCCAACCGGCAAAACCCTCATAATCTATGGTGAAAAACTCATTACCACTCCTCGTATTATCTCGAGTATCCAAGCTCAGAAGTGCCTACGCAAGGAATGTCACGCGTTTTTAGCACGTGTCATGGATGTGAAACGCGAAGTCCAGGACATCAAGAGCGTGCCTGACGTATACGAACTTCCCTTTGTTTTTCCCGAAGATCTTCTAGGAATACCACCCGCGAGACAAGTCGAATTCAAAATCGATCTGGTTCCCGGAGCTACCCCAGTAGCTAAAGCGCCCTATCGATTAGCCCCAACGGAGATGTAGGAGCTATCTAGCCAACTGAATGAGCTACTCAGCAAAGGATTCATCAGGCCGAGCTTCTCGCCTTTGGGAGCACCAGTGTTGTTTGTGAAAAAGAAGGATGGATCATTTAGGATGTGCATTGATTACCGAGAGCTCAACAAACTTACTGTCAAGAACCGATATCCCCTACCACGAATCGACGACTTATTCGACCAACTCCAAGGATCCAATTACTTCTCCAAGATCGATCTGAGATTGGGATATCACCAGCTGCGAGTCCTGGAGAGTGATATTCCCAAGATGGCCTTTCAAACAAGATACGGGCATTACGAGTTTGTAGTGATGTCGTTCGGACTAACCAATGCCCCTGTCGTATTCATGGACTTAATGAATCGGGTATGTCATCCATTCTTGGATAAATTTGTGATAGTATTCATAGATGACATACTCATTTATTTAAAGAGTAAAGAAGAGCATGGCCAAATTATGAGACAAGTCTTAGAGACATTACGAGCTGAAAGACTTTATGCGAAGTTCTCAAAATGCAGGTTTTGGATTAGGAAGGTGGACTTCCTAGGTCACGTGGTCAGTGTATAAGGAATCCACGTGGACCCATCTAAAATCAAGGCTATCGAAAGTTGGTCTGCACCGACTACACCAACGGAGATTTGCCAATTTCTAGGCCTTGCTGGTTATTATCAAAGGTTCATTCAGAACTTCTCCAGCATTGCACAACGTCTTACCTCCCTAACTAAAAAAGGTGTGCCCTACAACTGGGGAGAAAAGCAAGATGTTGCATTTCAAACTCTGAAATAGGCCCTATGCAGTGCACCTATTCTTTCTCTTCCAGAGGAGATCAAAGATTTTGTGGTGTATTGCGATGCTTCGAATCAAGGGTTGGGTTGTGTGCTAATCCAGCGAGGAAAGGTTATTGCGTATGCCTCACGACAACTGAAAACACATGAAGTCAACTACACCACTCATGACTTAGAACTTGAGGCTGTGGTCTTCGCTCTAAAAATCTAGAGGCACTACTTATACGGTACCAAGTGCACCATTTTCACAGACCACAAGAGCCTTCAACACATATTCGACCAGAAGGAGTTGAACATGAGACAACGATGTTGGGTCGAATTGCTCAACGACTACGAATGTGAGATTCATTACCATCCGGGAAAGGCGAATGTAGTGGCTGATGCCCTTAGTTGTAAGGAGTACTCTGGTCGAAGAGTGAAGTCATTAACCATGTCAATCCATTCTCATCTGTCGACACAAATCAAGGAAGCTCAAATAGAAGCCTTGAAACCCGAAAACGTGACAGGTGAAATCCTTAGATGGATGGACAAAAATCTAGAAATCATGAGTGACGGAGTGCGCTACCTCATGAAGCGAATCTGGACACCAAAGTTTGGTGGGTTCAGAGAGATAGTTATGAACGAAGCACACAAGACTCCATACTCCGTACACCCAGGTTTAGATAAGATGTATCTGGATCTCAGACAACTCTACTGGTGGCCAAACATGAAAGCAGAAATTGCTATCTATGTGAGAAAGTGCTTGACTTGCGCCAAGATAAAGGTAGAACACCAGAAGCCATCAGGTCTATTCCATCACAAAACTACCCAAGACTCAGGGTGGTCATGACACCATTTGGGTGATCATCGACAAACTAACCAAGTCTGCTCATTTCTTACCGATCAAGGAAACTGATAAGATGGAAAAGCTAACGAGAACCTACATCCGAGAGATTGTGCGAATTCATGGAGTCTCGATGTCTATCATCTCGGACAGAGATAGTAGATTCACTTCCAGATTCTGAAAATCGTTGCAAAAATCCATGGGAACAAGGTTGGATATGAGTACAGCCTATCACCCACAAACTGATGGACAGAGTGAGAGAACGATCCAAACCCTAGAAGACATGTTGTGAGGATGTGTAAATGACATTGGTAAAGCATGGGATGTTCACTTACCATTATTCGAGTTCTCTTATAACAACAATTATCATACTAGTATCAAGACTGCTCCATTTGAAGCCCTTTATGGCTGTAACTGCAGATCACCTCTGTGCTGGGCGGAAGTAGGCGACATGCAGTTTGCAAAAGGTCTAGTCCCTGATAGCACTCTCACTGGTCCGAAGATCATTAGAGAAACAACTGAAAAGATCGTCCAAATTCGAGAACGTCTGGAAGCCTCGAGGGATAGGCAATAGAGCTATGCCGACAAAAGACGAAAACCCTTGAAATTTCAGGTTGGTGACCGCGTTCTACTGAAGGTCTCACCCTGGAAGGGCATGATATGCTTTGGGAAGCGTGGAAAACTAAATCCAAGGTACATTGGACCCTTCGATATTACTTCAAGGATTGGTCTAGTGGCTTATAGACTTCAACTTCCGATCGAGCTTAACAAAGTACATCCAGTGTTTCACATATCTAACCTGAAATGAGTAGACTTCGTTAGTCTGTCGATGATCACCCAAATGGTGTCGTGACTACCCTGAGTCTTGGGTAGTTTTGTTATGAAGTCCATGGAAATATGTTCCCAAATGGTTTATAGCCGTGAACTCCCTAAAATGGTCCATTTAGAGCCTTAACCTTTTCCTATGCCCTAGATTTGAACCAAGCCTAATTCTACGAGTGATATAAGACCTTAAAACATCCAAGAGCACGCCACCCATGAGTTTACGGCCGTAAACTCATGGGGATATGGTCTTAGGGACGAAAAATCTATAAAGAGTTTACTCTTGAAGAGTAAACTCCCTAACTAGGCCATACACTCCATTATTGCAACCCAATAGCCTCCTAGCACTTGACCAAAGTGGTTTCCGCACATTACGATGCTTATACGTGTTTAATTAGTATTATAAACACTAATTGTATGTAAACATATGTCACCATATGTTAATAGGTCACTAAGTGTGTTCAAGTCTTCACTTGACACCGAGCACCCAACCGACACCTCCATCCGATCCACTTACAACAGGTGAGTTCATACCCCTGAATTACCCTTTTAAATGATTTTAACTGCTTTTATAGGGGGGAATACAAGTTGATCTATACAGTTATTATATAAATCACATGTGATTGATAACTATATAGCAAAATGTATTTTTGCATGTTATACTGTTTTATCCAGCTTAAGATTTTCCAATCTCGCTTTCAACTCTTGTTAAAGGTTTTCAAAAAGGTTTTTCTTCACTTAATCTGTTTTACACAAATCATTTTTAAAGTTGTTATGAGAGGTTTTTCAAAGGATTCCAAAGATTTTCAAACTTGTTTTACAAACTGACATCAAGTCGTAAATTTCTTATGTTTAAAGGTTTTTCAAAGTTTTCATCAAAGTTTTCTTCTATGGTTTTACTTCGTTAAATGCATTCTTGTATTTGTATAGTTATATAAATAATGCTTAAAGGACATAGGAAGGCTAGTTTGCCCTATTTCCTTTTCCTCGTTGGGATGTGGTCTGGTGGGTATCGGTTATCCGTCCGAAGGTCGTTTAAACATTAGTTATATATCATGTATACATATATAGACATAATGGTTTCCATCGACCAGTTCATTTCCCTTGGGTAGCAAGGGCATCCTTCCGTTCATCATTCATAGATATTTCATTAAATGCATGCTTGTATTTGTATAGTTATATAAATAATGTTTAAAAGACTTAGGAAGGCTAGTTCGCCCTATTTCCTTTTCCTTGTTGGGATGTGGTCTGGTGGGTATCGGTTATCCGTCCGAAGGTCATTTAAACATTAGTTATATATCATGTATACATATGTGGACATAAAAGCTCTCTCTCTCTCTCTCTCTCTCTCTCTCAGCCAGTGCATCGCCTTGGGTAGTAAAGGCCTCCCTCTATTATTCATGTTTCTAGAACCCTAGTAACTATTATAGGAATAGTTAGGAGACTCTATCTCTATCTGTATCTCTATCGCTATCTCTATCTCTATCTCTGTCTCTGTCTCTGTCTCTATCTTTATCTCTATCTCTACCCCTCTCTTTTACTTTAGAATGTGACACACTATTTCCCTCTACGACGCTTCATTGCGCCAACGTCGTGTAACCAGAGTCTTCGGGAAAGAGAGCGAACATCATGTGTATAGATCTATATGGGACTGACACTCCCATACCCTGATTACTAGCTACAGTCCGCGCCGGTAAGGCCCATGGGTGACATAATGCCACTACCTCTACGTGTGACCTGGAGGGTCATCGGATACTCTATCGTCAATCAGCATGGTTACATACGTGTTCACATTCACCCTTTGTTTTAGACCTTGCTAGTTGTATCGTTCATTTGGTACTGTCTGGGGTCAGTGTTTCTTTGTTTTAGACCTTGCTTGCTGTATCGTTCATTTGATATTGTCTGGGGTCTGTGTTTCTTTGTTTTAGACCTTGCTAGCCGTATCGTTCATTTGATATCGCCTAGGGTCTGTGTTTGCTTTTGTTAGACTGAGCCAGGTGTATCATTCATTCGATACTCTCCTAGAGTCTATGATTTCTTTTGCCTTAGTCAATAGTATAACTGCTGAGGCATATGTTATTTTTCCCTTAGTATCTTCACTTTTGATTTTCTCATTACTCTTTTAAAGTCAATTATGTATTTGGTAATGATAGTAATTTGGGGAAAACTACTCCTTAAAACATAAATCAGTCGGGTCTTGGTAGAAGACTGTTTTTATTTAGAAAATACAGGATTTTCTGGAAATGACGCTAATACACCGTAGATTCTAAACTACTTCTTTTCATAAAGTTATTTTGAATAAAAATGCGTATTTATATAAATGATACTAAATACTTATGGACTCACCAGCATTATAAAATGATGATACTCGCTTTCAAAATAACTTGTATTCTCAGGTCAACGTTAGACAGGTACATCCCATGAGCTTTTGTGAAGACAGCCTAGTACCGAGCTGCATCTATGTTATGTTCTGTAATTACTTTTGTTTAATCATAAAAAGTGACCCTCTTGAACTCAACTACCGCAACCTTCTCTTTACTACCGCAACGGTTCAGCTCCCGCAGCGAATCCAGCACCCGGAGTCAATTCTACAACTATAACTGCAACCAGTTCTTTTTCCTACCGCAGTCTACTAGATTAATTTTACTTGTCTTTTATGTAATTCACTTTATTATCCAATATGCCTTTCACGGCTGCTTATAGAGTCTTAGTCTAATTCAGAGTCTCTATAAATAGAGACTCATTCTCTTGTATCGAAAACACTACTCACTCCTTACAGATAACTTATGAACTTATTCTGATAATATTTCTCTAAGTTATCTTCTTCATTTCTCTATCTTTCTACTCTTCTTACTCTCAACTGCTACGTAAAAATATCTGAATATAATCTCTCTCCGGAGCAAGTCTGTAAGACTTAATCACTAAGTTTGATCTTCCATATTAACTTGGAGTGAATGCATTCCTTGTTACGAATCAACTTAAGTGTATTCTTGATATAACAATTGTTGTCATTTCTATTTCTTTAAATTCCGCAACTAACTTCCTAACTCTAACTATATTATTGTTGAGCTTTTAGATCCTTTGAGATTAACTCTATTCTGCAATATACTTGTTCTAACGTTTGTTCAAGTGTGTCTCCAAGTTTTTCTCTCAATAATTGGTATCAGAGCCAAAGTGGTTGCTTTTTGAATATCGGAACTCTGATTTTCTCATTAAGCCTTCTATACCACTAAAGCTCATTTCTCAAAAAAAAAACAAAAAAAAATGGCAGAATCTTTATCTCTGAATGTCTCCAATAGTGTTGGTGGTTCTAACCGAGCTCCAATACTGGTGGCAAATGAATATCATCAATGGTCACAAAGAATGGAGAGGTACTTAAGAAGACTGGGTAGAGATGTATGGCGATCCGTGGAAGAAGGACCACACGTTCCAATCCTCACACCAGTTCAAACTGATGGCGCGGCAACCAGGCTAGGAGGAAGTCAACCAACCATGAGCCGTCCCACCAAGGATGATCTCGATAAAATGGAAAATGATGATGTTGCTTTTTATGAAATTTCTTGTGGTGTTGCTCCCGACAACTTTGATATTATCATAAACTGCAAGTCAGCAAAAGAGATGTCACACCCCAAAACCACGAACGGCGGAAACGTTCTGGGGCGGAGGACGTCATGTATGCATCACAACAAATGTAAAGTAGTAAACAAGCAACAACATCGTCCATTGCATCAATAGTATAATTTTAGTTACAAGTGTTTTCTTTCATAGTACAAGATATGATAATAACGTATCAAAATAAAAGACGAGTCTTGACTGCTCCGTCTTCTCTGAAGCTTGTGTCGGCACCTGTCTATTTGTAACCTAAGAATACAAGTTATTTTTAAAGAGTAGATCAGCATTTAAGCTGGTGAGTTCATAAGTATTTAATGCCATTGCTTTGATTTGTTGGTATGAAAGACTGGTGAATGATTGATGAAACATTTAGTATAAGTATGAAAACTCTAGAAAATCCCATATTTCCTACTAGTATAAAAGTAGTCTTCTACCAAGACCCGAATGTTTTAAAAGTAGTCTTTTACCTAGACCTGACTGTTTTGAAAGTACGCATCTCTTGAAAATGTGACGGTTTTTCCTTGTTTAACTCTTATTAGTTTGTCCCTTAAGTATACCTGAAATGGTATCAACCTGGAACATCCGTAGACTGTTCATTTACCTCTGTTGCTAACAGCCGGGTTTAGGAATAGTTAGTCCCTTATGTATACCCACGATGGTACCAACCTAAAACATCCGTAGATTGTTCATTTACCTCTGTAGCTAGCAGTGGTTGTCGGAATGGTTAGTCCCTCAAAGTATGATGTGGTACTAGGAGATAAAGTCCCAGTCTATCTCGTCGATGATGTGATTGAATCACAAGGTAAAGATAGAAAGGCGAACAATATAACCGTATCTAGACATATAACATGTAATAGTAATTTGCCATATAATGTCTATGTAAAAGTATTCATGTATAAGTATTCATGTAAGAGTATTCCTTCATATAACATGTAGTAGTAATTTTGCCATATAATGTCTATGTAAAAGTATTCATGTATAAGTATTCATGTAAGAGTATTCCTTCATATAACATGTAGTCTGGACTCATGAATGAACTGACTCTGGTGTAATTTCTTGTAGTAGGGAAAATGTTTTGTTTACTCTAAACTATTCCTATAATAGTTTACTAGAATGCAATTGATGAGTGACCAAGTAGGTTTATACACTCTTGCTACCCAAGAGTATCGAAACTAAATTAACTGATGGAACATTTATGACCATATATGTATACATGATATATAACTAATATTTAAACGACTTTTGGACGAATACCCAATATCCCACTAGAACACATCTCAAGGCGCGAAGAGGAAATAGGGTGGATAGCCTTTCTAAGTCTTTTAAACATTTCTTATATAACTATACATATAGAGGCATGCAATTTATAATATAAAAGCATAAAGAAGTTTTGTAAAATCGTTGAAAAGTCTAATAAAGAATTTGTGACTTGATGTCAGTTTATAAAATGATTGAAAGTAATTTTGTTTGATAAGACAGTTTAAGTACACGGAAAACCATTGTTTGAAAACACCTTTGTAACCGATTTTGAAAGGAAGCTTACAGTATGTAAGACTGTTTGATAACGAGCTTTAATCAGGTAAAAACGTTTAAGAAAGTCATTTGAAGTAATATGTTTAGTGAAACTGTTAAACTTGTAGTAAATCCATTTGTATACTAGTTATAAATCACATATGATTGATTTATTAACAAGAAGTATCCCAAAATATTGATGTTTTTCGTACCAAAATAATCGTATGTTTGTAGTATCAAAGGTGGACACATATACATACAGTATAAGCGGAGTGTTTGATTTATATATAAATAACAACACTTTTCAATTCCAAAAGATATGATGTTATCGTGATACATTTTGCATACGAAAGTTTCTTTATAATAACTATTAATCACATGCGATTCCGTTGATAAAAAGTATAAAACGAAACTTTATATAACATACCATAATCATTGTGTTTGTATTCCCCCCCTTAAAAGCATATAAAAATATTCATAAAACATTTAAAAGTGTGGATTATAGGGGTATGAACTCACATGAAAGTTTGAAGATAGCGAGATGGAAAACCGGGCAGAGTTTCGTCTCGGGAAACGGATTTTTCTCGGGATTCTCGGGAATCTCGGGAGTAAAATCGACCCTCGGGACTTGAGCAAAAAGGCCAGAGCTTCGGGTTTGAACGGGCACGGAAAACGAGGCAAGACGCAAGAGAAAAGAGAAGAATTGAGCAACTTTTTCGGAAAGCCTCGCATCCTATTTATAGGAAGGCTAAACCGCCTAGGTACGCGGGGCGTACGCTCGTACGCAGCGCGTACGTGTATGT
The DNA here is from genome assembly GCF_051521515.1 of Lactuca serriola. NCBI lineage: Eukaryota > Viridiplantae > Streptophyta > Magnoliopsida > Asterales > Asteraceae > Lactuca > Lactuca serriola. The sequence goes on along the minus strand of NC_136414.1, from coordinate 115,609,447 downwards.
CATGCATGACCGAAGCCTCGACTGCCTCGGCTTCGGATGGGACGGGTTGCTGGGGAGGCGGGTCGGACGGGACAGCGGGTCGAACGGGACAGCGGGTCGGACGGGTCGGGCGCTTCGGACGGGTCGGACGGGTCGGATTCCTCGGATAGGGCGACGTGGACGATCAGAGGCCAAGTCTCTCGGGTACGCTGGGCGTACAGGGGTACACAGTGCGTACCTCGGATGAGGACGCTGACTCCTCTTCGGATAAGGTCCGAATTTTGATTTAAATAAATAATTAATTTATTTAATAAACTTCAAAAATTCATATCTTCTTCATACGAACTCCGTTTTCGACGTTCTTTATATCCACGCGAAGGTGAGACTATGATCTACAACTTTCGTTTAGATTCCGTTGGCAAATTATGAAATAATTTTTTATTATTTATTTATTAAAATGACGTGATTAAGGAATTTCTTTAAAAATTCATAACATCTTTATCTGACGTCGGTTTTTGCCAGACTTTTTACCGCTGGAACACCATTGTCGAGACCTTTGATTCTCGTTTAGGTCGTTCCGGCCGAAAGTCGCTCGATCTCCGATTCGAGTTTTTACGTAACTTCGTATTGTCGTTTTTCTGTTGGAAAACTTAGAATGGTCATAACTTCTTCGTTATAACTCGGATTTTAGTGTTCTTTATATGCTTGGAAACCTTGATACGATTCCTTCTACTTTATTTAACCCAAATAAGATTTTAGGAAAGTTAAATTTTGACCTAAATTTGACTTGCGTCCCAACATATCGTCTTGAAATATCGGGTTGTCACAAGAGATCTGGGATGTACTCAAAAACCTGTACGAAGGCTCAGAACAAGCACAAGATAAGAAGCTCACTACCGCACTCAACGACTTTAACAACTTCAAAGCTAATGCGGGTGAAAGTTTGAATGACTCCTTCAAGAGATTCAACCTAATAGTCACAAAGTTATCAAATGTTGGCACCATCCGCAGCAACCAAGAAACCAATCTCCAGTTCCTTAATGGATTAGGATGACACTGGACTACTGCCAAAATGATAGTCCAATGTGACAGGAAGATTCACTCTTTATCACTCTACAAACTCTATGGAGAACTTCAAGCACAAGAATCCATTGTACTCAAAGACTATGCTGACTTCGGAGGACCACTTGCTCTCATAGCACAAGCTCCACCGCAGTCACCCTACTCTTCATCGTATGATACCCCACCACAGTCATACGAAGCGGATTCTGAGTATGATGATGAAGAATAATTTCAGAAAGCTATTGCTCTTGTTAGTCAACAGTTCAACCGTATACCACCTTCTTCTTTCTGCAAGAATCAACAATTCAACAAACCTCCCTTCAACCGTAACTTCGGTTCTCAGAATAACCATTCTCGATATCCTAAAGGCTCTCAGAACAATCAACCAAAGGAGGTACCGCAGTCTCCTCAGAACAATGACTTCGGTACTCAATCAGAAGACAAGACAGATGTCGTGATTTGTCACAAATGCAATAAAGAAAATCACTTTGCAAAAGATTGTAAGGCCAATATAGTCAAGGACAGAGCATTCTATCTTAGAATGGCTCAAGAGTTGGAAGAAAAAGAAAAGGCAAGGGCATATGTGGCTCAAGTTAAAAGAGACCATCAAATTTGGTCATCAGGAGATGAAGAAGAGACCATCAGCAGTGTTAAGGGAAAAGGGAAAATCTGCATGCTGGCCACTGCGGATGATGATGGGTCAGGTAAAACTCATGATCCAAACTTTAAATTATAACATGCATGACTGTCAACCATACATAGATGATCTTAATGACACTTGTGCTTCCGTCCTTACTGTTGGATTAGTGTCTAAATCCATAACTATTTTGGTATGTACTTGATCCGATGGTGCATGGTCCTTTTGGGTTGCCTTCACCAAAGCAACTTGATAGGATGAATTATGGAGAGAAAGGATTAAATATGATTTATTAATATATTATGAGAATAATATATTAGAGGAGAAATCATATTGTTTAATTAATATTAGTCAATAATTAATTGGTAATTAGTTTTGTGACTAAAAGAGATTAATTAAACTTAAGGGACTGGAATTGTAATTATGGGATAATTGCAATTTGGGCTATGGATTGTCTTAAATTAAGGAGTGGACGAATTCTATGGGGAAACCCATAAGGAAATCGTCCAAGGCCCTAATTAAAGGAGTCCATGGGTTGCTTAGGGCTTAAGCATCCAAATTAGGGTTTCCTTGTTAGATAACCCTAATAGCCTTACTATATATAAGACCCTTATGACCCAAAAACGTGGTGAAGCATTCTTCTAGGGTTAGAACACGTTTTGGGCAGCCTCCATCCTCTCTCCTCTTCATCCTCTTGCTTATGGTGTTTGTGAACCATTAGAGGAGTGACAATTGTGACTCTAAGCTTTCTAAAGTCAATACGAGGAGATTTGGGATTGTTATTGCAACATAACAATCAAGGTAACATCTTAAACCTATTCTCATGTTAATATGATTACTTGAATGCTAGAATTAGGGTTTATAGTCTTGGATAACTTGCATATACAATAGAGAAACCTAGATCCAAGCATTAGGGTTTGTATGAGCACATAGGATGTTCTTAGGACCAAAACCCATCAGTGGTATCAGAGCCTAGATTGGTTTCTATTGTATTGATGCTTTGTATGTTGAAAAAATTCGTTTTTTGTGTTTCTGGGGGCTGAACTCGCCGAGTTTTTTAGATGAACTCGCCGAGTTCATGCTAACTCGACGAGTCCATGCCTGACTTGATGAGTCGGCTCGTCAGAAGGAGGGAAAACCGGGATTTCTTACTGTTTTTGCTTAAGGATAGTTGCCTTATCATATTAGATCAATATAAATCCGATTTTATGATATATTTGACTATATTCTTGATCTAATTGAAGATATTTATCAATTAATAAAATATTTGTTTCCTTATGTGATAATTGATTAATTATTTTGATTAAATTGGTAAATTGTTTTGCAAGAAATCATTAAATAAATCAAATATGGATAATTATGTGATTAATTGTTAATTAAGATTATTTATTTGATCCTTGTGCTTTGAAAAGTTTCATATTTTCCCCTTTAGGTTTTATAGTTTAAATTTGAACCCAAAAGTTTTGTTGTTTTGAAATTTAAATAGTTAAAACCCTAATGTTTTGAAAAAGGTTTCAAAACTTGCCCTCAAGTTTTGGAATTTAAATTTTGATTAATAGTTTAATTTTGATGTATATTTAAATTCTAAACCCTAATGTTTTGAAATGTTTCAAAACTTGCCCTCAAGTTTTGGAATTTAAAAGTTGATTAAAAGTTTAATTAGGAATGTTAAATTCTAAAACCCTAGTAATGTTTTGAAAGGTTCAAATCACTCCCTTATGGTTTTATTAATTAATTAAGGTGTATAATTAAAAGAGGTTTAATAAATCCATAAAAGTTTAGGTTAACAATTTAATTGAATTAAAAGTATAATTGTTAAATTAAACCACCTAGTATTTTAAAAGTGTAAAATACACCCTATACTATATATATAACATTAAAAGTCTAACGTTATATATATATATATATATATATATATATATATATATATATATATATATATATATATATATGTATGAATAAAAGTTAGTCTTACCGCTAGTAGGCCTCATTCACGAAGCTGGTCTATAAGGGGTGTTTAAGGAAATTGCCTATAAAATGGCGATTGAATGGGTATCCACTCTTACCCACCGCACTCTTGACTAGTGGAGGGTCGTTAGCCGAACGGGTAGGATATGACAAACCCTCCATTATAAGTATAATTAATTATTAGAGTAACTAAATGTTTTTAATAAAATTCCCAATCTTAGTTACTTAGGCAAAAGTGAATTGATGCAATTCCATGAAATTACACTTTGTGCCCTTGCAAAGACGTTAGTGGAGTGTGTATGGTTTACCGGCACATCGAATAGGTGACTGTAACATGTGGGGGCACCATGTAGTTTGCATGGTTATTCACACCCGCTTTGTGATCCTCGGCATCCCAGTCACAAACAAGAGGGGCATATCAAGATTTAAACATGTCATTGAAATGTTCAATGAATCTCATAGGATCTAGGAGTTTTCATAGATTTAAAACTTAAATTTCCTTTTCGTTTTTCATGGTGGAAATTAGTGAATCTTCATTCACTTACCTTCAAATGTTCTGCAATTTGGGTTACGGCATCCCTCTCCCGAGTTGTAGAATATTATGTTGGGTCCTAGCCTTAGTATCTCATTTTGGTGATTTACTAAGGACTCAATCAATCAACTAACTTGAATTTGTTTTCTCCCGTTTTGTAGATGTCAAAGTTTGACAACTATGGTCTTCTCAAATCCCGTGGAACAAGCATTCCACATGAAGATGATATTCCACGATTCTATCGAGGAACAACAGATCATACTTCACTTCCTCCTCCTCCTCCAATTATTCTCCCTAACCCACAAGTTCGAAGGCTTGAAAAGTTCAAGATCACTCAAGCCCTTTTGGCAAGTAAACATATAGAAGGAAAGTCAGTGTGTGCACACGTCCTAGGGATGAAGTCACACATTGATAGGTTAAGAATGTTGGGATCCGTCGTCTGTGAGGAAATGGTTGTTGATTGGGTTCTTCAGTCACTTCCTAACTCATATAGTGAGTTCGTAAGAGAGTACTATATGATGAACCGCGACGTGACCCTTATAGATCTCACCTATATGCTTATTGCTGCTGAATCAGCAATGGTTTGGCGCAATAGAAAAGAAAAGTTGATTGGTGAATCTGCCTTCAAGACCTCTATGGATATGGACAATGGCAACAAAAGACATGCTATGATCAAAAAGTTTGATCATAAGAGAAAGACAATGTCTGAAGTAGTTCCATGTCATGTTCCAAAAGAGTCAATTTGCTTTTATTGCCAAGAGAAAGGGCATTGGAGACGAAGCTGCCCCATTTACCTAAGAGATCTAAGAGATGGGAGAGTCAAAATGTATGGCTCTAATATAGGTAAAATCCATTAACTAACTCTTTTAAGCTTCTATTCTAGATCCTTAATACATAATGTGATAAGATTACAATTGATGTTTTGTAGGATCGAAGAAAAGAAAGGAAGCTTAAGGGAACAAGTGAGCAAAATCTAACCGTGAAGGAATGGATTTCGATCGCATTTCTCGAAGATTAGATTCTTGAGCTACTGCTTAGAGTTAGAATTAGATTGCTAAGAAAGATGTATTAGCATAGTTTTTCAATGAATTGCATTATAAGGACAAATTTTTCCGCAATAAAATAAATTTTGATTTTATATTATTTATTTATCCTTGCAATGGCGTATATAAAAAATTGATGTTTGAATATTAGCAATAATGGATTTGGTTCTTATTATGTTATTTATGGAAAGTCGAGAATTTACCAAATAGGGAGAGTTTCTCATTGCCCAAGTTTCAATTGGACAGAAACTTGGAATCATGCAACTTGGTTGCACGATGAATGAGAAATTTCATATTTGGAAATTAGACTAATTCATTGACAAAATGTCAAGTGAAGGACTTGGAGATCGAATACACAAAGTTGCGTGTTGATCAAGTCCACCATAAGAGTAACAAAGATATTTGTCATGATTTACTAAAGGTTTAGCAAATATGATTATACTTATAAGATTAAGTGTGATTCTGAATTGATTGAAAAAGTTTAAATCAATAGCAGAACGAATAAGAAGAATCAAGTAGGCAGAAAAATAAAAGTTTCTCCATTCTATGAAGAAGGGAGAGTACCTTTTATGCTTTATGATAGGTCTTAATGATTAAGAACCATATCTCAATTGATCCTCTAAGTGAGTCTTAGTACAATTGTATGTTTAAGAAGAGGAATCAAGGATTGATGAAATGGTTAAATCAATAAGTCAATCATACTTCGTTCCAAAACAAGTCTTAGAGTTAAGATTGTGACATTGAGTGGAAAAGTATTAAGAAGGTTTATAACATTCATCAAATGTGGAAAGTTGTGATGTCTTGGATAAGACAAAGACCAACTAGGACCAATTTATGAAGAGTTTTGATAAAAGCTACACTAACTCTTGAATATTTGTTTGTCAAGAAATGTTTTGACAAGAGAATCTTCTATGTCAAGGAGTCAGTGGGAGTCTTAATGGTCTTGAAAGGTTTCAAGAACAAATCAAATAAACCTTATTGATCATCACTAGCACACGAGTTGAGGCTTACAACCTATCGTGTTGACATTATTTTGTTTCTGCGCTGTTTCAATTGAGTTAATTATGCATGTGAGTCCTATGAGTTCTCATTTGAATGCATAAAAGGCAAGGACCTTGATCAATGGAAAGTACATTGATAAGAAAAGGTGAGCTACTTAACTACTTGGAAGACATGGTGGGCAGCTGTGCTACCATAAAAGCAAGAAATCGAGATCAAGAAAGTTCGATCCATATGATTTTGAATTTGTCATAAACTTTGGTTTTGACAAATTCACATGGATAGGAACAAATACACCGTTTAAATCTAAGTGTCATAAGATTTCCTCCTTCATGAAAATGATTGTGAGGAAATGCTTTCACTAAGAAAGATTTTAAGAAGATAGTGATTGTAAAATTGCATTCTCGAATTCGATTATGGTTACGATATCCCTTTCCATAATTTGAATTGTGAGGTTTGGCAATTGTTTACACACACATATGAACTATCTAAGGCAAAGGTGTATAAGTTCAATAAGCCTTGATAAAAGATTATCAAAGCACTAAGTATTAGACACATGAAGTTAAAGAAATTCAATAAGCATTGTTTTTTTGAAAGTTAAGCTGTTTCTGATTACATGTCAAAGCTAGTGGGAGCATAAGTGTTATGTTTTATAATAATCATCATAATAGTGGGAGCATAAATGTTATGATTGTATGATTATTAAGGCACGTATTGCAAGTTGGCAATATTAATTATAGAAAACAAGAGTTATATCCTTGCAAAGTCGTAAGGGTTGTAAAGTTGTTTTGCTATAATTAAGGAGAGAATATTATGCTTCATTTCAAATCTAAAGGATTAGGTTGAGAAATGTTAATAAATTTAGTCAAGGTTACATAGTGTGTTCTTAAAATTTCGATTATGATTACGACTTTCCTCATCACAATTCGAATTTTGAGAATATAGCAAATAAAACAGTATGCGTCGTGTCCCATACGCTTCGGGTATAGGATCGATTGCAAATGCTTTAATGTTTGACCATTCTAAAATTTTCCAAATGTCGAGCGCATTTAGAGGGAAAAAGGGACTAGAATTGGTTTTGACTAAAATAATTAAACAACTATCAAAGGACAATTCAAATTTTGACGAGGATTGGTCGCTTGTGAGTAGTTGGAAGCATGGTATTGGATGGACCATATCGACATTATTATGAATAGAAAAGATTCTATTAAGAATGAGTTATCATATGGAAATTATGGAAATGTTTCCATATTGGATGGACCATATCGACATCATTACGAATAGATAAGATTCTATTAAGAATGAGTTGTCATATGGAAAATATGGAAACGTGTCCATATTGGGAATTGAATATTGAAAATCTATGACTAGATTAGAAACTTTTATGCAAAAGGATGTTCAAAGAATGTACTTTGAGTGAGAGACATCACGTCTATGGAATTGTCTTGTAACAATCTCCGATAGAGGACTTTCATTGGAAATAGTCTTTGTGACTTTGATACAGTGACATTATGAAAGGATCATTGCATAGAATGTTAGAATCTAGCATATTTTATAAGTAACAAGAATTTGATATTCTCACACTTATGAAAAAGGATTTGGAGTTGTGAAATGAGAATAATTGGAAATGTGTTCAATTTGATCTATTTCACAAAAGTAAGAACCATAGGTAAACATTGTGTGCATGCTAAGAGCATGGGACAAGTGTAACAATTCAAGTAAGAAGTGGATTACCCGAAACGACAAATAATGAGTAATCGGTATGGTGATAAATAAAAGGAGTTTTATTTATACTCAAAGGTTTGAGGCCATATGGGATTAGTATTATTCTTGTGTTTCACTTTGCATGTTTTGACTTCCAGAATAATTGAGTTTATTAAGAATAATCGAATTATTCGAACGGGCCACAGTCGTTCATATGTTGGAAGTAGATATGAATGAAGACTGTCGTGAATTGGTGTGTGGATTATCTAAAGAGCATTAGACATAAGCAAATGTTTGCTGCAACATTCATGAGTGCTTAGGAATATGATTTGAGCATTGGATTAAACCCACGCTCACTTGGATCACTCCATGAATTGTATCACGAGTGATTGGTGAGACGATAACATCTTATATTCTTGAAACCGAGATGTGTGAGTTGTATCTTTCAAATCGGTTGCACATTGATAATATGTAAATGCACTAGTAACTTGGTGTTATAAAACATATTGTTGTGTGTGATTCAGTGAGTGAGTGCAAGCAAGCATTGTATCAAAGTTTATCTGTTCCTTTTATCCAAAGTAGGATAAAAGCGATATCTTTGGGCCCCTCGATGATTTTGTGATGACAAACGTAAATGCTCGGCCGGGCTAGGGCTAATTTGATTTGTTCAATTAGTCCGTCGTCATAAATCGGAAGTCGAGAAATTGTAACAACGTAATTTTTCAAACAAATTTTTCATTTCAAAATAAAGTATTTTCATTCAAAACAAGGCATAAACATTCCATGTGTCATAACAGAATACAAATCATACGAATCCCAAGATTACAAAACATCTATCAGTGTGTACAGATCACGCCGGCGCCTTCCCACGGTCCTCGCTAGTACCTGAAACACATACACAACAACTGTAAGCATAATTGCTTAGTGAGTTCCCCAAAATACAACTTACGCACATACGCCTTTCCAGGCCCTGACCTTCCGGTCCATGTGTCTCAGGGGACTTCCGTCCCTGCTGGGTAAACCTTCCGGTCCTACCCACGCCAACCTTACGGTCCAAGACTCACAACGCCTTCCGGCCCATAACATAATCGCCTTCCGACCCATAACATAATCGCCTTCCGACCCATAACATAATCGCCTTCCGGCCCTTAACATGATGCCTTCCGGCCCACATAACATACATAGCACGTATAACAATTAACTTATCACATATAGCACATATATCTCATATCATATCCGACCTTCCGGTCACACAGTCAAACCCTTTCGGGAACAGTATAGTGAGAAGACTCACCTCGTAAATATCGAAAGCTAGCAAATCCCGAAGTCACTCGTGCTCGATCCGCCGAGCTACAATCTCCCTATAACATCATACATCTCTTATTAACACTCTTATCTTCTAAGTTTGACTATCCCTAAGAAGTCAAACATAGGTCAACTCTGGTCAACGGTCAACGGTCAACTTGACCGGACTCGGCGAGTGCATAAGGGCAACTCGGCGAGTCTAGACGCGTCCGCCAACTCCATAGGATTCCCTTCTTACTCGTCGAGTACCTCCCCTGACTCGACGAGTTCCACCTGGGAGAGTCGCGGGGCCACCCCGACTCAACTCGCCGAGTCTCAAGAACAACTCAGAAAGTCCCAGCTCGACTCAGTCCACCTGTCGACCCTCTCTAACTCGTCCTGACTCACTGAGTCAACCATAACTCGGTCAGGACTACACACTGGGTGTCCTCAAGGACAATCTTCAAGCGACTCGTCGAGTCTGTTCATCAGACTCGGCGAGTCCATGCCATGCACCAGCTAAAACTGGCTTTTGCGGTCAGATCCGTTCCATCCATTCATAGATCTAGCCTTCCCAAGCTTATTTGTCACGTAAAGTCTCAGTCTTGGTTGCCATGCAATGCGTACAAGGCTTATTTTGGGGAAACAACCTCTAATATGATCACCTTAGCTTCTAACTCAAAAGGATGGACATAAAGCTAGTCATATGGGGTCTCCTGGACCTGCTAAGGCCCAGATCTAGGTTCCATATCTCCATGGAACCTTTCATACTTCCAATTTAAGCCAAGAAATGCAAGAAGAAACCCTAGATTTGACACATCAACACAAAACACGAAGTTTGGCTCTGAAAGTTACCTCAAGAAGACTCCCTTGATGAATTAGCAACAGATCCAAGCTCCCCAACTCCTCAAGTTTGATCCTCTCCCTCCTTCCTTGCAATATCACACAAAATGGTGAACAAATGGCCTCCAAATACACTCACAAGGGCTCACAGTCGTTTGGGGGCTCTTAGGGTTCAAGGTGGCCGCAATTGAGGGCCATAAGGTCCTTTAAATAGGGCTTAGGACCGGGAAATTAGGGTTTCATTAAACAGCGCAGACTCGCCGAGTCCATATCCTGGACTCGCCGAGTCCAAACGAATCCCGTGTCCAGAATCGCGACCCTACTCGGCGAGTCTGAGCTCCAACTCACCGAGTCCCCTCTCAAAACACAAAATAATCAAATCAATAAAGATACCTGGAATTCCGGACTGTTACAATTCTCCCCCACTTGAACTAGACTTCACCCTCGAAGTCTCGCTCTGAAAATAGCTCCGGATGCAGCTCACGCATCTCGCGCTCCGGCTCCCAGGTCATCTTCGATCCCTTCCGGTGTTGCCACTGAACCAACACCAGAGGTACCTCCTTGTTCCTCAGAACCTTGATCTTCCGATCCTTGATGGCAACAGGCCTCTCAGCATAATTCAGACTCGCATCCACATGAATATCCTCTAATGGAACCACTGCCGACTCATCGGCTATACACTTCCTCAACTGCGACACGTGAAAAGTGTCGTGGATCTGCCCCAACTCGGCTGGGAACTCCAAACGATAGGCTACCCGGCCTACCCTTGCAATCAGACGAAATGGCCCAATATACCGAGGCCTCAACTTGCCCCTCTTCCTGAATCGAATCACTCCTTTCCAAGGAGAAACTTTCAGGAGAATGAAGTCGCCGACCGGAAACTCAAGCTCGGACCGGCGTCTGTCTGCATAACTCTTCTGTCGGCTCTGGGCGGTCAATAACCTCTGTCTGACCTGCTGAATCTGCTCTGTCGTCTGAAGCACGATCTCTGTACTGCCCATCACTCTCTGCCCAACCTCTCCCCAGCAAATGGGGGTCCGGCACCTCCTACCATACAACAGCTCAAAGGGTGGCATACCAATGCTCGAATGATGGCTGTTGTTGTAGGAAAACTCTGCCAAGGGTAAATACGCATCCCAGCTACCCCCGAAATCTAACACACACGGTCGAAGCATGTCTTCCAGCGTCTGAATCGTCCGCTCGCTCTGGCCGTCTGTCTGGGGATGATATGCGGTACTAAAATGAAATTTAGTACCCAACTCTTCATGGAATTTCTTCCAGAATCTGGAAGTGAAGCGCACATCACGGTCTGAAACAATCGAGATCGGCACCCCATGCCGAGATACCACTTTTCTCATATATATCTCCGCCAACTTCTCCGCTGAAGAACTCTCACTGATGGCAAGGAAGTGAGCGCTCCTCGTCAACCTATCCACAATCACCCAAATTGCATCAACTCCTCTGGCAGTCCTCGGCAATTTGGTGATGAAATCCATAGTGATCGGTTCCCACTTCCATTCGGGAACCTCCAATGGCTGCAACTTGCCATGCGGTCTCTGGTGCTCGGCCTTAACCCTACGGCAGGTCAAGCACCTCTCAACGAACCATGCGACGTCCCTCTTCATACAGGGCCACCAATACTCTTTCCTCAAATCCAAATACATCTTCGTAGCCCCCGGATGGATCGAAAACTTCGACCGATGAGCCTCTTCCATCAAAGTAATACGCGTACCACCCACGAATGGTACCCAAATCCGAGCCTGAAACGTCATAAGCCCTCGTCCATCCGTAACGAACTCTGAAACCAAACCAACGACCCGCTCTCTCTTCTGCATCTCCGGTCGCACAGCCTCGGCCTGCGCCCCACGAATAGCATCCAATACTGGAGCTATCACGGTCAATCTCAAACATACTTCTCGTAGTGGAGTGCTCTCCGCCATGCGACTCAACGCATCGGCTACCACATTAGCCTTGCCTGGGTGGTACAGGATCTCACAATCATAATCCTTGACCACATCCAACCACCTCCTCTGACGCATATTTAGGTTGGGCTGATCCATCAAATACTTCAAGCTCTTATGGTCCGTGTATATCGTACATCGAACCCCATACAAGTAGTGACGCCAAATCTTGAGAGCGAACACTACTGCCCCCAACTCTAAATCATGCGTGGGATATCTCGTCTCATGAGGCTTCAGCTGCCTCGACGCATAAGCTATCACATGACCCCTCTGCATCAACACTGCACCCAGCCCCAAAATCGATGCATCACAATATACTACAAAATCCTTCATCCCTTCCGGGAGATCTAATACCGGGGCTTCGCACAACCTTTGGCGAAGTGTCTCAAAGGAGGTCTGCTGCTCGGGACCCCATGAGAATCCAACACCCTTCCGGGTCAATCTGGTGAGCGGCACTGCGATCTTGGAGAAATCCTTGATAAATCTCCGATAATACCCTGCCAACCCGAGGAAACTCCTGATCTCAGATGGTGACTTCGGCACTTCCCAACTCATCACCGCCTCAACCTTGGCCGGATCGACCAGAATCCCTTCCTGGTTAACGAGGTGTCCTAGGAACTGGACCTCCTGCAACCAGAAATCACACTTGGAGAATTTTGCATAAAGCTTCTCCGATCTCAACACCCCAAGGACCTCCCTCAAATGCTCCTCATGCTGCTCTCTAGATCTCGAATACACCAGAATATCATCGATGAATACAATCACCGACCGATCCAGCATCGGCCTGCATACCCTGTTCATGAGATCCATGAACACAGCCGGGGCATTGGTGAGCCCAAAAGGCATCACCACAAACTCATAATGCCCATATCGCATCCTAAACGTTGTCTTATGGACATCTTCATCCCGTACCCTCACCTGATGATACCCCGACCTCAGATCGATCTTGGAAAACCAAGATGCCCCCTGCAACTGATCGAATAAATCGTCGATCCTCGGTAACGGGTAACGGTTCTTGACCGTCAACTTGTTCAACTCCCGGTAATCAATGCACATCCGGTGTGAACCATCCTTCTTTTTGACGAACAGAATAGGTGCTCCCCACGGCGAGCTGCTTGGCCGAATGAATCCCTTTCCCAGCAACTCTTGAAGCTGCGAGGACAACTCTTGCATCTCTGGAGGTGCAAGACGATAAGGTACCTTAGCGATAGGCGCGGCCCCCAGAACCAGATCAATACCAAACTCCACTTGCCTCACAGGAGGTAATCCCGGCAGCTCCTCGGGAAAAACATCTGGAAACTCACGCACCACTGGAACCTCCTCAACTGATCTCGGTCTCTCGGAAGCCTCTCGCGTATCCATTACATACGCCACAAAACCCTTACAGCCCTGCTGTAAACACTGCCTCGCCCTAGCGGCCGAACAAAAAGCTGATCCTGAACGGGTACCCTCGCCGTACACCGAAAGAATTCCCCCACTATGGTCTCGTATAGTCACCCGCTGACGCTCACAGTCGATGATGGCGCCGAATCGGCTCAACCAGTCCATGCCCACAATGACACAGACATCACCCATCGCAATAGGAATCAGATCAACCGGAAAATCGACCCCGAAAATCTCTAACACACATCCCCGGAGAACCTCCGTGGCACAAATCACCCTCTCGTCAGCTATAGAAACTCTCAGAGGCCGACTCAACGGCTCACGACTAACGCTGATATGCTGACTAAAGGCCAAAGATACAAAGGACCGACTCGCACCCGAGTCAAATAGCACTAAAGCAGGCACAAAGTTCACAAGGAAAGTACCTACGCATAACATATCATAAGCATAACATCTCAACATCAAAATAAATACATGAAATAAAGCATACCTGCCACAACATCGGGCGCAGCGCGGACCTCCTCCGCAGTCAGCTGAAAGGCTCTCCCACGAGCCCTCGGGGCCTCGACCTTCACCGGTCGAGTCTCAGAAACCCTGGCAGCAGGTGCAGATCCCTGAAGAAGCTGAGGGCACTCGGCCTTCCGATGGGCGGTCTGGTTGCAATGAAAGCAAACCGTAAACCCCTTGGGGCAATCCCTAGCGATGTGCCCCTCCTTGCCACACTTGTAGCAAGCACCAGATCGACATGTCCCCTTGTGACTCTTGCCGCACTTTCCGCAAGTGCGGCCCTTCGGACCTCCCGTCCTCGAATCGGCGGACTTAGTCCGCTTAGCTGCCGGCTGAGACTGAGCCGGCCGCCGGTCCACCCGCTGAGACTCGGCCTCCTCCCTGGCCTGGGTCTCCAACTCGATCTCGCGCTTCCTGGCATTCGCCTAAAGCTCAGCAAAGGTATGATAGGTGGAGTTTGACACAAACTCCCGGATATCCCTCCTCAAAACACCCAAGTACCGGCTCATCCGAGCTTGCTCTGTGGACACCAGCTCGGGGCAGAACATCGCCCTCTCATGAAACTTCCGCGTGATCACCGTAACCGAATCAGTACCCTGCTTGAGGGTCAAGAACTCCTGAACCAATCGTTCCCTCTCCACTGGGGGAACATACTCGTCTCTCAACATAGAGGTAAACCTCTCCCATGTTACTGCTGAAATCTCTGCCAAAGTGAAGTTCGCCGTCACGAACTTCCACCAATCCTTCGCTCCCAGACGGAGCTGGTTCCAAGCGAACCATACCCTCAGATGCTCCGGATATGAACAAGTGTAGAAGCACCCCTCAATATCAGCGATCCACCTCATCGCAGCAATCGGATCCTGTGTCCCATCAAACTCAGGTGGCTTCGTGTTACTGAACTCCCGAAACAGCAACGAGTCACCCCCTTGCGGCCTGGCAGCGGCCACAGCTGCGGTAGCTGCAGCGGCTGCAGCCTCAGTCAATGCGGCGTACCGCTCATCAAAAGTCTCCATCAAGGTGGTCTTAATAGACCCAAACATCTCCGAAATCTCAGCCCGGATCGTTGCAGCCACCTCCTCATGAATCATCTGACGAATCTCCTCGTCACTCACACCGCTCGTACTCGGTCTGTGGCGTGGTCCAACCATGATGTCTCTGAAATACAACATAAAACTATCAGAGACTTCATCGAGTATAATCGCACTCGATAACGCAACCCTACTCAGTCTCCGATATCTAGGGATTCTTACTTGGGTTTCCCCCTGACCCGGTGTCTTCGGTAGTACGGGCCCAATACTACCGACCACACCGCATCAGCATTCATCCCAAGTCTTCCTCCCCAAACCCCGGATAGTAAGTACTCTACTTTTGTTATGCATTATCTACCTGTACGCTATCAAAGCATCTCATATCGGCAAACTTTCCTAGACTAAGGCATCACAAATCAGGCCACTCTAGTCCTATCATGAATACCTAGTCTTCTAGCATGCATAACAATTCATATCATATCTTATCATAACATTGTAAGGTATTTTGGGGATCTTTACCGTTCGGGCGCTGACTGATCGTACACACTGCTTCTTTCTTGTTTACCACAAAATTATTTATAAAAGTTTATGCCTTTATTTTAAAAGTTTTCCTCAAATCCTCAGTTTGAGTTCAGTTACGCCCGAAGGTGCACCCGAATCCCTCAAACCAAGGCTCTGACACCTATTTGTAACAGCGTAATTTTTCAAACAATTTTTTCATTTGAAAATAAAGTATTTTCATTCAAAACAAGGCATAAACATTCCATGTGTCATAACAGAATACAAATCATACGAATCCCAAGATCACAAAACATATATCAGTGTGTACAGATCACGCCGACGCCTTCCCACGGTCCTCGCTAGTACCTGAAACACATACACAACAACTGTAAGCATAATTGCTTAGTGAGTTCCCCAAAATACAACTTACGCACATACGCCTTTCCAGGCCCTGACCTTCCGGTCCATGTGTCTCAGGGGACTTCCGTCCCTGCTGGGTAAACCTTCCGGTCCTACCCACGCCAACCTTACGGTCCAAGACTCACAACGCCTTCCGGCCCATAACATAATCGCCTTCCGGCCCATAACATAATCGCCTTCCGGCCCTTAACATGATGCCTTCCGGCCCACATAACATACATAGCACGTATAACAATTAACTTATCACATATAACACATATATCTCATATCATATTCGACCTTCCGGTCACACAGTCAAACCCTTTCGGGAACAGTATAGTGAGAAGACTCACCTCGTAAATATCGAAAGCTAGCAAATCCCGAAGTCACTCGTGCTCGATCCGCCGAGCTACAATCTCCCTATAACATCATACATCTCTTATTAACACTCTTATCTTCTAAGTTTGACTATCCCTAAGAAGTCAAACATAGGTCAACTCTGGTCAACGGTCAACGGTCAACTTGACCGGACTCGGCGAGTGCACAAGGGCAACTCGACGAGTCTAGACGCATCCGCCAACTCCATAGGATTCCCTTCTTACTCGTCGAGTACCTCCCCTGACTCGACGAGTTCCACCTGGGAGAGTCGCGGGGCCACCCCGACTCAACTCGCCGAGTCTCAAGAACAACTCGGCGAGTGCCAGCTCGACTCAGTCCACTTGTCGACCCTCTCTAACTCGTCCTGACTCACTGAGTCAACCATAACTCGGTCAGGACTACACACTGGGTGTCATCAAGGACAATCTTCAAGCGACTCGTCGAGTCTGTTCATCAGACTCGGCGAGTCCATGCCATGCACCAGCTAAAACTGGCTTTTGCGGTCAGATCCGTTCCATCCATTCATAGATATGGCCTTCCCAAGCTTATTTGTCACGTAAAGTCTCAGTATTGGTTGCCATGCAATGCGTACAAGGCTTATTTTGGGGAAACAACCTCTAATATGACCACCTTAGCTTCTAACTCAAAAGGATGGACATAAAGCTAGTCATATGGGGTCTCCTGGACCTGCTAAGGCCCAGATCTAGGTTCCGTATCTCCATGGAACCTTTCATACTTCCAATTTAAGCCAAGAAATGCAAGAAGAAACCCTAGATTTGACACATCAACACAAAACACAAAGTTTGGCTCTGAAAGTTACCTCAAGAAGACTCCCTTGATGAATTAGCAACAGATCCAAGCTCCCCAACTCCTCAAGTTTGATCCTCTCCCTCCTTCCTTGCAATATCACACAAAATGGTGAACAAATGGCCTCCAAATACACTCACAAGGGCTCACAGTCGTTTGGGGGCTCTTAGGGTTCAAGGTGGCCACAATTGAGGGCCATAAGGTCCTTTAAATAGGGCTTAGGACCGGGAAATTAGGGTTTCATTAAACAGCGCAGACTTGCCGAGTCCATATCCTGGACTCGCCGAGTCCAAACGAATCCCGTGTCCAGAATCGCGACCCTACTCGGCGAGTCTGAGCTCCAACTCGCTGAGTCCCCTCTCAAAACACAAAATAATCAAATCAATACAGATACCTGGAATTCCGGACTGTTACAGAAATAGTACAAAGAGAATGATTTGAAATCATGTCTCATATGATATCTAGAATGGAGGAATATATGATCCCTTATCTTAAGGACATGCGTATTTGATAGGATCAGAGTTGACAACGGCTTTGGAAAGCTACGATTGCAGATCAGGATCTAAAGTCATACGCATAATAGTTATTAGACTTATCCAAGTGGGAGACTATTGGATTAGTGTCTAAATCCATAACTATTTTGGTATGTACTTGATCCGATGGTGCATGGTCCTTTTGGGTTGCCTTCACCAAAGCAACTTGATAGGATGAATTATGGAGAGAAAGGATTAAATATGATTTATTAATATATTATGAGAATAATATATTAGAGGAGAAATCATATTGTTTAATTAATATTAGTCAATAATTAATTGGTAATTAGTTTTGTGACTAAAAGAGATTAATTAAACTTAAGGGACTGGAATTGTAATTATGGGATAATTGCAATTTGGGCTATGACCCAAAAATGTGGTGAAGCATTCTTCTAGGGTTAGAACACGTTTTGGGCAGCCTCTATCCTATCTCCTCTTCATCCTCTTGCTTATGGTGTTTGTGAACCATTAGAGGAGTGACAATTGTGACTCTAAGCTTTCTAAAGTCAATACGAGGAGATTTGGGATTCTTATTGCAACATAACAATCAAGGTAACATCTTAAACCTATTCTCATGTTAATATGATTACTTGAATGCTAGAATTAGGGTTTATAGTCTTGGATAACTTGCATATACAATAGAGAAACCTAGATCCAAGCATTAGGGTTTGTATGAGTACATAGGATGTTCTTAGGACCAAATCCCATCACTTACAGACTATAACAAAGCCCTAGATGAGAAGAATATTGCGTCCCAAGAGATGTTCCATGTGAGAGGAAGACTGGATAACAAGAGACTTAAGATGGCAATGTTAGAGAGGGATCTAGAGTTAGAGAAATATGCTAGAATATGAAGTGAAACCCAGTTAGAGATAGCCTTGAACCAAAGAGATTTAGCTCAGAGAGAAATTGTACGATTGAATCTCTTAATTGAAAAATTGTTTAATGAAAGTGAGGGTATTGAAAATTTGTTAAACAATGGAACCGTGGATAATACATATAATTGGGGTTGGTCAAATGGGTAACTATCACACCCCCAAACCAAGGATGGCGGAAACGTCCGGGGGTGGAGGACGTCATGTAGAGTATCACAACAACGAGTATAATAGTGCTCAAAATAAATACAACCATCATAAATATAATTGAAAAAGTTACACAAAAGTATATGTTTACATGATTCGAATCAATTACATTATGATACAAAATGAACTGTTTGACGATTTATCGTCCCATCCTCAAAACGTTGTTGATTTCCTGTTTCACTGAATTCCTGAGAATACAAGTAGTTTTGAAAAGTGTCAACACAAAGGTTGGTGAGTTCAGAAGCTTTTGACAGTAATAGTTTGAAAATCGATCTTTGTAAAGAGATGTATGTTACCAAGAAAAATCCAATATTTTCCTTACAAAAGTTATGTGGTCCTAAATACCAGGACCGAAAATGAACATCTATTTGGCATACTTAAAGATATAAAAGTGGTTTCAAATTCGCGTAAAAACCCTTTCTGATTTGAGAAAACTCCCGTAATGAATGGTGTGTAGCCTTAAATACCAAGACTGAAAATATACAACAATATTTGTAATTATTGATATAAAAAGTGATTTTAAATCGACATAAAACCCTTTTTGATATGAAGACGTACAAGTATTTTTCCATACTTAAAGTAATTTCAGTGAGATAAATCGACATAACTCGCTAAATTAAAGTTAGAACCCGTAAATCTTATGATTTGTTAATACCACATGTGAGCTATCATAACCATACTTGACTTAGACGGCCTTGTAACTGCGACGTTCTTCAGGCGTTGCGAAACTGAAATGACACTTGTCACCACATATCTGCCGGTCTAGCTGTTGCATGCAACTCAGGTGTGGGTTTGTCAAACCCAATATAAATCTATACACAACTATCACGTTCTCCTTACAAGGGACTCTGGTTACAATTTACAGGACTTTTTGAATTGGTTACTTTGGAAGTAACCCGAAGCGAATGACTCACACATTTATTCATTAACAAATTTACGTGAACTAAACTGAAAATCTTTTGGTAAATAAGTTTGATAAGTAAATGATACATAAACTATACCTATTATAGTTTATCCAAAACGTTTATAATGTATAAGAATTCTTTTATGAAAATGCCTTAATGTTATGAATCCATAAACTATGCTCATTATAGCTTAATATACGTGTTCTAAATGAATGAAGAATCTTATCATGAATTACTAAGTTTCAGTTTATGATGATAAACTAACAAGGAAACACATTCAATATTTAGAACTTATTGTTATAAACTTTGTTCAACATAATACAAAGTGTTATGAAAGTTATATACTGTTAACTAAATTGAACCTTTCTGTGTTTTTTTTTTAGAAAAGTCATAGAAAAATCATATGAAGTCGAAAACTAAATCCATAAATTCTGAGAGTTCCCAAAATGTGTCTAGTTTACTCATAATTTTTATCATGATTTTTAATGACCTCCAACTTGGGTGAAAAAGTCCATAATCACAGACTGGTCCGGATTGGTGTTTGAAATGATAGGCAGTTTTGTAAAAATCAACATAAATTGTAGAAAAATCGTATGGAGATGTGCAAGTAGTCATTTTAAGTCTAAGAACTGGAAATACTTACACCTAAAGCATTTTTGAAAACAAAAATGTTTAAGTTGTCCAAAACAGTCCGTGAATGGAGTCCAACTTTTCTGATGAAAGTTGTTAAAATTTTACTTATGTTCTTGGTGTTTTAACTTGTATTCCCCCCCCCCCCCCAAAAAAAAAAGAAAAAACTTGAGAAAACATGAAAATGTAGGGGTATGAACTCACCTTGAGTAGTTTCAGTAGATGAGTGTTGAAGAAGAGAAGTGTTCAACTCAAGAACACTTGAAGATTCGAAGATCTAACAAGAATGTGATGATGTTTGTGTAAGGAATCATTGATTTGAGAAAGAGGGAAGTGTAATAATCATAGAGAGAATGAATTATACTTACCAAGAGTGTGAGAAAGCTTGATAATCAGCCTTGAATCTTGAATTTTTAGAATGAGGAAGTGAGAGAGAAAATATGTTTGATCTTTGGTGGAAGAATGAGAAAATGAGAGAAGTGTGAGGAGAGAGGAGAGTTTTCTAGCCTTTGACCAATTGTGAGGTTGGAAAAAAGGTGGGAAAAGTACAATGAAGTGACTTGATATGGGCTGATGGGGAATAGTGACATGGAGTGGGTATGGGTGGTTGCTTGTGTCATAAAATAAAGGAAAGTCAACACTCCACCTCTTGTACATCACCCACTCTTCTTGGATAAGATTTATCCCCAAAAACATGGATAATTAGTAAATATGGGGCCTTATTTGTGAAAATAAAGTTTTGTGTGAAAATCCCGCGTTAAAATAATTGAAAACGAAGCTAAAATGAAGTCGTAGTCGAAAACCGGGAAGAAAGGCTCTTCCTGTGAGGCTTCTCGTAAGGGGGCCGAAGGTTCGGTCCCTTCTGGTGCTGGGTTCGAAGCGAACTGAGGCGAGACCACACGAAGCGAAGAGGAGGCTCGGTCCGAAATCATCAGGAGCGATATAGACCGAATGAACAGTAGCTTCGGGTTCGGTCCAAGAGGGTTCGGTCCCTCAGAGGACTTTCGGCCCTAAGAGGGGTTTCGGCTCCTTAAGAGGGGTTTCGGGTCCTTAAGCCTATTTTACTCGTTTTTAACCCGTTTCAAGCCGTTTTTGACCCAGTTAAGGGTCGGAATGACCCGAATGACTTCAAAAAGTTACGGGAACTTTTGAGAGAGATTTGGGAGAGATTTCACATTCTTGGAGAGATTTCTCATTCAAAGAGAGTTTTGGGGGAGATTTTGCATACTTAGAGAGATTTGGGAGAGATTTCTCATACAAAGAGAGTTTTGGGAGAGATTTGACATACGTGGGGAGATTTGGGAGAGATTCTCGATAAAGAGAGATAGAGTGAAAACGATTGAGAGAGGTTTCGTGTGTGACAAATGTGAGTGTCCGGCTTCACAATGCAAGGTCCGTAAACCCTGTTAAACCTTGTTTAAGGATCTTACACACTCCCGATGAGTATGCAACATTGTTTTATCGGTTTTGCTCGCTACATACCATAATTTTAGGTTAAGGAGATCTAGATGTACACACTTTTCGATTTATGATCTCTCATTAGAATAGCGGGTTGTTTAGTAATTACATAACGTAAGCCCTAGTACACAAGGGTTAGTTGAGTTGACCGGTTTGACTTGTTGACTTCAGTTGACTTTGACTTGATCGGAAATTGACGGTTGTCACATCATCCCCCCGTTAGAGGGAATTTTCGTCCCGAAATTTGAATTTAGGCAAGGAGTAGGCATGAACAATCGAGCCAAGAAATGGGGATACTTCCTAATCGACTGATTCTCGCGCTCCCAGGTGACTCTAGGTCCTTGGTTAGTATTCCAGTGAACTTTCACTAAAGGGGAAACGGCGTTGCTACATTCGCTTGACCTCTTGGTCCGTGGTCACTACAGTTCTTCCATGAAGGTAAGGCTCTTGTGGAGCTCGATCTCGTCAAGGGGGATTACAAGAGTCTCATCGGATAGATACTTTTTGCAAGTTCGAGACGTGTCGGGTAGAATGTACTTTACCAAGCTCGCGGGAGTAGATTGAAGTAGTGAGTTACAGGGCTGATTCTGACAAGAATCTCGAAAGGCATAATTATCTGGGGTTTTGGCTTTCCACGCTTTCCGAAGCGTACTAAGCCTTCCCAGAGTGAGGCTTCCAGAGGAATTTGGTCTCTTATTCTGGAGTTCTAAAGGTTTCTCCCTCTTGCTTCTCTTCCCAGTCAAGGGTTTCTCCCTTCAGGGTCAAAGTCGTAAGGGGGGTTCTGTAATTTACGAGAAGTTCTAAAGGAACTAAGACGGTAGGTTAGCGAGTCCCATAATTTTGGCGTATTCCTGCTGACGCCTTTGGTGCTGACTGTTTCTCAACGGTTTTGATCAATTGAAAGGGTCCTTAAGAATTTCCACATTGATAATGATGTGTCTTAGGAATTGGACTCCTCAATTCCAAAACTCGTATCTAGAGAACTTCGGGTAAGGCTTCTCTGATCGTATTGCTTCCGCGGTTTGTTGTAGTTGCTCTCCTTGGTTTCCTTCTTACTATGAGGGTAGATAAGCAAGTCATTTACAATGACAATGACGAACTGATCCTAGTAAGAATGGCATATCCTATTTATTACGTTCATGAATACTGCGAGCGGGTTGGTCCTATCCGAGGGGTATCACTACGGACTTGCAGCGTCCGCATCGAATTTGGAGGATTGTCCTCGGATATCCTTCTCCAATACTCATGACTGGTGATATTTAGATCTCAGGTCCAATTCCCGAAGGGTACCTCGTTCCTTGCGTTTGGTCGGCCTATTCGTCTATGCGCGGTAGATAGTAAAGGTTTCTACTGGAGATATTGTCATGGCCTCTGAGGTCAATGGGCCTACGAGCAATTTGTCTTTCTATTTGAAGAATAAGACCGGAGTTCTCCAGGGTGAGAAGCTTGGTTCTTCAATTTCATTGTTAAGTAGTTCGACAGGTTTGACCTGACAGTTCTTGTAGTTCGGTAGGAAACATGTGGGTTTGGTTTACGTGACTAGACCTTTTTCGGATGATAGGACATTCACTCATCCTCCTGGGCAACCTTGGCCCGAATTTCATAGCAAGACTCGTACCTGGTCCATCTATCATTAACTTGCGCATATAGGTCGTATGTGCTTAAGATTGGCAAGACAGTTGGATGGGTGACTCTGCCCCAAGTCCACCACCAAACATGGAACAGGAAATAGGGCAGAAGCACACATCCAATGTCCGTAGAATCTTAATTATACATTATCCTCTTGTATACATGTAGTAGTGGTAGACTAACCATATCCATCCCAAGCTTCTGTGCTTGAACCTTGTCTGTTGCATGCGTGACATTCCCGAAAGGTCTCCTGTAAATACTTGTGATAAGGTTTCTAGAAGTGTAACACTCCTCTGGTGCGTCTTTTGGGGGTTTGACATCGAGAGATGACCCGGAGATTCGTGCTGGACGCGTTTATGGGAGACAAAGGTTTCAATATTCGGTGGGATAGGTAAAGGGTCCTTTTGTAGTCGTTAAATCGGGAAGATGAGGACTATACTAATTGAAACTGAATGGTGACAACCGAATCTTTTTAGATAACATGTGTTAAGCTGTATTCATAAGAAGAGATCACTAGAGTGATAGAGTATCTTGTGTTTCTTTTCAGGGTATTCCGTTTTGTTTGATATTATTATTACTGTAGATGGTTCATACCACAGTTTCTAGCACTAGTAGTGGGTGTGTTTCGATAGCCAGTAATGATACTTGATATCATGATCCCTGACAGGTCTCCCTATGATCGAGCGGTATATGAACGTCGTATGTAAGTTGATGTTGGTACAATCGTCGAGTGGGTGGCCCCACTCAATTCTTACTACTAGACACGGAATAGGAGTCTGGATGGAATTATTTGTTTAAAGACTTCAGTATTTTGATTATAATTAACCCCGATGTATGTACAAAGTCATCACATCTCACAGGTAATGATCCTAAGGTCATATATGGATGTCTTTGGTTTGATTTGAACGAGAGAGTATCTTAACTATTTTTAGAAGGACGGTGATTTAAGCAAATGTACCCAATTTCATTACAAACATATGGTACTTAAATGTTTTTTGTCGTTGGAAACATTACAAAAGTCCTAATATGGTTCCCTGTTACCCTTGTTGGTTCGTTTGTCACAGTCCTGCGGCTCCCCCGTCATTCTTCTCAGTTGGACAGTTTCTCTTGAAGTGTCCTGTTTCGCCACATCGGAAGCACACTGGAATTACTTTGGTATTGGGGGTTGAAGTGATGTACTGAGTCGGGGCCCTACAGAAACGGACGTTATGCCCTTTCTTGTCGCAGTTTTTACAGTGTATCTCCCGGCAATCCCCATGGTGATGGAAGCCACATTGGTTACACCTTGGTAGTGATCCGTTATATGGTATGGCCGGCGTTTGGGTGGCAGACCCCATGGCTAGTGTCGAGGCATGTGTCGTGACTGTTGTTGTAGTTGTAGGGGTGGCCATGGGTTGTTGTCTTTTAGTGGATCTTTGAGATTGGTTGCGCTCCTTTTTGTTCCAAAACTTTCTCTTCTTTTTTGTAGGTTTGTGGCCCGAGGTATTTTCACTGGCAGACACCCGTTGGTGTTCCTGATTGTTACCACAATCTGTATTGTCAGTACCGCTTCCATTTCTGCTCGCGATGTTAGCATTGAATTGTGCCATGACGGCTGTCACAGCTGCCGTGACTACAGCCTGAAAAGTAGCAGAGTCTATCTGTAGGGTTGGCGCCTTGCTAGTTGGTTGGTTGCCTCTTGGTGAAGACATAGCCCTGTTTCATGATGAAAAACGACTTCGTTAGTGGAAATGATTATCTCAAGTGCATCCTTACGATTTATATTTACGCATATAAATTTTTACACATTACTGTACTATTCCTAGTGTTTCCGCTAACGTTACTGAGATGGAGTTATGGCAGTGGGTAGGAGTAGGTTTCATACGGGCTTTAAGCTTTTACTCATCTTAGAATCATGTTTGTCCGAACACACTTGGCTGAGGAGTTTTGATGGGACCCGGTGTATTAGTGCCTGAACGATCGCACCCCATAGGTCTATGAAGAAGGAACTTCTCAACAAATTGTTTAAAGGTGAGACGATAATGAGTTTTTAGAATGGCTATATGTCGCGAGTTTTCTAACTAAGTTTATCTTATGTCGATTTGTAACGTAATTCAGTTGTTAAGGGTGTTCTGAAAAACAATTCATAACGAGATTCTTTATATGGTAAACTCATGTATTTCAGTAGTTCTGTATCCAAGTGAAACGTGATACTTGACCCAAGTAAGGTCCTTATTATGACCAATTGAAGTATGCTAAGTTATATAACTAAGACTAAATAGACCTTCGAGTCTGTTAGGTATATCCTAAGCCCATCTTGTTAATATGATTCTAGTAATTCTGGTTTCAGCGAAAATTTTTGACCTAGATGTAGGTTTACCTCACATCCGTGCATGGAAAAGTTTTGATAGCAACTAGATCTCTCGTTTAGTATGACCGCTTAAATCACAGTGTCGTGCTTACGCCTAGAATAGAGTAGCACCAACTCATACTCACGAATCTAATTTACAAGGTCTTGTGAGCGGTATGAACTCTACTTACGACGATCCGTCCCTTGCGATGCCTGAGGCAAAGTCGATGCACATTGCAACTCTGTCAATCGATGCTTGGCTGCAATCCTCCTCTCTTTGAATGTCGTGTCTCTACCCCGTTACTCTCTTGCCTCTACCAAGTGGCGATAAGGTTCTAAACAGAGAGTTGGTCTCCGGAATAGTAGTCTCTTTCCGAGTCTCAGGTACGTGAGACAGTAGGGTCTGTAGTAGCGCGCAGTTTCCGAACTCGGGTTGTAGTCTACCTGCTTTAATCCCCGATGTTTGCGATCCGCCGGGTCTTCGCCGGGAGGGCTCTGTCAGTCGGTCCCCCGTGGTTGAGGTCATAGCACCCTCGTTGGTCTCCACATGGTGGTTGTTGTCATTGTTGTCGACATTCAACCCCTGATCACGATTGCCCAACGGGGCACAGGTTCGATGTAGTCGAAACGGTTCGCGGAAACCCTTGCTATGCATGGAGGATTGATTACCTCCAGTTCCGCTTCTGATTCTTCTCATAACCATTCACCATTTCTCGGGTTCAAATTGGGAAAGTAAGGGTCGTCTGGTAAGTAGGATCTTGCTATGTTGTACGTGCGAGAATAGGAGTGGAAGAGATAATTACTTGGCGTCTAACTCTATAATTAATTATTTATAGGGGGTGATCCTTATTAGTTACTTCTATAATGACATAGTGCATACTAATTACATATAACAAGTTATGATAGACCTTCGAATAAGTGGTCCTACCCTAGGTCCACATCCAAACAAGGAAAAGGAAGTAAGGCAATGACCACAAATTCTAAGTCTATGACTTCTAAGTTATATACATAACCTTAGAGTATCCACTTAGGGACTATATACCTATTATTAAGGATCTAATTGGATTTCATATAAGTTATGATATTACAAAATACTCCTATAGTATTTTAAACTCATGTTATGTTCTATTGTTCTCAGTTTGGTGGTGTTGGTAAGTTTTTAGACTTGTTGCAATATCACAACCATTCTTAGGGATGTGCTAATCACTCCTCGGACCAGCATAGTTGATCAGGCTATGCCACTCCCAAGACTGACCATACATCCCCGAGCTTACCTGTGATATTCAACAATCGTTACTTTTGTTTTGTTCTAGAATGACGCTGACCTTAATATGTATGCATGCATGTATACTTTTAATAGGAAATTATTTATTTCTAAAAGTATAACTGTTTTGAAAACTTTAAATCAGAGACTTTAGTCCCAATGCATTTATAGTTTGTATATCTTATGTGGTTCGATATACTGAGTTCACTATAAACAATGCTCTGATACCAATCTATCACACCCCCAAACCAAGGATGGCGGAAACGTCCAGGGGTGGAGGACTTCATGTAGAGTATCACAACGAGTATAATAGTGCTCAAAGTAAATACAACCATCATAAATATAATTGAAAAAGTTACACAAAAGTATATGTTTACATGATTCGAATCAATTACATTATGATACTAAATGAACTGTTTGACGATTTATCGTCCCATCCTCAAAACGTTGTTGATTTCCTGTTCCACTGAATTCCTGAGAATACAAGTAGTTTTGAAAAGTGTCAACACAAAGGTTGGTGAGTTCAGAAGCTTTTGACAGTAATAGTTTGAAAATCGATCTTTGTAAAGAGATGTATGTTACCAAGAAAAATCCAATATTTTCCTTACAAAAGTTATGTGGTCCTAAATACCAGGACCGAAAATGAACAAGTATTTGTCATACTTAAAGATATAAAAGTGGTTTCAAATTCGCGTAAAAACCCTTTCTGATTTGAGAAAACTCCGGTAATGAATGGTGTGTAGCCTTAAATACCAAGACTGAAAATATACAGCAATATTTGTAATTATTGATATAAAAAGTGATTTTAAATCGACATAAAACCCTTTTTCATATGAAGACGTACAAGTATTTTTCCATACTTAAAGTAATTTCAGTGAGCTAAATCGACATAAAACGCTAAATTAAAGTTAGAACCCGTAAATCTTATGATTTGTTAATACCACATGTGAGCTATCATAACCATACTTGACTTAGACGGCCTTGTAATTGCGACGTTCTTCAGGTGTCGCGAAACTGAAATGACACTTGTCACCACAGACTTGTTGGTTTAGCCGTTGCATGCAGCTCAGGTGTGGGTTTGTCAAACCCAATATAGATCTATACACAACTATCACGTTCTCCCTACAAGAGACTCTGGTTACAATTTACAAGACTTTTTGAATTGGTTACTTTGGAAGTAACCCGAAGCGAATGACTCACACATTTATTCATTAACAAATTTACGTGAACTAAACTGACAATCTTTTGGTAAATAAGTTTGATAAGTAAATGATACATAAACTATACCTATTATAGTTTATCCAAAACGTTTATAATGTATAAGAATTCTTTTATGAAAATGCCTTAATGTTATGAATCCATAAACTATGCTCATTATAGCTTAATATACGTGTTCTAAATGAATGAATAATTTTATCATGAATGACTAAGTTTCAGTTTATGATGATAAACTAACAAGGAAACACATTCAATATTTATAACTTATTGTTATACACTTTGCTCAACATAATACAAAGTGTTATGAAAGTTATATACTGTTAACAAAATTTAACCTTTCCGCGTTTTTTTTAGAAAAGTCATAAAAAAATCAGACGAAATCGAAAACTAAATCCGTAAATTCTGAGAGTTCCCAAAATGTGTCTAGTTTACTCATAAGTTTTATCATGATTTTTAATGACCTCCAACTTGGGTGAAAAAGTCCATAATCACAGACTGGTCCGGATTGGTGTTTGAAATGATAGGCAGTTTTGTAAAAATCAACATAAATTGTAGAAAAATTGTATGGAGATGTGCAAGTAGTCATTTTAAGTCTAAGAACTGGAAATACTTAGACCTAAAACATTTTTGAAAACAAAAATGTTTAAGTTGTCCAAAACAGTCGGTGAATGGAGTCCAACATTTCTGATGAAAGCTGTTAGAAAATTTTAGTTATGTTCTTGGTGTTTTAACTTGTATTCCCCCCCCCCCCCCAAAAAAAAAAAAAAAAAAAAAACTTTAGAAAACATGAAAATGTAGGGGTATGAACTCACCTTGACTAGTTTTAGTAGATGAGTGTTGAAGAAGAGAAGTGTTCAACTCAAGAACACTTAAAGAATCACTTGAAGATTCGAAGATCTAACAAGAATGTGATGATGTTTGTGTAAGGAATCATTGATTTGAGAAAGAGGGAAGTGTAATAATCATAGAGAGAATGAATTATACTTACCAAGAGTGTGAGAAAGCTTGATAATCAGCCTTGAATCTCGAATTTTTAGAGAGAGGAAGTGAGAGAGAAAATATGTTTGATCTTTGGTGGAAGAATGAGAAAATGAGAGAAGTGTGAGGAGAGAGGAGAGTTTTCTTGCTTTTGACCAATTGTGAGGCTGGAAAAAAGGTGGGAAAAGTACAATGAAGTTACTAGGTATGGGCTGATGGGGAATAGTGACATGGAGTGGGTATGGGTGGTTGCTTGTGTCATAGAATAAAGGAAAGTCAACACTCCACCTCTTGTACTTCACCCACTCTTCTTGGATAAGGTTTATCCCCAAAAACGTGGATAATTAGTAAATGTGGGGCCTTATATGTTAAAATGAAGTTTTGTGTGAAAATACCGCGTTAAAATAATTGAAAACGAAGCTAAAATGAAGTCGTAGTAAAAAACCGGGAAGAAAGGCTCTTCCTGCGAGGCTTCTCGTAAGGGGGCCAAAGGTTCAGTCCCTTCTGGTACTGGGTCCGAAGCGAACTGAGGCGAGACAACAAGAAGCGAAGAGGAGGCTCGGTCCGAAATCATCAGGAGCGAAATAGACCGAATGAACAGTAGCTTCGGGTTCGGTTCAACATCCTTCAGGTTCGGTCCAAGAGGGTTCGGTCCCTAAGACGACTTTCGGCCCTAAGAGGGGTTTCGGGTCCTTAAGCCTATTTTACTCGTTTTTAGCCCATTTCAATCCGTTTTTGACCCGGTTAAGGTTCGGAATGACACGAATGACTTCAAAAAGTTACGGGAACTTTTGAGAGAGATTTGGGAGATATTTCACATTCTTGGAGAGATTTCTCATACAAAGAGAGTTTTGGGAGAGATTTCACATACTTAGAGAGATTTGGGAGAGATTTCATATTCTTGGAGAGATTTCTCATACAAATATAGTTTTGGGAGACATTTGACATATGTGGGGTGATTTGGGAGATATTCTCGATAAAGAGAGGTAGAGTGAAAACGATTGAGAGAGGTTTCGTGTGTGACAAATGTGAGTGTCCGGCTTCGAATGCAAGGTCCGTAAACCCTGTTAAGCCTTGTTTAAGGATCTTACACACTCCCGATGAGTATGCAACATTGTTTTATCGATTTGGCTCGCCACGTACCACACATTTAGGTTAAGGAGATCTAGATGTACGCACTTTTCGATTTATGATCTCTCATTAGAATAGCGAGTTGTTTAGTAATTACATAACGTAAGCTCTAGTACACATGGGTTAGTTGAGTTGACCGGTTTGACTTGTTGACTTCAGTTGACTTTGACTTGACCGAAAATTGACGGTTGTCACAGTATCCTACCGCAATGGATTCCTCACCCCGGTTCAACAAAGACAGAGTGTATGTCCCTCCTAATAGAGAATTTCATTTCCCTGTCAATAAAAAGACTTTTCCCACAGATATCAAAACTCACTTCGGTAGATTACACAATTTGAGCAATAATTGTGTCATTAAGGAAATTGTGCCCGAGGATTCTAGTAACACATATGATCAAACTCCCATCAGTGGCACCACTCATTCAAATTCTCAAATTTCATCCATAGTTAATGAAGAAATTGTTGTTGAAGGCCCCAAAATCTCAAAGGACTTTCCATCTTTGTCATGAGATCATAGTGTTCCACACTATAGTCAATTGTCCCAGAAGTGTCCCACCGTAGTCTCATCAAAAACCTACTCATAAGTTAATTTCTCATAAGTTACCTATAGATAATTTCGAAGTAGGCCAATGCTCTCAAATTCCAGAATCTTCAAGTTCTGATGATTCTAGTCCGTATTTTCAAAATTGTTCAAAAAATCTCAGGAAACCGCAATTGAATAACAATGACTGCGGTTCACCAAAATCTTTGGCAAAAAGAGCTTTCAAAGAAGAAATTAGATCTCGGAACAAAAGTGTAACGTCCAAAATTTCAAAACAATTAAAACTTTTCAAAAACCACTCATTTTAATAACGTTGTTACAAAAGGTTTTCAATACATTATTTAACAGAGTATTTTCCCAGGTTCATATCACAAAACATCAACGTGAGGAACGGTACGATCACGCCTTTGCCTTGCCACAAACTCTTGAGAACCTGAAACATAAAACCACAACTGTAAGCCCGAAAGCTTAGTGAGATACCCCCAAAATACCAACCACATATACGCCCTTCCAGGCCACGACCTTCCGGTCCATGTGTCTCAGGGGACATTCGTCCCTGCTGGGTAAACCTTCAGGTCCTACCCACGCCGACCTTCCGGTCCACAACACAACATATTGCCTTCCGGCCCATAACATATTGCCTTCCGGCCCATAACATATTGCCTTCCGGCCCACAGCATAAGATGCATACATAACATAACAAATCATAGAACGACTCTACATATCGGGTCACACCCCAGATCTAGCAATCATATCACATAATCATATAGCAGTTCACAGACAACAATCGATCAACAGATCACATATCATAGCATTACTCTAAATATATACCGGTCTAGCCGGTCACTAGCATAACATTACCCTACGAATCAGTCAACATACTAAATGCATACATACGCCTTTCCAGGCCATGACCTTCCGGTCCACATAGCAATGCCTTCCGGCCCATAACATGTAATGACAACTACCCGGATTTCCATCCGATAAAAGGGTCGGCCTTGGTGCCATAAACCCTAGCGATATAGTGAGGATAACTCACCTCGAAACTGCCGACTGAACAGATAGCTCAAGCTGCTCCGATCACTGATACGATCTCCACCTCTGTACAGCCACCAATGCACCGAACTCAAACAATAAACAACAATTACCAAAATACCCCTGGAACCACTGGTCAATCCTTGGTCAAAGACAAGGTCAAAGTCAACCCCTAACTGACCCTACTCGCCGAGTCAACCCTATGACTCGCCGAGTCCCCATACTCAGAACTTCACTCAATCCGCGATCTAACTCGCCGAGTCACCCCAAGACTCGCCGAGTTCAACAACTCTGAGTCCACTCGCCCTTGACTCACCGATTCTCTAAGATTCCCTTTCCACACGTCGAGTATCCCCCTTGACTCGACGAGTTCCTCCTGGAAGAATCGCGGGGCCACCCCGACTCAACTCGCCGAGTCTGAAGAACAACTCGACGAGTCCCAGTTAATCTTCAAGCTACTCGCCGAGTCTGTTCATCGGACTCGGCAAGTCCATGCCATGCAACCACTCAAACTGCTTTCTAAGGTCAGAACTGCTCCGACCATTCATAGGTCTGGCCTTCCTAGACTGATTCATCACGTAAGATCCTCATTTCGGTGCTCATAATACACCCCATGACTCATAATTTGCATTTTGACCTAAGGCATAAGGATTCCAATCCAAAACCTCCATTGATTCCCGA
Source organism: Lactuca serriola (assembly GCF_051521515.1). Taxonomy (NCBI): domain Eukaryota; kingdom Viridiplantae; phylum Streptophyta; class Magnoliopsida; order Asterales; family Asteraceae; genus Lactuca; species Lactuca serriola. Next base: position 115,577,018 of record NC_136414.1, on the reverse strand, counting down.
AATGCTCAGGCATGGGACATTCTGGACTTCCAAGGGTCCCAATATCAGGTTCCAATTGCATGGGGGACCAAGGAAACACTCAATCTAGCCACAAAAGGGTTCAATAAACCCTAAATCCATATACACATCATCATAGAAGAATGGAACTCGAAATTATTACCTGAATAACGTTGCTCTGTGTCTCCAATCCTTAGAATGTGGCTTCCCTTGTTGTTCCCTTAACCAAGCCTCCTCTTCCTTGCAAAACAACACTTCCAAAATCAACAATAGTCTTCTACCTTGCTCCAGATGCTCACAATCGAATTAGGGCTTCACTCACATGACTAGGGTGAACAATGACGGCCATAAGGCCCCTTATATATGTCCCCAAACCTGGACGGTTAGGGTTTCGCTAAACAGCGTGGACTCGCCGAGTCCATATCCGGACTCGTCGAGTCCAGTCGCGAACCCGCGACCAGATCTGGGATCCTACTCGGCGAGTCTGAGATCCAACTCGCCGAGTCCCCTCTTAAAACACCCAAAATCATAATTATAGCAATATCTGAAATTCCGGGCTGTTACAATTCTCCCCCACTAGGACTAGACTTCGCCCTCGAAGTCTCACTTTGAAAATAGCTCCGGATGCTGCTCCCACATCTCACGCTCCGGCTCCCAGGTCATTTCCGATCCCCTCCGGTGCTGCCACTGAACTAACACCAGAGGTATCTCCTCATTCCTCAGAACCTCGATCTTCCGATCTCTGATGACCACTGGTCTCTCGGCATAATTCAGGCTCGCATCCACCTGAATGTCTTCTAATGGGACCACTGCCGACTCATCGGCTATATACTTTCTCAATTGCGACACATGAAAAATGTCGTGGATTTGTCTCAAATCCGCTGGCAACTCCAAACGGTAGGACACCCGGCCTACCCCCGCAATCACATGAAAAGGCCCAATATACCGGGGCCCCAACTTGCCCCTCTTCCTGAATCGAATCACTCCTTTCCAAGGAGAGACCTTCAGGAGTACGAAGTTGCCGACCTGAAACTCAAGCTCGGACCGGCGTCTGTCTGCATAACTTTCCTGTCGGCTCTGGGCGGTCAATAACCTCTGTCTAATCTGTTGAATCTGCTCTGTCGACTGAAGCACGATCTATGTACTGTCCAACACTCTCTGTAACTGAGAATTACCCAAGATGCAACGCTGCTCTAAATCTCAACGATCACTCGACCCATGAGGGTTAGGAAACCATGAACCACCGGATCCCCGATCCAAAGCCCACTTTGTCCATTCCGGACCGACTGAGAGACCCCTTCTTACTCTCGGAGCAACTCTCACGAGTTCTCCTCTTGCAATCACATACACAACTGCTGAACTAGCCCCAACGCCCGTAGGTTGGAAGACCCGATACACTGATGATATCCTCGAACATCTCCCAGGATGAACCACTAATATCCACCCTATACCCTGATCAGAATCACACTGAGAATTCAAGATTCTCTCTCCCCCTGCATCCCTTCTGAGCCTCAACAGACATCCCAAACCGGATGAGTTCCTACTTCACTGCCGCGAACACGATGCTCAAAACCATACTCGAAGTACTCTAACCATAACTCTGCTCTGCAGCTTTCACTTTCGTGAACTTGCACTCCCCTTCGGAGTTACACACCTTTCTCTTTTCCTTTTCCAAGGAACCCTCTTGACCATAATGCCACTCCAACCGGTGCCACGGTGCTCGCCCCAAGCGACACCACCCTTTTTGCGCAACCACTATTCACATACTCTGGCTCTCATTGCAGGGGCTCTCAAGCCCATGCACTCTCTCCACTCCACCAATCACTTACCTCAACTAAACAAAATCACTAACCCGGGGCCAGACCTTCCAATGTAATCACACTGCAACATACAAAATCCGAAATCTCAAACTGATCCAACAATACCATCAGAGTCCCCAGCATGACTGGACCGACTCTCATAACACACACTAGCCACTCGAGGCTATATCTCTGTGGGTCCGTACACCCAAACTCTGTGAACCCTCAGGTTCTAACTCTGGGAACCTTCCGGTTCCAACTCTAGAAACATGCACAACATAAATCCCGTGGGATTAATGCAGTACAACCCATCACGTACATCAAGCATACAAATACTCTGATCGCATACTCCGGTTACCTACTCAAACTTGATCCCGGCCTGCTCCCAGGCTTCCACAATCAAACGCCCTAGGTCTGTATCCCGCCCCGCATACCCGACACTCGCTCTCGTCGGCCTATACTCTGAGCTGACATAACACTGCTGAATCCCAACAGCTAAGCACCCTCACATACTCATCGATCTCCCGGAGAATTCTCCAATTCTCCCCCACTTAAAGCACTGACTAACAGCCACCGATCGCCATTAACGACCTTTCAGAACAACCCCGCACAAAGAGAACACTTACACACTGACTGCTTCCCACAAGCATAAGCAACCCTCAGCAAAACACATCTCCTCCCTGATCAATCCGCTCAAAAGAATCCGGTCTTTCAATTATCCACTTCACTACTATAGATGCTACCCGACATTCAACCCAGTGCCGCATCTCCACTATCAACCCTCACGAATGATAACCAACGGGATTCCCAAACAATAACTCATAATCAAACCCACAACCTGGAAAAGGATGAATACCGCATCGAAAACCGCACAAGGATACCGGCACCAAGACACCAAACTATAACCATACCAAACCATCAGGGAACAACGAATGCCAAAGCGAAAACCTGAAGCACCAATCCATAACCATGCCAAACCCGCGAAACAACGAATACCGCATCGAAATCCACACAAGATACCAGCACAAACAATATGCCACAATCAACGCAAGATAATCAAGACATCAAGAAAGCATCATACCCGCAGCTGCCTCCGGCACTGCTCCGTCTCCCTCTGCCGCAAGCCGATAAGCACGACCCTGAGCCCTTGGGGCTCCGCTCCATCCTGTCCTCCTCCTGAACTCCTCAAGGTGGCCGGTGCTAGAGCCTGCACCGGTCCTGCAGAAAGCTGTGGACAGTTGACCCTCAAATGTCCAACCTGCCGACAATGATAACAAATCCTCAAATCCCGAATCGGCACTGACTGCCGACAATCCCGCGCATAGTGCCCCTCCTTTCCGCACTTGCGGCATGCACCACCGGACCAGCAAACTCCGGTGTAACCCCTCCCACACTTCCCACAAGTGTGGCCGCTCCGATCCCCCACTCTAACATCACCGGTACTGGACCGTTTCGGCGCTGGCTGCGACTGCATCGGAGCCTGCCTCAGTTCACGCAACTGCAACTCAACCTCTAACTCACGCCGCATGGCGTCCTCCTGCAACTCCAACAAGGTCTCGCACCTCTGCGTAGACACGAACTGTCTGATATCCCCCCTTGAGCATATTCAGATATCAGGACATCTGAGCCTGCTCCGAAGCGAACTCAGGGCAAAACATCGCCCTCTCAATAAACATCCTGGTGATCTCAGTCACCGACTCCGAATCCTGCTTCAGCTCAAGGAACTCCCGAGCCAATCTCTCCCTCTCATCTCGCGGAACATAGCGAGTACTGAACATCTCTCTAACTGATCCCCTGAAACCGCAGCCCTCTGCGCGTCGGAATATGACCCCGTGGTCAATCTCCACCAATCCTTCGCCCCGAGCCCCAATAGGTCCAGAGCACACCTCACCCTCTGATCAGCAGGGCATAAACTCGTGAAGAAACACCCCTCCACGTCTGATAACCATCTCATGGCAACAATCGGGTCCTGGACTCCATTGAATGTGGGAGGCTTCGTATAATAGAAGTCCCGATACTGAAAACTCCGACTAGCTCCTCCCCTTGCCGCTGCTACAGCCGTTGTAGCCACCGCGGCAGCCGTCTCTGCGAGAGCCGCATATCGCTCATCAAAATACTCAATCATAGCGGTCTTGATCAACCCAAACAATTCCGGCAACTCAGCCCGGAACAATGCAGCAACCCCATCACGCAGGATCTTGCGAATCCTCGCATCCAACTCGCTCGTGCTCGTCTAATCGATAACCTCAAACGACACCGATCCACCCGGAACTCGCTCTCCAGCTCCCGATCCTGATCCGGATCCACTATCATCATGCCTCGAAATCTCCTTACCGAAGACACCCTACCAATCTCAGACACTTCCCACAATCCTGGGATCCAACTCTCGCAACCCTACCTTAGAGACCATGGTTTCCATGATACGCGTATGGGTCCTGTGCTTTCAGTAGTACGGGCCCATACTACCTTCCACACCTACCCATATTTGTATGAACTACTACCACCATACCCTAGGGAACATGCATAACAACTATCAACCCTCACCACTAGAGGAACACTGAGAATATCCCATAAGGGACCCTAGGCTGCAAGCATCACAATCAGGCAACATTATCATGAATTCCTGAAGATCCCTAGCCTAACTCTAGCATGCTGTTCTATCAAGCTCAATAAAACAATTATCATGTATGGTATCTTGGGGTTACTTACTGGCTCCGGCTGATCGTACCTCCGCGTCCTCCTTTTACTAAATTTGAAAACCATTTTAATTTCTCTTTTTAAAATCCTCCTCGATTTGAGACTGGAGTCACACGAATGTTTCCCCCAATTCACTCAAACCAAGGCTCTGATACCAACTTGTAACGTCCAAAATTTCAAAACAATTAAAACTTTTCAAAAACCACTCATTTTAATAACGTTGTTACAAAAGGTTTTCAATACATTATTTAACAAAGTATTTTCCCAGGTTCATATCATAAAACATCAACGCGAGGAACGGTACGATCACGCCTTTGTCTTGCCACAGACTCTTGAGAACCTGAAACATAAAACCACAACTGTAAGCCCGAAAGCTTAGTGAGATACCCCCAAAATACCAACCACATATACGCCCTTCCAGGCCAATGTTGGATAAGGTGTCTAAGTCCATAACTATTTCGGGCTTGTACTTGACCCGACCCGGCATGGTCCATTTGGGTTGCATGGCACCATGCAATTGGATAAGACTAAATGAGAGAAATAACACTTGGAGATTATTAATATATTATAAGTTCTAATATATTAATAATATTATTTAATTAGTTGATCAAAGAATTAATTTGGAATTAATTAAGTGATCAAAGGATAACTAATTAAATATATGGGTTGATTATGTAAATCATCCATATCTTGTATAGTGGGCTAAAAGGCTCCATGGATTATCAAGTTGGGTTCTACCCATAGGATGCTCCATGGATGCTCCATGGGAGTTACAAACCCATGGGTCATGGAAATGAAGAGTCATGACACATTAGGGTTTACATGGTGTAACCCTAGATGTGCCAACACTATATAAGAGTCCCATTCTCCACAAAATTGGTGACACAAGTTGAACACTAAGAAACTAGAGGGCTTGGCCAATTTTGAGAAGTGTGTGTGATCTCAAGAGTCTTTCCAAGAGCATTTGGTGTTGTGTGAAGCATTTGAGGCATCACACTTGGGGTGCTAGGCTCACAAGGTTTCAAGGAACACAATCAACAACAAGGTAAGTTATTCTATCTATAATTCAAGTTAAAAATGTTCCCCATGTATGCTAGATAGGAATATAACCTTGGAATTCAACTTTGCATGATAATTAGACAAACATAGATCCAAGGTTATTAGGGTTGCATGTACACTTAGGAAGTGTTAGAATGCTCAAAACCCATCAGTGGTATCAGAGCCAGGTTTGTTTGTTTGTTATTTGTGCTTAAAAGTTGAAGAAAGTCGAAAATTCTGCTATCTGACTGATGGACTCGGCGAGTCGATGGGGAGGACTCGTCGAGTTCATGTGTATCTTCAACCTACTCGGCGAGTAGGTTTATGCACTCGGCGAGTAGGGTCGACAGAGTGCAGAATTTCGACTTGAGTTGCTGGAAATGAATTAGAATCATTACCCTAAATGTTTTGGTACTTGAAAACTTGTTTTAGAAGGTGTAATATCTTTTCTAACTCATTTACAACAACTAGTTATCAAAATTACAAAGATTAAATGTGATTTTGATTCTTGAAAGTGTTCATATTCATATTCTTGTTCTTATGATGTTTAGATGATCATAGGAATTATTTGTAACCTATGTGGTAGATTAATTCATGATCATAATGTGTTTTAATGGAGTCCATAACTTGTCCTCAAGTTATGGAAAACCAAAAGTCTCTTGGATTAAAAACCATTAAAAGAACACAAGAGTTAGGAAAAATGAAAAGTCCTCATTTTATTACTCTATTAAACTCATAAGTTACAAGAAATGAAAAGTTTTGAAAGTTTACAAAACTTGCCCTCAAGTTTTGGAACAAGTAAAGTTAAGTTAAAACTTTAGTTCCAACCCCTAGAATTTTAAAAGTTAAAATTCAACCCTTATGCTTATATTATTATGATTTAATAATTATATATATATGTATAAGAACAAAGTCGTCTTACCGCTAGTACGCCTCATTCACGAAGCCGGTCTATAAGGTGGGTATAAGGTTGTTGCCTATAAAATGGTGACTTAATGGGTGTCCACTCTCACCCATCGCTTGCTTGATCAGTGGAGGGTCGTTAGCCGAACGGGTAAGACAAGGACTTATTAATTCTAATTCAAAGTATGATGAATATTATAAAGTAACTAAATGTTTTATTAAATTCCCAATCTTAGTTACTTTAGGAAAAATGTGAATAAGGTGCTATTCCATGAAATTACACTTTACACTTTGATTAAGTCGTTGGTGGAGCGTGTGTGGTTAACCGGCACACTAACTTGGACTTAACAAGGTAGGTAAAGGGTGACTTAGGGTTTATTATAGTATCGATGGAGCGTGTGTGGTTAACCGGCACATCGATTGAGTGATAAACTTTAAGGGTACCAAGTGATTTGCATGGTTACTTCACACCTCGTTTTGTGATCCTCGGTATCCCAGTCACAAAACTTGGAGGGCACACTCGAGATTGAAACATGCCTATGAAAAAGTTCATTGAATCTCAAAGAATCTAGGAATTTCTAAGAACCATTCAAAAACCTAATACGAAAATATTGCGGTTTTCGTGGTGGAAATTGGTGAATCGTCATTCACCTACCTTTCAAATATGATATAGCTTAGATTACGGCATACCTCTTCTAAGTTATATTATATTGTGATTGGATCCTAGCCTTAATATTACATTTGGGTGTTTTATTAAGGACTCTCTTATATCTAAACTAATCTTGTCCTCCTTCCTTCAGATGTCTTTCAACAATGCTTCTGGCTCTAATCCTAATGGCTCCTTTACCCTTATGAACTTGTGTGGGAAAGTCACCTTTGATGGATCCAACTTCAATGAGTGGATCAGAAACATCAGGATGATTACCCGCTACGAGGACAAAGAATCTGTCCTTGACAAGGAGCTTAAGGAGATTGATGAGTCCACTGCAACTCCTCAGGAGATCGCTGAATTTCGGGCACATGAAAGGGATGCTACGAAAGTGGCTTGCATCATGACGGCCATGATGACAGCGGAACTCCAAAAGTCTTATGAGGATTTCTACCCTTATGACATGCACCAAGATTTGATGGAAAGATACCATCAAAGTGCAAGACAAGAGAGGTATGAAATCATCTGCTCCATGATAACAACCATGATGAAGGACGGGGAATCCGTCACGAGCCACATGCAGAAAATGCAAAGGTATGTGGATCGTTTGCTGAAGCTTAATGTGAACTTCCCGGAGGATCTTGCAATAGATATTATTTTGCATTCCTTACCATCGTGCTATGATCAATTCCGCATGACATATCACATGAACAAGGAAGAAGTCACCCTCAGCAAACTTCAGGGACTTCTCAAGACCGCAGAATTAGGTCTTAAGGGGAAGTCGGTTGCTATCACTCCTACTCAAAACTCTACTCCGGTTTTCGCAATCGGGAAAAAGTCGAGGCAGGAAGAGAAAGAGCTCTTCTAAGGGTACCAAGGCTCGGACCCTTGATGGCTCTTCTTCAAGTGGAACCAAGAAAGGTTTCATTACTCCTTCTTCTGACCCAAAAGAGGCTGAATGCTTCTATTGCCATGAAAAAGCTCATTGGAAGCGCAACTGCCCAAAATACCAGCAAGATGTGAAGGATGGGAAAGTTAAACCCAACCATGCAGGTATTTACACTATCATTTCTAATAACTCACCCCATTCTAATTCTTGGGTCCTTGATACCGGGTGTGGTATTCACATTTGTTGTGACTTGCAGGGACTAAGAAGAAGTGAGGATGTGGAGCAAGGAAGGATAAACTTGATCATGGGGAATAGGAAAGCTATACCTGTTACCAAGATTGGAGTTTATACTTTATCGCTAAGTAGTGGGTTTAGTTTAGATCTGAATAAGTGTTGTTATTCGCCAGGAATGGCAAGAAATATTATTTCCTTCCATGCTTTGTACAAACAAGGGTTTACCTTTTCATTTAATAATGAAGTTGGTTCTATTGATGCTTTCTTTAATAATGTTCTTTAGTTTAAAGCATTACCTTGTGATGGTGTGTATGAAGGTGTATCTGTTGTTGATAACTTAGGAAATAATGTTTTGTGTATTGATTCTACTAATAATAACTTGGATAAAGCATCATTATGGCATTGTCGTCTTGGACATATAAGCAAGAAGCGCATAGGCCAACTCCAAAAGGATGGAGTCTTGGAGTCGTTTGACCTAAAGTCAGATGATAGTTGCGAATCATGCTTACTTGGAAAAATGACAAAGTCACCCTTCACAGGTTCGTGTGAGAGGGGTGAAGGTTTGTTGGACCTTATACACACGGATGTGTGTGGACCATTCAAACATGCCACAAGGGATGCTAATCGTTATTATTTGACTTTTACTGATGATTATAGTAGATATGGATATGTCTACTTGATCAAGCATAAGTCAGAGACTTTCGAGAGGTTTAAGGAATTTAAAAAGGAAGTCGAGAATCAATTGGGCAGGAACATTAAGATGCTTCGATCCGATCGTGGTGGTGAGTATCTTAGTTCAGAGTTCCTCGACTATCTAAGGGAATGTGGGATAGTCTCACAATTGACACCTCCCAGGACACCACAGTTGAATGGTGTGGCTGAGAGGCGTAATCGAACCTTGCTAGATATGGTTCGTTCCATGATGAGTCGAGCTACACTACCAATCTCATTCTGGGGGTATGCCTTAGAGACTGCCGCCCATATTCTTAATCTAGTCCCTACAAAGAAAGTTGCCAAAACTCCTCACGAGATGTGGACTGGTAAAGTACCTAAACTAGACCACATCAAGATTTGGGGTTGCGAGGCTTTCGTGAGACGTGAGACTCATGATAAGCTCGAACCTCGAAGCGAGAGGTGTATTTTCATCGGTTACCCACAGCGATCCTTTGGTTACCTCTTCTACAGACCTAGTGACAATGTGGTCTTTGTAGCAAGAAGAGGTGTCTTTCGAGAAAGAGAGTTTATAAGCCAAGGAGACAGTGGGAGGCAAATTGATCTTGAAGAAATTCAAGAATCAAGTGGTGAAGGAACTTCAAACTCTAGCCCTCAACTTGAGGAGGAAACTCCTGTTGAGCCAATTGACAAATCTGTACCTCTGAGACGTTCCACGAGAGTTAGGAGTGCACCTGAGCATTACTATGGATTCCATATTACTGCAGAAGGTGAGACACTTATTAGTGATGGGACACTAGTAAGTCAAGATGACCCTAACACCTACGAGGAAGCCATGGCAGGCCCCGAGTCTGCTAAATGGAAAGAGGCTATGGATAGCGAGATACAATCCATGTATGACAATCAAGTTTGGAACTTGGTTGAAAATGTACCAGGTCGTAAGACAGTAGGGTGCAAATGGGTCTTCAAGAAGAAGACCGACATGGATGGTAAAGTACACACTTATAAGGCTAGACTGGTTGCAAAGGGCTTCTCTCAAATTCCTGGAGTGGATTATGATGAGACCTTTTCTCCGGTAGCCAAGATTAAGTCTATTCGGGTTCTGTTAGCCATAGCTGCATTTCATGACTATGAAATACGGCAGATGGATGTCAAAACCGCTTTCCTTAATGGAAAGTTGGCTGAAGATGTTTACATGAGTCAGCCAGAGGGTTTTGTCAGCAACGAGTACCCTAATAGAGTGTGTAAGCTTGAGAAATCCATTTATGGATTGAAGCAAGCACCTTGCAGATGGAATCTTTGCTTTGATGAAAAGGTCAAGGAATTTGGCTTTTCTAGGAGTGAAGATGAATCTTGTGTGTATGTCAAGGCTAGTGGGAGTATAGTCAGCTTTTTGGTATTGTATGTGGATGACATACTACTCATAGGAAACGACATTCCAACCCTGCAGGAAGTAAAGTCCTGGCTTGCGAAGTGTTTCGCTATGAAGGACCTTGGTGAAGCTGCCTATATTCTAGGGATAAGGATCTTGAGAGATCGGAGTAAAAGACTAATTGGACTTAGTCAGAGTACCTACTTGGATAAGGTGCTGAAGAGATTCAGCATGCAGGATTCCAAGAAAGGAGAGTTACCCATCCAGAGTAACACCAGATTGAGTAAGACACAAAGCCCTAGCACTGAGGCTGAGATAGCAGAAATGAGTCGAACACCTTACGCTTCGGCTGTAGGATCGATCATGTATGCTATGACGTGTACTCGACCCGATGTAGCTTTTGCCTTGAGCATGGTTAGCAGATATCAGGCGAACCCTGGCAAGGCACACTGGACTGCGGTAAAGAATATCCTCAAGTACCTGCGGAGGACTAAGGACTGGGTCCTTACCCTCGGTGGGAGTGATGACTTGAGAGTTGTTGGGTATAGTGATGCTAGCTTCCAGACTGATAGGGATAATTTCCGCTCTCAGTCGGGCTGGGTCTTTACCCTAAACGGAGGAGCAATTTCTTGGAAGAGTTCCAAGCAAGAGAAAGTGGTAGATTCTACTTGTGAATCAGAGTATATTGCAGCTAGTGAAGCAGAAAAGGAGGCGATATGGCTGAAGAACTTCATTGGAGACCTTGGAGTTGTACCAGCTATTAAAGAGCCAATGGAAATTTTCTGTGATAGTGAAAGTGCTGTTGCCTTAGCCAAGGAACCAAGGGATCACGGGAGATCCAGACACATCGACAGAAAATACCATTTCATCAGACATCGGATCGAAGAAGGACTCCTCGTGGCAAAGAGGGTATCATCGGATGAGAACCCAGCAGATCCCCTCACGAAGGGACTGAGTAGGGTTAAGCATCTTCAGCATGCTCGGAGCATAGGGCTGAAGGATGATATAAGTTTTAGTAGTTAGATAACCCGGAAATTTGTAAAGTGTAATTGACATTTGATGATGAATAAAAGGTGTTTTATTTATGAGTAAAGTGTTGCTATCTCTTGTCAATCGTTTACTATATTTCTTTTGCATGTTTTGACTTCCAGAATAATTTTGTTTGGTATAACATATTATTCAAACCTCCACAGTCGGTCATATGTTGGAAGTAGATATGAATCAAGACTGTCATGTTTGGTTGTAGAGGTCTTGGACAAGGCTACAACAATCATGAGTGCTCATAAGTTCTGAGCATTGGACACAACCCACGCTCACTGGAATCACTTCATGGAATTTTATCTCGAGTGATCGTGAGACGGTAATATCATATAAGTCTTCAAACCTAGAGATATGATTTGTTACTTACAAGTTGTGCATTGACTATACGAAACCGCATTGGTAACTCGATGTTATAAAACGTACTTTTGTGTGTAATTCAATGAGTGGTAGAACAAACATATGAGTCGAAGTTTATCTGTTCCTTCTTGGAGAAGCTGATATCTGGGCCCCTCGATGATTTTGTTTTGACCCATGTACCGGGCCCGGTCAGAACTAAGTTGATGTGTTCAATTAAGTTCTATGTCAAACAAATCGGAAATCGGGAAACAAATGCTAGACAATAAGCAAGACATGTTCCATGTATTTTTCCGGCTGATATCTAGAATAGAGGATTATATGATCACTTATCTTAAATGGCGTATCATCATCTTCTCAGTTCCGAGAGACCTTGAAAGAGCTACGATTGCCGGTCGGTTCCTGAAGTACTAGAGATATAATTATTAGACTTATCCAAGTGGGAGACTGTTGGATAAGGTGTCTAAGTCCATAACTATTTCGGGCTTGTACTTGACCCGACCCGGCATGGTCCATTTGGGTTGCATGGCACCATGCAATTGGATAAGACTAAATGAGAGAAATAACACTTGGAGATTATTAATATATTATAAGTTCTAATATATTAATAATATTATTTAATTAGTTGATCAAAGAATTAATTTGGAATTAATTAAGTGATCAAAGGATAACTAATTAAATATATGGGTTGATTATGTAAATCATCCATATCTTGTATAGTGGGCTAAAAGGCTCCATGGATTATCAAGTTGGGTTCTACCCATAGGATGCTCCATGGGAGTTACAAACCTATGGGTCATGGAAATGAAGAGTCATGACACATTAGGGTTTACATGGTGTAACCCTAGATGTGCCAACACTATATAAGAGTCCCATTCTCCACAAAATTGGTGACACAAGTTGAACACTAAGAAACTAGAGGGCTTGGCCGATTTTGAGAAGTGTGTGTTATCTCAAGAGTCTTTCCAAGAGCATTTGGTGTTGTGTGAAGCATTTGAGGCATCACACTTGGGGTGCTAGGCTCACAAGGTTTCAAGGAACACAATCAACAACAAGGTAAGTTATTCTATCTATGATTCAAGTTAAAATTGTTCCCCATGTATGCCAGATAGGAATATAACCTTGGAATTCAACTTTGCATGATAATTAGACAAACATAGATCCAAGGTTATTAGGGTTGCATGTACACTTAGGAAGTGTTAGAATGCTCAAAACCCATCAGCCACGACCTTCCGGTCCATGTGTCTCAGGGGACTTCCGTCCCTGCTGGGTAAACCTTCCGGTCCTACCCACGCCGACCTTCCGGTCCACAACACAACATATTGCCTTCCGGCCCATAACATATTGCCTTCCGGCTCATAACATATTGCCTTCCGGCCCATAACATATTGCCTTCCGGCCCACAGCATAAGATGCATACATAACATAACAAATCATAGAACGACTCTACATATCGGGTCACACCCCAGATCTAGCAATCATATCAGATAATCATATAGCAGTTCACAGACAACAATCGATCAACAGATCACATATCATAGCATTACTCTAAACAAGATACCGGTCTAGCCGGTCACTAGCATAACATTACCGTACGAATCAGTCAACATACTAAATGCATACATACGCCTTTCCAGGCCATGACCTTCCGGTACACATAGTAATGCCTTCCGGCCCATAACATGTAATGACAACTACCCGGATTTCCATCCGATAAAAGGGTCGGCCTTGGTGCCATAAACCCTAGCGATATAGTGAGGATAATTCACCTCGAAACTGCCGACTGAACAGATAGCTCAAGCTGCTCCGATCACTGATACGATCTCCACCTCTGGACAACCACCAATGCACCGAACTCAAATAATAAACAACAATTACCAAAATACCCCTAGAACCACTGGTCAATCCTTGGTCAAAGACAAGGTCAAAGTCAACCCCTAACTGACCCTACTCGCCGAGTCAACCCTATGACTCGCCGAGTCCCCATACTCAGAACTTCACTCAATCTGCGATCTAACTCGCCGAGTCACCCCAAGACTCGCCGAGTTCAACAACTCTGAGTCCACTCGCCCTTGACTCACCGATTCTCTAAGATTCCCTTTCTACATGTCGAGTATCCCCCTTGACTCGACGAGTTCCTCCTGGAAGAATCGCGGGGCCACCCCGACTCAACAGGCCGAGTCTGAAGAACAACTCGACGAGTCCCAGTTAATCTTCAAGCTACTCGCCGAGTCTGTTCATCGGACTCGGCGAGTCCATGCCATGCAACCGCTCAAACTGCTTTCTAAGGTCAGAACTGCTCCGACCATTCATAGGTCTGGCCTTCCTAGACTGATTCATCACGTAAGATCCTCATTTCGGTGCTCATAATACACCCCATGACTCATAATTTGCATTTTGACCTAAGGCATAAGGATTCCAATCCAAAACCTCCATTGATTCCCGAAATGCTCAGGCATGGGATATTCTGGACTTCCAAGGGTCCCAATATCAGGTTCCAATCGCATGGGGGACCAAGGAAACACTCAATCTAGCCACAAAAGGGTTCAATAAACCCTAAATCCATATACACATCATCATAGAAGAATGCAACTCGAAATTATTACCTGAATAACGTTGCTCTGTATCTCCAATCCTCATAATGTGGCTTCCCTTGTTGTTCCCTTAACCAAGCCTCCTCTTCCTTGCAAAACCACACTTCCAAAATCAACAATAATCTTCTACCTTGCTCCAGATGCTCACAATCGAATTAGGGCTTCACTCACAGGACTAGGGTGAACAATGACGGCCATAAGGCCCCTTATATATGTCCCCAAACCTGGACGGTTAGGGTTTCGCTAAACAGCATGGACTCGCCGAGTCCATATCCGGACTTGTCGAGTCCAGTCGCGAACCCGCGACCAGATCTGCGATCCTACTCGGCGAGTCTGAGCTCCAACTCGCCGAGTCCCCTCTTAAAACACCCAAAATTATAATTATAGCAATATCTGAAATTCTGGGCTGTTACAAAAAGCAGACAGTTTCTCAAAAAATAAGAAACGTGTGAGAATTCCAAAATCCAGGAGTCCAAAAAAATTTGTTTTCACAAATTACATTTCAAAAATCTCTTCTTTCATGAAAACGAACAAAAAGGAAAGTTCAGTTTCAAAAGTCGTTCCTGCTACTTCTGACACAACCCAAAAGGTTGTCAAATTTGTAAGAAACTACGTTTTTCAGGTCTATTCCCAAAATGACCCTAAATGGCAAGGAATTGTACCCACTCCAACAATTTTAAAATCACATCAAAGCAAGTGGAAAGGAATTTTGCCAAATCCACCTGAAAAGACTCAAAGATTTACAGGTGCTAAACCTCGTTCAAAACAAACTTTTTAGAAATCAAATATAAAATCTTTCAAAAGTTACCCACCTCGGACCAATATAACGTCCAATTCATCCTATAAACCACTGACCAAGCACAATGTCAGATTCAATGGCAAACCCTCTTTTTGTAAATGTCAGTGCAGCTGTCAAAAGTTTTTATCTCATGTCAAGTCAAATAAAAGTCAGAAATCTCATACTTTTTAGAAACCTCGTAATAATCCAAATCTGAACAAACACCCAGGATTAGGTCTAAAAGTTGACAAAAGACCTGTCCATGCAACCTCGGACCATGCATCATTTAAGAATATATCAATCGTCCCTGGCTCCAAACTTGTTTGGATGCCTAAACTAACCATGTAATTCTCAGACTTTGTGAAAGGAGGAACAAGAAGAAGAATGGTTAATTGACAGTGCCTGCTCCTCGCACATACTGGAAGGTTAGAGTAGCTTCGGGATTTCAGGCCTATATGCAATGGTGGAAATGTCATGTTTGGAAACAATGCAAACGGTGTCATCCGAGGTTACGGTGTTCTCACTACGGGAAACTTTTCCATTCAGAAGGTTGCTTATGTAGAAAGCCTTAAACACAATCTTATCAGTGTTGGCCAACTATGTAAAGCATGACATCGTGTTGAATTTGACGATCAATTCTGTTACATAATGACGAGTGATCGCATCACTTGCTTAATCAAATCTCGCTCCGAAGGCACGATGTATCCTCTGGATGTTTCTCTCATCATTGGTTAACTGCAGCTGTGTTTTCTGTCCAAAGTTGTATCCGAAGTCTGCTGGTTGTGGCATCGCAAGCTAGCTCACCTCAACTTTCGGTACATCAACAACCTCGTCACAGGAGAACTAGTCCGTCGGCTTCCTATTCTCAAATTCAGCAACGATACTCTTTGTCCGGCGTGTGAATGCGGTAAAAAATCAAAAGCAAGCCATCCTCTGATAATGGAGTCTTCTATCTCTGAACCACTGGAGCTATTACACATTGATCTCTATGGTCCCTAAACCGTAGCTAGTCTTCACCACAAAAAATATATACTGGTTATTGTTGATGACTACACACGCTTCACATGGGTCTTCTTTATTAGACTCAAATTAGAGACACCGCAGATCTTCATTAACTTCATCAAAGAAATCGAACTTCAGATCAAGCTTCCAGTCAGACGCATCCGCAGTGATAATGGAACTGAGTTCACTAATCATCTTCTGAAAAATTTCCTGGTTTCCAAAGGCATCTCTCACAACTTTTCAGCACCATATACACCGCAACAAAATGGTGTAGTAGAAAGAAGGAACCACACACTCGTTTAAGCAGCCAGATCCATGCTTAACTTCGCCCAACTTCATCTCTACTTCTGGGCCGAAGCAGTAGCAACCGCATGCTTTCTTCAAAATAGAAGTATCATATGCAAGCGTCTCAATAAAATACCATATGAAGGTCCCAACAATCACAAACCCAATGTTCGTTTCTTTCATATCTTTGGATGTAGATGCTTCGTAATCAACAACAGAGACCAGCACAACAAGTTTGCACCAAAGTCTAACGAAGGTATCTTCCTTGGTTATTCTACTAACAAGGTTTCATATCGAGTGCTCATCAAAAGAACTAGGTTGATCATCGAAAGCTTTGATGTGAAATTTGATGACTCTCACATCCGTATTGCACCTCCGTCCACCGAAACAACAGCAATCATGGAATGTGACATTCCAATCGCTTCCGGACCTCTGAATCTAGTTGAAATCAACTATGATGATTTTTTGATCCTATTGAAACGGTGAAACTATCCAAAGTTCTAGTGTCACCTGTAGCTCAAGAACAACATGTCGACGTATCTGGACCATCTCTATCTGAAGTAGTATTGATCAATACTTCCACCTCTTCGGTTGAGGGGGAAAGCTCTACTCCGGATCCTATAGCAACCGTTGAGGTTCCAATACCTGATGTTGCTTACATTCCTGCCCGAAGTAAAGCTCCACCATCAAACGAACCTTCGGAGGACTCAGATGACGAATTCATAGAGAATATTGACACTAGATCTGATCCAAGAATTGTCACTCTCCCATCTGCATTCCAGGGGGAACCTTCTCAGGTTCCAGAGGAACTCCCATCCACATTACAGGGGGAACCTCAACCTCTACCTATTCCTCAAGTAAATTTTGATCCATTAGATCAAGATGATTCAGCAGAATGTTCTCAAGTCCGGGGGGAACTGCCATCTCCAACCGAAGATTCCTCTGACATCCAAGATATCCCTTCTACCGCAGCTGCTGATCATCTGATGCCACGACTTCATGTATGGACAAAAGACCACCCACCAAGTCAAATTATTGGCAACCCATCCGCAGGTATCCAGACTCGGTCGTCCAAGGACTTATCTGACCACTGCCATTATGCAGCATTTATGTCTACGGTTGAACCTCGAACGATCAAAGCAGCTTTGCTTGAACCAGACTGGATAGCCGCAATGCAAGAAGAATTGGAAGAATTTGAAAGAAACAAAGAATGTCAACTTGTTCCTCTTCCACAAGGTCATACTATTGTTGGTACAAGATGGGTTTTCAAGAATAAGCTAGACGAATCTGGCTCAGTCATCAGAAACAACGCAAGACTTGTTGCCAAGGGCTACAGTCAACTAGAAGGCATTGACTGCGATGAAACGTATGCTCCGGTAGCACGCATGGAAGCCATCCGGATCTTTCTAGCATACGCAGCGCACAAAAATGTCTAGGTACACCAAATGGACATTAAAAGTGCTTTTGTCAATGGGGAAATAAAAGAGGAGGTTTATCTTCAGCAACCTCCGAGCTTTGAAAATGTTGAGTTCCCTGATCACTGCTATAAGATTGGAAAAGTAGTCTACGGTCTGAAATAAGCCCCAAGAGTTTGGTATGAGACACTCTCTGAATTTCTTGTTTCATCCGGGTACAAAAGAGGAGTGATTGATCCCACATTATTCAGAAAAGCAAATGGTGACCACCTTATGTTGGTACAAATATATGTGGATGATATCATCTTCAGATCGACTGATCAAGGAATGGTGGACGAATTTGCTAAGCTCATGACCAACAAATTCAAAATGATCATGAATAGAGAGATTAATTTCTTTCTGGGTCTTCAAGTCAAACAAATTCAGCAAGGAATTTTCATTCATCAAGAAAAATACACCACCGAACTTCTGAAAAATATTCAATGGACAACTGCTCTTCTGCTAAGGTCCCTATGGCTTTCGGTTATAAGGTCTCTGCTGATCCCTCTAGAGAATCTGTGGATCACAAGAATTATAGAGGTGTCATTGGTTCACTAATGTACCTCACCGCAAGCAGACCAAATATTGTCTTTGCAACTGGTGTATGTGCAAGATACCAGGCTGATCCAAAAGTGTCTCACATGACCGCAGCCAAACAAATTCTTCGGTATCTTAAAGGAAGCAAATCGATGGGTTTATGGTATCCCGCAGGCAACGACTTCAGTCTTCAAGCCTTCATCGATGCGGATCATGCAGGTTGTAAGCTTGATAGAAAAAGTACATCCAGTGGATGCCAATTCCTAGGAGGAAGAGTTGTAATCTGGTCCTCAAGAAAACAAACATGTGTATCCCTGTCTACTGCAGAAGCAGAATATGTGGCCGCAGCTAGCTACTGTTCCCAAGTTCTTTGGATGAAGACACAATTGCTAGACTACGGGTACAGAATGTTGCGGATACCTATTTATTGTGACTCTGAAAGAGATATAGCGATTTCTCATAATCCTATTCAGCACTCCAAGACAAAACATATTGAATTACGGTATCATTTCATCAAAGATCATATTCTTAAAGGTAATATTGAACTCATCTTTGTTCCTACTCATGAAGAGATTGCTGATGTTTTCACAAAGCTCTTGACTCTACAAAACTCAATGCATTCTTACAAATGTTGGGAATGATGAATCCGGACCCACAATTCTTTATGAAGTGTTAGCTACCGCAGACCATCATTGGTCTCCATTGCGGTTCTAACTGAGAATTACATATGATAGATGGTTTTGGTACCGCAATCTAGGTACCGCAACCATATATCATACATATCTCTCATGGGTTTTAATGATCTTTTATTTCTAACCTTTGTACAAGTGTTTTCTCATAGATTCTCTCTGAAATCCTTCTTTGTTCATCCGCGATGAAGTTTCTCAACCGCAATGATGATATCATCCGCAATCGCCTTAAATAAATTCCAACAAAATCATTAACTCTCGAATCTTTGTGTGCTATTTAATGATCCTTCATTAAATAAAATACAAACATTCCCTTTAGAAACGGTCACATTCCCTTTCTGAATAAACCCCGGATCAGACCTATTTTAGGGATGATGACAAAAAGAACGATTCCCAAATCAATCCATTCTCAACTTGTCTTTTCCTCTCCCAACCACGTTCCATCAGTTACAACTTTCTCTCTCATCACCCCACGTTTATCGGACGTTTTACCATGCGTCTAATCTGCCATTAAATGCAAAACCCCTTTTAAGATCACTCAAAATCTCTCCAAAACCCGTTTCATCTTCGTGTGTCTGAGATTCTATCCCAGAATCATTGATTCCCCCAAAAACCCCATTCAACCTCTTACCCCCTTCTATCTTTTACCTAGGGTTAAAATCCTTTTACCTCCTTTATAAACCCATCTTCTTCTCTAAAATCGTTTACGCTCTCTGTTAATCGATTATTCTCTCAAAACTCCCAAAAGCTTTCAAGAACTCCAATTTCTCATCTCTCAATGGCGAAATCAGGTGCATCAAAGAAGCAATCCAAGGCTTCAGGCTCCATGAATCCAACTGGTTCCACATCTCCGTCGATCGCCTCAAGCAACTTCCGAGCAGTGTTTGAAGATCATCAGTCTTACAATGCCCCAACCAAACTAATGATCAACTATCTCAAGAACCATATCTTGTTTGGCCCATTTGACACTTTCACTGATGTTGTTCCCGTTTCTACACTCTTCAAGTGTGTTCTTTCTGCATACAGACCACTGGAAAACCCACAAGAAGTGCATCTTAACCTCATCAATGATTCTTTGGTCATCTTGACCAAAGAGAAGTTCTTGACTGCCATAAACCTTCTGATTCGTCCCTCCATCAATATCTTCACACCATCCTTATCTGACATCACCACCGCACTCTACCAAATGGGTTATCAGAAACCGATCTGAGATATTGGTGAGTTCAACAAGAACCAACTGCCTGCGGTTTGGCAGTTCGTATGCCACTTTGTCATCCGCTGTCTATCCGGCAGAACCGGAGGCATTAACAACATGGGTTTAAAGCTGCTAGAATTGGTATGGAGCATCTTCACATACCACGATGTCAATTATGGCCAGATTCTTTGGGATGACTTCCTCCAATACATTCCCAAAGAGCACCCCAGAGAGAACCCAACCGAGCTCACCTTAGCTCGATTCTGGTCTTTGTGTATTTCGGATCTACATGCGGACGTAGGCATCAACATGGGCAGTGACATCAACTTCTTTGTCACTAAGGATCTCAAAAGGTACAATCCTTCTTCGGATCAAACTCTATTTGGAGCTATCCGCAGGCTCCCCATTCATATTCTTACCTTACGTGGTCCCGAGACTGATGATGTCTCAGATCATATAGAGGCCACGGAGGGTATTATCCCATACCCTTCTACCCCACCTCTTCCTTCTACAACCATTCTCCCTGAGGGTACTGCAGCCCCCTCTACCACTACACTTTCTAACCTTTCTCAATGGAGAAAAACTATGGCATCTAAAAAGAAAACTAGCACACCTAAGAAGAATGCCCCAAAACCAACCGCACCATCAAAGAAACGAAAAACCAAACCCACCACTATATCAAGCAGTGATTCTGAGGAAGATAAACAACCTGTAGCTATCCTCAAGAAAAGAAAGACAACCGAAACCAGTGGCCAAATGCGTGACCGGACTGATACTACAACCTCTCAACAGGCTCCGGTAGTCATTGGGATGGCCGCACATCCATTCAATACCACACTCGAATACCACTCAACCTCATCATGTGAGATTGTTTCATCCTCTTCTTCATCCGAACGTGGAGACAGCCCCCCAGTTTTATCTCAAGTAGATAAATCTGGAAATCGCCCTAAGGTCTCTAGAGCTTCCAGACTGCATATTTTTTCTTCTGAGGAGTTAGACTCCATCCTTTTGCATGTATCCCAAACACTTCAAACACCATTCCATCCGCAGGTCATCTCTTTCGCCCATGCCAGAACTGGGTCGAGGCCAGACTTGACCACAGGTCAAGGAGACCAAGGAAGCCCAGGAAATCCTACTCTGCTTACATCTCTATCAGGTGGTATAGGCACGGTGAGCACTAATGTGCAAGGATCCGTGAACCCAAGGGATACCTTGGTGCGAATAGAACGAATTGACGGCGAAGATTCAAGTGACTATTGGAGTCGGTATCAGCCAACTACTGATGCCGAAATCAAGAAATATGCTGCTTTTAAAAGAGCATTTCAAGCCCGCAAGGAGCAACAGGTCAAACAACAACAACAACAGAAGGAACAAGAAATTCTGTCTGTGGCCAAGTACTGGGCAAATGCCATCAGCAATGCCCATACTGCTGCCACAATCCAAAAGGTTCAAACCTGGATGGATCAAATGGCAGACACCTTGCTAAAAGATCAAGCTACTCCCGCAGCCGCAGCTGGTTCCAAGGTTCCTCCTACTTCAACTCCTGTTCCACCTACCGCAGTCAACCCATCTCAAGACGAAGAGCCAGCTATTGAACTCAGCTCAGCCCCAACCTTCGGTTTTGATGATGAAGACATCCAAGAGGTCAACAAACCAAATCCTTCCGATGACGACCTTATGATGTTCGAAGAAGAAGAAGATTCCAGCGGCTCTCAACATTCCACTTCTAAGCCCAAAGAAAAGAAGAAGAAAAAGAAAAAGGATGCGGTCACTAGGAAGGAATTCCTCAATCTCCAAGCCAAGGTTGATAAGATTTTGGCTACAGTTAAACCTACCCAACCTCCATCTGAAGATATTCCATGACCGCAGTCCCTCATTGAGCGAGTTGAACGGCTTGAGACAAGAGAGCGTATGGATGCTAAGCGCATCTCTCTCAAAGTCGAAATGGGGATCCGATCTCCTGATAATAACCGCAGGGCCGATCATCAAGACTTTATGGCTGCAGCGGAACGCCTCATTTCTGAAGTGACCGCAATTAAAAAGGATCTTCAAGCAGCCATCGCGGATCAAGCTGCACAGTCTCAGAAAGTGATAGATGAGACTCATACTGCTTATGAGTCCATTATCTCTGTTCTTCAAGCTACAATTAATAGACTGCAGAAATCCCTTACCTTCAACTTCCATGGTCCTGAGATCCTCCATCTTACAAAAGACATACACAAGCTGCTCTTTCACCCTACCATCCCAAATAATTCCCAATTGGCAGAAACACTCAAAACTCAATTCCAAGAAGTTTGTGCCAAGGTGGATGGACTAAAGCAATGGCTTGAGGAAGCACCGAGGTTGCGTTCCTCAAGAGGGGGAAGTGAAGAAGAAGAAGAAGTCCACCACTCTAATGCCTCCTTCCATCAGAGTCCCCCCATCACCACTGAAAAAATTCCATCACCCCGGCGTTCACCGCAACCATCTCAATATACTCCAACTCCCCCCTCTTCACCTCCTAAAGACACATCCAAAAAGCCTGAGACCCCTCCTCACTTCAAAACTTTGGAGGAAAACATGTCATCCGAAAGCTCCACAGACTCCCCTGCCATAGCTCAAAGAAAACAAGACTGGAAAGCAGCCAAGTTAGCTGAACTCATCTGGAGAGAGTGCGGATTCGACACCATGATTGATGATTCTCTAATTAACTCATGGGTCAATCTGCACTGCAGGCTGCTGGATGAAGAATATACACCGCATCTAACATATGCTGAACCCCCCACTGATGGTTACTGGGACATTCCAATTTCACCAAATGCCAAATACTTTGCAGTGTTTGAGCCATTTGACAACAACCTTCCCACCCACAAAAGAGTGCCGATGGAGTTTGAGAGATTAAACTGTTTCTATGCCAAACATTCCTCCTCCATTGACAAAATATGGTCTAATGACAGACCATCCACAGTCAAGAACTACAAAATGCGGAAGTTCATGAAGGCTGATTTTGTCCAGTATACTCTCACCAGAAGGGAGCATGACTACATCCGCACCCAGGCAGACTTCCCGTGCATGAATCGAGAAGAAATTTTTCTCATTGCTAGAGTGTTTCAGAACAAGGCAGAAAAGCACCCCAAGATGCAAATAGCACTTGAAAAAGTCAACTCTTTCTTAAGGGACACAGTCTATGACTTTGCGAAGATTGACGTGGATATCCATCCCACCATCCTCAAGAAATTTGACCTTCCACCACTTGAACCTATGCTAATGCTTACCGAAGGCTACGAAGAAAGATCTTTAGGCGCAACCAACTTCCCGGAACTTGGCATCATATTCAAATGGAAGACAGACAATGTCAAATACTTCATTCCGATGAATGCCATTCACCGCCTGCCCAAGAAACAACTTGATATCTGCAAGACCACAGTAGAAAGATCAAAGCACACTACTGCTGAAGTCAAGTTTGAGATTACAAGGAGAATTACATGGCTCGAGAATGTTAGAAAATTTTGGTGGATTTTGATCAAGTTCCTCAAACTTGATAACTGAACCGGAGTTAAAGAGGTCACTTAGGGGGAAATTGTTGAATCATAAAAAGTGACCCTCTTGAACTCAACTACCGCAACCTTCTCTTTACTACCGCAACGGTTCATCTCCTGCATCCAATCCAGCACCCAGAGTCAATTCTACAACTATAACCGCAACTAGTTCTTTTTCCTACCGCAGTCTACTAGATTAATTTTACTTGTCTTTTATGTAATTCACTCTATTATCCAGTATGCCTTGCACGACCGCTTATAGAGTCTTAGTCTAGTTCAAAGTCTCTTTAAATAGAGACTCATTCTCTTGTATCGAAAACACTACTCACTCCTTACTGATAACTTATGAACTTATTCTGAATATATTTCTCTAAGTTATCTTCTTCATTTCTCTATCTTTCTACTCTTCTTACTCTCAACTGCTACTTAAACATATCTGAATATAATCTCTCTCCGGAGCAAGTCTGTAAGACTTAATAACTAAGTTTGATCTTCCTTATTAACTTGGAGTGAATGCATTCCTTGTTACGAATCAACTTAAGTGTATTCTTGATATAACAATTGTTGTCATTTCTATTTCTTGAAATTCCGCAACTAACTTCCTAACTCTAACTATATTATTGTTGAGCTTTTAGATCCTTTGAGATTAACTCTATTTCGCAATATACTTGTTCTAACGTTTGTTCAAGTGTGTCTCCAAGTTTTTCTCTCAACAACTTTGATATTACTATAACATGTAACCGATGAAGAATTATTACTATTAATGCAATGGTTGTTGTACTTTATTTACTATATTGCATATGTTGTGATACTTGACATGATGTCATCCACCCCAGAACGTTTCCGTCATTCCGGTTTTGGGGTGTGACAGATTGGTATCAGAGCATTGTTTATAGTGAGCTTAGTATATCAATTCATAAAAGATATACAGCCTATAAATACATAGGGATAAAACACTCTGACCAAGAATTATACTTTAAAGTATAACCATATTTTACCAAAGTATAAGAACATCCAGAATCTAAACACCCGAACAAAGTATCAAAAGAAGAACAAGAATAAAAGTCTTCGGATGTTGATCATTACCGTCAAACCTAGGAAGTTATGTAATCATAAGCTGGAATAAATGTAACCTGATAAACTACATTTATTCGAGATGCGATGAACGTGTGCTTGGGAGTGATAGTGATGTTGCAACAGGTCTGAAACTTACCAAATAGGAATGCTAGAGCCAAACATAAAGTTTAAAAATACTATGGGAGTATTTTCGAATACTAAAAGACTCACATTAATCCCAGAATCATATTCAGAAGTTAAGAATCAAACAAGAAATTAAAATACCATAGGGGTATTTTAGGATCCATAGATAACCTTGTGTGAAAAACTAAAAAGATCCTTATTGATATACCTACAATTACAGAGGGTATACTCCCAAGGTTATATATAATAAGGATCCCATAGACTAAGAATGTGTGGTTTCGCTCTACTTCCTTTTCCTCATTGGGATGTGGATATAGAGTAGTATCACATATTCGAAGGCCTATCGGATCTAAGCTATATATGATTTGTGTACCCTATGTAATTGTAGCAGGACTCGATATGGATCACCCAATGAAATGTTAATAATCTCTTAGGATTCTTTATACATTTCCATTCTCGCACGAACCCTGTAGAAAACCTTATATGCTTAAGTGTTCGACCGAAGAGTTGATTCAGACCCAGAAGAGGTTTATTGAGAAGATTTCCAATTCGGAAATAAATGAACTAGGTCAAGACTATTTAAACCACCAAGTGCCTATACCTTTTAGGCACACCGGTGGGAAATTCGCCTGAACTTCCAAGATTTCCAGTCATCCATCATGAAGCGATCACACCCAGAGTCAGAATCGGAAGTCAGACAGAGTAGAAATTCAATATGTATATACAAGAAGAGAACCCTAGGTAACTATCCGAAGAAAACCAACGCCGGTCCCAGTCAAGGATATGAGGTAGAGGGAGCCAGTACATGGAACCCGAGAAGTGTCTTTTCATCATTACTGTCGCGCTAATACACCCATAAAATAATACAATTTAGTGAGTTAGTGATTACATTACTCACACTATGTGTTAGGTAAATCGCCTTTTCCCGTCGCAAGTAATACGATTAGATCGGATCTCAAAACCTTATTGAGAATGTTTAGCCATAAGCCTTCATGAGCCTTTTGTTCTGTGATTTCGTTCCGAACTTCCCTCAAATCTTTCCAAAGCCGGAGAGTGAACCTCTCCAGCATAAAGATAACTTAGTAGGAACGATTCCCATCTTATGGCTTTTTGATACCCTTACCCCTACCTTGAATACCCGTACTACATCATAGGGATGTAGGTCGACGCTCAGACAACCAACATCCGAGGCGCGGGAAAAATTTATGCCTAATATAGTAAGGATAGATACTTCCAGGGTTACCAATCGTCTCTCATCAGCTTGTGTTCCTTTCCGTGTAGGAAAACCATGCCACCGAAGAAGCGTAACCAATCCGCTGGCAAGAAACCTACTCTCCTATTCGATGAAGCTATGTTCCAAGCTGCGGTCTCGGCAGCCGTAGCAGCTGTCATGGCTTATCTGAATGCTAACAACGCCAATGTTAGCAAGAGCCCTCTCAGGATTCCCGATCCTAGCAATGGACGACAACAACCAACTTCTATGTACCCAGTCACCCAAGAACCTCAACCAAATCCACTGAAGAGAAAGTTCAAGAGCGAGGAAGGAAGTACCTCGGCTCGAGGACCTTCCGAAGGGCAACGAGCTAAGACAGTCAATACCCCTGCCAGCCCTTCCGTCCCGACACTTAGAAGACCATGCCTAGGAAACCTTCCCCACTGCAGCAAGTGTAGCTACCATCATCATGGTATATGCCGAGAACGCTTTTGTGCTAGGTGGAACAGGAAGGGGCATACCTCTCGTACCTGTAGAACCCCAGTTGATTTCATCACATCAACCACTAATGTAGCGACCAGTCCAGTATGCCACCTATGTGGTGAGATTGGGCACCTCAAGCGGGACTGCCCAACTGAAAGGAACGAAAAAGGCGCAGGAGGAGTCTAACTCTAAATGCCTAGGGAGAAGCATCAGGGAACCCAGTAGATTTTGGTACGTCTCTCAATCTTAGATAAATAACCGAAAACAATAAAAGGCTAATTCTAAATGTAATTACTCCCCCGTTAAGATGAAAGTCGCAGCACTGTTGTAAAATTTAAAATTTCATCAGGTAAAGCTATAATGGCTTGATATATACATTAAGGCCATGTATAATTAAGATGGATAGACCTAGAGTGAGTGATGCTGCCTCATTTCCTGTTCCTCATTTGGTTGTGGATTTACGGCGGAGTCGCTCAGTCAACAGTCCTTCCCACCTTAATTATACATGACTAGTATATGTTAGGCGATTAGAGAAAGGCCCCGTGAGAATCCATTCATGAAAGGTACCCTATTCCGAAACACTCAGGACCCTCTATTGTTCCGCATCGACTCTATCGGTCCAAGTATCCGTGGCAGTGATACACGGGACGAAACCCAAGACGCCAAGAACTTGTGTGCCCGTTCAGCACATGGCCCTATGGACCCTCATTCTATATCATGTCGATGTACGCCAACTTCGACGTCCCTATCAATCTTGGTTCGACTTAGTGCAACCATGTGTAAATCCCTAGTGCTGTATAAAAAGAACTTTCGCCATAGCCATTTCGGAAAATAAAGGCTCTTCTGAACCTAATAATAATAAAACCTAATGCGATCCGTCATTCGTCGCTCTTATCTAAAAACTTTCCGAAATACCCTGAGTAGGGTATCGCGTGCTGTTAACCAACCCCTCTTCTTAGACAGATTGGAACCGAAGCGAAAGACACTACAGGCATTCCAGAAGACGATAACCACCCGAAACCTACTCCGTAGATCCCCCAAAAAGACCCTTCACACCTCACGATCAGGTTCGTGAATCTAGAGGATAGAACTCATGGGATTGACTACTATTAACCGAGTATATGCATAAGAGTGGTATATAATTGAGATCAAAAAGATTTAAGATGTGTGCTTCTTCCCTACTCCCTGTTCCTCGTTGGGTTGTGGGTCTGGAGTGGAGTCGCACAACTGAACATCCTGCCGACCTCAATTATATATGACTTGCATACACCAAGTATTAGTGGTTAAGCCAAGTATGAGCTCTACCATGAACCTCATAGTAAAACCCTTCATCCTATCCCATAGAATAGGAACTAGAGCCAAGAGAACCACGGCGGGTTGAGCTACTATAATGATCACAAATACAAAATTTGTTGTCATCCTGGTTAAGCCAACATAGTAGTTAACACCCTCAGTTGGTAAAGAAATATGAGTCGTAAGAGTCAAGGACATTGACTACGACCATCCATTCACGTTTAATCCCCCGAATTAAGCATCTCAGCGGATATCTCGGAAATTCGGAAGCTGCGATAAGTTAAACCTTGAGAAGAGTGGATGAGGAGATTAGACGTTCCGAGTGACGGAACCCTATACTTCTAGCCTTAACCTAAAATCAAGAAAACTCAGAACCCCCGGGAGAGTAGTTGCAGAAGATGCTCGCACTACTCAGGCACTTCGTCCACCCCGTTACCGACGAGTAGTGCCTAGGACACTCCGGCTCCCCCTCACGTGGAAGAAGTCACCGTCGCCCTATAGACGATAGACTGCATCCTCCGAAGTGAATACTAGAATGCCAAGAACCACGGGATAACCTCCGCATCCAAGAATACTTGAATAAAGTGCGAAAGTAGGTTGCATGAAGCCTTATAACTCAGATCCCGAAGAGATTATAGACCTGACACCAGACTAGGTGTTAGTCGATGGGTTATACAAGAGCATGTGCTATCTGCAACTGAAAGAAACCGACACCTTGGAGATTAGGGCATGTTTTAGAGATTCATTGGACTACTAGGTGTTCCAAGAATACTATCTCACACAGAAATAGTAGAACCACCTCCCGAGATAGTCCAAAACTTCAGAAAAATTATCTAAGGATTGAGTTAGCCCTGAGCAGAGCTTGCTGTTTATGAAACAACAAAGCAAGTAAGAGCATGATTCTTTCCCATTAGGAATCATATTGTGAAGCGTCAACTAGACGATGATGAAAAGTTTAAAAACTTTCTAAACAATCGTCTAGTAAAACCCTATCTCACCGACTACGAGAGTTTTTCGTTAGAAACATCTCAAGAATAAAAAATGCAGGTTCATTTTGCACAGGATTGAGATAGTCACCCTGCAGCAAACAAATACTCGTAGACATCCAATTCATCCGATGACCCAGAAAACCTCTGAAAGCCAACCGACAGGAAATACGAATCCAAGGACAACCCGAGCTTTCTAAGAACCAACCTGAAGAACTACACTCCCAGTATGAGAGAACGTTTGGAACTTCAGAATGGCGATCACGCCGGTGATGATCTCACCATAGAAGTACACTATGTTCTAAGTACTGAAAAGCTCTACCCTTCCGAGAGCTTAGGACCATCCGAGATTCTTTACAAAAATTGGTCCAACCCTTGTCAGACGACGACTACCTTTGGAAATTCCATCAGTTTCACCCCAAATCAAATCCACTTCTTAGACTTCAAAAGTGTTTGCCAGACGTCACTCTTTGTATCCCACTCATCTTGATAGAAACCATTAGGAACCCTAACTTCATAGACGCACCTGTAGGAATCGCTAACTGAACGAAACAGAATCCGCATCCCGTAAGTGAAGGTTTGTTAGAATGCCAAGTAAAGGCCAGAGTTCACTTGGGAGTGCGAGGACCAACCGAATAGGAAGTATCCTCATACCTCTACCCGATTGTTCATGCCTACTTCTTTGTCTAAACCCTAATTTCGGGACGAAATTCCCTCTAACGGGGGGATGATGTGAAAACCTGAAATTTATTCCGTCATTTTAACCTCTTTTTCTGTAACACCGTAAATTTCAAAATAATTTTTTGCATAATATAAAAACATTTTCATTTAATTTTCATAAAAACATCCATGTTTGAAACTCCAATCTATGACATATAAAGAATCCCAAGATCACATAACATAAAAATCCCGTGTGTGTGTACTGATCAAGCCGGCGCCTTCCCACAGTCATCACTAGTACCTGAAACAAATAACACCAACACTGTAAGTACAAAGCTTAGTGAGTTCCCCAAAATACCACACATAACACATATTAGCCACTCGAGGCTATAACTCTGTGGGTCCGTAGACCCTACTCTGTTAACCCTCTGGTTCTAATCTATGTGAACCTTCCGGTTCCAACTCTTTAAACACGCACAGCATAAATCACATAGAAATAATGCAGTACAACACATAACATACATATAGCATACAAATACTCTATAACATAACTCTGATTACCTACTCAAGGTAAAGTACAGTGAGAAGACTCACCTCGCGTATCTCGATAACTCACAAATCCCGGAAATCACTCGCACTCAATCCCCTGAGCTATAATCCTCCTATAACACAATATATCTCTAATTAACACTTTCACAACTAAGGTTGACTACCCCTATTAAGTCAACACTGGTCAACTCTGGTCAACGGTCAACTTGACCGCACTCGGCGAGTGCACTAGAGCAACTCGGCGAGTCTATACGTGTTCACTGACTCCCTAGGATTTTCTCTTGACACGTCGAGTACTTCCCTAACTTGACAAGTTCCACTTGGCATGAATCGCGGGGCCACCACGACTCAACTCGCCGAGTCTCAAGAACAACTCGGCGAGTTCCAGCTTGACTCAGTCCACCCGTCAACCCTCTCTGACTCTCCCTGACTCACTAAGTCAACCCCTTAACTCGGCAAGACCACTCGCTGAGTGGTTATGGACAATCTTCATGCTACTCGCCGATTCTGTTCTTCGGACTCGGCGAGTCTATGCCATGCATAAACTCAAACTCACTCCTGAGGTCAGATCCGTTCCAATAACTCATAGATCCAGTCCTTCCAAGCACATACATCACGTAAAGTTACTATCTTGGTGCTCATGCAAAGGTTCAAAGGCCTTATTTGATGATATGGTCTATAGAATGCTATTCTAAGCTCATGGCCTCCATTAACACTCATAAAGCTTGAGGGAAAAGAGTCTCTGGACCTCTTTGGGTCCATATCTAAAGCACCAACACGAGAAGAGGCCAATTACTCCATGGATCATTCCACAAAGAAACCCTAACTCTAAGATTTACACCAAGGACTGAGAAAGGAACGAATGGTTACCTCAAATGAAGTCTCTGAGCTCAGGAATCACTAGATTAGCACCCTCTTTGGTCTCCTCTTGCCTTGATCCTCTTCTATATGCAAAAACACCCACAAATATTCAAGCATCTTCCTCTTCTCTCTCACAAAATGCTTAAAGACTCTTTAGGGTTCTCTTTGGGGTTGGTGGCCGCAAATGACGGCCATAAGCCCCTTTAAATAGGTCTCATACCCTGGAAATTAGGGTTTCATTAAACAACGTGGACTCGCCGAGTCCACCTTTTGGACTCTCTGAGTCCGGACGCGAACCCGTGCCCAAACCGCGATCATACTCGGCGAGTCTGAGCTCCAACTCGCCGAGTCTCCTCACAAATCACCAAAATTTATAAGAATAAATAATACCTGGGAATCCGGGCTGTTACAATTCCCCCCCACTAGAACTAGACTTCGCCCTCGAAGTCTCGCTCTGCAAATAACTCTGGATGCTGCTCACGCATCTCACGTTCCAGCTCCCAAGTCATCTCGGACCCTTTCCGATGCTGCCACTGAACCAAAACCAAGGGTACCTCCTTGTTCCTTAGAACCTTGAGTTTCTGATCACTGACTGCCACAGGTCTCTCAGCATAATTCAGGCTCGCATCCACCTGAATATCCTCTAATGGAACCACTGCCGACTCATCGGCTATACACTTCTGCAGTTGCGACACATGGAAAGTGTCGTGAATCTACCCCAACTCTGTTGGCAAATCCAAACGATAGGCTACCCTGCCTACCCTCACGATCACTCGGAATGGACCAATATATCAGGGCCTCAACTTGCCCCTCTTCCTGAATCGAATCACTCCTTTCCAAGG
Organism: Lactuca serriola; assembly: GCF_051521515.1. Lineage (NCBI taxonomy): Eukaryota > Viridiplantae > Streptophyta > Magnoliopsida > Asterales > Asteraceae > Lactuca > Lactuca serriola. The sequence continues at coordinate 115,545,234 of NC_136414.1, read as the reverse complement.
AGAGACATTCAGGAGCACAAGGTCGCCAACCTAAAACTCAAGCTCGGACCGGCGTCTGTCTGCATAACTCTTCTGACGACTCTGAGCGGTCAACAACCTCTGTCTGACCTGCTGGATCTGCTCTGTCATTTGAAGCACGATCTCTGTATTGCCCATCACATGCTATCCGACCTCTCCCCAGTAAATGGGGGTCCGACACCTCCTCCCATACAATAGCTCAAAGGGCGGCATACCAATGCTCGAATGATGGTTGTTGTTGTAGGAAAACTCTGCCAAGGGCAATTACGTATCCCAACTTCCCCCGAAATCCAACACACATGGTCGGAGCATGTCCTTGAGCGTCTGAATCGTCCGCTCACTCTGTCCGTCTGTCTGGGGGTGATATGCGGTACTAAAATGCAGTCTAGTACCCAACTCCTCGTGAAACTTGTTCCAGAATCTGGAAGTGAAACGCACATAACGGACTGAAACAATCGAGATCGGCACTCCATGCCGTGACACCACTTCCCTCACATACACCTTTGCCAATTTCTTTGCTGAATAACTCTCGCTGATAGCAAGAAAGTGAGCGCTCTTCGTCAACCTGTCCACAATCACCCAAATTGCATCAACTCCCCTGGCATTCCTTGGCAATTTGGTGATAAAATCCATGGTGATTTGTTCCCACTTCCATTCGGGAACCTCCAACGGCTGCAACTTACCATGCGGCCTCTGGTGCTCTGCCTTAACCCTCCGGCAGGTCAAGCACCTCTCAACAAACCACACAACATCCCTCTTCATACAGGGCCACCAATACTCTTTCCTCAGGTCCAAATACATCTTAGTGGCCCCAGGATGGATCAAAAATTTCGACCGATGAGCCTCTTCCATCAAAATGGTACGCGTTCCTCCCATAAACGGAGCCCAGATACGCCCCTGGAATTTCATAAGCCCCCGACCATCGGTAACGAACTCTGAAATCAATCCAACAACTCGCTCTTTCTTCTGCATCCCAAGTTGCACAGCCTCAGCCTCTGCCCCACGAATGGCGTCCAACACTGGAGCTATCATGGTCAATCTCAAACATACATCCCGCAGCGGGGTGCTCTCCGCCCTGCGGCTCAGTGCATCAGATACAACATTAGCCTTGCCTGGGTGGTACAGGATCTCACAATCATAATCCTTGACCACATCCAACCACCTTCTCTGTCACATATTTAGGTTGGGTTGATCCATCAAATACTTCAAACTCTTATGGTCCGTGTATATCGTACACCGAACCCCATACAGGTAGTGACGCCAAATCTTGAGGTTGAACACCACTGCCCCCAACTCTAGATCATGGGTGGGATATCTCGTCTCATGAGGCTTCAGCTGCCTCGATGCATATGCTATCACATGCCCTATCTGCATCAGCACCGCCCCCAACCCCAAAATCGATGCATCACAGTATACCACAAAGTCCTCCATCCCTTCCGGGAGGGCTAACACCGGGGCTTCGCATAACGTTTGGCAAAGCGTCTCAAAGGAGGCCTGCTGCTCGGGGCCCCATGAAAAAGCGCCACCCTTCCGGGTCAACCTAGTGAGTGGCACTACAATTTTAGAGAAATCCTTGAGAAATCTTCAATAATAACCTGCCAACCCTAGGAAACTCCTGATCTCGGAGGGTGACCTCGGCACCTCCCAACTCATCACCGCCTCAACTTTTGTCGGGTCGACCAATATCCCTTTCTGGTTAACGAGATGTCCTAGGAACTGGACCTCCCGCAACCAAAAATCACACTTGGAGAATTTGGCATAAAGCCTCTCCAATCTCATCCGAGAATCTCCCTCAAATGCTCCTCATGCTGCTCTCTAGATCTCGAATATACCAAAATGTCGTCGATAAATACAATCACCGACCGATCCAGCGTCGACCTGCACACTCGGTTCATGAGATCCATGAACACTGCCGGGGCATTGGTGAGCCCGAAAGGCATCACCACAAACTCGAAATGCCCATAACGCGTCCTGAACGCTGTCTTCTGGACGTCTTCATCTCGTACCCTCACTTGATGATATCCAGACCTCAAATTGATCTTGGAGAACCAAGATGCTCCCTGTAACTGATCGAACAAATCGTCGATCCTTGGTAACGGGTAACGGTTCTTGACCGTCAGCTTGTTCAACTCCCGGTAATCAATGCACATCCGGTGTGAACCATCCTTCTTGTTGACAAATAGGATAGGCGCTCCCCACGACGAGCTGCTCGGCCGAATAAACCCCTTCCCCAGCAGCTCCTGAAGCTGCAAGGATAACTCTTGCATCTCTGGAGGTGCGAGGCGAAAAGGCACCTTAGCCATAGGCGCGGCCCTCAGAACCAAATCGATACTGAACTCCACTTGCCTCACAGGAGGCACACCCGGCAACTCCTCTGGAAATACATCCGGGAACTCACGCACAATCGGAACCTCCTCAACTGACCTCGGTCTCTCAGAATCCACCCGCGTATCCATCACATACGCCACAGAACCCTTACATCCCTGTTGTAGACACTGCTTCACCCTAGCGGCCGAACAAAACGCTGATCCAGAACGGGTACCCTCGCCATACACCGTAAGAACTCCCTCACTAGTGTCTCGTATGGTCACCAGTTGTTGCTCGTAGTCGATAACCGCAACGAATCTTCTCAACCAGTCCATGCCCACAATGACACAGACATCACCCATCGCAATAGGAACCAAATCAATCGGGAACTCAACACCGAAAATCTCGAACACGCACCCCCGAAGAACCTCTGTGGCATATATCACCCTCTCGTCAGCTATGGAAACTCTCAGAGACCGACTCAATGCCTCACGACTAACACTGATATGCTGACTAAAAGCCAAAGATACAAAAGACCGACTCGCACCCGAGTCAAATAACACCAAGGCAGGTACAAAATTCACAAGGAAAGTACCTATGCATAACATAATATAAGCATAATATCTCAACATCAAAATCAATACACGAAAGAATACATACCAGCCACGACATCGGGCGCTGCGCGGACCTCCTCCACGGTCAACTGAAAGGCTCTCCCTCGTGCCCTCGGCGCCTCGGCCTTCACTGGCCGACTCTCTGTAGCTCTGATGGCGGCAGGGGCAGGTCCCTGAGGTGCTCCCTGAAATGATCCTCGCAATTGCGGACACTCTGCCTTCCGGTGTCCGGTCTGGTTGCAGTGGAAACACACCGCAAACCCCTTGGGGCAGTCCTTGGCCATATGCCCCTCCTTGCCACACTTGTAGCAAGATCCCGCTCTATAGACTCCATCATGACCCTTGCCGCACTTCCCACAAGTGCGGCCCTTCTGGCTCCCTGATTTGGGATCAGCGGGCTTGGCCCGCTTGGCTGTCGGCTGAGACTACGCCGGTCGCCGATCCCTCCCCTAAGACTCCGCCTCCTCCCTGTCCTGAGTCTCTAGCTCAATCTCCCTCTTCCGGGCATTTTCCTGAAGCTTGGAAAATGTACGGTACGAGGAGTTCGCCACGAACTCCCGAATGTCTCGCCTCAAGATACTTAAATATCGGCTCATACGTGCCTGCTCAGTGGACATGTGCTCAGGGCAGAACATCGCCCTCTCGTGGAACATCCTAGTAATCACCGTAACAGACTCAGTACCCGGGTTGAGGGTCAGAAACTCCTGGGCCAAACGCTCCCTCTCCACCTGGGGAACGTACTCATCTCGGAACATGGCAGTGAACCTCTCCCAGGTCACCGCCGCAAGCTCAGCAGGCGTAAAGTGCGCTGTCACAAACTTCCACCAGTCCTTCGCTCCCAAGTGAAGCTGGTTCAGCGCGAACCGTACTCTCAAATGCTCAGGAGATGAGCAAGTGAAGAAACACCCTTCTATGTCAGAAATCCATCTCATAGCCGCCACCGGGTCCTGGGTCCCATCAAACTCCGGTGGCTTTGTGTTGCTGAACTCTCGGTGCAGCAACGCATCACCACCCTGCGGCCTCGCGGCAGCAATAGCTACGGTGGCCGCTGCAACAGCAGCCTCAGAAAGAGCGGCATAATGCTCGTCGAAGGTCTCAATCAACGTGGTCTTAATAGACCCGAACATCTCTGGTATCTCTGCCCTGATGGCCGCAGCCACCTCCTAATGGATGATCCGGCGGACCTCCTCATCACTGGCCCCACTGCTCTCAGGCATAAGACGTGTCCTCACCATGATCTACCTCTGAAATACAACATACGATAAATTAGAATCTATTCGATCATACTCACACTCGACAACTCATTCCTCCTTGATCCTTGGTATTCCAAAGATTCCTACTTGGGCCGTACACCACCCCGGTGCTTTCAGTAGTACGGGCCCAATACTATTGTCCGCATCGTAGCAGAATACACCCCAAGTCCTCCTCTTCGGATCCCAAATTCCAAGTACTCTATCATGCATAATCCACTCTCTAACCAATCTCTCATAAGCCCCTCGCTGCTACCTACTCACTCTCAAGCACCTCATAGCAACTCACCTCTCCCTAGGCTAAGGCATCACAAATTAGGCCACTCTAGTCCTAATAAGAGTACCTAGCCTACTCTAGCATGAGAATACATCATATCAATATCAATATCACATAACATGAGGGTATTTTGGGAAATCACCGTTCGGGCGCGGACTGATCGTACACACAACTCTGCTCTGCATTTTTCCAAAAATCTTTTACTCTTTTTGAAAATACTTCTCAAATCCTCAGTTTGAGTTCAAATACGCCCGAAGGTGTACTCAAATCCCTCAAACCAAGGTTCTGATACCAACTTGTAACACCGTAAATTTCAAAATAATTTTTCGCATAATATAAAAACATTTTCATTTAGTTTTCATAAAAACATCCATGTTTGAAACTCCAATCTATGACATATAAAGAATCCCAAGATCACATAACATAAAAATCCCGTGTGTGTGTACTGATCAAGCCGACGCCTTCCCACGGTCATCACTAGTACTTGAAACAAATAACACCAACACTGTAAGCACAAAGCTTAGTGGGTTCCCCAAAATACCACACATAACACATATTAGCCACTCGAGGCTATAACTCTGTGGGTCCGTCGACCCTACTTTGTGAACCCTCTGGTTCTAATCTCTGTGAACCTTCTGGTTCCAACTCTATAAACATGCACATCATAAATCACATAGTAATAATGCAGTACAACAGATAACATACATATAGCATACAAATACTCTGTCACATAACTCTGAATACCTACTCAAGGTAAAGTATAGTAAGAAGACTCACCTCGCGTATCTCGATAACTCGCAAATCCCGGAAATCACTCGCGCTCGATCCCTCGAGCTATAATCCTCCTATAACACAATATATCTCTAATTAACACTTTCACAACTAAGGTTGAGTACCCCTATTAAGTCAACACTGGTCAACGGTCAACGGTCAACTTGACCGGACTCGGCGAGTGCACTAGAGCGACTCGGCGAGTCTATACGTGTTCACTGACTCCCTAGGATCCTCTCTTGACACGTCGAGTACTTCCCTAACTCGATGAGTTCCACCTGGCATGAATCGCGGGGCCACCACGACTCAACTCGCCGATTCTCAAGAACAACTCGGCGAGTTCCAGCTTGACTCAGTCTCCCCATCAACCCTCTCTGACTCTCCCTAACTCACTGAGTCAACCCCTTAACTCGGCAAGACCACTCGCTGAGTGGTTATGGACAATCTTCATGCTACTCGCCGAGTCTGTTCTTCGGACTCGGCGAGTCTATGCCATGCATAAACTCAAACTCACTCCTGAGGTCAGATCCCGTTCCAATAACTCATAGATCCAGTTCTTCCAAGCACATACATCACGTAAAGTTACTATCTCGGTGCTCATGCAAAGGTTCAAAGGCCGTATTTGATGATATGGTCTCTAGAATGCTATTCTAAGCTCATGGCCTCCATTAACACTCATAAAGCTTGAGGGAAAAGAGTCTTTGGACCTCTTTGGGTCCAGATCTAAAGAACCATCACGAGAAGAGGCCAATTACTCTAGGGATCATTCCACAAAGAAACCCTAACTCTAATATTTACACCAAGGACTGAGAAAGGAACGAATGGTTACCTCAAATGAAGTCTCTGAGCTCAGGAATCATTGGATTAGCACCCTCTTTGGTCTCCTCTTGCCTTGATCCTCTTCTATATGCAAAAACACCCACAAATAGTCAAGGATCTTCCTCTTCTCTCTCACAAAATGCTCAAAGACTCTTTAGGGTTCTCTCTGGGTTTGGTGGCCGCAAATGACGGCCATAAGCCCCTTTAACTAGGTCTCATACCCTGGGAATTAGGGTTTCATTAAACAGCGTGGACTCGTCGAGTCCGGACGCGAACCCGTGCCCAAACCGCGATCATACTCGGCGAGTCTAAGCTCCAACTCGCAGAGTCTCCTCACAAATCACCAAATTTATAAGAATAAATAATACCTGGGAATCCGGGCTGTTACATTTTTCCGTTAATAAAACTCGCTTTATTAAATTGTCTGTTAACCTTTTGGACTAGGATAATTAAATAGGGACTTTATTATGACTTCGTAAGGGTTGGAACAAATTAGAAACACCCTCAATATTCCCTTGAAAAAGTATTAGTTACAACCAAGTCAAATTACGACCATTTAATCGGGTGCGACCAAAAGCCCTGTTTAACGTCAGTATCGGGTAGATTTCCACCGAGCCACAAACTCAAACCCCTATATAAGGGTGAGTAAACCTCATTTACACCCTTTTGACTCTCTCTCTCTCTCTCTCTCTACAAGTTGCTTTCGATCCAAAAACCACCCATTTCGAGCCCCAAACTAGTAAGTGATCTACCCTAACTTGTTGTTTAACTCATTTAACATGAAAATTCGTGTTTAAGACATCCAATAGGGGCAAAATCATGTGTTTACAGCCCATGAACACTCTTGGACCGTAAACACCCATAAGTGGGTTTTGAAGCCCCAAAACCCTTCTAAATTACTCCTAGGGCTTAGATATGACTTGTGGACTTACACATACGAGCTTAGAACACCAAAACCTTGCATTTTGAGGAGTAAACATGAGTTTACGGCCCAAGAACACTCTTGGACCATAAACCCCTCTTCATGGGCCGTGAACACCTTTTAAGGTGTTAAACTTGCCCTTAAACACCTCCTATGGTCTGGGAAAATGTCTAGAATCAACCACAAATGAAGTAGGGGCTTTAAACATCAAAGAAACCAAGGACCTAGGATTTTACGGCTGTAAACCCCCCAAGGATTGGTCCATGGGCTGTAAACTCCCATAATGAGGCCAAATGATGCCCTAACTTCTCCATTTGACTTGGAAAAATGCATAGAACTTTATACCCTTTCATTTAAGACCTTAATTCATGAAAGGAATGACCAAGTGAGAGTTTACGGCCATAAACTCTTGGTTTATAGCCGTGAACTCCCTAAAATGGTCCATTTGGAGCCTTAACCCTTTCCTATGCCCTAGATTTGAACCTAGCCTAATTCTACGAGTGATATAAGACCTTAAAACATCCAAGAGCACACCACCCATGATTTTACGGCCGTAAACTCATGGGGATATGGTCTTAGGGCCAAAAACTCTATAAAGAGTTTACTCTTGAAGAGTAAACTCCCTAACTAGGCCATACACTCCCTTATTGCAACCCAATAGCCTCCTAGCACTTGACCAAAGTGTTTTCCGCACATTAGGATGCTTATACGTGTTTAATTAGTATTATAAACGCTAATTATATGTAAAACATATGTCACCATATGTTAATAGGTCACTAAGTGTGTTCAAGTCTTCACTTGACACTAAGCACCCAACCGACAACTCCATCCGATCCACTTACAACAAGTGAGTTCATACCTCTGAATTAACCTTTTAAATGATTTTAACTGCTTTTATAGGGGGCGAATACAAGTTGATCTATACAGTTATTATATAAATCACATGTGACTAATAACTGTATAGCAAAATGGATTTTCACATGTTATACTGTTTTATCCAGCTTAAGATTTTCCAATCTCGCTTTCAACTCTTGTTAAAGGTTTTCCAAAGGATTTTCTTCACTTAATCTGTTTTATACAAATCATTTTCAAAGTTGTTATGAGAGGTTTTTCAAAGGATTCCAAAGATTTTCAAACTTGTTTTACAAACTGACATCAAGTCGTAAATTTCTTATGTGTAAAGGTTTTTCAAAGTTTTCATCTAAGTTTTCTTCTATGCTTTTACTTTGTTAAATGCATGCCTGTATTTTTATAGTTATATAAATAATGTTTAAAGGACTTAGGAAGGCTAGTTCGCCCTATTTCCTTTTCCTCGTTGGGATGTGGTCTGGTGGGTATCGGTTATCCGTCCGAAGGTCATTTAAACATTAGTTATATATCATGTATACTTATATATAGACATAAAGGTTTCCATCGACCAGTTCATTTCCCTTGGGTAGCAAGGGCATCCTTCCATTCATCATTCATAGATCTTTCGTTAAATGCATGCCTGTATTTGTATAGTTATATAAATAATGTTTAAAAGACTTAGGAAGGCTAGTTCGCCCTATTTCCTTTTCCTCATTGGGATGCGGTCTGGTGGGTATCGGTTATCCGTCTGAAGGTCATTTAAACATTAGTTATATATCATGTATACATATATGGACATAAAAGCTCTCTCTCTCTCTCTCTCTCTCTCTCTCTTTCTCTCTCTCTCTCAGCTAGTGCATTGCCTTGGGTAGTAAAGGCCTCCCTCTGTTATTCATGTTTCTAGAACCCTAGTACTATTATAGGAATAGTTAGGAGATTATATCTCTATCTTTATCTCTATCTCTATCTCTGTCTCTGTCTCTATCTCTATCTCTATCTCTTCCTCTCTCTTTTACTTTAGAATGTGACACACTATTTCCCTCTACGACGCTTCATTGCACCAACGCCATGTAACCAGAGTCTCCGGGAAGGAGAGGGAGCATCATGTGTATAGATCTATACGGGACTGACACTCCCACACCCTGACTACTAGCTACAATCCGCACCGGTAAGGCCCATGGGTGACATAATGCCACTACCTCTACGCGTGACCGTCGATTAGCATGGTTACATACGAGTTCACATTCACCCTTTGTTTTACACCTTGCTAGCTGTATCGTTCATTTGGTACTGTCTGGGGTCTGTATTTCTTTGTTTTATACCTTGCTAGCGGTATCGTTCATTTGATACTGTCTGGGGTCTGTGTTTCTTTGTTTTAGACCTTGCTAGCCGTATAGTTCATTTGATACTTTCTGGGGTCTGTGTTTCCTTTTGTTAGACTGAGCCAGGCGTATCATTCAACAGTATAACTCCTAAGGCATATGTTATTTTTCCCTTAGTATCTTCACTTTTGATTTTCTCATTACTCTTTTAAAGTCAATTCTGTATTTGGTAATGATAGTAATTTGGGGAAAACTACTCCTTAAAACATAAATCAGTCGGTTCTTGGTAGAAGACTGTTTTTATTTAGAAAACATAGGATTTTCTAGAAAGGATGCTAATACACCGTAGATTCTAAACTACTACTTTTCATAAAGTTATTTTGAATAAAAATGCGTATTTATACAAATGACACTAAATACTTATGGACTCACCAGCATTATAAAATGCTGATACTCGCTTTCAAAATAACTTGTATTCTCAGGTCAGCAATACATAGGTACATCCCATGAGCTTTTGTGAAGACAACCTAGTACCGAGTTGCATCTATGTTATGTTCTGTAATTACTTTGATATTACTATAACATGTAACCGATGTAAAATTATTACAATTAATGCAATGGTTGTTGTACTTTGATTACTGTACTGCATATGTTGTGATACTTGACATGATGTCATCCACCCCAGAACGTTTCCGCCATTCCGGTTTTGGGGTGTGACAATAAAGAACACTAAAGTCCGAGTTATAACGAAGGAGTTATGATCAATCAAAGATTCATAACACTACCGGTAAAGCGCTGTTAAGCATAAAACGAGAAATTTCAATAAGATACTTTTCAACCTTAGGTGTCTAAATGAAAGTCATATATATCCCAAAACCGTGAACATACATAAAAAGAACGCCCTAATTCTGACTTCGTTTGAGGAAGTTATGATTTTTCGAAGTTTCTGACCTAACAGTAGATAGCTAAAAACTTGAAATAGAGATCGAGCGGTCTTTAGCCGACACAACCTAAACGAAAGTTGAAGACCCCGACAATAGGAGTACAACAGTAAAAAGTCTGGCAAAAATAGACATCAGATGAAGGAGTTACGTAATTTAAACGGACTTTTCCAGGCCCGACCTGTTAAAAATAATATAATAAAAATATATTCAAAATTAGCCGATGGAGTCTAAACGAGAGTTGTAGAGCCTTTTCACACCTACGTGTGCATATAAAGAACGTCGAAATCGGAGCTTGTACGCGAAAGTTACAGATTTTACAAGTTCGGGACACAAAACCCTAAGCTGACTCAGCCTCACGACGTGAGGGGACCATGATCACGACGTGAGCTCGTGTCACACCCCGAAACCCAGGGCGGAAACGTTCCGGGGCGGAGGTGAATTCATGTTGAATAGCATAACCAATGTACATAGAAACACAGTAAACACAAAACATTACATTACATAGAATTGTTTACATCTATTTGAAAGTAAAGTTATACAATTGTTATACACATATATCATATGAACAAAGCAAGACGAATCTTCTAACGCTCCATCTTCTCCAAAAGATAGCGGGTACCTGTCTAATGCTGACCTGAGAATACAAGCAGTTTGAAAATCAGCATAAAGTTGGTGAGTTCATAAGCGGTTTCGTTTTGAAAAGATCGAGTTTCCTTTGGTTTTCTGAAAAAGTGGTTATCCAAGAAAATCCCATATTTTCTTATGAAAACAGTTTAGTTATCTTTTGATACACAATTTCCTTTATAAGTAGATATCTTGTTCTAGGAAAATCTCATATTTTCCTAAAGGTTGTGGTTAGTTCTTTGTTTGGATTTTGATGTACTAGTATCTACCATACTTATAGTATTAGTTAGGTATTATGTTATCTTAGTTATCCTACATTCGAATGTCGATTATCTGCTATACTCAGTTGCATTTTCGAATATTTGGATTCACTCAGAAACGTACATTAACAATATTTTTGATGTTCTGGTGATTTCCAAAAGAGTACATTAGACATATTTTCGAAACTCTGTCGACATCCTAAGGCGTATGTTTTCGAAACTCAGTCGATGTCCAGAGGCGTACTTTCAAATTATTTTCGAAACTCTGGTGACACTCAAGGCGTACATTAACTGTATATTCGAAGTCTTGGCGTCATCCAAAGGCATGATTTCATATTCGTATTCGTATTCCTATTCCTATTCGCATTTGTATTCGTATTCCTATTCCTATTCCTATTCCTATTCGCATTCGTATTCATATTCGTATTCCTATTCCTATTCTCATTCGTATTCGTATTCGTATTCCTATTCCTATTCCTATTCGCATTCGTATTCATATTCGTATTCGTATTCGTATTCATATTCATATGGTTATTCTTATTCTTATTCGTATTCATATTTGTATTTGGATTCTTATTACTACTCCTATTCATATTCGTATCCGTATTCACATTTGTATTCGTATTCGTATTCATATTTGTATTTACATTCGTATTCGTATTCGTATACCTATTCGTATTCGTATTTTATTAGTATTAATATTAGTTTATGATTAGTATGATTTCTTTTGCAAAATGTCATATAGTTTATAACACTTTTTAAAGAAATCTGCATTTAGTCTAATAGTTTACTCTGCAATTCGAACCATTGGTTAACACGATTTTCGATATTAAAAGCATACATAAAATGAAATATTTGAGCTGAAAATAAGTTTAAGTACAAGATTTCCTTGTACTTTTGCTTGTATTCCCCCCTGAAAACATTTGAAAAACACGGAAAAAGGGTAGGGGTATGAACTCACCGGTTGAGGAACGCGTCGGTTTGGATCCTAAACGTCAGTTCGGGGCTTGCAAATGCACAAGATTCCTATGTATTATGAAAAGATACACATTTGTATCTAATTAGGCTTTGAATTATTAATTAGTTGAGGACATACACTTCTAGTTGCGAAAACACTTCATTACAAGTGTTTGGAGGGACCCGGGTGACATCTATGGACACATATAGCTTGGATATGGAGTTTACTCTTCAAGAGTAAACTCACACAAGAGTTTTCGGCCCTAAATACCAACTGCCCATTAGTAAACGGCCGTAAAATCATGGTGGGGTGCTCTAGAGTGCTAAATGGCCTTGAATCAATTGAGGGGTAATTCTAGGTTTGTTTTCATGGCATGGGAAAGTAGTTTGGGCATCTTAGGGACCATTTGATGAGTTTACGGCAGTAAACTATGTGTTTACAGCCATAAACTCTTGTATACATATTCCAAGTGTGTTTTGGTGGTCCTTAGTCAATCAAATGTGATTTCAAGCCATTTTACAAGCCAAGGGGTGAAGTTTGGGCACCATTTGACCATGATTTAGGAGTTTACGGCCCAAGAACCCATCTTTGGAGGGTTTACGGCCGTGAACTCCTTAGGGAGTAGTTTCCATCAAGTTTTAGGCTTCTAATTCATTTGTGGTTGCTTCTAGATTTTAGTCCAAGGCTATTGGTGTGTTTAAGTAGCATTTAAACACTTGGAAATGAGTTTACTCTCCATGATAATGAGTTTACGGCCCAAACATGTTCTTGGGAAGTAAACTCATGTTTACTCCTCTAATGTTGAGTTTAAGGTGTTCTAAGTCCAGTCCCATAAGTCTATAAGCAATATCTAAGCTCCAAAGGTCGATTGGAAGGGTTTTTGGGCTCCAAAACCCATTTTATATGAGTTCACGGCCTAGGACTGTTCTAGGGCCGTAAACTCATGATAATGGTCCTATTCCATAGTTTGACCACGAATTTGGAAGCTAGAGAGGTTGTACAACAAGTTAGGAAGGTTACCTTGATGAAATGGAGCTTTAATTTGATGATTTTGGACCTTAAGTTTGATGGGTTTTGAGCATTCTAACACTTCCTAAGTGTACATGCAACCCTAATAAACCTTGGATCTATGGTTGTCTAAGATACATGCAAATAATTATTTTTCCAAGGTTCATATCCTAACTAGCATGGCATGGGGAACTTGAATCAAATAAAGCTAGTAGAAATACTTACCTTGTAGTTGTAGTTGATTTCTTGGAGTTTTAGAGCTTAGCACCAATAGTGTAGATGCCTCAAATGGAAATCACAGATCACCACAAACTTGGAACTTTGAGAGAACAGTCACTACTATCTTGAAATCGGCCCTCTTGCTTTACTCACCTCAACTAGTGTGATTTCAAGAACCAAAGCCTCCTTTATATAGTGTGGTGGATTAAGGTTACATCCATGTAAACCCTAATACCCATGTCTCTTCATTTCCATGAGATCCATGGGTTAAAGCTCCATGGAGTATCCATGGACTTTCCATGCAATCCTAGCCCATTCCAAATAAGCATTATCCCACACTATAAAAATGTAGAAGCCTATATTTAATTAGTAATACTTTTGATCACTAAATTAAGCCTGGATTAATTATAGACCAATACTAATTAAATAATATGATCTTATATTAATATATTAGAACTTATAATATATTAATAAATCATAACTTGTACTATTCTCAAAACTTATCCATAAATTGTTCGGGTGAAGTGCAACCTAAATGGACCATGTTGGGTCGGGTCAAGTACATACCAAATATAGTTATGGACTTAGACACTATATCCAACAGTCTCCCACTTGGATAAGTCTAATAACTACAGTTGCAAGTATGACTTCAGGAACCGATCAGAAATCATAGCTCTTTAAACTCTGTTGAACTAGAACGCGCCATTTTAGATAAGTGATCATATAATCCTCTGTTCTAGATATCAGCCGGACAAATACATGGAACATGGTCTTACTTATTGTCCAACATTTGTTTCCCGATTTCCGATTTGTTTGACATAGAACTTAACTGACACATCAATTTAGTTCTGACCGGGCCCGGTACATAGGTCAAAACAAAATCATCGAGGGGCCCAAATATCAGCTTCTAATCCAAGAAGGAACAGATAAACTTCGACTCATATGTTTGTTCTACCACTCATTGAATTATACACAAAGGCATGCTTTATAACATCGAGTTACCAATGCCTTTTCATACAATCAATGCATAATCAACTTGTAAGTAACAAATCATATCTCTAGGTTTGAAGACTTATATGATATTACCGTCTCACGATCACTCGAGATAAATTCCATGAAGTGATTCCAGTGAGCGTGGGTTGAGTCCAATGCTCAGAACTTATGAGCACTCATGATTGTTGTAGCCATGTCCAACACCTTAGACCTCTGAATAATGACAATCTTGATTCATATCTACTTCCGACATATGACCGACTATGGAGGTTCGAATAATATGATATACCAAACATAATTATTCTGGAAGTCAAAACATGCAAAAGAAATATAGTAAACAATTGACAAGAGATAGAAACACTTTACTCATAAATAAAAATCCTTTTATTCATCATCTAATGTCAATTACACTTTACAAATTTCATAATTTATCTAACTACTAAAACTTATATCATCCTTCAGCCCTATGCTCCGAGCATGCTGGAGATGCTTAACCCTACTCAGTCCCTTCGTGAGGGGATCTGCTGGGTTCTCATCCGATGATACCCTCTTTTCCACGAGGATTCCTTCTTCTATGCGATGTCTAATAAAATGATATTTTTTGTCGATGTGCCTGGATCTGCCGTGATCCCTTGATTCCTTGGCTAAGGCAACCACACTATTGTTGTCACAGAAAATCTCCATTGGCTCCTTTATAGCTGGTACAACTCCAAGGTCTCTGATGAAGTTCTTTAGCCATATAGCCTCCTTTGCTGCCTCGCTTGCTGCTATATACTCTGATTCACAAGTGGAATCAGCCACTGTCTCCTGCTTGGAACTTTTCCAAGTAATTGCCCCTCCGTTTAGGGTAAAGACCCAGCCCGACTGAGAGCGGAAATTATCCCTGTCAGTCTTGAAGTTCCTTCACCACTTGACACTTGAAGTTCTTCAAGATCAATTTGCCTCCTACTGTCTCTTTGGCTTATAAACTTTCTCTCTCTCTCTCTCTCTCTCGAAAGACTCCTCTTCTTGCTACAAAGACCACATTATCACTAGGTCTGTAGAAGAGGTAACCGAAGGATCTTTGTGGGTAACCGATGAAAATACACCTCTCGCTTCGGGGTTCTAGCTTATCATGAGTCTCGCACCTCACAAAAGCCTCGCAACCCCAAATCTTGATGTGGTCTAGTTTAGGTACTTTACCAGTCCACATCTCGTGAGGAGTTTTGGCAACTTTCTTTGTAGGGACTAGACTAAGAATATGGGTGGCAGTCTCTAAGGAATACCCCCAAAATGAGATTGGTAGCGAAGCTCGACTCATCATGGAACAAACCATATCCAACAAGGTTCAATTACACCTCTCAGCTACACCATTCAACTATGGTGTCCTGGGAGGTGTCAATTGTGAGACAATTCCACATTCCCTAAGATAGTCGAGGAACTCTGAACTAAGATACTCACCACCTCGATCGGATCGAAGCATCTTAATGTTCCTGCCCAATTGATTCTCGACTTCCTGTTTAAATTCCTTAAACTTTTCGAAAGTCTCTAACTTGTGCTTGATTAAGTAGACATATCCATATCTACTGTAATCATCAGTAAAAGTCAAATAATAACGATTAGCATCCCTTGTGGCATGTTTGAAGGGTCCACACACATCCGTGTGTACAAAATCCAACAAACCTTCACCCCTTTCACAAGAACCAGTGAAAGGTGACTTTGTCATTTTTCCAAGTAAGCATGATTCGCAACTATCACCTGACTTTAGGTCAAATGACTCCAAAACTCCAGCCTTTTGGAGTTGGCCTATGCGTTTCTTGCTTATATGTGCAAGACGACAATGCCATAATGATGCTTTATCCAAGTTATTATTATTAACAGAATGAATACACAATACATTATTTCCTAAGTTATCAACCACAAATATTGTTTCATACGCGCCATCACAAGGTAATGCTTCAAAATAAAGAAAATTATTAAAGAAAGCATTAATCGAACCAACTTCATTATCAAATGAAAAGGTGAAACCTTGTTTATACAATGCATGAAAGGAAATAATATTTCTTGCCATTTCTGGTGAACAACAACACTTATTCAAATCTAAACTAAACCCACTACTTAGCGATAAAGTATAAACTCCAATCTTGGTGACAGGTGTAACTTTCCTATTCCCCATGATTAAGTTTATCCTTCCTTGCTCCACATTCTCACTTCTTCTTAGTCCATGCAAGTCACAACAAATATGAATACCACAACCGGTATCATGGACCCAAGAGTTATAAGTGGGTGAGTTGTTAGAAATGATAGTGTAAGTACATACATGGTTGGGTTTAACTTTCCCATCCTTCACATCTTGCTGGTACTTTGGGCAGTTCCGCTTCCAATGTGCCTTTTCATGACAATAGAAGCATTCAGCCTCTTTAGGGTCTGACGAAGGAGCGATGAAACCTTTCTTGATTCCACTTGAAGAAGAGCCATCAAGGGTCCTAACCTTGGTACCCTTCGAAGAACTCTTTCTCTTCTTCCCTCGTCCTTTCCCGATTGCCAAGACAGGGGCGGAGTTTGTAGGAGTAGGAGTAACAATTGCCTTACCCTTAAGACCACTTTCCGCAGTCTTTAAGAGTCCTTGAAGTTTGCTGAGTGTGACCTCTTCCTTGTTCATGTGGTATGTCATGCGGAATTGATCATAACATGAAGGTAAGAAGTGCAAAATTATATCTATTTCAAGCACCTCGGGGAAGTTCACATTAAGCTTCAGCAAACGGTCCACAAATCTTTGCATTTTCTGCATGTGGCCCGTGATGGGTTCACCATCCTTCATGCGAGTTGTTATCATGGAGGAGATGATTTCATACCTCTCTTGACGAGCACTTTGATGGTATCTTTCCATCAAGTCTTGCTGCATCTCATAGGGGTAGAAATCTTCATAGGATTTTTGGAGATCCGTGGTCATAGTGGCCATCATGATGCATGCCACCTTGGTGGCATCCCTTTCATGTGCCCTAAACTCAGCGATCTCTTGAGGAGTAGCAACTGTCTCATCAATCTCCTTAAGCTCCTTATCGAGGACATATTCCTTGTCCTCGTAGCGAGTAATCATTCTGATGTTTCTTATCCATTCATTAAAGTTGGATCCATCAAAAGTGACTTTCCCACACAAGTTCATAAGAGAAAAGGAGCCATTAGGATTAGAGCCAAAAGTAGCAGTGTTTGTAGACATTTGATAAGAGAAGAAAGAAAAGTTTAGTCTAGATATAGAGATAGTCCTTAATAAAACACCCAAATGTAGTATTAAGGCTGGGACCCAGTCACAATATATTATACTTAGAAGAGGTATGTCGTAATCTAAGTAATAACATATTTGAAAGGTAGGTGAATGACGATTCACCAATTTCCACCAAAGTCGAAATATTAAAAATAGTTAATTTGGTTTTTAGAAACTCCTAGATTCTTTTGAGATTCAATGAACTTTTCAAAGGCATATTTCAATCTCGAGTGTGCCCTCCAAGTTTTGTGATTGGGATGCCGAGGATCACAAAACGAGGTGTGAAGTAACCATGCAAATCACTTGGTACCCTTAATAAATTACCCCTCAATCGATGTGCCAGTTAACCACACACGCTCCATCGATACTATCATAAATATTAAGTCACCCTTTACCTACCTTGTTAAGTCCAAGTTAGTGTGCCGGTTAACCACACACGCTCCACCAACGACTTAAACAAAGTGTAAAGTGTAATTTCATTGATTAGGACCTTATTCACATTTTTCCTAAAGTAACTAAGATTGGGAATTTAATAAAACATTTAGTTACTTTATAATATTCCTCATACTTTTAATGAGAATTTGTAAGTCCTTGTCTTACCCGTTCGGCTAACGACCCTCCACCAGTCAAGCAAGCGGTGGGTGAGAGTGGACACCCATTAAGTTTCCATTTTATAGGCAACAATCTTATACCCACCTTATAGACCGACTTCGTGAATGAGGCGTACTAGCGGTAAGACGACTTTTGATCTTATACATACATATATATATATATATATATATATATATTTATATATATATATATATATATGTTATTCACTTATAATATTATAAGTATAACGGTTGAATTTTAACTTTTAAAATTCTAAGGGTTGGAACTAAAGTTTTAATCAAGACTTTACTTGTTCCAAAACTTGAGGGCAAGTTTTGTAAACTTTCAAAACTTTTCATTTCTTGTAACTTTTGAGTTAAATAGAGTAATAAAATGAAGACTCTTCATTTTTCTAACTCTTGTGTTCTTTTAATGGTTTTAATTCAAGTGTGACTCTTGGTTTTCCATAACTTGAGGACAAGTTATGGACTCCATTAAAACACATAATGATCAAGAATTAATCTAACACATAGGTTAAAAATAATTCCTATGATCATATAAACATCATAAGATCAAGAACATGAATATGAACACTTTCATGAATCAAAAATTACACTTAAAACATTGTAATTTTGATAACTAGTTGTTGTAAATGGATTAGCAAAGACATTACACCATCTAAAACAAGTTTTCAAGTACCAAAACAGTTTAGGGTAATGTTTCTAGTCCATTTCCAGCAACTAAAGTCGAAAATCTGCATTCTGAGGCTCCTGCTCACCGAGTGCATGAACCGACTCGGTGAGTAGGTTAAACATTCACATGAACTCGGTGAGTCCCCCCATGGAATCGGCGAGTTCATTAGGCAGACAACAAGTTTTTCGACTTTTTCCAATATTTGCATCAAGTATCAAACAAACAAGCCTAGGCTCTGATACCACTGATGGGTTTTGAGCATTCTAACACTTCCTAAGTGTACATGAAACCCTAATAAACCTTGGATCTATGTTTGTCTAAGATACATGCAAATAATTATTTTTCCAAGGTTCATATCCTAACTAGCATGGCATGGGGAACTTGAATCAAATAAAGCTAGTAGAAATACTTACCTTGTAGTTGTAGCTGATTTACTGGAGTTTTAGAGCTTAGCACCAATAGTGTGGATGCCTCAAATGGAAATCACAGATCACCACAAACTTGGAACTTTGAGAGAATAGTCACTACTATCTTGAAATCGGCGCTCTTGCTTTACTCACCTCAACTAGTGTGATTTCAAGAACCAAAGCCTCCTTTATATAGTGTGGTGGATTAGGGTTACATCCATGTAAACCCTAATACCCATGTCTCTTTATTTCCATGAGATCCATGGGTAAAAGCTCCATGGAGTATCCATGGACTTTCCATGCAAGCCTAGCCCATTCCAAATAAGCATTAGCCCACACTATATAAATGTAGAAGCCCATATTTAATTAGTAATACTTTTGATCACCAAATTAATCCTAGATTAATTATAGACCAATACTAATTAAATAATATGATCTTATATTAATATATTAGAACTTATAATATATTAATAAATCATAACATGTACTATTCTCAAAACTTATCCATAAATTGTTCAGGTGAAGTGCAACCCAAATGGACCATGCCGGGTCGGGTTAAGTACATACCAAATATAATTATGGACTTAGACACTATATCCAACAAAGTTTGGATTAAGGAGAGAGGTTAGAGAGAGAGTAGTGAGAGAGTGAAAAACCTTCAAATGGAAGCTTAATCCACTTTAAATATGTTCCAAGTTCGGGACACGGTGGAATTCTACCCGATACCGACGTTAGACGTGGATTTTGGTCGCACCCGATTAAGTTGTCGTAACCCGGCGGAACCGATTCTAAAAATTTTCAAATTAATATTTCGGGCCGTTTACATGAGTTTCTAAGGAGTTTGGACACTCGTGAGATTATAATAAACATATAAATTTAATTAACTTAGCCCAAAAACGAGATCGGATCGACTCGCAAACGACGGGTTTTACGGGTAAAATGGGTTACGGCGATGGACAAACTTCGGGTTGTCACAGCTCGTGACTGATGGGTTCCAAAGTGTCAGCGACATCAAATCATCGAAGAGGATCATGCTGACTAGGCCTCACGACATGAGAAATCCAAAACTCACGACGTGAGACCCCAAATCACCCCTATAAATAGAAGCTTAAGGGTGCCGGGTTTGGGGCTCATCACTTTCCATCTAAGTGTCGTTACTCTGCGAGATTACCTCGATAAGCCTTACCGAAGCCCCGGTTTTTCATACTCGAGTCCCGAAGGAAGTTCTACACTCCCGAGATCCTCGAGAATCACGAGATTTCAACTCTCTCTAGTCGAAGTTCTGCTCGATTCTTCTCTCGACTACTTCAAAACAACCACTTCAATCAAGTGAGTTCATACCCCTTTTATACACCTTCAAATACTTTATAATGTACTTTTAATACATTTCGGGGGAGAATACAAGTAAACACATGGATGATCCCGAGTGAAAACGTGAAAACTCTTGTTATACTTTACATGCGTTAGACTTATACAAAATGCATAGTATCCAGCGTAGCCATCCTTGTTAAACTATTTTATGCATTCAAAGAACTTATGATTTATGATTTGTCAAACATTGTGAAAGAGGATAAAAATTGCATACAAAACTATTATTTTAGTACAGACTTAGTTGAGAGTCCATGAGACGATTACATCTTCAAATGCTACCTTTTTGTTAAAAAGGTACTACCTAAAGTCATGTTTATTATATCCAGAGTCTCCCGTTTGGAGAGCGTGTCAAATGTGTATAGATTTATACGTGAAGTCCTGATCCCGCGCCCTGACTATTAGCTACAATACTTTGGGTCACAGTTTGTCATAAACGTTTCGACGCCTGAAGACCGTCGCCACAGGCATATTATGTTTAGTATGGTTATAAAACTCACCGGATAGATAATTATTACGATATTCTGCTTTTATGAATAGGTAGCTATTAAAACTATTCTTCATCTAAACGAGTGTGATCTTCTTATAGCTTTATTATATAAAACTATGCCTCAACCTTTTAAGCATGTCAGTTGCTTGCGATTTTCGGTCTTGGACATTAGAGACTGCCTATTACTTTAGGAAAATAAGGGATTTTCCTGGTACAACTATTTACGATTCACAATGCGAACATTCATATGCATTTCATACTTTTATAAGAAAATAAGGGATTTTCTTGGAAAACGCACGGACTTTGGAATGGCATACATTTTCTCAAAAACCGCTTATGAACTCACCAACTTAATTGTTGACACTTTTTCTTTGAAATAACTTGTATTCTCAGGGAACCGCTAAGCAGGTTTGGAAATCAACTTTTGGCGATTAACGCTCTGACGTTAATTACTTCTTTTGAAAGATGTTTATGTATTTATCTTTCGAACAAGTAACAAATACAATTATGTAAACGTTTTGGAAACCTTTTTATATATATGGTGATGTGTACTTTCCTTACTATGAACTGTTATGATACTGAATATGAAGTCCTCCGCCCCCAAACGTTTCCGCTGTTCTGGTTTAGGGGTGTGACACTATGAGACCTTCCAAACCATTTGCGAGATCGTCTCAACAACAAACCACCATCGCAAACTCTAAATGGGAAGCTTTCATTCTGATATGTAAATCCATCGATTGGAAAAACTTCGATATCGCCTTCATCTTCGCTATCAAACCCATTCACGATCTCAACAAATTTAGTACTTCATTATCAAAATAACCCAATTTTGACTTTCGATTATAACTTCCTGACCACTAGCCAAAACTCCATCCAACTATTGAATTCCAAGCTTTGACAATCAAAACCTTCCTTCGATTATTAGAATTCAATTCAGCCTTCGTCCATGGAACGTGTATGGTCTATCTTATCCATGCCCCTATCATCCCCTTCCCTTTTGAAAGAAATTAACTTCAACTCGGAAATGCCATCATTATCAACGTAGGGTGAAAGATTTACCACATTGAAAGTTGCATGAACTCCATAATCTCCCCTAAAATCCACCTTTTAAGCATTGTCATTGAAGGACCCACGACTCTTGGCATTAGCTTATTCTTCCTTTTGCTAGGAAAACATTTTTTACTCAAGTGCACCCAAAGCAATTGTGACAACCGTCGAAATTCGAGACAGTTCTAGATTTGAGTAAACTTAATTGCACGTATAAGAATCACACATGCTCTACTTATTAACTAGAGGCTAAGTCATAACCTAGATTTTACATGATACGTGACTTCTATAGCCATATTAACTGTAACAACCATCTAAATTTGAGTCATTCCTTGACTTGAAAATCTTTTCATGAATCATGCAGAGACATCATGCACTTGAACTACTAGTAAAAAATAGGTCTGAGTCTCATAGGAACTTAAGTCAAAGTTGAAAACTAGGGCTAGTATACTTGAGTCTTCGATTTCAGCTGAATCTAAAAATCACTACATAGAATGTCAATAATCCGATAAAAATGAATTTCAAGAATTTTAATGACTGGAAAAAAAAGTTATAAAACTCTAAAATCATTTGTAGTCTCAAAAATTTAATTTATTTTGATATCCAAAGATTTATTAAATCCTAAAAGAACCCCTAAAAGCCATAAAAACCTGAATTTTATAAATTTAGCATCTAAAGTCTATAAGAAAAATGATTATGAAGCTTATAATATAATCTTAGAAAATTTAAGACATGGAAATATAATTAAGAAAATAAACTCTATTCATTAATATTAACTTTATTTTATAAGTCAAAAATCCAAGAGTTATGAACCAAATTCTATTTAAAATGCAAATTTTATAAAAATTTGGAAAAATATTATAAAATTTGAAAGAAGCAATTTAAATAAATAAAAAAAAGAGAGAATAACCCTTTTCTCTCTCCCAAAACCGAACATACACTCCCCAATACAACCATTTCCCTAAGCATAATCATTTTATCCTCGTACACACTTCATTTTTCCGCTTCTCTCTCTAAGACTTTCACTCTCCCTTCTCTCTTGCAAAATATGAACTTAGAAGCACATTCAGCGGGAGAAATTTACTCACTGTATTGTTCATAAATCTATTTTCTTCTCTCTAAAACCTCCATTCTTCCTCTTCCTTTCACCCACGAATTTAGAAGCTAAAGAACTCCTATTTTGCTTTAAAATCTTTGTCATCAAGAGTTAATACTCAAGGTAAAACCGAAAATCCACCGTTCTCCCTTCATTTTTCTTTTATTTCATTAAGATATTCATGCATATCTTCTTTTCTACCCCTTTCCAATGAAAAATCATGAACACATACACATACATATGCTTTTGATGATTATGGTGGTAGGATTTCTCCCAAAATCAACATGCATGTTGTTTAATTGTGAAATCTAATGACCAAAACCTTTGTCAAACCCAAAAAACTTGAGTTTTTACAAGTTTTAATGTTCATCAACTATCTACATTCATGTTTTTCATTTGGAAACATCAGTTTGAACAAAATAAGTTCATGCATGGTCATCAAATCATGATGCATGTGATAAATATCAAGCTTAAAGGCTTGATGATCAAAGTACATTGTTAAGAATGTTCATAAATTATTTATTCAGAAACAAATATCTAAAACACCTTTTCTACCGAAATCCGATTTTTCCTAGAATCCAAACAACAAAATAAGATGATCTGGGAATTTTCAGAAATAACTCATTTCCTGAATTATTGTAATTTTTGTAAAAGAAAATAGATCAATAATTCATATAAATTACTTTCTAAGGTCTATAAATCTTAAATAAATTCATGAACGACCCATAAATCAAATAAACATCTCCCATGAATTTTAAATAATTTTTCTTATTGTTTGCTATGATTTTTAATTTTCATTTTGTTTAACTCAAATAAATCAGAAAAATCAAGTTCTATGATATGAAGTGAGAATATAAGATATTTCACAAGTTCTGTATCTTCCATAACACTCAGATAAATATTTTAAGAATTTTTCGTAACTTAGTTCAAGTTTTCCATTAGTTTTGTCAATTAAATGGACTAAATCGGGAAAAATAGTAACACTTTCCCATAAATTCGTGAACATTTTCCAGGACCTCTTCTAGTACAGTCGGATATAAAATAAAATTCTAGTGATTTTTACCTACTCTTTACTATTTATTTCGAATTCTTAGCATTTAAGACATCTAAAATCATAAAAATAGGTTTTATAGTTTACAATATTCATTTATTATTTTATCTAGCTTCACAATAATATAGCTAAATTACCCAAAAAGTTTGAGGATTTATTTCAATTGTTTGCTATTTATTATTGTTTTCCTAAGATCGAACACCTATAAATCAAAAAATTGGACTCCACTACATAAAACAATTTTTAAACTTTTTCCCAGCTTAAATACATTGTATAACAGTTGTGCAAAAAGATTGACAATTATTCTTAACATTTTACTATTTTTCTTTAATTTGTGTTCATTCAAGTGGTTAATTAAAGGAAAAATAGGTGTACATATACAACATTCATGAAAACTTTTCTTAACATCGTTTATTGAAATTGGAACACAAATAAAAAGTTTTGTGATTTTTAATGTCTATTTTCTATTTAATTAGAATTTCTTGGTATAGAATATAATTAAATTACAAAAACCAGGTTTTATTGATCAAAAGTGGCATTTAATATTTTTCCCACTTTAGGGATACTATGAAAGAGTTACAAAAAAATTCTAACAATTGTTTATGATAATTTTCTATTTTTCCATGATTTTAAGATTATTCAAAGAATTAAAATGGTGAAAAATAGTTAGACAAATAAAAAATTTAAGAAATTTTTTCTTAAGATCTTTGACTTTAGTTAAAACTGAAGTACAAAGTTTGGGAAATTTTAGAACTAAATTGATTTAGTTTTTGAATATTTATTCATCGGAACACCTCCTAAAATGTTAGATGTTAACATTTCAATAATGAGAATTTCCACTTGAATTTTTATATAACAAATTGATTCATGGAAATCTGAATTTCACAGAAAAATGTTTGTAGCTTAGCAATATCAAAATTTTGACACATTATTGACATAATTATGTTGTATAAGATAAAGTATACTAGTATTAGATTTCGATTAGAGACTGACTAGTGTAAATCATTATTATAGGACAACAATTGTGGTACGAGCGGAATTTAGTTCAAGGCATCGTTATCATCATCACGAAAATAAGTTGTGAGTATTTACAACCCCTATTTTTGCTTTTTACATTTTGGGGTGGAAAAAGCATGTCGAAAAACTATTTATTCTTCGTTGTATTTAATTTGACTTGTATCGAACTTGGTTGCTATATTTTGTTATGTATATATATGTTATCTTGATTCATGAGGCCTATATCGCACTAAGTCCCTGATATGTTTCACACAACCCATTAACTCTTTTGAGCCTATAGTCATTATGGATAGAGCTATTTGGAGGTTGATAACTCCTCACTCGCACACTCGTGGAGTGCATATTAGCATATTTCTCCCTATGTTAGCGATAGACATAGTATCCAAGAGGGAACT
Organism: Lactuca serriola; assembly: GCF_051521515.1. Lineage (NCBI taxonomy): Eukaryota > Viridiplantae > Streptophyta > Magnoliopsida > Asterales > Asteraceae > Lactuca > Lactuca serriola. The sequence goes on along the minus strand of NC_136414.1, from coordinate 115,519,680 downwards.
CGGTCTTTAGGCTTAGGTTGTGAACTCATGGTTTGTTCATTATGTACATACATACTTTATTTCTCTTGATAGAAACGAACTTTATTTTTCTTGATAACAACGCACTTTGTTTTCCATGTTAGCACATGCTTTATTTCTCTTGTTGGAAACAAACTTTATTTTTCATGATAACAACGGACTTTATTTTCATGTTAGGAACGAACTTTGTTTCTCTTGTTGGAAATGAACATTAATTTTCATGATAACAACGAACTTTGTTTTTCATGTTAGCAACGAACTTTGTTTCTCTTATTGGAAACAAACTTTATTTTTCATGATAACAACGAACTTTGTTTCTCATGTTAGCAACAAACTTTGCTATGCAAACTTGTTTGCTCATTTTAGCAACGAACTTTCATTTATGGAAACTTTTATCAATATTCTGATTTTTATGATTTGAACTATGTTATGCTATAAACTTGTGAACACGCTAACTATTTTGGTAGTTGACCGCTCTCACTAACTACATGCTTTTTCAGGGATCATCTAGTAAGTGGCACGTGGAGACACAAAACTTGTAGAAGCATTATGCATGTGTTATTTTTTTATTGTATTTGTAATTTATTTTTAAAAATTATTCAAAACTTATTGTAAATTGTAAAGCGTTTTAATACTATGGTTGGTGTTGTCTTTTAACTTTTTCCATGAGACACTTTGTATTGTCGCGCATTGTGTTTCCGCTTTAGCAGGGTGTGACAGAAAATGGTATTGGAGCCGAAGGTTATTGAGAATACAGGTTTTCCTTTAGAGAAGCCCAATTATAGCCAAAAATTTCAAAACAACTTTCATAAATATTGAACATACTACTGGTATAACTAAGTCGAGTACGTATTATTGGACTCTAATTACGTATAGCCTGGCCAACTATGCTTAAGGAAAACTAATGTGAGACTGGAAACGGTTATCGTAGAATTATGTTCAAAACAATTTTCAACTTGAACTTTTAAAAACAAAAGTTTCTGGTGTGCGTATGGGCATTGCATATTATAGGCATTCATCTAGGTACACTTAGAAACTAAGAGCACTTTTATCACAATGTCTTTATTTAGAAATATTATTATCCCTTATTAAGCGCTCGACTAACCAGTTAGGTTATATCACTAGCCATGCTAGAAAAAAAATCACTTAGTACTAAGAACGAGTACTCTTAAGTATATATTAACTCTAGACGTAAGGTTAGTAGTTAGAGAAGTACTAGTGATAATCATGAGTCGTCACTAATATCAATTTTACCTCAATACCCATATATCGTTTACATACTAGAGTTACGATTAGGAAACGCATTTTGATATTGACACAGGTGACAACTGGAGCATCGCGTTAGGAGGTAGATGAGTCGCCACAAGTAATCACTTGGATACCATTGGCGAGCATCCTTGATATGACTCACGAAGAGGCACAAAACTTCAACACATTGCTACTAATATATGAGACTTCTCTTCTACGCTATGATTTTAGTTATCAGTTGTTTCCATCTTTACCTTAAAACTTAGTCTAGGATACCTCTTTGATTCTAATCCTTATATTTGGTGCTCTTACCTTACCATCTTTACTTTGTATTCAGGCACAAACCATCCCCCTTATGACAAACATTTTACAAGTCTTAGTTCGAGGCCCCTAGAGGCACTATTGATCAGCTCAAGTATACCATAATCGTATATTCCAAATTACTAATAAGTTTCATGTCCAACTTTCAACCTTAAATTTTTCATACCCGATCAAACATCACACTACTTCGTTGTATGAATCCTTCTTACAATTTCGAATCCTCCATCAACCCTTATTGTTTTCATACATTTGTTGGAGACCTTATCTGCATTAATGACATTCCTGTCGTTATCAAGGATTACATCCTCTTACGCCATACGCCACATGCAAAACCTATAACTTAGCTGTTTTGCCCCTATAAAAGGAACGAAACTGCATCAACACCATAAAATATTTTGCAAACGGTTTTTTTCATGTCCTTTATTTTGGAGGTAAGTCACCAGTACTTGCCTTGTACTTGTCTTAGTATTAGGTACAACTAGCTACACTAGTCCAGTTATTTCTTACTTCTTAATCTTCCATTAAAAACCTATTTCATTTCACGAGTTTTATTTATAATTAGTACAATATTTTATAACCATTACACGTAGTTTACTAGACATTTCCTAACCATGTAAGTCATTTTTCTCGGTAAAAACAAGAGACTTTACTTTTGTTAAATTACTTTAGCTTAGCACTTTTCTTCAAAACTTAATATAACATATGTTGATTTTTACATTGTCCTCTCAAATTCATTTAAAAATTATTTCAATAGCCAGATGTGCTTTTATGAGCATATAAACCATTTTAAACCTTGTTACCACTTTGTCACATTTCAAAAACTTAAAAACATTTATTTTATAAAAGTGCTTTAAACTCTATTCTATAAAACTTAAACATATGACATTGATATTCATGTTATGTGTAAAAACTTCATTGCGCCTTAAAAATCACTTTTGTTTTGACTCTTTTGACTGCTTTCTCATTTAGACGTTGTAATTTACTTTAATTTCTTTCTTGAAATGCGACATGATATCCTTGCAACATCTACTTCAAACATGTTTATAGGACATCCCTAATGCTTACATTTCAAAACACACCTAATTTGTTTATTTTATTTCAAATTAGTTTTATAATCTCTAAAGTTTCTAAAAATTTAAAGCTTTACATAACTTAGTGTTCACTTTTATATTTCCAATAACATTCTCTCGACACTGTATAACTATTATTTTAATTAAACAGAGCCTTTGTCTTTTACATTTTAGCCATTACTGGACTCCTGTCTAAAAAGTCAAAACTTCAATTACCAGTTTTAGTGCTTCTTCTTTTTCGAAAATGGAATTTAACTTAATAGATAACTCATGAATTTTAGCAAACCTTAGCAAACACTTTAAAACTTTCACATGCCTATGTAACCATCAACATACATCAAATATTGAAGCTTGAAATATATCTCAACCTAGTTTTAAAATCTATCTACAGATATTGTCCTTAAAATTTTAAGAATAGAAATCATTGTTGCTGCTACCTTCCTTTTCTTTCCCCCCACACCTGAATTCTTACTCTCTATCTAATTTAAGATCTCACACACCCATAATAATAACAGAATACATGATCTAAATTTATTATTGGCTATTTTCTTCCCTTATTACCATATCCATACGTATACAGACTAGAAGTCTACGTTTTCTTTCTAAGCGATTAATATGTGTATGGTCACGAGGCATAATTTTAACTTGGTCAACCTTGATATGTTCAACTACACCTCTTATCATATATATTTTGTTTTTATTATGAAATCTGCAGTAAACGAATAATCCTGATTTTCATTTGTTCTTTCGTTTTAAATTTATTAATTTAATTAAAAATGCAATTTTCATTGTATTTTCCTTATAATCAATACATAGGATGAACACCCTTGTGCTTATCATTTTTCTAAATCCAAAAAATATATGTGAAGAATACATTTTCTTATGTTTATTCTTTTCTTTAAAAACATAAAAAGTTTTAAATGTTACGATTATTTATCTTTCAAATGATTGTTTTTGTAGAATCGCTAAATTAAGAATGCACGAATTTCAATGATCCATATTTTTACACCTTTCTTAGAATAGCATCCTACTTTGCAATTTCCAGGAAGTTCCTAAACTCAAAAACTTGTTTTCATAAATATTCAGACTCCTCATAAACTTAAATTTGTCTTGACTTACACAATTGGATAATTTTTCAAAAATTGTAATCTAAATATTTCTATATAAGTTCACTTAATGACTCTTTAAATATACATGTTCTTTGAATATGGTACTATTGTAGTAAGAGTAATCGTAGTAGTAAATATAGCCTCGATGATCCTCGATCATTTCGTAATTTATTGTGTAGACGACACTTGAGTAGTCTTTACATTTGAAATTCACCAAAACTTCATTGCCTACCCTTAGCATGCATGTTTAGGAATTTACCCTCAATTGCTTCTCTTTCATTGATTATTATTTTGAAATATATCTTTTCCAGATGTAGTAGCCAACCCGTAAGTGAGTAACTTGTCCCTAATATCTTCTTTATTAGACGATGAATTTACACTTAGTGATCATTTAAGACGCGACTTAAGGATCAATGTGGACATAGCACTCAATGTAGTTGGTGCTTCAGCAAAAATTGTAACACTCTTTTAAGTTAGATAATATCTAACTAGATAATCTTTTTCAACTAGGTCGCAATGGTTAAATCAAGATTTCCACGATCCTATTTTCCCACAACCTGGACCGTAGGACTTGAATTAGAGAAACCCTAACATGATTATAGCTAAATAATTGGACTTTCCCTTGAGGAATAATCCAATATGATAAAAAGGTTTTTCAAGTCACCACCTCTCCAACTATATACTTTCATTCGACTAAGTTCAAATTGAATACGACACCAGTTGAATTTCGGGACGAAATTCTTTCAACTAGGGGAGACTGTGACAACCTTCAAAATTTGAGACAGTTTTAGATTTGAGTAAAATTAGTTGCATGTATAGGAATGACACATGCTAGACTTAGTAGCTAGAGGCTAAGTCATAACCTACTAGAAACTTGGAACCAATTAGAAACGAGGGATAGTGTACTTAGATGTCAGATTGATACGTGACTTCTATAGTTAGTTTAACTATAACAACTATCCAAATTCGGGTCATTCCTTGACTTGAAGATCTTTGCATGAATCATGTATACAGATCACGCACCTGATCTAGTAGTTGAAATTAGGTCTGACTCTCATAGGAACTTGTCAAAGTTGAACACTAGGGTAGTATACTTGATTCTTTGATTTCACCTGAATCTCAAAATCACTACATAGAATGCCAATAATTCGATAAAAATGAATTTCAAGCATTTTTATAACTGGAAAAGAGTTATAAAACTCTAAACTAATTTGATGTCTCAAAAATTGAATTTATTTTGATATCCAAAGATTTATTAAATCCCAAAAAAAATCCCTAAAAACCTAAATTTTATAAATTTAACATGAAAAGTCTATAAGAAAAATGATTATGAAGCTTATAATATCATCTTAAAACATTTAAGATGTGGAAATATAATCAAGAAAATAAATTTTATTCATTATGATTAACCTTATTTTTATAATCCAAAAATCCAAGAGTTATGAACCAAATTCTATTTAAAATGCAAATTTTATAAAAATTTGTAAAAATATTATAAAATTTGAAAGAAACAATTTAAATTAAGAAAAAGAAGAGAGAATCTCCCTCTTATCTCTCCTAAAATCAGACATACACTCTACAATACAGCCATTTCCCTAAGCATAATCATTTTACCTTCTTGCACACTTCATCTCTCCACTTCTCTCTCTAAAACTTTCACTCCCCCTTCTCTCTTGCAAATTATGAACTTAGAAGCTCAATCAGTGGGTGAGGTTTACACACTCAATTGTTCAAAAATAATGTTACTTTTATTGAGTTTGTTGCGTGATTTTGGTTGAGAGAAACCCTAAAGAGATGACGAGAGCAATTGGGTATCCAGAGAGACAAAATCTCTATTATCTCTTTTCTTCTCTCCAAAACCCCCCATTCATCCTCTTCGTTTCATCGACAAATTTGGAAGTTAAATAACTTATGGGTTGTGAGCAGAACTACATCCTATCTGTTCATGCAACCCTAATGGCTTTGGATCTAAGTTTTTCACTAGTTGACCATGCAAATTAAATCCCAAAGCAAAACCCTAAATCTAGCATATATAAATCGAAAATTACATATTAAAAGGGTTTTAATGTTTACCTTACTTGTTATGTAGTAATAACACGAACTCCTCGTAGATCCTTGTGACAACCATCAAATTTTAGTCAAGTCAAAGTCAAATAAAGTCAACAAGTCATACCGGTCAACTCAGTTAACCCTTGTATATTAGGGTTTACATCGTGCTTACTATTGTACAACACACTATCTTAATGCAAAGTATTGTTGGGTTTTGAGCAATCTAACACTTCCTAAGTGTGCATGCAACCCTAATAAACCTTGGATCTATGTTTGTCTAATCCATGCAAAATAATAATTTTTCCAAGGTTCATAATTTATCTAACATGGCATGGGGAACTTTTAAACATAAAAGAGTTAGATGAGATTACATACCTTTTGATGAGACTGATTCCTTGGAGTTTGAGAGCCAAGCACCAATAGTGTGAATGCCTCAAATGGAAATCACAAATCACCACAAACACTTGGAAACCTTTAGAGAGTGTACACATACTTGTAATTTTCGGCCACACACAAGCACACACACTAGTGACTATTTCATGCAACATAAGCATGCTTATATAGTGTACATGGTTAGGGTGAAACCCTAATAACCGATGACCTTTCCTTTTCCAAGGATCCATGGGTTAAAAGCTCCATGGATCATCCATGGACTTCCATATAAGCCTAGCCCATTAACAAATGAGTGTTAGCCCACACCATATAAAACCAATAGCCCATAATCTAATTAGTCTTCCTTTTAATCTCTAAATTAATTCATAATTAATTTAAGACTAAGACTAATTAAATAACATGACTTCATATTAATATATTATAACTTAGAATATATTAATAAACATATGTGTATAACTCTCATGAAATTATCCATAAATTGTTCGGGTGAAGTGCAACCCAAATGGACCATGCCGGGTCGGGTCAAGTATATACCAAATAAGTTATGGACATACACACCTTATCCAACAGACTCCCACTTGGATAAGTCTAATAACTGTATTTGCCTATATAACTTCAGGAACCAACCGACAATCGTAGCTCTCGAAAACTCTGTTGAACTATGAAGCGCCATTTTAAGACAAGTGATCATATAATCCTCTGTTCTCATGATATCAGCCGGACAAACACATGGAACTATGTCTTGCTTATTGTCTGGCATTTGTTTCTCGATTTCCGATTTGTTTGACAAAGAACTTTACTGAACACATCAGTTTAGTTCTGACCAGGCCCGGTGCATGGGTCAACACAAAATCATCGAGGGGCCCATATATCGCTTCTATTTCTAGAAGGAACAGATAAACTTCGACTCATATGCTTGTTTTACTACTTGTTGAATTGTACACAAAGGAACGTTTTATAACATCAAGTTACTGATGTGTTTACGTGCAATCAATGCACAACCAACTCATAGGTAACAACTCATATCTCTAGGTTTGAAGACTTATATGATATTATCACCTCACGATCACTCGAGATAAATTCCATGAAGTGATACAAGTGAGCGTGGGTTTATACCAATACTCATAACTTATGAGCACTCATGAACGTTGCAGCAACCATTGCCATGTCTAAACACCTTTAGCTATCTACAATCCCAATTCATGACAATCTTGATTCATACCTACTTCCGACGTATGACCGATTGTGGAGGTTTGAATAAATTAATTATTCTGGAAGTCAAAACATGCAAAAACTGAAACAATAGTAAATAATTGACAACGACAGTAACACCTTACTCATAAATAAATCACAAATTTTATTCATCATCAAATGTCGATTACATTTTACAAGTTTCAGGAAAACTATCTAATCTGTAAAACTAATATCGTCCCTCAGCCCGATGTGCCTCGCATGCTGAAAATGCTTAACCCTCGTCAGTCCCTTCGTAAGGGGATCTGCAGGATTCTCATCTGACGATACCCTCTTTGCCACGAGGAGTCCTTCTTCAATCTTGTGTCTTATGAAGTGATATTTTATGTCAATGTGTCGGGATCTGCCATGATCTCTTGGTTCCTTGGCTAAGGCAACTGCACTATTGCTGTCACAGAAAATCTCCATAGGTTCTTTAATAGCTGGTACAACTCCAAGGTCTCCAATGAAGTTCTTCAGCCATATCGCCTCCTTCGCTGCTTCACTCGCTGCTATATACTCTGATTCACAAGTCGAATCATCCACCGTCTCCTGCTTGGAACTCTTCCAAGAAATTGCCCCTCCATTTAAGGTAAAGACCCCGCCCGGCTGAGAGCGGAAGTTATCCCTATTAGTCTGAAAACTAGCATCACTATACCCTAATACTCTCAAGTTATCACTCCCACCAAGGGTAAGGATCCAATCCTTAGTCCTCCGCAGGTACTTGAGAATGTTCTTTACGGCGGTCTAATGAGCCTTGCCAGGATTCCCTTGATACCTGTTGACCATGCTCAAAGCAAAGGCCACATCAGGGCGGGTACAAGTCATAGCATACATGATCGAGCCAACAGCGGAAGCATATGGTACTTGGCTCATCTCAGCTATCTCTGCCTCTGTACTCGGACTCTGAGTCTTACTCAGTTTGGCATTGCTTTGGATCGGTAAATCTCCTTTCTTGGAATTCTGTATGTTGAACCTTTTCAACACCTTATCCAAGTAGGTATTCTGACTAAGTCCAATTAGTCTTTACTCCTTTCTCTTAATATCCTTATCCCTAGAATATAGGCAGCCTCCCCTAGGTCCTTCATAGCAAAGCACTTCACAAGCCAGGACTTAACCTCCTGCAAGGTTGGGATGTCATTTCCTATAAGTAGTATGTCATCCACATACAGTACCAAGAAGCTAACTATACTCCCACTAGCTTTGACATACACGCAAGACTCATCTTCACTTCTCGAGAAGCCAAACTCTTTGACCTTCTCATCAAAACAAAGATTCCAGCTACGAGATGCTTGTTTTACATAAATGGATTTCTCAAGCTTGCATACTCTATTAGGGTACTCTGCACTGACAAAACCCTCTGGCTGATTTATGTACACATCCTCAGCCAACTTTCCATTAAGGAAAGCGGTTTTGACATCCATTTGCCATATTTCATAATCATGAAATGCTGCAATGGCTAGCATAACCCTAATAGACTTAATCTTTGCTACCGGCGAGAAAGTTTCATCATAATCAATACCTTGAGTCTGAGTAAAACCCTTCGCAACGAGTTGAGCCTTATAAGTATGCACTTTTCCTTCCATGTCGGTCTTCTTCTTGAAGATCCATTTGCACCCGACTGTTTTACGGCCTGGTACATTTTCAACCAAGTTCCAAACTTGATTGTCATACATGGACTGTATCTCGCTGTCCATAGCCTCCTTCCATTTAGAAGACTTCAGGCCTGCCATGGCTTCCTTAACACTGCTAGGTTCATCCAAATTTACCAGTGTACTATCGCTGATAAACGTATCACCTTCTGTAGTAATATGAAAGCCATAATAAAACGAAGGTGTGTTCCTAACCCGTGTGGAACGCCTCAGAGGTACAGACTCGTCAGCTTGCTCAACAGGAGTTTCCTCCTCAGGTTGATTGCTAGTGTCTAAGGTTCCTTCACCAATTGCTTCTTGAATTTCTTCAAGATCAATTTGCCTCCCACTGTCTCCTTAAACTCCCTCTCACAGAAGACCCCTATTCTTGCTACAAAGACCACATTCTCACTGGGTCTGTAGAAGAGGTAACCAAAAGATTTCTGTGGGTAGCCGATGAAAATACACCATTCACTTTGAGGTTCGAGCTTATCATGAGTCTCACGCCTCACGAAAGCCTCGCAACCCCAAATCTTGATGTGGTCTAAATTGGGAACCTTCCCAGTCCACATCTCATGAGGTGTTTTGGTAACCTTTTTTGTAAGGACTAGATTAAGGATATGGGCGGCAGTCTCTAAGGCATACCCCCAAAAAGAGATTGGTAGCAAAGCTCGACTCATCATAGAGCGAACCATGTCTAACAAGGTTCGATTACGCCTCTCAGCTACACCATTTAGTTGTGGTGTCCTGGGAGGAGTCAATTGTGAGACAATCCCACACTCCTTAAGATAGTCAAGGAACTCAGTACGAAGATACTCACCACCTCGATCGGACCGAAGCATCTTAATGTTCCTGCCCAATTGATTTTCTACTTCTTGTTTGAATTCCTTAAACCTTTCAAAGGTTTCTGACTTATGTTTGATTAAGTAGACATACCCATATCTACTATAATCATCAATAAAAGTCACATAATACCAATTAGCATCCCTTGTGGCGGTTTTGAATGGCCCACATACATTAGTATGTATTAGGTCCAACAAACCCTCACCCCTTTCACAAGTTCTAGTGAAGGGTGATTTTGTCATCTTTCCAAGTAGACAAGATTCACAACTATCATCCGATTTAAGGTCGAATGACTCCAAGACTCCACTCTTTTGGAGTTGGCCTATGCGTTTCTTCCTTAAATGTCCAAGACGACAATGCCACAATGATGCTTTATCTAGGCTAGTAGAAGAATCAATATACAACACATTATTTCCTAAGTTGTCTACAATCGACACAGTTTCATACACACCATCACAAGGTAATGCTTTAAAATAAAACACATTTTCAAAGAAAGCATTAATATCACCACGTTCATTGTCAAACGAAAAGGTAAAACCTTGTTTGTACAAAGCATGAAAAGAAATAATATTCCTCGCCATTTCAGACGAGTACACACATTTATTCAAATCTAATTTTAACCCATTATTAAGCAACAAAGTATAAACTCCAATCTTGGAAACAGGTGAAGCCTTCCTATTCCCCATGATCAAGTTTATCTTCCTGTGCTCCACATCCTCACTTCTTCTTAGGCCCTGCAAATCAGAACATATGTGAATACCACATCCTGTATCAAGCAACCAAGAGTTAGAATATGATGAGTAATTAGACAATATTGTGTAAATACCTTCATGGGTGGGTTTCACTTTCCCATCCTTTAAATCCTGCAAGTACTTAGGGCAGTTTTCGCTTCCAGTGCCCCTTGTCCAGGCAATAGTAGCAATCAGCATCCTTGGGAATGGCAGAAGGAGTGACAGAACCGCTCTTGGTCTTCGATGAGGAGCCTTCAAGAGACTTTCCCTTGGTACCCTTCGAAGGGTGCTTCCTCTTTTTTCCTTTGCCTTGCCCGATAGCCAAAACAGGGGTAGATGTTGGAGTAGTAGTAGAGGTAACAACCGCCTTGCCCTTAAGACCGGTTTCAACGGTCTTCAAGAGTCCTTGAAGCTTGCTGAGGGTAACTTCCTCCTTGTTCATATGATATGTCATACGGAATTGGTCATAACAAGAAGGTAAGGAGTGCAAAATGATGTCAATTGCCAACTCCTCAGGGATGTTCACATTCAGCTTCAGCAAACGGTCCACATACCTTTGCATCTTTTGCATGTGGGCCGTGACGGATTCACCGTCCTTCATGCGGGTAGTTATTATGGAGGAGATTATTTCATACTGCTCCTGACGAGCACTCTGATGGTACCTTTCCATCAGGTCTTGGTGCATCTCAAAAGGGTAGAAGTCCTCATAGGACTTTTGGAGCTCGGCTGTCATCGTGGCCATCATGATGCATGCCACCTTAGTAGCATTTCTCTCATGTGTCCTGAATTCAGCGATCTCCTCAGGAGTAGCAGTAGACTCATCAAGCTCTTTTAACTCCTTATCGAGGACATATTCCTTGTCCTCATAACGAGTAACCATCCTGATGTTCCTAATCCAATCCATGAAGTTGGAACCATCAAAGATGACCCTCCCACAAAGATTCATGAGAGAGAAAGAACCAGCTGGGTTAGAGCCCGAAGCATTAGTGTTGGAAGACATCTGAAAGAAGAAAGCAAGTTTAGATTAGATATATAGAATCCTTAATAAGACACCCAAATGTAATATTAAGGCTAGGATCCAATCACAATATATTATACTTAGAAGAGGGATGCCGTAATCTAAGTAATCATATATTTGAAAGGTAGGTGAATGACGATTCACTAATTTCCACCATGAAAAACAAAATGAATTATTAGGTTTTAATTGGATTTGAAATTCCTAGATTCTTTTGAGATTCATTGAACTTTTCAATGGCAGGTTTCAATCTCGATTGTGCCCTTCAAGTTTTGTGACTGGGATGCCGAGGATCACAAAACAAGGTGTGAATAACCATGCTAATTCACTTGGTACCCTTAATATTATCACCTAATCAATGTGCCGGTTAACCACACACGCTCCATTGATCTATGACAAACATTTAGTCACCCTTCGTGATCCTTACTAGTCCAAGTTAGTGTGCCGGTTAACCACACACGCTCCACCAACGACTTGGTAAGGTACAAAGTGTGAATTCCATGGACTAGCACCATGTTCACATTTTCCTAAAATAACTAAGATTGGGAATTAAAAAAAATGTTTAGTTACTTCATAATAATCATTGTACTTTTAATGAGGATTTAAAGTCATTGTCCTACCTGTTCGGCTAACGACCCTCCACCGATCAAGGAAGCGGTGGGTGAGAGTGGACACCCATTAAGCTGCCATTTTATAGGCAACAACCTTATACCCCCTTATAGACGAGCTTCGTGAATGAGGCCTACTAACGGTAGAATGACTTATTCTTATACATATATATAATAATTAACCATTAATGTTATAAATAGTATAAGGGTTGAATTTTAACTATTAAAACTCTAAGGGTTGGAATTAAAGTTTATTAAATTGTGTGAAACTTTACAAATTCCAAAACTTGAGGGCAAGTTTTGTAACTATCCAAAACTTTTCATTTCATAACTTATGAATTAAAGGTTCATAAAAATGAAGACTCTTCATTTTCATGTAACTTATGTGTTTAAATGTGTGTTAAAGAAAAGTGACCTTTGGATATCCATAACTTGAGGACAAATTATGGACTCCATTAAAACACATAAATGATCAAGAATTAATTCTAAACAATTCAGCAAATAATTCCTACCATCTTCTAGATTCATAAGAACATGAACATGATCATCAAAATTTCAAGAATTATATGAACATATACAAATCATGGAATTTTGATATATGCCATTGTAAATGGATTAGAACAACCATTACACCAACTAAAACAAGTTTTAAAACACCAAAACAGGTTAGGGTAACGTTTCTAGTCCATTTCCAGCAGCAAAAGTCGAAATTCTGCATTCTGATCATTCTACTCGCCGAGTGCATGAACCTACTCGGCGAGTAGGATGAATTTTGCCTTGAACTCGGCGAGTCCCCCCATGGACTCGGCGAGTCCATCGGCCAGACAGCAACAATTTCAACTTTTTTCACTATTTTGCATCAAGTATCAAACAAGCAAGCCTAGGCTCTGACACCACTGTTGGGTTTTAAGCAATCTAACACTTCCTAAGTGTGCATGCAACCCTAATAAAACTTGGATCTATGTTTGTCTAATACATGCAAAATAATAATTTTTCCAAGGTTCATAACTTATCTAACATGGCATGGGGAACTTTTAAACATAAAAGAGTTAGATGAGATTACATACCTTTTGATGATATTGATTACTTGGAGTTTGAGAGCCAAGCACCAATAGTGTGAATGCCTCAAATGGAAATCACAAATCACCACAAACACTTGGAAACCTGTAGAGAGTGTACACACACTTGTAATTTTTGGCCACACACAAGCACACACACTAGTGGCTATTTCATGCAACATAAGCATGCTTATATAGTGTACATGGTTAGGGTGAAACCCTAATAAACCATGACCTTTCCTTTTCCAAGGATCCATGGGTTAAAAGCTCCATGGATCATCCATGGACTTCCATATAAGCCTAGCCCATTAACAAATGAGTGTTAGCCCACACCATATAAAACCAATAGCCCATAATCTAATTAGTCTTCCTTTTAATCTCTAAATTAATTCATAATTAATTTAAGACTAAGACTAATTAAATAACATGACTTCATATTAATATATTATAACTTATAATATATTAATAAACATATGTGTATAACTCTCATGAAATTATCCATAAATTGTTCGGGTGAAGTGCAACCCAAATGGACCATGCCGGGTCGGGTCGAGTATATACCAAATAAGTTATGGATTTAGACACCTTATGCAACAAGTATCACTTTGAGTCTTCACGTGTTCAGAAAATCTAAACCCCAATCTTGGTAAGTGATGGAACTACTCGATAAAACATTAATACATACCCTTAGGGGGCGTATAACGCTCATAACAAGGCAAAACATGGTTTACAAACCTTGCATTTCGAAGTTAAACACTCGCAAAGGTCACAAACAAAGTCTATCTCAATCTCTCTCACTCTATCTCTCTCTATCTTAAATCTCTCTCAAATATCTCCCAAGTCTCTCTCATAACCTCCCTCAACTTTTTATAATCATTCGGGACATCCCGACCCTTAACGGAGCCCAAAATCGCACAAAACGGGATGATTATTGGTGAAACAACTCTTTAGAAACGAAACCTTCTTAGAGGTGAAACCCTAAGAAGAGAAACCTAAGAAGCCTCCTAGACCGAAACCTCTCATGGAACGAACCTGCTTGGACTGAACTGCTGAAGAAACAAACCTCTGGTGAGCCGAAGCGGATCCGAGACCGAACCCGAGAGCCTTAGCCTTCGCCTTCGCCCCCTCGCCTCCGTTTCCCTCCGACGGCTTCGCTTGCGAGATCCCTCGGCCGAACCTCCTCTTGGTTCTCATCTATAGCCGAACACTCCCTTCGGTTCTAAATATCCAAGCACCGAACCTTCAGCCATGAACTCGGATTTTTGCAGATTTCGCATCTTTTCCCGGTTTTCGACCCTGACTTTGTTTTCAGCATGTTTTTCGTGATTTTAACATGGGAGTTTTCACCCAAACTCGTATTTTGGAATATGAGACCCTATATATTCATATTTTAATCAGTTTTGAGGGGAAATCTTAGTCTAAGAGTAAAATATGTTGGATAAGATATTAAGGTGGAGTGTTGACTTTTCCATAAATCTATGACACAAGCAACCTTCCATACCCACTCCATGTCACTATTCCCACCTTGCTCTAGTCAATTCGAGATCTTCCTATACCTTCATAAAATCTATTCGATCAGCCCACTCTCTAATCCCTCACTCTTCCATCTATAAAACCTCACTCTCTTCCTCCCAAGATACACTTTTACTTCCTCTTGTTTTCTCTCTAGAAATTGGAGTTCCTCCAGGAGACCCAAGTCCTTCCCCTGTTGCTGGTAAGTAACTTCATCCTACACCTGTTTATCTTACATCCTTTAACTCAAATCATGGATTCCTTACACAAATATCATCATATTTGTTCATAGAATCTTCGAATCTTCAAGCAACTCCCAAGTGTTCTTGACTTGGAAACTTCTTCTCTTCTTCATCCATCCTAAGAGATAACTCAAGTTGAGTTCATACCCCTACATTTTCATGTTTTCTTCAAGTTTTATGTGGGAATACAAGTTAATACACCAAAAACTTAACTAAATTCAAACAACAACTTTCATCAGAAAAGTTGAGTCCTATTCACGGACTGTTTTGACCAACTTAGACTTAATATCTTTCAAAACCGTTTATTATGAAAATATTTCAGGTTCATATCTTTAAAATGACTACTTGCATATCTCCATACGATTTTTCTAGAATTTATGACGATTTTGACAAAACTGCCTATCATTTCAAAAACGAATTCGGACCATTCTGCGAATATGAACATTATCACCCATGTTAGGGACTTCTAAAAATCATAATAAAAATTATGAATAAACTAGAAACATTTTCTAAACTCTTAGAGTTTACGGATTCAGTTTTCGACTTTGAATGATTTTTCTATGTTTTTTCTAAAACAGTGCATATAAGTTAAAGACTACTTACATAGCTTACAATATTAACAACACTTTGTAGTATGTTGAGCAAAGTGCATAACAATAAGTTTCTAAATGTTGGATGCATTTCTTGTTAGTTTATCATCATAAAGAGAAATTAGTCATTCAGGATAAGGATTTTCATTCATTTCGAACACATACAATAAACTACACTAAGTATAGTTTACGGATTTTACAATACAAGCTTACTACATGAAAAAGGATTTACTCTCAATACAAACGGATTTTTCATATACTACATGATAAACTATTATAGTAATAGTTTATGGATTTCACATCATGAATTTATTACACAAAGGGTGATTTCACTTCCACCACGGAAAAGGTTTTATATTCAAACTATATGTAAACTAGTTAACGTAAGTTGTGAGACAATTCTTCAATTGTTTATTACACAAAGCGTGATAATTGCGTATAGATCTATATTGGGATTGACACCCCACACCTTGCTGCTAGCTACAACGGGACCTGCAGGTCTACGAGTGACAAAAGTCATAGGATCTTGACGTCTGAAAAATGTTGGAGCAGGTTATTTCTAGTTATAGTATGGTTATAACGACTCACATAGGGAGTTAACAACCTTTCAAGTTTACGAGAAAATTCTACTATAAAAAGGGGTTTTATCTATCTAAAACTGCATACTCACAGTCTTGGGATTTAAGACTACACAACTTTGTATAAGGAAAATATTGGATTTTCTTTGGAAACACATTACCATTATAAACAAAATATATGTCACACCCCAAAAACGGAACGGCGGAAACATTCTAGAGTGGATGACGTCATGTCAAGTATCATAACATATGCAGTATAGTAATAAAAGTACACCAATCATTGCATTAATAGTAATAGTTTTACATGGTTTACATTACATAGAAACATCAAAGTAATACAAGTAGTGATATAGATGCAGCTTGGTACTAAACTGTCTTCCCCAAAAGCTCCTGGGATGTACCTGTCTATTGCTGACCTGAGAATAAAAGTTATTTTGAAAGCGAGTATCAGCATTTTTATAAATGTTGGTGAGTTCATAAGTATTTAGTGTCATTTGTGTAAGTAAGCATTTTATTCAAAATAACTTTATGATAACTAGTAGTTTAGAGTTTATAGTGTATTAGCGTCCTTTCCAGAAAATCCTATATTTTCTAAATGAAAGCAGTCTTCTACCAAGACTCGACAGTGTTATGTTGTAAAAAGTAATTTTTCCTTAAACACTATTATTACCAAAATACGGTATTTGATTTTAAAGAAAGTAGGAGAATATTAGGGAAAATAACATATGCCTCAGCAGTGAATATTGCTGACAAAGGCAAAAGAAATCATAGACTCCAGGAGAGTATCGACTGATCGACACGCCTGGCTCAGTCTAACAAAAGGAGATACAGACACCAGACGGTATCAAATGAATGATATGTCTAGCAAGGTCTAAAAAAGAAAGACACAAACCCCAGACAGTATCAATTGAATCATACGTCTAGCAAGGTCTAAAAACAGTGAACACACACCCCAGACAGTATCAATTGAATGATACGTCTAGCAAGGTCTAAAAATAGTGAATACAAACCCCAGACAGTATCAAATGAATGATACGTCTAGTAAGGTCTAAAACAGTGAATACAGTGTTAATTCACGTTAACTTAAGGCCATAAATTATAAGGTAACCCCGAGAAACTCGTAACCATACTGATAGACACTAGAGAACTTGACGCCCTGCAAGCGTCGGAAAGAATGTGACATTTGTCACCCCTTGGCTTGGTAGGCCATGGACTGTAGCTAGCAGTCAGGGTGTGGAGGTGTCAATCCCATATAGATCTATACACACAATGCCCGCTCTCCCTACAGGAAACTCTGGTTACCAACTAGACAACGGAGAAGGTCGTGTCCTGAAGATGCATCTCGTATAGTGAGTTCTGATGTAAAATACTGGACTAATGATAGAGACTCATAACTGAACCGACCGATGTAAACCTTCATGTCTATACATGTATACATGATATATAATTAATGATTAAACGAACTTCGGACGGATATCCGGTCCCACCAGACCACATCCAAATGAGGAAAAGGAATAGTGCGAGCTAGCCTTCCTAAGTCATTTAAACATTTTTTTACATAACTATGCAAGTACAGGCATGCACTTAACGATGTGTAAGCATTTAACTAAGTAGAAGCGTTAACAAAGTAGAAGTGTTTCACGAAGTAGAAGCGTTTCTCGAAGTAGAAGTGTTAATAAAGTATAAGCGTTTACGAAGTAGTAGCGTTAATAAAGTAGGAGCGGTTCACGAAGTAGAAGCGGTAATAAAGTAGAAGCGTTTACGAAGTAGTAGTATTAACAAAGTAGGAGTGTTTATAAAATAAAAGCGTTTACGAAGTAGTAGCATCTAACTAAGTAGGAGTATTTAAAGAAGTAAAAGCATATCAAAGTAGTAGTATCTAACGAAGTAGAAGTATAAAAACATGGAAGAAATCCTTGATGAAAACTTTGGAAAACTTTTATACGTAAGAAAATCATGGTTTGGAATTCTTTTGTAAAATAAGTTTGAAAACCTTTAGAAATCCTTTGAAAACCTTTCATAAACCCATTTTGAATGTAATCTTGAATAAACAATATCGGTAGAGAGAACCTTTGTTTAAAACAGGACGACAGATAATTTGAGAAAAGATTTAAACAAGTAAAAACGTTTTGGAAAACCATTTATAGTATCATACTTGGTAAAACAGTTGACAGTGTAGTAATCCTTGTGCATGCAGGTTATCAATCACATGTGATTGATATGATAACTGGCATGTTTTAACTAGTATTCCCCCCCCCCCCCCATAAAAGCATGTAAAAACATTTAAAAGGTTAATTCAGGGGTATGAACTCACCTGTTGTAAGTGGATCCAACGGAGGTGTCGGTTGGGTGCTCGGTGTCAAGTAAAGACTTGAACACACTTAGTGACCTATTAAGATATGATGACATATGTTTACATACAATTAGTAAATATAATACTAATTAAACATGTATACACATCCTAAAGTGCGGAAAACACTTTGATTAAGTGCTAGGGGCGTCCCGGGTAACATCTATGAGTATGTATGGCCTAGATAGGCAGTTTACCCTTCAAGAGTAAACTCTTTATAGAGTTCACGGCCCTAAGACCATATCCCCATCAGTTTACGGCCGGAAACTCATGGTGGTGTATTCTAGGATGCTAAATGGTCTTATCTCACTCATAGAATTAGGCTAGGTCCAAATATAAGGCATATGAAGGGGTTTAAAGCTCTAAATGGACCATTTGAGGAGTTTACGGCCCTAAACAAGGAGTTTACGGCCGCAAGCTCCTATATGCATATTCTTTTTGTGTTTTAAGGTCTTAAATGGTAGGAAATAAAGTTCTATGCATTTTTCCAAGTCAAATGAAGAAGTTAGGGCATCATTTAGGCACTCTTTGAGAGTTTACGGCCCATGGACCAATTCTATGGGGGTTTACGGCCGTAAACTCCTAAGTCCATGGTTTCTTTAATGTTTAATGCCTTTACTTCGTATGAAGGAGATATGAATTTTAGAAGTTTATTTAAAATAAATATAAATTTAATTATAAACTCTTGGTAATATTCGAAGAGGAGTCAGCAGTTAGGACCGAGGTACGCCCTGCGTACCCTCGTACGCCCCGCGTACACAAATCAAGGGCCCCGGTTCGTCCACGTCGCCCCCTATGCGAGCTACGCCCCGTCCCATCCGAACTCCGGGGCAGTCGAGGACTCGGTCATGCATGACGCACGGGTACGCCCCGCGTACGCCCGTACGCCCCGCGTACCGAGGCCTCTCAGCCCCTATAAAAGGGATGCGAGGGTTCCGGGAAAACTTGCTCATTTCCTCTCGTTTCTCTTGCTTTTTGCCTCGTTTTTCGTGCCCGTGCTAACCCGAAGCCCTGTTCTTTTTGCCCAAGTCCCGAAGATCGTTTTTACTCCCGAGATTCTTGAGAATCGCGAGAAAAATCCTTTTCCCGAGACGAAACTCTGCCCGGTTTCCATCTCGCTTTCTTCAAACCTTCAGGTGAGTTCATACCCCTACAAACACACTTTAAATATGTTTTAAATGCTTTTTATACTCTTTTAAGGGGGGGGAATACAAGTAAACATACGGATATTATCGTGTATTTCATAAAAATTTACTTTACTCGTTTTTATCAAATGAATCACTCTAGATTTATTACTACTATGTGAAAACTCTTGTCATACTTTGCATGCACTAGATTTATACAAAGTATTTAGTAATTCCAAAGTATCCTTCGTTACTAAACCGTTTTAATACAATTTTAAAAACTTAGGATTTATGCATTGTCAAAACTTTGTGAGAAAGGATGATCTTTGCATACAAAACTATTACATTAATACAGACTTAGTTGAGAATCTGTGAGACATGTACATCGCTACAAGTCCTGTCTATAACCAGAGTCTCCCGTTCGGAGAACGTGTCAAATGTGTATAGATCTATACTGGAAGTCATGATCCTGCGCCCTGACTGTTAGCTACAGTCCGTCCTTTGGGGTGACAGTTTGTCATAACGCTACGACGCCTGAAGAACGTCGCTATAGGCATATTATGTTTAGTATGGTTATAAAACTCATTGGATATACAATTATTATAGTACTTCTGATTCATGAATGAGTAGTTATTAAAACTATTCTTCATCTAAGAAACTTAAATCTTCTAATAGGTTTTATTAAATAAATCTATGCTTCAACCTTCTAAAGCATGTCTTTTGCTTTCGGTTTTTAGTCTGGGACATTAGGCTAACTATTACTTTAGGAAAATATGGGATTTTCCCTGTATACAAAACAAACAACTAACAGGAAAATAAGGGATTTTCTTGATTCAACTATCTATATTATTCAATACATATATTCTAATGCATTTCACACTTTTATAAGAAAATAAGGGATTTTCTTGGAAATCATACACTCAATTTGGAATGGCATACAAACTTTCTAAACCACTTATGAACTCACCAACTTAATTGTTGACACTTTCTCTTTGAAATAACTTGTATTCTCAGGGAACCGCTAAGCAGGTTTGGAAATCAACTTTTGGGGATTAACATGCTGGCGTTAATTACTTATTTTGAAAGATGTTTATGCATTTATCTTTTGAGCATGTAATGAATACAATGATGTAAACATTTTTAAAGCCTTTATATATGTATCGTGGTGTGTACTTTCCTTTCTATGAACTGTTATGATATTGAATATGACGTCCTCCGCCCCCGAACGTTTCCACCGTTCTGGTTTGGGGGTGTGACAGATTGGTATCAGAGCGTTGTTTATAGTGAATTGAGTATATCAAAACCATTTTTGGTATACAACTATAAACTCTACTGGGCAAAAACACTCTGAGAAGAGTCACACTTTTGAAATTAAATTTATTTAGTTTTTGTAAAGTAAGCATGCACTCATTTCATACTAATAACAGTTTCACATCAGACCATTTTATAAGTATTATAAATAACTTGTGCAGTGCAGGTACGCCTTGGGACATGTAATCGGAACTGGGAAGAATATAGCCTGATCAACTATATTTCTCCGAGAGCCGACTAACATGTGCCGAGGAGTGTCTGCAGTGGACAACAAATTTAAAACTTACCAAAAACATATCGTAAATAATACTAAGGGAGTATTTGAGTATCAACAACCATCAAACTTAAGGGTGAACTTCATGTACTCTAGCTTATAGTAAATTCTTAACCCTATTCTCGTATAGACTCAATGGTTAGATTCCACCACCCCAATGACCCTTACTACCCCAACCAAAGTAATGGAGGATGGATCGAAGAAGATCCCGAAGAAGACGAAGAACCGATAGAGTTGGATGAGGGAGATGACTCTGGTACAGATTCAGAGCCAGAGGTTATCAATCCACCGGCCCCACAACCTCCAGTCCATGTGAGGAACTTCCAAGGACCCACTCCTGTGTGGGGGAGTCACCTCCACCATTGGAGCCAACAACAAAGCTTACGCCCTCCCTACGGCATGTGCCGAGACTTTTATGATGTCAGAGGCGGGGGATCGGCAGACCGAGCACTTCCGGTCATGGTTGGAAAACTAGCCAACCAGTGCTATCAATCCGGAGTTCAAGCCAACCGGATCCGCAAGATCAACGTAGAAGTACAGGTCCACACTTCTGACATCCATAGGCTGGATGGGATTCAGGACCATGCCTAACTCCAAATTGAGGCATTTCAAGCACAAATGATTGCGGCCCTAGCCGAATTAAGGGAACAACAAGCCGCTTTTGATAGGCGTCTAATGGAATCAAAGCAATCAGATGCGGAGTCAAGCTCCAAGCGCAACCTACGTCGCAAGTAGTGCTTGCCAAAATTTCAAATTTTGTTATAAATTAGGACTTCGTATAAGAATATAATTTTCTTTAAAACTTTCTGTAATCGGGGACCCTTAGAAAGGTCAAAAAAAATTTTTTTGTCTAAACTCAGATGTAACACAACTATATGTTTAATATATATAGGGCATATCTCTTTCTTGTTTTAATTATGTGTAGTTCGTCAATTCATAAGTACATCTATTCAAACTTTACTTATAAATCAAGCTCAAAACCCTGTGTTGGCCAAACCAAATTCTTAAACTATTAAAGGAAGTTAACTCAATATCATTCAACTTGCAACCACCAAAAACTTATAATCTCTCATTTTTTTCTTTTGGCAGCACAATGCCTCCTCACAGATCAACACGTACAAACGCAACCCCACCACCACCTCCACCACTAACTTATGATCCGGCAATGGTCCAGGCTGCTATCACAGCAACAGTAACAGCAGCTCTGTCACAAATAAACTCCAATGCAAATGGAGGTATAGGAAGCAGCACGAATCATTCAAATCGTGGCACCGGCCATGATCAAATAAGGGAGTGTACCTACAATGAGTTCTCCAACTCAAAGACAAAGACTTTTAATGGCAGTGGAGGAGTCATTGCACTAATGCAATGGTTCGAAAAGACCGAAATAGTCTTCGAGATCTGCTCGTGCCAAGAAACAAGCAAGGTTAAGTTCGCTGCTTGCACCTTCATAGATCGAGCCCTCACTTGGTGGAAAAGCCATGTGAATTCGGTGACGCTCACTGTCGCCAACGCCATGAGTTGGGAAGATTTGAAGGTTCTTCTACTGGAAGAATACTGCCCAAGGGGCGAAGTGCAAAAGCTTGAGCAGGAGCTTTGGAATCTGAAAATGACTGGGTCTGATCTAGTTGCCTACACAGCTAGGTTTAACGACCTCGCTGCATTGTGCCCTACCATGGTCAAACCAGAATCAAAGAAAGTTGAAAGGTACATTTGGGGGTTGTCACCCCAGATTCAAGGGCATGTCCTAGCTTCTAACCCTATTACCTACAACAGCGCTAAACGCCTGGCTCAGCGACTCATCGACCACGGGGTAAAACAGGGTACCATTGCAGCTACCGTCAATCCATCTAAGGAAGCACAGGGCCATAATAGGCCTTGGAACAAGAGAAGGGGGCAAAACCTACAGGAGAACCCCAAGAAACAACAAGTAGTGGCGATCCACACTATTACTGTACCTACCAACACTGCCCCCACAAGCTCATACAATGGGAAACTTCCGAAATGCAACTAATGCAACTTCCACCACCACGGTCTCTGCCGTGACCTTCAATGCACCAGGTGCAATAAGAAGGGACATACAACCCGCTATTGCAGAGAGCTGACCCAACAATCCGCCCCCACTGCTAATACCGGAGTAAGCCGCGCCTGCTTTGAGTGCGGAGACACGGGGCACTACCGCAGGGACTGCCCGAAGGCAAACAACAGGAACACCGGCGAAAGGGGCCGAGTATTCGCAATAGGACAAGATGAAGCCGTTGCGGACCCCACTGTTGTTACGGGTACGTTTCTTCTCGATAACTCGTATGCCTGCATATTGTTTGATAGTGGAGCGGAGAGAAGTTTTGTGAGTCATGATTTTAAAGGCCTGCAAAAGCCATTACCTCAATCATTAAGTGAGCCGTTTATAGTAGAAATGGCCAACGGTAAGACCGAAGGCACTAAGGAGATATACTTAAACTGTACTCTAACTCTAAACGATAATCCCTTTCCAATCAACCTCATGCCAGTCTCGATTAAGAGTTTCGATGTCATCATTGGCATGGATTGGCTGAGTTCACATCATGCGGACATTTTATGTTACGATAAGGCCGTTCGCCTTAATCTGCCAACCGGCGAAACTTTCCTTGTCTTGGGCGACAAACCTAGTACCACTCTTCGTATCATCTCAAGTATTCAAGCTCAGAAGTGCCTACGCAAGGAGTGTCACGTGTTTTTGGCACATGTTGTAGATGTGAAACGTGAAGTCCAGGACGTCAAGAATGTGCCCGACGTATGCGATTTTCCCGACGTTTTTCTCGAGGACCTTCCAGGAATACCACCCGCAAGACAAGTCGAGTTCATAATCGATCTGATTCCCGGGGCTACCCCAGTAGCCAAAGCGCCCTATCGATTAGCCCCGGCAGAGATGCAGGAGCTATCCAGCCAACTGAATGAGCTACTTGGAAAAGTATTCATCAGGCCGAGCTTCTCGCCATGGGGAGCACCCGTGTTGTTCGTGAAAAAGAAGGATGGATCGTTTAGGATGTGCATCGACTACCGAGAACTCAACAAACTTACCATCAAGAACCGATACCCCCTACCCCGAATCGACGACTTATTCGATCAACTCCAAGGAGCTAACTACTTCTCCAAGATCGATCTGAGGTCAGGATATCACCAGTTGCGTGTCCTGGAGAGTGATGTTCCCAAGACGGCCTTCCGAACGAGATACGGACATTACGAGTTCGTAGTGATGCCGTTCAGGCTAACCAATGCCCCGGCCGTATTCATGGATCTAATGAATCGGGTATGTCGTCCATTCTTGGATAAATTTGTGATAGTATTCATAGACGACATACTCATTTATTCAAAGAATAAAGTAGAGCATAGTGAACATCTGAGACAAGTCTTAGAGACGTTACGGACTGAGAGACTTTATGCAAAATTCTAAAAATGTGAGTTTTGGATTAGAAAGGTGGACTTCCTCGGTCATGTAGTCAGCAAGGAAGGAATCCACGTGGACCCATCAAAAATCAAGGCTATCAAAAACTGGTCTGCACCAACTACTCCAACAGAGATTCGCCAATTTCTAGGGCTTGCTGGTTATTATCGAAGGTTCATTCCGAATTTCTCCAGCATCACAAAGCCTCTTACCGCTTTAACCCAGAAAGTTGTGACCTATAACTAGGGAGAAAAACAAGATGCTGCATTTCAGACTTTGAAACAGGCCCTTTGCAGTGCACCCATCATTTCTCTTCCAGAGGGGACTGAAGATTTTGTGGTGTATTGCAACGCTTCGAAGCAAGGACTGGGCTGTGCGCTAATGCAGAGGGGAAAGGTTATTACATATGCCTTACGACAACTGAAAACGCATGAGGTCAATTACACCACTCATGACTTAGAACTTGGAGCGGTGGTCTTCGCTCTTAAAATCTGGAGGCACTACCTATACGGTACCAAATGCACTATCTTTACAGACCACAAGAGCCTCCAACACATCTTTGACCAGAAGGAGTTAAACATGAGACAGCGACGTTGGGTCGAATTGCTCAACGACTACGAATGTGAGATTCGCTATCATCCGGGAAAGGCAAACGTCGTGGCCAATGCCCTTAGTCGAAAGGAGTACTCTGGCCGAAGAGTGAAGTCATTAGCCATGTCGATCCATTCGCACCTGTCAGTGGAAGTCAAGGAAGCTCAAATAGAGGCCTTGAAACCCGAAAACATGACAGGTGAGGCCCTTAGGGGAATGGTCAAGAACTTAGAAATCAAGAGTGACGGAGCACGCTACCTCATGAACCGAATCTGGACACCCAAGTTTGGTGGATTCAGAGAGGTAGTTATGAGCGAGGCACACAAGACTCCATACTCCGTACACCCAGGGTCAGACAAGATGTATCTAGATCTCAAGCAACTCTACTGGTGGCCAAACATGAAAGCGGAGATTGCTACCTATGTGAGCAAGTGTTTGACTTGCGCCAAGATAAAAATAGAACACCAAAAACCCTCAGGTCTACTCCAACAACCTGAAATACCTGAGTGGAAATGGGAGCAGATTTCCATGGACTTTATAACAAAACTGCCCAAAACTCAGGGTGGCCAAAACACTATTTGGGTGATCGTCGACAGAATAACCAAGTCCGCTCATTTCTTACCGATCAAGGAAACTGATAAGATGGAAAAACTATCAAGAACCTACATCCGGGAGATCGTACGACTTCATGGAGTGCCGATGTCCATCATCTCAGATAGAGACAGCAGATTCACTTCCAGATTCTGGCAATCATTGCAAAAATCCATGGGAACAAGGTTGGATATGAGTACAGCATACCACCCACAAACTGATGGACAGAGTGAGAGAACAATCCAAACCTTGGAAGACATGTTGCGAGCATGTGTAATTGACTTTGGTAAAGCGTGGGATGTTCACTTACCTTTGGCCGAGTTCTCTTATAATAATAGTTATCATACTAGTATCAAGACGGCTCCATTTGAGGCCCTTTACGGCCGTAAGTGCAGATCACCTCTGTACTGGACAGAAGTGGGCGACACGCAATTGGCAAAAGGTCTAGTCCCTGTTAGCACCCTCACTGGCCCAGAGATCATCAGAGAAACGACTGAAAAGATCGTGCAAATACGAGAACGACTAAAATCCTCAAGGGATAGGCAAAAGAGCTATGCCGACAAAAGACGTAAACCCTTGGAATTTCAGATTGGCGACCGTGTACTACTAAAGGTCTCACCCTGGAAGGGCATGATATGTTTTGGAAAACGTGGGAAGCTAAATCCTAGGTACATTGGACCCTTCGAAATCATTTCAAGAGTTGGTCCAGTGGCCTACAAACTCCGACTTCCAATCGAGCTTAAAAAAGTACATCCAGTATTCCACGTATCGAACCTGAAAAGATGTTTGTCCGACGAAACACTTGTAATTCCACTCGATGAAATCGAACTAAATGAAAATCTTAACTTTGTGGAAGAACCCGTCGAGATCATGGATAGGGAAATTAAGCGAACTAAACAGAGTCGCATTCCAATAGTAAAGGTTCGCTGGAACGCTAAGCAAGGACCTGAGTTCACGTGGGAACGAGAAGATCAAATGCAAAAGAAGTATCCACACCTCTTCCTCAGCCCCAAAAACTTTTCTTTGTATTAAAATTTCGGGACGAAATTCCCTCTAACGGGGGGATGATGTAACAACCCGTCATTTCAGGTCATTAAAAATCGAGTCTTGTAACCTCTTTGAAAAAAAGTAATTAGAATATCATCGAAAAATGAAGTATTCAAAAGCTCTGTTTGGAGTACGCTATGTAGTACATATCGTCTTAAGGTTTCCAAGCATATAAAGAACACTAAAATCCGAGTTATAACGAAGAAGCTATGACCATAGGTGTCTAAATCCGAGTTAACCGTCAATACGAAGTTACGTAAAAACGGAAAGTTTCAATAAAATATTTTTTGACCTTAGGTGTCTAAATGAAAGTCATAGATATCGTTAAACTGCAAACGTACATAAAAAGAACGCCCAAAACGGACATCGTATGAAAAAGTTATGAATTATTAACGAATTTTCTTACCCCGACCTTTTAAAAATAAATAAAAAAAATAATTTCGAAATTTGCCGACGGAATCTAAACGAAAGTTGTAGATCTTAGTCTCACCTACGCGTGGATATAAAGAATGTCGAAAATGGAGTTTGTATGAAGGAGATATGAATTTTAGAAGTTTATTTAAAATAAATATAAATTTAATTATAAACACTTGGTAATATCCGAAGAGGAGTCAGCAGATAGGACCGAGGTACGCCCTGCGTACCCTCGTACGCCCCACGTACTCAAATCAAGGGCCCCGGTTCGTCCACGTCGCCCCCTATACGAGCTACGCCCCGTCCCATCCGAACTCCGGGGCAGTCGACGACTCGGTCATGCATGACGCACGGGTACACCCTGCTTACCGAGGCCTCTTAGCCCCTATAAAAGGGATGCGAGGGTTCCGGGAAAACTTGTTCATTTCCTCTCGTTTCTCTTGCGTTTTGCCTCGTTTTCCGTGCCCGTGCTAACCTGAAGCCCTGGTCTTTTTGCCCAAGTCCCGAATATCGTTTTTACTCCTGAGATTCCCGAGAAAAATCCGTTTCCCGAGACGAAACTCTGCCCGGTTTCCATCTCGCTTTCTTCAAACCTTCAGGTGAGTTCATACCCCTACAAACACACTTTAAATACGTTTTAAATGCTTTTTATACTCTTTTAAGGGGGGGGGGGAATACAAGTAAACATACGGATATTATCGTGTATTTCATAAAAATTTACTTTACTCGTTTTTATCAAATGAATCACTCGCGATTTATTACTACTATGTGAAAACTCTTGTCATACTTTGCATGCACTAGATTTATACAAAGTATTTAGTAATTCCAAAGTATCCTTCGTTACTAAACCGTTTTAATACAATTTTAAAAACTTAGTATTTATGCATTGTCAAAACTTTGTGAGAATCCGTGAGACATGTACATCTTCAAATACTGCTTTTTTGCTACAAGGTATCGCTACAAGTCCTGTCTATAACCAGTGTCTCCCGTTCGTAGAACGTGTCAAATGTGTATAGATCTATACTGGAAGTCATGGTCCCGCGCCCTGACTGTTAGCTACAGTCCGTCCTTTGGGGTGACAGTTTGTCATAACGCTACGACGCCTAAAGAACGTCGCTACAGGCATATTATGTTTAGTATGGTTATAAAACTCATCGGATATACAATTATTATAGTACTTCTGATTGATGAATGAGTAGTTATTAAAACTATTCTTCATCTAAGAAACTTAAATCTTCTAATAGGTTTTATTAAATAAATCTATGCTTCAACCTTCTAAAGCATGTCTTTTGCTTTCGGTTTTTATTCTGGGACATTAGGCTAACTATTACTTTAGGAAAATATGGGATTTTCCCTGTATACAAAACAAACAACTAACAGGAAAATAAGGGATTTTCTTGATTCAACTATCTATATTATTCAATACATATATTCTAATGCATTTCACACTTTTATAAGAAAATAAGGGATTTTCTTGGAAATCATACACTCAATTTGGAATGGCATACAAACTTTCTAAACCACTTATGAACTCACCAACTTAATTGTTGACACTTTCTCTTTAAAATAACTTGTATTCTCAGGGAACCGCTAAGCAGGTTTGGAAATCAACTTTTGGGGATTAACGCGATGGCGTTAATTACTTCTTTTGAAAGATGTGTATGCATTTATCTTTTGAGCATGTAATGAATACAATGATGTAAACATTTGTAAAACCTTTATATATGTATGGTGGTTTGTACTTTCCTTTCTATGAATTGTTATGATACTGAATATGACGTCCTCCGCCCCTGAACGTTTCCGCCGTTCTGGTTTGGGGGTGTGACAGGTAGAGTTTTTTAGTACTTAGAACATAGTGTACTTCTATGACGAGATCATCACTGGCATGATCGCCATTCCGAAGTTCCAAACGTTCTCTGTCATACTGGAAGTGTAGTCCTTTAGGTTGTTTCTTAGAAAGCTCGGGTTGTCCTTGGATTCGTGTTTCTGCTGTTTGGCTTTCAGAGGTTTCCCAGATCATCGGATGGATTGCGTGCCTACGGGTATCTGTTTGTTGTAGAGTGTCTATCTCAATCTTGTGCAAAAATGAACCTGCACTTCTGATTCTTGAGATATTTCTAACGGAAACCCTCAGGGTCGGGGAGATAGGTTTCACCAGACGAGTGTTGGACTATCTCAGGAGGTGGTTCTACTATTTTTATGCGAGATAGTATTCGTGGAACACCTAGTAGTCCAATGAATCTCTAAGGCATGTCCTATTCTCCAATGTGTTGGTTTATTTTAGTGCGGAAAGCGCGTGCTCTTGTATAACCCATCGACTAACACCTAGACTGGTGTCAAGTCTATAATCTCTTCAGGA
This sequence comes from Lactuca serriola, assembly GCF_051521515.1. Taxonomy (NCBI): domain Eukaryota; kingdom Viridiplantae; phylum Streptophyta; class Magnoliopsida; order Asterales; family Asteraceae; genus Lactuca; species Lactuca serriola. The sequence continues at coordinate 115,489,949 of NC_136414.1, read as the reverse complement.
TCTGGGTTATAAAGCTCAACGCAACCTACTCTCGCACTTTATTCAAGTATTCTTGGCTGCGGGGGTTATCCAGTGGTTCTCGATATTCTAGTGTTCACTTCGTAGAATGCAGTCTATCGTCTACAAGGCGACGGTGATTTCCTCCATGCGAGAGGGCGGAGGGTCCTAGGCACTACTCGTCGGTAACAGGGTGGACGAAGTGCCTGAGTAGTGCGAACATCGTCTGCAACTACTCTCCCGAAGGTTCTGAGTTTTCTCGGTCTAGGTCCAATCTAGTGAGTATAGGGTTCCATCACTCGGAAATTTAATCTCCTCATCCACTCTTCTCAGAGTTTAACCTATCGTAGCTTCCAGGGATACGGTATATCCGCTGAGATGCCTATTTCTAGGAATTAAGTGTGAGTGGATGGTCGTAGTCAATGTCCTTGACTCTTACGACTTAGATTTCCTTACCAACCGAGGGTGTTAGCAACTATGCTGGCTTAACCGGGATGACAACAAATTTCGGATTTGTGGTCATTATAGTAGCTTAACCCGCCATGCTTCTCTTGACTCTAGCTCCCATTCCGTGGGATAGGATGAAGGATTTTACTATGAGGTTCGTGGTAGAGCTCATACTTGGCTTAACCACTAATACATGGTGTATGCAAGCCGTATATAATTGAGGTCGGCAGGATGTTCAGTTGTGCGACTCCACCCCAGACCCACAACCCAACGAGGAACAGGGAGTAGGGAGTAAGAACACATCTTAAATCTTTTTGATCTCAATTATATACCACTCTTATGTGTATAATCAGTTATAGTAGTTAGTCCCATGAGTTCTATCCTCTGGGTTCACGAACCTGATTTGCGAGGTGCGAAGGGTCTCTCTGGGTTTCAACGGTGTCTGCTTCGGATGGTTATCGTCTTCTGAAATGCCTGCAGTGCCTTTCACTTTGGTTTCTATATGTCTAATAAGGGTTGGTTAACAGAGCGCAGTACCCTTCTCTTGGGTACTTCGGAAGGTTTGAAATAAGAGTGACGACTGACGGATCGTCTTAGTCTTTATTATTTTTATTTTATTTAGGTTCGAAAGAACCTTCATGTTGCACCTAGCAAAATAGTTCCCGGCATATACCATGATGATGGTAGCTACACTTGCCATAGTGGGGAAGGCTTCCTAGGTATGGTCTTCTTGAAGTCGAGATGGAAAGGCTGGCAGGGGTATTGACTGTCTCAGCTCGTTGCCCTTCGGAAGGTCCTTGAGCCGAGGTACTTCCCTCCTCGATCTTGATCTTTCTCTTCAGTGGATTTGGTTGAGGTTCTCGGGTGGCTGGTATACAGAGGTTGGTTTCTACTGTCCATTACTTGGATCGGGATTCCCGATAGGGATTTTGCTAACATTGGCGTTGTTAGCATTTAGTTGAGCCATGACAGCTGCAATGGCTGCCGAGATTGCAGCCTGGAACGTAGCTTCATCGAGTAAGAGAGTCGGTTTCTTGCCAGTGGATGGGTTACGCTTCTTCGGAGGCATGGTTTTTCCTATACGGAAAAGAACACAAGATGATGAGAGACGATGGTTAACCTTGGACATAACTGTCCTTACTGTATTAGGCATAAATTTTTCCCGTGCTTCGGATATTGATTGTTTGAGTGTCGACCTACATCCCTATGATGTAGTACTGGTATTCAAGGTAGGAGTAAGAGTGTCGGAAAAAGCCATAAGATGGGAGTCGTTCCTACTAAGTTACCTTTATACTGGGAAAGGTTTCACTCTCCGGCTTGGAAAGATTTGAGAATAGTTGGGAACGAAGGCCGCGGGAAGAAAGGCTCATGAAAACTTATGGCTAAACACTCTCAATAGAGGTGCGGGGATCCGCTCTAATCGTATTACTTGCGACAAGAAAAGACGTTTTACCTAACACATAGTGTGAGTAATGTGATCACTAACTCATTAAATTGTATCATTTTATGGGTGTATTAGCGTGACGAACACGAGGAAAAGACATTTCTCAGGTTCCATGTACTGGCTCCCTCTATCTACCTCATATCTTTGACTGGGACCGGCGTTGGTTTTCTTTAGGGTAGTTACCTAGGGTTTTCTTCTTGTATGGACACATTTGAATCTCTACACCGCCTTTCTTCTAATCCCGACTTTGAGTGTCATCGCTTCAGGATGGATGACTGGAAATCTCGGAAGTTTAGGTAGATTTCCCACCGATGTCCCTAAAGAGATATAGGCACTTGGTGATTTCAATAGTCTCGACCTAGTTCACTTATTTCCGAACTGGAAATCTTCTTAATGAACCTCTTATGGGTCTGAATCAACTCTTCTGTCAAGAACTGAAGTGGATAGGGTTTTCTACAGGGTTCGTGTGAGAATGGAAATGTCTAAAGAATCCTAAGAGATTATTAACATTTCACTGGGTGATCCATATTGAGTCCTGCTACGATTACATAGGGTATAGAAATCATATATAACTTAGATCCGATAGGCCTTCGAATATGTGATACTACTCTATATCCACATCCCAACAAGGAAAAGGAAGTAGAGCGAAACCACACATTCTTAGCCTATGGGATCCTTATTATATATAACCTTGGGAGTATACCCTCTGTAATTGTAGGTATATCAATAAGGATCTTTTTAGTTCTTCACACAAGGTTATCTATAGATCCTAAAATACCCCTATGGTATTTTAATTTCTTGTTGGTTTCTTATCTTCGGAATTTGATTCTGGGATTAATGTGAGTCTTTTAGTATTCCAAAATACTCCCATAGTATTTTAAACTTTATGTTAGGCTCTAGCATTCCTAGTTGGTAAGTTTCAGACCTGTTGCAACACCACTATCACTCCCAAGCACACGTTCATCGCATCTCGAATAAATGTAGTTGATCAGGTTACATTTATTCCAGCTTACGATTACATAACTGCCCAGGTTTGACGATAATGCTCAACATCCGAGGACTTTTATTCTTGTTCTTCTTGTGATACTTGTGTTCGAGTGTTTAGATTCTGGATTTTCTTATACTTTGGTATAATATGGTTATATTTTTAAGTATAATTCTTGGTCAGAGTGTTTTATCCCTATGTATTTATAGGCTATATATCTTTTATGAATTGATATACTTAGCTCACTATAAACAATGCGCTAATACCAATCTGTCACACCCCAAAACCGGAACGGCGGAAACATTTTGGGGTGGATGACGTCATGTCAAGTATCACAACATATGCAGTATAGTAATAAAAGTACAACAATCATTGCATTAATAGTAATAGTTTTACATGGTTTACACTACATAGAAACATCAAAGTAATACAAGTAGTGATATAGATGCAGCTTGGTACTAAACTGTCTTCCCCAAAAGCTCCTGGGATGTAACTGTCTATTGCTGACCTGAGAATACAAGTTATTTTGAAAGCGAGTATCAAAATTTTTATAAATGCTGGTGAGTTCATAAGTATTTAGTGTCATTTGTGTAAGTAAGCATTTTATTCAAAATAACTTTATGATAAGTAGTAGTTTAGAGTTTACAGTGTATTAGCGTCCTTTCTAGAAAATCATATATTTTCTAAATGAAAGCAGTCTTCTACTAAGACTTGACAGTGTTATGTTGTAAAAAGTAATTTTCCCTTAAACACTATTATTACCAAAATACGGTATTTGATTTTAAAGAAAGTAGGAGAATATTAGGGAAAATAACATATGCCTCAGCAGTGAATACTGCTGACTAAGGCAAAAGAAATCATAGACTCTAGGAGAGTATCGACTGATCGACACGCTTGGCTCAGTCTAACAAAAGGAGATACTGACCCCAGACGGTATCAAATGAATGATACGTCTAGCAAGGTCTAAAATAGAGAGACACAGACCCCAGAGAATATCAATTGAATGATACGTCTATCAAGGTCTAAAAACAGTTTACACAGACCCCAGTCAGTATCAATTGAATGATACGTCTAGCAAGGTCTAAAAATAGTGAATACAGACCCCAGACAGTATCAAATGAATGATACGTCTAGTAAGGTCTAAAACAGTGAATACAGTGTTAATTCACGTTACCTTAAGGCCATAAATTATAAGGTAACCCCGAGAAACTCGTAACCATACTGATAGACACTAGAGAACTTGACGCCCTGCAAGCGTCGGAAAGAATGTGACATTTGTCACCCCTTGGCTTGGTAGGCCATGGACTGTACCTAGCAGTCAGGGTGTGGAGGTGTCAATCCCGTATAGATCTATACACACAATGCCCGCTCTCCCTACAGGAGACTCTCGTTACCAACTAGACAACGGAGAAGGCCGTGTCTTGAAGATGCATCTCGTATAGTGAGTTCTGATGTAAAATACTGGACTAATGATAGAGACTCATAACTGAACCGACCGATGTAAACCTTCATGTCTATACATGTATACATGATATATAATTAATGATTAAACGAACTTCGGACAGATATCCGGTCCCACCAGACCACATCCAAACGAGGAAAAGGAATAGTGCGACCTAGCCTTCCTAAGTCATTTAAACATTTTTTTACATAACTATGCAAGTACAGGCATGCATTTAACGATGTGGAAGCATTTAACTAAGTAGAAGCGTTAACAAAGTAGAAGTGTTTCACGAAGTAGAAGCGTTTCTCGAAGTAGAAGTGTTAATAAAGTATAAGCGTTTACGAAGTAGTAGCATTAATAAAGTAGGAGCGGTTCACGAAGTAGACACGGTAATAAAGTAGAAGCGTTTACGAAGTAGCAGTATTAACAAAGTAGGATCGTTTATAAAATAGAAGCGTTTACGAAGTAGTAGCATCTAACTAAGTAGGAGTATTCAAAGAAGTAAAAGCATATCAAAGTAGTAGTATCTAACGAAGTAGAAGTATAAAAACATGGAAGAAGTCCTTGATGAAAACATTGGAAAACTTTTATACGTAAGAAAATCATGGCTTGGTATTCTTTTGTAAAATAAGTTTGAAAACCTTTAGAAATCCTTTGAAAACCTTTCATAAACCTGTTTTGAATGTAATCTCGAATAAACAATATCGGTAGAGAGAACCTTTGTTTAAAACAGCACGAGAGATAATTTGAGAAAAGATTTAAACAAGTAAAAACGTTTTGGAAAACCATTTATAGTATCATACTTGGTAAAACAGTTGACAGTGTAGTAAATCCTTGTGCATGCGGGTTATCAATCGCATGTGATTGATATGATAACTGGCATGTTTTAACTTGTATTCCCCCTCATAAAAGCATGTAAAAAAATTTAAAAGGTTAATTCAGGGGTATGAGCTCACCTGTTGTAAGTGGATCCGACGAAGGTGCCGGTTGGGTGCTCGGTGTCAAGTAAAGACTTGAACACACTTAGTGACCTATTAACATATAATGACATATGTTTACATACAATTAGTAAATATAATACTAATTAAACACGTATACGCATCCTAAAGTGCGGAAAACACTTTGATTAAGTGCTAGGGGCGTCCCGGGTAACATCTATGAGTATGTATGGCCTAGATAGGGAGTTTACCCTTCAAGAGTAAACTCTTTATAGAGTTCACGGCCCTAAGACCATATCCCCATGAGTTTACAGCTGTAAACTCATGGTGGTGTGTTCTAGGATGCTAAATGGTCTTATCTCACTCATAGAATTAGGCTAGGTCCAAATATAAGGCATATGAAGGTGTTTAAAGCTCTAAAGGGACCATTTGAGGAGTTTACGGCCGTAAGCTCCTATATGCATATTCTTTTTGTGTTTTAAGGTCTTAAATGGTAGGAAATAAAGTTCTATGCATTTTTCCAAGTCAAATGAAGAAGTTAGGGCATCATTTGGGCACTCTTTTGGAGTTTACGGCCCATGGACCAATTCTATGGGGGTTTACGGCCGTAAACTCCTAAGTCCATGGTTTCTTTAATGTTTAATGCCTTTACTTCAATGGTGGTTACTTCTAGAATTTTCCAAGGCCATAGGAGGCATTTCTAACACCTTAAAAGGTGTTCATGGCCCTTGAAGAAGGGTTTACGGTCCAAGAGGGTTCTTGGGCGTAAACTCAAGTTTACTCTCCATATCATAAGGTTTTGGTGTTCTAAGCTTGAAGGTGTAAGTCCACAATTCATATCTAAGCTCTAGGGGTAGTTTAGAGGGGTTTTGGGGCTTAAAACCCCACTTAAGGGTGTTCACGGTCCAAGAGTGTTCTTGGGCCGTAAACACATCACTTGGCTCCTATTTGATGTCTTAAACACGAATTGGCATGATAACTAAGCTATACAACAAGTTAGGATAGATTACTTACTAGTTTGGGGCTCGGAATGGACATCCACTCACCCTTATATAGGGGTTTGAGTTGGGGCTCAGTGGAAATCTACCCGATACTGCCGTTAAACGGGGCTTTTGGTCGCACTCGATTAAATGGTCGTATTTTGACTTCGTTGAAACTAAAATTTTTCAAGGGAATATTGGGGTGTTTCTTAGTTATCTCAACCCTTACAAAGTCAATATAAAAGTCCCAAATTAATTAACCTCTTCCAAAAGGTTAACGGACGATTTATAAAGCGAGGCTATTTAACGGAAGGAGGGGTTAAGAATGACGGAATAAATTTCGGGTTGTCACAATATAAGTTTAAATCACACACATACCCTCGGTCTTGGGATTTAAGACTACATGACTTTTTATAAGGAAAATAAAGGATTTTTCTTGAGGTATACATTACAAAGTACCAGGTTTACACATAATGGTTTTTATAATATTAAAATTGCATTTCATCTAGAATTGTTAGTCTTCAGCTATAATTGCTAAGTGTACATGTTAGAGTTATATATGAATTTAGTCGCAATCGACTTAGAATTTGTGTTTGGTTGTGGACCTAGGGCAGACCCATTATATTCGACAGTTTATTTAACTTAAATTTTATATAACTTATATACATTTGGTGATTATAGAAGGAATCTATGGGTATTTCTAGGGTACATTATTGAATAACATAGGAGCTTTCATTTCACACTTAATAAATGAAATATTGAATTTTCTGGAATTATACTCTATCGCATTTACAAGGAAAATGCATTCTTTCTCAAATAAAACTCTTATGAACTCACCAACTTAATTGTTGACACTTTTTCGAAACTACTTGTATTCACAGGAAATCAGTGAACCAGGTAAACAACCGCTTTTGAGGATGGGATGCTCAGACGTCAAACATTTCATTTTGTCATCATCATGTAATTGATTTCGAAACATGTGAACACATACTACGATGTAAATTTTTCAGATATATTTATGATGGTTGTATTTACTTTGAGCACTATTATACTCGTTATGATACTACACATGAAGTCCGCTACACCCGGACGTTTCCGCCATCCTTAGTTTGGGGTTGTGACAGATTGGTATTAGAGAATTATTTATAGTGAACTAAGTATATCGAAGCACATAAGATATACAAACTATAAATGCATTGGGACTAAAGTCTCTGATTTAACATTTTCAAATAACTATACTTTTAGAAATGAAATAGTTTTTGGTCAAAAAAGTATAAATACATGCGCACGTACTAGTATAGTATCATATCTAGGAAAATACAAAAGTAAAATGAGGAGTTGGACACTACGAGTAGGCATTGGGATATGTAATCAGACTTGAGATGAATATAGCCTGGTCAACTATATTTATCCGAGGTGTGACTGATGTATGTCGGGGAATGGTTGTAGTGAGTAACAAGCCTAAAAACTTCCCATACAACAAAATCATTAAGAACCAAACATAACATTTAAAATACTATAGGAGTATTTGGTGGTACTATAACTTATGTGAAAACTAAACAGATTCTTGCTAGTAGATCTACAATCACTAAGTGGATACGCTAAAGTTATATATAACTTAGATATCATAGACTTAGAATCTTGATCATTGCTTTACTTCATGTTCGTTGTTTGGTTGTGGTTTTGGAGTATGATCACTTATTCGAAGGTCTATCATATCTTTTGTTTTATGTAACTGGTATGCACCATGTCATTATAGAAGTAACTAAGGATGATCAAAACACTATAAGTATTTCTAGGAATATCATTATTATATGCCTCTTACCCCACCACTATTATCGCACATACATCATGGCAAGATTTTATTTACCAGGAGACCCCTACTTTCCGAACCCGGAAAGTTAGTTGGTGATTACAAAAAAAGTCAGAAGTGGAGCCAGAGGTCGAAAACTCTCCTTACATAGCCAGGGATCTCGCGAACTGTTTCGACTACATCAAACTTGTGCCCCATTGGGCAACATTGATCGAGGGGTGGAGTCGCTAGTAGGGACAACGATCGCTATTTGGAGACCAACGAGGTTGCAGTAACCTCAAACATTAGCGACCAAAACAGGGAGACTGCGAATTGAGTTCGGGAACTGCGTGCTACTAAAGACGCTACCATCTCAAAAAACCAAGACATGGAAAGAGACTACTATTTCAAAGACCAACTCGTTAAGGACCTTTTCGCCACTTGGGCGAAGGCAAGAGAGCGTCAGGATAAACACTCGACACTCGAAGAGAGAGTGGTCGCAGCCGAGCATAGGTTGGCAGAACTACATGATGCATCGACTTCGTTTCAAGCACCACGGGGGACGTATTATCTTGAGCAAAGTTCATGTTACTTACAAGACCTCGTAGATAAGGGCTATGAGTGTGCGTTGGTGCTACTCTCCTCCATGTGTAAGCTCGACCCTGCAAATTGGTGATTTCACTAGTCGAGCGATGTATTTGTGGTCCGAACTTTCCTTGCAATGATGTGGTGTAGACCTGCATCAGGCACAAAAATTTCTCTAAAACTAAATATACTAGAATCATACAAATAAAATGGAATGCGTATTATTTCATTGGGAACAATATTACCAAAAAATCATAAGTTTATTATGTATAGACTCTCGCTATGAATTTTTTTCAGAACACCATAGAAATTGGAACATGATACACTCAGAACTAAGATAAACTTAGTTAGATAAACCACGACGTCTAAATCCTTATTCAAGACTCATTACCATCGCACCTTTTTAAACGTCATGGTCGAAAGGTGCCTTTTTCGTAGGTCTAGAGGATGCGATCATACCAGCACTAATGCACCAGATCCCATCATAACTCCTCAGCTAAGTGTGTTTCGACAAACATAATCCTAGGATGGGTAAAACTTAACACCCGTACAAAACCTACTTCTACCCACTACCATAACTCCATCTCAGGAACGTTAGTAGAAACATAGAGAATAGTTCTGTAAAGTGCGAAATGTATATATGCTTATATAAGTGGTAAGGATATAACTAGAGATAATCATCCCCACTCATAAAATTGTTTCTCCCCATGCAATAGGGTTATGTCTTCACAAGGAGGTAACCAGACAACAGGAAAGGCATCAATCCTGTAGATAGACTCTGGTACTTTTCAAGCTACGGTCAAGGCAGCCGTGACAGCTATCATGGTGCAACTCAGTGCTAACAATGCCAGCAGAGGTGAAGGCAGTGTTGGCAATTCTAGCCACAGTAATAATCAAGAACACCATCGGGTGTCTACCAAAGTAAACACCTCAGACCACAAACCCAAGAGAACGAAACAAAAGTTTCGGGACAAAAAGAAGTGTAATCTATCTCCAAAACTCGCTAAAAGACAACAATCCGTGGCTGCCCCTATAATTACAATAGAAGTCCGACTCATGCCTCAACACTAGCACAAGGTTTTTCACTCAAGCACCGGTCAGACAATATATGGGAACACTTCGAAAGTGTAACAATTGTTGCTACCATCACAATAGGGTTTGTCGGGTGTCGCACTGTAAAAACTGCAACCAGAACGGACATACTTCCCGCTTCTGCAGGACCCAGACCCAGCACATCACCTCAATCACCAATCCTAGTGTAAGTCCAGTATGCCACATATGCAGTGAAACGGGACACTTCAAAAGGGACTGTCCAACTGAGAGGAATAACGGAGGAGCAGGAGGAGTGTGACAACCGAACCAGCAGAAGCAACAAGGAACCTTATTAGGACTTTTAGGATCGTTTCAAAAACAATACAAGCTATGTAACGTATGTTTGGATGATTTTGATATGTTTGCTAAAATTACTGTCTTTCAAAAAGATAGTTAAAATACTCTCTTGTTCAGTCGAATCAAAACACTTATATATGACCTTAGGATCATTATAGGTAAGTTGGGATGACTTGGTGTGTACATCCGGGTTAAGTTTAATACATCATACTTAAGGTGAATAATTCCGTCCAAATTCTTGTCCCATGTCTAGTAGTGGGGAAAGGGTAGATCCACTTACTCGACGGTTTCATCATTACCAAATTGCATACGACTTGCATATAGTGATCGATCATAGAGAGATCTGTCGGGGATCATAATATAAAGTATCATTACTAGCAATCAGAAGACACTTACTACTAGTACTAGCTGCTTTGGTATGAATCATTTGAAGTAACAATAACATCGACCAAAACAGAACACACTGACAAGAAACACAGGATGCACTATCACTCTAATGAATATCTCTTACGAATACGACTTAATACATGTGTCATCGAGAAAATTTGATGTCTTCATTTGATATGGATTGGGTTGGGTTATCACCTTGTCAATTGCATATGTTACGAGAAGACCCTCCACCTAACCAGCTGAATATCGAAACCTTCGTCTCTCATAACCCTAAATCTGACTCTGACCCTCGGGTCATCCTTCATTGCGACACCCCAAAGCACTCTGTGGAGGTGTATTATACCTTCTGAAACCTTTTCAAATTATTCCTAGTAAACCCTTCAAGAATATCACTCGTATAGCATGTCAAGATCAAGCACGGAAGCTTGGGACGAATACGGTTAGTCTATCACTACTAAGTGTATACGCAAGGACAATATATAATTAAGATTCTACGGACATTAGATGTGTGTTTCCGCCCTATTTCCTGTTCCTTGTCTTGTTGTGGACATGGGGCAGAGTCACCCATCCTACTGTCTGACCAAACCTAATTACATATGACCTATATGCACGAGTTAATGATAGATGGACCCGGTACGAGTCCTACCAGGAGCTTCGGGACAAGAGCTACACAGATAAGCGACGCAAACCCTCGGAATTGCGGGTTGGTGACCGAGTTCTACTTAAGGCCTCACCGTTGAAAAGAATGATATGTTTCGGTAAACATGGGAAACTAAATCCAAGGTACAATGGGCCATTAGAAATCCTTGCCAAGATTGGCCCAGTGGCATACAAACTCCAACTACCACAAGAACCTAATAATGTACATCCAACCATCCACGCGTCAAATTTAAAGAGTCGCAAAGGTCACAAACAAAGTCTCTCGCAATCTCTCTCACTCTCTCTCTCTCTCTCTCTCTATCTCAAATATCTCTCAACTGTCTCCTAAATCTCTCTCATAGCCTCCCTCATCTTTTTATTATCATTCGAGACATCCCCACTCTTAACGGAGCCCAAAGCCACACATGACGGGAAGATTATTGGTGAAACAGCTCTTTAGAAGCAAAACACTCTTAGAGGCGAAACCCTAAGAAGCCTCCCGGACCGAAACTTCTCATAGACCGAACCTGCTTGGACCGAACTGCTGAAGAACCGAACCTCTGGCGAGCCGAAGCGGATCTGAGACCGAACCCGACAGCCTTCGCCTTCACCTTTGCCCCCTCGCTTTCGTTTCCTTCTGACGGCCTCACCTGCGAGATCCCTCGGTCGAACCTCCTCTCGGTTCTCATCAACAACCGAACACTCCCTTCAGTTCTAAGCATCCAAGTACCGAACCTTCAGCCCTGAACTTGGATTTTTGCAGTTTTCGCATCTTTTCCCAGTGTTCGACCCCGACTTCGTTTTAAGCTCGTTTTTCATGAGTTTAACGTGGGATTTTCACCCAAACTCGTATTTTGGCATATGAGACCCTATATATTCATATTTTAATCAGTTTTGAGGGAAAATATTAGTCTAAGAATAAAATCTATTGGATAAGATATTGAGGTAGAGTGTTGACTTTTCCATAAATCTATGACCCAAGCAACCTCCCATACCCACTCCATGTCACTATTTCCACCTTGCTATAGTCAATTCGAGATCTTCCCATACCTTCATCAAATCTCTTCCATCAGCCCACTCTCAAATCCCTCACTCTTCCATCTATAAACCCCACTCTCCTCCTCCCAAGATACACTTTCACTTCCTCTTGTATTCTCTCTAGAAACTCGAGTTCCTCCAGACCCTAGTCCTTCCCCTTTTGCTGGTAAGTAAATTCATCCTACACCTGATTATCTTACATCCTTTAACTCAAAACATGGATTCCTTACACAAATATCATCATATTTGTTCATAGAATCTTCGAATCTTCAAGCAACTCCCAAGTGTTCTTGACTTGGAAACTTCTTCTCTTCTTCATCCATCCTAAGAGATCACTCAAGGTGAGTTCATACACCCACATTTTCATGTTTTCTTCAACTTTTATGGGGGGAATACAAGTTAATACACCAAAAACATTACTAAATTCAAACAACAGCTCTCATCAGAAAAGTTGAGTCCTATTCACGGACTGTTTTAACCAACATAGACTTACTATCTTTCAAAACGGTTTAATATTCAAATATTTCAGGTTCATACCTTTAAAATGACTACTTTCACATCTCCATACGATTTGTTTAGAATTTATGACGATTTTTACAAAACCGCCTATCATTTCAGAAAAGAATTCGGACCAGTCGTGAATATGGACATTATCAGACAAGTTAGGGACTTCTAAAAATCATGATAAAAGTTATGAATAAACTAGACACATTTTCTATACTCTCAGAGTTTACGGATTCAGTTTTAGACATCTTATGATTTTTCTATGTTTTTTTCTAAAACAGTGCAGACATGTTAAAGACTACTTACATAGCTTACAATATTAACAACACTTTGTAGTATGTTGAGCAAAGTGCATAATAATAAGTTTCTAAATTTTGGATGCATTTCTTGTTATCTTATCATCATAAAGAGAAAGTAGTCATTCATGATAAGGATTTTCATTCATTTCGAACACATACAATAAACTACAATAAGTATAGTTTACGGATTTTACAATACAAGCATACTACATGAAAAAGGATTTACTCTCAATACAAACGGGTTTTTCCTATACTACATGATAAACTATAATAGTAATAGTTTATGGATTTCACATCACGAACTTATTACACAAAGGGTGATTTCACTTCCACCACAGAAAAGGTTTTATATTCAAACTATACGTAAACTAGTTAACGTAAGTTGTGAGACAATTCTTCAATTGTACTCTTAGAGTACAAGTTAAAATTCTTGTTTAGTTATAACCAAAATCTCTTGTAGGGAGAGCGTGATAATTGTGTATAGATCTATATTGGGATTGACACCCCACACCTTGCTGCTAGCTACAGCGGGACCTGCAGGTCTACAGGTGACAAAAGTCATAGGATCTTGACGTCTGAAAAACGTTGGAGCAGGTTAATTCTAGTTATAGTATGGTTATAACGACTCACATAGGGAGTTTTTCGAAAGATCCAAAGCTCAGCAAACTATATTAAAAATAAAATAATACAAACAAAAAACAAAACAACACAACCCCTAACAATTCCAACCAATCCAAAGCCAACTACCGAGCCATTTCTTAATCCTCAAATACCTCCCAACTCTACCCCACAAACACTTACAGGCCCTAGAAATAGTCCAAGGACTTATTATAAGTGGGAAAAAAGGTAACTTCAACCCCTTGCAAAACCAAAACCATAACATACCAAAAAAACTCCTGCAAGGGGCAAGGCCCTTAAAAAAACCCACAGTCCAATAGACTAAACCTAAGGCCAAACCCAACAACTAGACCATCAAATACAAACTACAAAAATCACCAATATTAACAAACATATTACAACACAAGTCTCCAACTCTAAGACTTAAGAACAACCAAAAATTCATACACCATCTTCTAATCCCTTGCTTCCAGAAATCAGCATTCCATCTATTACTCCTCAGCCACACAATTTGGATCTTGCACCTACAAATCTCTCTAATACCCATCTGGAGGATGAAATACTGCCAACAACTATCACACCAGTCCACACACCATCTCCAGTCAGTTCTCCAGCCATGACGATGAGTAAAATCACTTCTCAACCTGTACAACAGAAACATCAAATAGCACATGTACAATAAAACCTTCCAAAAACAGTCAAACCAACCAGTCAACCAAACAAAAATCATGAGCAGTTGCAGACTAGACATGGCATCAATCACATGTCTAGGAACCTCAATTTGAATAACTAATGATCATATCCAAAATGAGATCCCTACATGTACAAGTCACACTATCTGAAAGCAAGCTTCCGAATAAGTAACAGATTCCGTCAATTCCTTTATGATTATAATACTCAGCCACAAACTTACTCCAAAACCCAATTTTCATCATCCAACTAACCACTCTCACAGCCTCCACAATCCAAAATCTTTCAACACTCCCAAACTACTAATCAACATCATTGAACTCATTCCATTTATTTCTCCTACATATCCCATTTATTCCCCATTCTTTAAAAACCTTCATATTATCCTCATTTTAATAAATTTCCATCCCCATCAATTTAACCTTTATCTCATGCTCAATAAAGGAAACAACCTCCTGCCAATTTCTATTTAGATTCCTAAACAGCCTGGCATTTGTCTCCCTCCACAAATGCGCCACACATCCAGCAAGCACCAATTTCCTTATCAAAACAACAATAGACTTCCCTTTGACAAGATTACAAAACTTATTAACTAAATCATTCCAATTATCCAAAATGAATATGATCCCCATTTTATTATGGAAATGCTTCCAAATTTGCATAGAATACTCACAGCTGAAAAATAAATGATCATGCGAATCACACACATTGCTACAGAAAGGACAAAGTAGATTACCATTTAATTCCCAACTCTTAACTCTATCCTGAGTTTTCAGCTTCCCCAAAATAGCCATCCAAAGAATAAAAGCATTCATTGGTATATTATTATTGAACCATACCAATCTAAACCAAGGAACCTTGGGCCCAAAAAAGTTCAAATTCTTCCAAACCTGATTGCAAGATAACTTCCGACTAACCCCTTCCTTATCTCTCCAAATGATTCCATCAGCTTGATCCCTTTCACTCCTAAACATGGGACCATCCTCTAATCCTGGAAATTGTTCAACCCAATCAATAGTCCAGCAGTAATCA
Source organism: Lactuca serriola (assembly GCF_051521515.1). NCBI lineage: Eukaryota > Viridiplantae > Streptophyta > Magnoliopsida > Asterales > Asteraceae > Lactuca > Lactuca serriola. The sequence continues at coordinate 115,474,738 of NC_136414.1, read as the reverse complement.
CCATTCACAAGAATATCACTCACTTTAGATAGCTCATTGAATCCCCTACTAGTCCATCCTCTTCTAGGGAAAATCATACTTAAAATACAAATTGGGTGCCACCAATCATGCCACAGGGATGTATTTTCACCAGTACTATACTCGCAACAACATAAGGTCTTAAGATTTTCCAAGTAATAAGAAATCTCTTCCAAGTCCATTTCATACTATCTTTTAGTAAAATGTCCCAAAAATTCCTTTTCTTAATATGAAACTGATAAACCCATCTCACCCATAAGGATTTATGATTATTCATGATATTTCAAACATGCTTAGCTAACAAAACATCATTCCACATTTTTAAATCTTTCAACCCTAAACCACCAAAACATTTTGGTTTACACCCCTCTTTCCAGCTAACTTTAGCTGAATCACCCCCACACCACAAGTAACCACGAAAAAAAAATTCAATCTCCTTAATGGTACTCACTGGAATCTTAAAAACCGATGCCCAGTAAATACACATGGAATTCAAAACTGACATAATAAGTTGAAGTCTACCAGCATACGATAGAGTTTTAAACTTCCAACTTAAAATTATGAATTTGAATCTATCCACCAACCATTTACAATCTCTAATAAACAGTTTATTAACAAATAAAGGAACTCCTTAATATCTAAAAGGAAATTTACCAACCTCAGATGGCAAAATACCAATCAGTGAATTCCTCAACTCCGGCTTAACACAACTAAAAAAGATTTGACTTTTTGTCATACTAGCATTAAGACCCGAGACATCCCTGAACAAATCCAACGATTTTTTAACAACTCTAGCAGATCTAATTTGTCCACTGCAAAACACCAACAAATCATCAGCAAAGCATATATGAGTAATTTTTTGGAATCTGCACTTGCTATGATATTTGAACCCAGAGCATTCTTCAATGTTTCTTTTGATAATCAGATTGAATACTTCCATGACGAGAGTGAACAAGTAAGGCGATAAAGGATCCCCCTGACGCAATCCCCTTTTTCCCTTCAAAGAACCCATTATCCTCACCATTCACACTAATCATAAACCAAGGCGAAGACACACACATCATTATCCACTTGATCATAACTGGATGAAATCCAAACCTATTCAACGCCTTCTCAAGGAACCTCCAATTCACAATGTCATAAGCTTTTTGGATATCGATTTTCAACGTACAATTAGGAGTCCCAACCTTCTTATTATATCCCACCATTAATTCCTGAGCAGGCAAAATATTATCCAATATCGATCTCCCGAGAATAAAAGCCGACTGATTATAATCAACAATGGAACCCAAACTACCTCTAATCCGATTCACAAGAACCTTACTAATACAGTTGTAAATCATATTACAACACGCAATTGGAAGGTAAACTGTGACTTTTCTAGGGCAGTCCACTTTCGGAATCAAAATAATTCTGGTAGCATTAACACATCTAGCCATTTTCCCATTCCAAAGCACTTCTCTCACAACTTTGCACACCTCCGGCCCAACAACAACCAAGAAGCTTTAAAATATTTCAAAGAAAAACCATCCGGTCCAGGAGCCCGGTTATCACTGATCTCAAACATAGTCACTTTAACTTCTTCATCTATAACCATTCTAATCATATCAATAGCAGCCCTCTGATCTAATCGATTGCGAAAAAGATCATCATCAAGTTTATTCAAATCCACATAATGTTCAGTGCCCAAAAAAGCTTTTAAATGATCCAAAAATCTATCTTTCATAGCTTTACCCCGAACCCATCTCCCCTCTTCATCCATAACCAAAGAAATACGATTTTTATTCAATTGACATTTAACAGTTTTGTGGAAAAAACTAGTGTTCTTATCCCCCTCTTTAAGCCATTTAATCTTAGATCTTTGGAGCAACATTTTCTCTTCATCTTCACAAACCTCCATAAATTCCAAAAGCATCCTAGCATGCTCCTCTCTTAACTCAACATTATAGGGATCTTTATCAACTTCAACTTGTTTAGCATTTAAGAAAATCCTTAAATCATGCAAACTCTTCCCATAACACTTATAGAAATTATACAACTTACGGCAAGGGTTCTTCAACAACTTGAGCTTCTGAGTAACTTCGAATAAAAAAAACCACCCTCTATGTTATTATCCCATACTTCCTTAACAATAGGCATAAAAACCTTTTTATCCAAAATGAAGTTAACAAATTTAAATGGATGATTGATTCTAGATAACTTCAAAGGGATATTCAGAATAGCCGGACTATGATCTAAAATTCTGTAAGGTTTAAACACAGCATGCGCCAAAGGAAAATCCTCAATGAATTTAACATTAGCCATAAATCTATCCAATTTCTTCAACATATCATTTACTCCTTTAGGCGAGTTAGACCAAGTAAATTGAAGCCCCAAAAAATTAATGTCCTCAACTTCAATCTGATTTATGCACTCCAAAAAATCAACAACGGCTTCAGGCACTTTTGAAGAACTAACAATGCACTCTAAAAGTTTCATAGCAACATTGAAATACCCTAATAAAGCCCAAGAATTATTATTAACAACAACTCTATGTTTATCCAAATTCTTCCATAAAGATTTTCTATCTATGTACTGGGAAGCAGCATAAACAAAAGAAATATAAAACTCACAATTCAATTCTAAAAATCTAACAAGACAGTGAACAACCTGATCCGATTGGCTTAACACCATCATATCAAACAAATTAGAATCCCAACCAATAATAATTGTCGCTCCAGATCTGCAAATCGAGCAATTAGAAACCCAATTCCAATTACCAAAAACTCTAGAAAAGACGCTGGCCAGATTCACATTACTCACATGTGACTCTAAAATGGCACATAAACCAAGCTTATTCCCTTTAATCACCTCAATCACCTCATTTTGTTTAATCTTTTTATTCAATCCCCTAATATTCCAAGCACCAATATTCATCATTATATAACTTTAGAAATATTAGCATTAACCTCCTCTAATGCTTGAGATATAACCCCCTCTTTTTTTATTCACCTTTCCACTATTCTTTACCATATTTTGGTTCAACTCAGCAGAAATCTGAGTAGGATTACTAGGACTATTTATTGAACTATCATAAATAGTTATGTTCCCCTGCCCCACAATCTTGACATCCTCCTCCATTCTTGCAACAAAATCTTCCACAATCGAGCCTAACACTTCAAAACTATTCTTGCAAGTATCCATATTACTAACTCCATACTTCACTGCATTTCCTCCCTTCAGAATCTCCTTGCTTCCTTTAAATTCTTATCCAAATTAGAATTATCTATTTTACCCTTCACATTAACTTCTTGAACTGTACTAACTTTCTCCATACTATTAGCAGCTTCAAAAGCTTGATTCTTCTCCTTATTCCAATGACTGACACCACGGTTTACCCAATTCCTATTTTTCCCTTGCCCATTGTCTCCTTTATAACCTCCTCTGCCCCTATAATTATTTCCAAACCTTGTATTCCCATTCCTATCCCCATTACCCTATAATTATTCCAAACCTCATCTGCCCCTATAATTAATTTTAGAAACATCAGTGAAACCCTCTTCATCCATAACATTTATACCTTTACTATCCCTTTTGTTATCAATCTTTTCCCCTTCCTTAGGCATATTACCAACATTAATAACTGCAACACAAATTTTGTCCTCATGCCCAAAAAATTGCAATGAGAACACCTTGAGGGTTTCCAATCATATTCCACAGAAAAAGATTGGATGACTGCTGTATTGGTAACAAAATCCCACGTGCTTATATCAATAATATTCTTCCAGCCCTTCTCAACTGACATTTCAATAAGAATTTTAGCATAAGCATTACGCCCCTTATGATCCACACACATCTCTTTAGTAAAAGAGTCAAAAGCTAGGGGTATTCCCAACTTGTGACAACCCGAAATTTTCCATTCAAATCAAACCACATCAATCCAATGGAAGTAGAGCAGTTTCAGTGAAAATTCAGACTTATGGAATAAGTTTGGCAGTTTTAGGGTTTTACACCTAAGGAGTTATTAGGAGAGTGGGCGCACTAGGATTTTGTGCAACACTGTAATTCCATTACTCTAGGTCATTAGAATCCATTCCGAGAATATAAATATTTTCTGCCAAAAATCTCTTGACTATAAATAGAATTCTGAACCAAATTGGTTCATTATTTGATTTCCATTTAGAGAAAAGCCAAATACTCTCTCACGGATCTTCGGGTTTTCATCCCAGATTGTGAGTCTACTTCCCTAAATGTGTTTTAATACTTGTTATATGCTTTATAACATTGTTTGCATGTCCAAAACACAAGATCCGAGAGTTTACCGCCTAAGAACGTTCTTGGGGAGTAAACTCCAAAATCAAGCCTAAAGGCCACCTAGTCCCATTTCCGTGTTAGGCATCTAACTAAGGACTTAGTGTATGATCATTAGAGGCTAGAAACAAATCAAAAGCAAGTAGTTTGAGGAGTTTACGGCCAAGGAACCACCTCTTGGGTCGTAAACTCCAAGTAAAGGGCACAAATGAGTGCCTAGTGATCCTTTAGCCTTAGAACAAGAACCTAGAAGCCTTAAGAAAGTGTTTTAGACCAACAAAACAATTAGAAACCAACTTTGGAAGGGAGTTTACGGCCAAGATGCTCCTCAGGCCGTAAACTCCAAGATTAAGTGCCAAAACCACTTCAAACTCTTCCTAAGGCTTAGTCTTCATTTTTGGCTAGTACCTTAATGTGTTTAGGACCTAGAAAAATCATGAAAAGGATAAATGTTGAAGAGTTTACGGCCAAGAGTATTTCTTGGGCCGTAAACTCCTTTAATGGGGTCAAAGGACACCCTAGACACTTCCTTAGGCCAAGAGACTTTTAGGGCAAGTACCTAGATGAGTTTTGGGCTAGTTAAAATTCTTAGAATCGCATGTGTGAGGGAGTTTACGGCCCAAAGAGTTCTATGGCCGTAAACTCCATCAAATGGTCCCATTTAGTGCCATAAATCTTCCTTAAGCCAATGGTTGAAGCCTAGACTTGTTCCTAGAAATGTTAGAGACTTGAAAGGACAATAAGAACCCTCCCAAGGGAGTTTACGGCCGTAAACTCCAAGGGAAAAGGGTCTTTGGGTCGTAAACTCCCCAAAGGAGTCAATGTGGTGCCCAAACACTTGTATAGCCTTGAAACAATTCCCCTCTAAGGTTGTAGTACTTCTAAACTCCATTTCATGACTTGTTTGAGAGTTTATGGCCAGGAGCTTACTCCCCTGGGCCGTAAACTCTAATGAATATGGTCTTTTGACCTTAAACTTCCATTAGGGGCATTGCACTTCTTTGTTGCAACCCATTAGCCTCCTAGCACTTGACCAAAAGTGTTGTCCTCGCGCTTAAATGTTATTACTTGTATAATTAGTGTTATAATCACTAATTATTTATATACATATGTTTCATATGTAATTAGGATCATTGTGTGTGTCTAAGTCTTCACTTGACACCAAGCACTTGTCCGATCCTTCCGTACGATAACAGCCCGTTCAATTCCAGTCCCATACTGCAGGTGAGTTCATACCCCTTAACTAATGTTTTAAACTGTTTTAAATGTTTTATGGGGGGGATACAAGTAGAATCATGCTACTTTTTATGTCAATCACATGTGATTAGTAAGTAGGATTATATTACTTATTACATCAATCACATGTGATTAATATACAGCATTCAAAAGATTTGGCTACTTATTAGCCGTTTTACCAAATAGTTTCCTTCAAATGATTTTTATAAACATTTTATATGTTTTAAACTACTTATTACACTGTACATCTTACTCTGTACATTGCCTTTCAAACTTATTTACAACTGTGTTTCAAACGATGTTTTCCTTATACTCAAAACTGTTTTATCATACTTATGCCTTTAAATTGTTTTATAGATTGACATCAAGTCGATCATACCTTAAAGTAATATTTCTGTTTCAAATGTTTTACCAAACTTATTTATGCTTTTATATTATAAATTGCATGCCTCTATATGTATAGTTATATAAGAAATGTTTAAAAGACTTAGGAAGACTATCCACCCTATTTCCTTTTCGCGCCTTGAGATGTGGTCTGGTGGGACATTGGGTATTCGTCCGAAGGTCGTTTAAAGATTTGTTATATATCATGTGTACATATAAAGTCATAAAAGGTCTTTCCAATTCATCCTATGCCCTTGGGTAGCAAGGGTATACATCCACGTCCATTCGTACCACTTAGATTACTAGTAAGCTACCATATGGGTAGTTCACGAAGATACTAGAACCATTACTAGAACGCGATATCATACAATGAGTCAGTTCATTCATGAGTCAATACTTTCTAGAACATTACTGTACATTACATATACATCTATACTAGGACGAGAACATATACAATTATACTAGAATGCTTACATTACTATACTTGCTAGATAGAGAGAACACACATTACAGCTAGCACACATAGAACATTACAGCTCATTACATTGCTATACTTGGTAGAACAGTCCATTACATTATAGCTAGAACAGTACACTACATTTACATATACGAGAATACGTCGATTACTATGATTTAAATCGGAGCATGACTTAAAACCTCGTGAATTGAGTTGTGGCCAGAGTCTCTTGAAGGGGGAGCGTTGAGTTTGCGTATAGATTCTATAATGAATTGACTATCCTACGACTTGCTGCTAGCTACAGCCGGACCTGCAAGTCTGCGAGTCCCAAACGTCATACATTGATTTCGACCATCCTTATGTCGATATAATCAGTCCATAGTATGAGTTTGTGTATAGATCTATGTTGGATTGACAATCCTACACCTTGCTGCTAGCTACTGCCGGACCTGCAGGTCTGCGGGTGCCAAACGTCATTTCTTTATTACGACCATTCATTATGTCATTGTTACTAGTCGATAGTATGGCGCAATTTATCACGTAATGCCTTTGCCCAAGATCCGGCCTGAGGTAGTTAGTACGGTAGTAGTCCTTTTAGAGCTACGTTTAGTACTACGTTAATTTTTCCAGTACATATTTTAGTGATAACCTCACTTAAACAAAGTTGTACAAACTATATTTTTGGTTAATTATAGTTATACTTTGGAAAAATACTTACTCTTACAAGAGACACACACACAGAGAATAGTTAAGTCTTGGTAGAAGACTCCTTTTGTTACTAATAGGAATCATAGGGATTTCTAGGGATTTTCAAACATTTACAGTTGAGCTACAAACATTTTCATACTTATACTAGCTTTCTTTCAAAGTAATGTCAAGTCTTAGAAATTATAAGTTTTCACAAATTAAGACACATTAATACTTATGATCTCACCAGCTTTATAGCTGATACTCGCTTTCAAAATTACTTGTATTCTCAGGTCATCATAGACAGGTACCGATGCAAGGAGAAAGGAAGATGAAGCTTATTCAAGACTTATCTTTCATTTTGATTTATGCTTTAGTGTTTATCAAAATTTGACAGAATACAATTGTATAATAATTATTTTATTAATGCAATGGATGATGTTGTTGCTTGTTTACTACTTTACATTGTTGTTGATATTATACATGACGTCCTCCGCCCCAGAACGTTTCCGCCGTTCTTGGTTTTGGGGTGTGACACAACTTACTAGCAACTATACAAAGATTCTCCCCATTCCATACTTCCAATGGTAGATCATAGATCTTAACCCACACAGGAACCTTATTATGACTATTTTTGGTTAGAGTAAGTCCCAGTCTCCACATTTGAACAAATAAAGGAATTTTATCAAATAAAATCCATGGACTTCCTTCCAATATGCTCTGCAACCCAACTTCATCACCAAACTTAAAGAAGAAAAAAATCCTTACTATTCATAAACATTTATTCCAATCCAAAGTTCTTCCACATTCTCTTAACCTCCTTTTGGACAGCCGGATAAGAGATACGTTTATCAATCAAATATCCATACAAAGTATTAGAGTATGGTATGCCTGCCTTCTTTAGATTCTCAATTGGAATAATCACCGGCTCATCATCTTTACCAACAACCTGGGGAATATACTTCACATCAATTTTACCTTTATGAACGTTTCCTTTTAACACCCCTACATAAGAATTCACTTGATTCTCAACCCTAGAATCAATAAGTTCCTTCTGTAAACCATTCTTCCCTTCAATAAAACCCTTATTACTTTTCCTTCCATCACCCAGCAATGAAGGAGCCAAGTTAATACTATTGATAACCGTTCCCATATTCAACATGTCAACAAAATCATTATTCTCTTTTCCAATATCCTTCCCATCAGCAATGATGTCACACCCCCAAACCAAGGATGGCGGAAACGTCCAGGGGTGGAGGACTTCATGTTCAGTATCACAACAATATGTATAATAGTGCTCAAAGTAAATACAACCATCATAAATATAATTGAAAAAGTTACACCAAAGTATTTGTTTACATGTTTCAAAATCAATTACAATATGATGACAAAAATAAATTGTTGACGGTTTAACGTCCCATCCTCAAAGCGCTGAAGTTTTCCTGTTTCACTGATTCCCTGAGAATACAAGTAGTTTTGAAAAGTGTCAACAATTAAGTTGGTGAGTTCATAAGAGTTTTGTTTGGAGTAGAAACCGTTTTCCTCTTTTAAAATCGATAGAGTTTGATCTCCAGAAAATCCAATATTTTCTTAATTAAGTGTATACAGAATAATCCTATATGATGCGTTGATGTATTCTAGATTTACCCGTAGATTTCCCCTATAATTTTCCAGCATATATAAGTTATATAAGATTTAGGTTAGATAAAACGTCGAGTATAATGGGTCCGCCCTAGGTCCACAACCAAACAAGGAACAGGAGATGAGGCGGGCACCACTAATTCCAAGCCAATCCAGACTAAATTCTTGTATGACTCAAGCATATACGCTCAACGATTATAGTTGAAGTCTAACCATATGAAAATCTATTGTGAATATAACCTATACATATCATAGTTCACCGGGGAGTAATAGGGATTAGGGAACCTGAACTATGCATATGAATAGCTTATCAAAAGTGGTGGTGATGGTGAGTGTAACCTATACATATCATAGTTCACCGGGGAGTGATAGGGATTAGTGAACCTGAACTATGCATATGAATAGCTTATCAAAAGTGGTGGTGATGGTGAGTGTAACCTATACATATCATAGTTCACCGGGGAGTGATAGGGATTAGGGAACCTGAACTATGCATATGAATAGCTTATCAAAGGTGGTGGTGATGGTGAGTGTAACCTATACATATCATAGTTCACCGGGGAGTGATAGGGATTAGTGAACCTGAACTATGCATATGAATAGTTTATCAAAAGTGGTGGTGATGGTGAGTGTAACCTATACATATCATAGTTCACCGGGGAGTGATAGGGATTAGGGAACCTGAACTATGCATATGAATAGCTTATCAAAGTGGTGATGATGGTGAGTTCCTTTCTTGTAATTAAGTTCCTAGGGTAGATGAAACATAAACTATACCTATTATAGTTTATTACTTTGTTTGTAATATGTATTTACCATAACTATACCGATTATAACTAACGCGTTCGTTTGTGGGGGTATAATGGCTTAACTATACTTGTTATAGATTATCTTAATCGTCCATAGCGGCAATAACTCTTTTGTAAGTGTAAGACCTTTAATATTGTGTTTGTTATATGAATAACCCTAAACTATGCCTATTATAGTCCATCGATGGATTTCGTGGGAAATGAGCATAGGCCTTACTTGTCATAATTTATCAATGTTTATATTTTAATGGATATAGCCTCGTAATATCGTATATATATATATATATATATATATATATATATATATATATATATATATATATATATATTTGTCATACTTGTGAAGGTGTAAATCCATTTGTTTTCTGATGTATGTCTATGTAAGAATACAAAATTTGTCATATATTGCAACTACACATAATCACATAACTATGTATACCTTGCTCAACATGTTACAAGGTGAAATGAAATTTATTGTGTTTTTCTGTTAATAACATTTTTTGTAACTGTTATTGGAAAAATTGTAGAAAAATCATAAAATGTCCAAATCAGGTTCTGTAACTTCTGAGAGTTTGGAAAATGAGTCTAGTTTGTTCATAATTTTTATTATAATTTTTAATGACCTCTAACTTGGGTGAAAAAGTCCATAATCACTGACTGGTCCGGATTGATGTTTGAAATGATAGGCAGTTTTGTAAAAATCACCATAAATTGTAGAAAAATCGTATGGAGATGTGCAAGTAGTCATTTTAAAGCTGAGAAGTGGAACTACATGAACCTAAAACAGTTTTTAAAACAAAAATATTTAAGATGTCCAAAACAGTCCGTGAATGGAGTGAAACTTTTCTGATGAAAGCTGTTAGAAAAATGTAGTTATGTTTTAAGTATTTTAACTTGTATTCCCCCCCTAAAAACTTGAGAAAACGTGAAAATATAGGGGTATGAACTCACCTTAAGTGTTTTCAGTAGGTAAGTGTTGAAGAAGAGAAGTGTTCAACCCAAGAACACTTGAAGAATCACTTGAAGATTCGAAGCTCTAACACAAATATATTGGAGTTTGTGTAAGATATCCATGATTTGAGTGGAAATAATTGAGATAATCATAAAGAGAATGGATTATGCTTACCAAATGTGGAGGAAAGACTCAAGATCAGCCCTTGAATCTCGAATTTCTAGAGAGAGAAAGTGAGAGAGAAAAGAGTTTGATCTTCTTGTGAAATGAGAGCAAATGAGAGAAAATGAGGAGAGAGGATGATTATCCAGCTCTCAAAAACGTGGGGATGGCTTGTGAGGGAGGTAAAAGGTACAAGGTATGGTGGAAAGGAGTGTGGGTGGTCATGGAGTGGGTATGGGGGTTGCTTGCGTCATAAAATAAGGTAAAGTCAACACTCTACCTTTGTACTTTACCTACTCTTATTTGGATAAAGTTTTATCCTTAAAATGTGATTAAATCATTAATTTAGGGGTTTTATAATTTAAAATAAAGTTTTGGGTGAAAATCTCATGTTAAAATAATTAAAAACGGGCTTAAAACGCAAAATTACTCGAAAACGGGTGAAAAATGAACTTTCCAGCGAGACCCTTCGGATCTCGGCCGAGGTTCGGTCAGGGGAGGTGCTAGTCTCGGAAGCGAAGGCGCGAGCCAGGAGAAGGAGCGAAGGCGGGGTTCGTCCGAAGGCTCGGTCCGATGAGGAGTCAGATGCGAAAGTCAGGGGGTTCGGTCCGAAGTGAGGCTAGAACCGAAGGGACTGTTGTGAACAGTAATGAACAGTACTTTCGGTTCGGATTTTCCCTTCTATGCGAGGTTCGGTTCGGACCTTCCTTCTTTGCGTGGTTCGGTTCGGATGAACAGTAGTCTCGGTTCGGCTCATCAGTCAACACCTCGGTTCGGATAATGAACAGTACTCTCGGTTCGGACCCTCATGAATAGTGCTTTCGGTTTGGAGGGTTCGTTTCCTTAAGTCTGTTTTTCGCGTAGACTTCCGTTCTTGGGCTATTTTCGCCAAATTCGGGGGTCGGAATGCCCCGAGTGATTATAGAAAGTTGGGGAGCGATTTCGAGAGAGATTTGAGAGAGATTCCACATACTCAGAGAGATTTGGGAGAGATTTGACATACTTGGAGAGGTTTCTCATACAAAGAGATATGTGGGAGAGATTTCACATACTTAGAGAGATTTGGGAGAGATTTGACATCCTTGGAGAGATTTCACATACAAAGAGATATGTGGGAGAGATTTCACATACTTAGAGAGATTTGGGAGAGATTTGACATTTTTGGAGAGATTTCACATACAAAGAGATATGTGGGAGAGATTTCACATACTTAGAGAGATTTGGGAGAGATTTGACATTCTTGGAGAGATTTCACATACTTAGAGAGATTTGGGAGAGATTTGACATTCTTGGAGAGATTTCACATACTTAGAGAGATTTGGGAGAGATTTGACATTCTTGGAGAGATTTCACATACAAAGAGATATGTGGGAGAGATTTCACATACTTAGAGAGATTTGGGAGAGATTTGACATTCTTGGAGAGATTTCACATACAAAGAGATATGTGGGAGAGATTTCTCATACTTAGAGAGATTTGGGAGAGATTTGACATAAGAAGAGATAGAGTGAAAACGATTGAGAGAGGTTTCATGGGTGTCCTTTTTGAGTGTCCGGCTATGCACTGCAAGGTCCGTAAATCCTGTTACGCCTTGTTTAAGGATCTTGCATACTCCCGATGAGTATGCGACATTGTTTTATCGGTTTGGCTTGCCACGTACCTCAGTTTTAGGTTAAGGAGATCTAGGTGTACACACTTTTTGATTTTAGGATCCCTCGTTAGAATAAAGAGTCGCTTAGGAGTTTCTTATCATAAGCTCTAGCACTTACGGCAAGATGAGTGGATCGGTTTGAGTTGTTGACTTTCGCTGACTTTGACTTGACTGAAAATTGACGGTTGTCACAAATGATTTCCTCCTCTTCGCTAGATTCATCCGCTGACTCCACAATAACACTACCATTTTCATTCTAATTAGATTGTTTATTTAAGTAAAACAGATCATCCTCCATTTCCCCATTCACACCCTTTTGCATCTCCTTCTGCTTATCATCATCATCCTTCAATTTACTAAGAAATTGGAACCCAATACCAGGAATAAATTCTTCACTATTCTTCATATTCTCTTCCAAATCATTCTTCTTACCCTTATCTATCCCATACACCCTAGATTCCTCAACATGACTCTTAACATAATCAGGAAATAAGATATTAGGATCAACAACAGCAGAAATAGAAGGATTCGACATAATCATCTGATTAGTAACTTGATTTAACTCCGAATTAGGACTTAACAACATCTCATCGGCCTTAGAACCATTCCAATTTTTCAATAGAGAAGAAGTATTACCTGAAGGGATCGAAATATCACAGATATCAGCCACCTTCAAATCATTAGTAACACCATCTGTGAGATCCTTCACAATAACATGCTCACGAGTCACAACTAAACTCGCATCTGATTCACAAGCAGATACTGAATCCGATTCACACTCAGTATCCTCCGCCGAGTCTTCCTCTTCATAATATTCGATCGCATCCATTGGGGTACAATCCTTATTTCCTTTACACCTTGATTTTCTTTCAACATAGACCTTACCTTTGGATTTCCATTCAAATTTACCAATTCCTATAGCCACAACACCCGATACACTTGGTTTCCTTCTAGATCTGTAAATGGTAGCCGATGATTGCTAAACCACTCTAGGCGGTACCACCTCACTCAAGTCAACTTCCATCTTAACATATCGAACACCAGCACTCTTATCAGGAGGATTTACTTTCACATCCTTCAATCGATTTTTCTTAGAAGAAGCACCCATCACTACACCAAAAATGAGATGAGGAAAACACAACTATGATGAACAGAGGGTCACCGGAAAAGCAACACCGGCAAATCACAAACTAGATCGTGCATAACTCACATAGGGAGTTAACAACCTTTCAAGTTTATGAGAAAATTCTTCTATAAAAAGGCGTTTTATCTATCCAAAACTACATACTCTCAGTCTTGGGATTTAAGACTACACAACTTTGTATAAGGAAAATATTGGATTTCCTTTGGATACACATTACCATTATAAACAAAATATAAGTTTAAATCAGACACATACCCTCGGTCTTGGGATTTAAGACTACATAACTTTTTATAAGGAAAATAAAGGATTTTTCTTGAAGTATACATTACAAAGTACCAGGTTTACACATAATGGTTTTTATGATATTAAAACTGCATTTCATCTAGAATTTTTAGACTTCAGCTACAATTGCTAAGTGTACATGTTATATTTATGTATGAATTTAGTCGCAATTGACTTGGAATTTGTGGGCCCGCCTTACTTCAGGTTCCTTGTTTGGTTGTGGACCTAGGGCAGACCCATTATATTCGACAGTTTATTTAACTTAAATTTTATATAACTTATATACATTGGGTGATTATAGAAGGAATCTACGGGTATTTCTAGGGTACATTATTGTGTAACATAGGAGCTTTCATTTCATACATAATAAAGGAAATATTGAATTTTTTGGAATTATACTCTATCACTTTTAAAAGGAAAACGACTTCTTTCTCAAATAAAACTCTTATGAACTCACCAACTTAATTGCTGACACTTTTTCGAAACTACTTGTATTCTCAGGAAATCAATGAACCAGGTAAACAACCACTTTTTAGGATGGGACGCTCAGACGTCAAACATTTCATTTTTTCAGCATAATGTAATTGATTTCGAAACATGTGTACACATACTACGATGTAAATTTTTCAATTATATTTATGGTGGTTGTATTTACCAAGATTGTAGAACTTGTTACTCGGTACCTGTTCGGCCGACTACTGAGTAGCGAGTACTCGGGGAGTACTCGGATTTATAAATTTATGTAGAAATATTTTTAGGCAAATTATATATGTCAAAATCATAAGATAAAATTATAAGTTGATTGAAATATATAACAAAATTGGATATATGTGAATACACAAAAAATTGAAAACACATAATGGTCTTACTTTGTGAATAATTACTGAAAATTTAAGATATATATGTAGTATAATCACATGTGTGTGTGTTAAATAATAAATCATTACGTATATTATACACATTAATCACCAAATTGACCGAATTTCACAACACTACTCAGTTCGTATGGGGTCGATCGGGGAGTACTCGGGATTATGAAACTCGCCTTGGCAAGGGTGGAGTAGCAAGTACTCGGAGGAGTAATCGGCCAACTCGGCGAGTTTTACAACACTGTTATTTACTTTGAGCACTCTTATACTCGTTGTTATGATACTACACATGAAGTCCGCCACCCCCGGACGTTTCCGCTATCCTTAGTTTTGGGGGTGAGACAATCCTTGACTTGAAAGCTTAGTGCCTCAAATGTTGCACCTCTAATGGTTCACAAACACCACTAGCAAAAGGATGAGAGGAGAGAAGAGAGAATTCTTTAGAATTTCGGCTAGGGTTTGTAGAAAGCAATGCAATCGCCAAAATCCCTGAGTGGTGGGGTCTTTATATAGTTATGGGCTGCTAGGGTTTGTTGGAGGAAACCCTAATTTCCTGCTTAAGGCTTAAGCAGCCCATGGACCCTTATTAAGGAGCCTTGTACGAAATCTATAGGGACTTCTTATAGTTTTCGTCCACTCCATTCTAAGGAGTCCAACAACCTACTTTGATAACTATCAATGATTTGCAAAACAATCCTTGTTCTTTTAATCAGTTCCTTTAATCCCAAAATTAATTCCAAATTAATTTCTGATTAAATACTAATTAAATGACATGATTTATAATTATTATATTATTTTCATAATACATTAATAAATCAATTTATTATTCCAAATAATAAATTCAACCTGTCTCTCCAAAAGTCATCCTGTCAATTTGCTAGGGTGAAGGCAACATAAATGGACCATGTTACTATAAAATCAAGTACACACCAATTATAATTATGGGATTAGACACCAAATTTAACAATAACTCCATTTTTTTCTCAAAAATCTTCATCGTCAAGAGTTAATACTAAAGTAAAACCGAAAATCCTCCATTCTCCCTTCATTTTTCCTTCATTTCATTAAGATTTTCATGCACATCTTCTTCTCTACCCCTTTCTAATGAAAAATCATGAACACAAACACACACATATGGTTTTGATGATTATAGTGGTAGGATTTTAACGAAAATCAACATGTATGTTGTTTGATGTTAAAATCCAATGACCAAAACCTTTGTTAAACCCAAAAACTTAAGTTTTTACAAGTTTTAATGTTCATCAAACACATGAATTCAAGTTTTTCATTTAGAAACATCGGTTTAAACATAATAAGTTTAAGCGTGATCTTCAAATCATGATGCATGTGATGAACATCAAGCTTAAAGGCTTGATGATCAAAGTACATCGTTAAAATGTTTATAAAGGAGTTATTCACAAACAAATATCTAAAACACCTTTACTGCCGAAATCTGATTTTTCCGAGAATCCAAACAATTTTTTTTCTTCAGAAAATAACTTATTTTTCTCAAATTATTGTAATTTTGTAAGAAAATAGAGCAATAACTCATATAAAATACTTTTTTATAAATCTAAAATAAATTCGTGGATGACCCATAAATCAAATAAACATCTCCAATGAATTTTGAATAATTTTCGTGACTGTTTGCTATGATTTTTAATTTTCTTTATGTATAACTTAAATAAATAAGAAAACTCAAGTTATGTGATATGAAGTGAGATATAAGATCTTTCACAACTTCTATATGTTCCATAACACTCAGATAAACACTTTGAGAATTTTTCATAACTTATTTCTATTTTCCATGATTTTTGTGTATTAAATGGAATAAATCGGGGAAAAATAGTTACAATTTCCCATAAATCATCAACATTTTCCAGGACCTCTTCTGTTACAGTAGGATAATAAATAAAAATTCTAGCGATTTTGACCGACTATTTACTATTTATTTCAAATTTCTTGGCATTTAAAACATCTAAAATCATAAAAATGGGTTTTATAGCTTACAAAGTTAATTGTTTAATTTCCCTAGCTTCAACATACTTTAAATAAATTACCCAAAAGTTCAAGGATTTATTTCAATTGTTTTCTATTTATTTATGTTTTTCTATGATTGAACACCCATAAATCAAAAAATTAGACACCACTATATAAAAACCATTTTTGATAATTTTCCCAACTTACATACATTATATACCATTTGTGCTAAATATTGGCAATTGTTCCGAACTGGTTGTAATTTTTCTTGAATTTGTATTGATTCAAATAGTTAGTTAAAGGAAAAATATTTATTCATATCTAAAATTCATGAAATATTTTCTGGAAGTCTTTGACTACAATTGGAACACAAATAAAAAGTTTTGTTATTTTTAATTTCTATTTTCTATTCAATTAGAATTTCTTGGTGTAAAACATAATTAAATTACAAAAACCAGGTTTTATTGATCAAAATTGTCATTTAATATTTTTCCTAGTTTAAATATACTTAGAAACAGTTACACAAAAGTTCTAAGAATTTTTCATGATCATTTACTATTTTTCCATGATTTTGTTCTTATTCAAGGAATTAAAATGGTGAAAAATGGTTAGGAAAATAAAAAAAATCAATAAAATTTATCTTAAGATCTTTGAATTCAGTTAAAACTGAAATACAAACTTTAGGAAATTTTAGATCTTAATTGATTTAGTTTTTGAGTATTTAATCATTCGATCACCTCCTAAAATATTAGATTTTAACATTTCAATATTGAGAATTTCCACTTGAATTTGTTATATAATAAATTGATTCATGGAAATCTAAATTTCATAGAAAAGTGTTTGTAACTTATAAATATCAAAATTTTGACTCATTATTGACAAAATTCTATTGTATTAGATAAAATATACTAGTATTATATTTCGATTAAAGACTCACTTGTCTACACCATTATTTTAGGACATCGGTAGTGGTACGAGCGGAATTTAGTTTAAGGAATCGTTTGCATCATCACAAAATAGGTTGTGAGTATTCACAACCCCTATTTTTGCTTTTTATGTTTTAGGATGGAAAAACATGTCCAAAAACTATTTATTGTTCGTTGTATTTAATTTGACTAGTATCACACTTGGTTGTTATTAGGTGGTACACAACTCCTAACTCACACACTCATGAAGTGCATATTACCATATTTCTCCCTATGTTAGCGATAGACATAGTATTCAAGACGACACTCAGTCTTTAGGCTTGGGTTGTGAACTCATGGTTTGTTCATTATGCACATACGGACTTTGTTTCTCTTGTTAGAAAAAAACCTTATTTTTCAGGATAACGGTGCACTTTGTTTTTCATGTTAGCAATAGATTTTGTTTCTCTTGTTGGAAACGAACTTTATATTTCATGATAACAATGAACTTTGTTTTTCATGTTAGCAACAAACTTTGTTTCCCTGGTTGGAAACAAACTTTATTTTTTCATGATAACAATGAACTATGTTTTTTCATTTTAGCAACGTACTTTGTTTCTCTTATTGGAAACAAAATTTATTTTTCATGATAACAACAGACTTTGTTTCTCATGTTAGCAACAAAGTTTGTTATGTAATCCTGTTTTCTCATTTTAGCAACGAACTATACTTTATGGAAACTTTTATTAATATATTGATTTTTATGATTTGAACTATATTATGCTATATACATGTGAACTCACCAACTATTTTGATATTTGACCGCTCATTTTACATGCTTTTTCAGAGATCATCTAGTAAATGGCACATAGAGAAACAACACTTGTAGAAGCATTATTCATGTGTTATTTTTCGATTGTATTGTAATTTTTTAAATTATTCAAAATTTATTGTGATTTTTAAAGACTTTTAATGTTATGGTTGGTGTTGTCTTTTAACTTTTGTTATGAGACCATTTGTACTGTCATGCCCAATGTTTCCGCTTTAGCGGGGCGTGCCACCAAAACTCCTTCATTAAGAAACAATTGGCTTCTACCTTTATTGGACTTCTTTTTGTATGTAACATTCATAGCTTCGATGTGTTCACGTACTTGTTGGTGTAACTTTATCGTTGACTTCAACTTGGCTTCGACATCTTTATGCACCAACTCCCCTTTTGGTAAAGGTATAAATCCAATGCACATAAGGATTAACACCATACACAATTTCAAATGGCGAATGACCAGTAGCAAAAGTATGTAACCTATTATAGGAAAACTCATCTTCATCTAACTTGACATCCCAATCTTTTTGTGTTTTGCTGACCAACCCCTCAATAATTTTCCCAAGGTCCTATTTGTCACTTCCTTTTATCCACCGGTTTATGGATGAGAAGTGTTGAATAACAAC
Source organism: Lactuca serriola (assembly GCF_051521515.1). NCBI lineage: Eukaryota > Viridiplantae > Streptophyta > Magnoliopsida > Asterales > Asteraceae > Lactuca > Lactuca serriola. The sequence continues at coordinate 115,455,822 of NC_136414.1, read as the reverse complement.
TTAGTCCCCCCACTTTTCTCCATAAAGTATTCCAAAAATAACTCAAGAATTTAGAGCTACAGTCTGAAACAATCTTTTTGGGAACTTCATACAAAAGAACCACCTCCTTCAAAATACAAATTAACCACCATGCTTGCATGTCCGTCTTGTGATGTCACACCCCGCTAAAGCGGAAACGCAAGATATGACAGCGATAACGGTTTCATTGCAAAAGTTAAAGATACATCACCATAGCAGTATTTAAAAGTTTACAACCCATAGCTTAAAAAGAAACAAGGTACAAGTTTTCCAAAACAACATTGTTCAAAATATAACTTCATAATAGCTTCAACACGATGCAGCATGCTCTATGATGATGAATCTTTACATCCACTTACTAATTATTTCCTGAAAAAGCATGTAAAACGAGCGTCAACTATGAAAATAGTTGGTGAGTTCACAAGTTTATAAAATCGAGCTTGAAATAAGGCTTTTCGTAAATACAAGTACATTGCTTTAATGATAAACAAAGTTGATTGTTATTAATGAACACAAGTTTATTGCTATAACGAGAAACGAGTTTGTATGTATATGAGCAAACAACGAGTCTCAACCAAACCTATGACTGAAGCCCTATCGAGATCTATGCTTATCGTTCCATAGATGAATATGGTATCATGCACTCCAGCAATAAGGCGAGTGAGGAGTTGTCAATTCCTAATAGCGTTATCCATAATGACCATTGGCTCAAAGAGTTAATGGTTAGAGATAAGGGAAGGGCCTTAGTATGATAAGTTCTCATGTTCCGTGTTGCATAGACATACATAGAGAGACATAGCAATACAATAGCAGTCATGTTTGATACAAATCAATTTAAATACAACATGCAAATAATAGTTTTTCTGGACATGCTTTTCCACCCCAAAACATAAAAACTGAAAATAGGGGAGTGCGTGAGTACTCACAATGTTTCGTGTAGGTACAAGTAGTGCCTCGGGATGCACCAACGTTTTACTACCGGGATCCTACGACATCAAACACATACACTAGTAAGTTTCCATGTCGAAATCTAATGCTAATATACTAAACTCTACATATAGTGAAATGACAATTTATGTTTTAGTATTGGATTTTATATTAATGGGTTACACTTTTTCTGAAATAATGAAATTCTACAAGTCGTGCGATTAATTACAACTTTGGAATATTAATTTTCCAGATTTAGCAATATAAATTAAAGGTATTTCTACACATTTAAAGGTGTTTTATATTCCTAAAAATGTAAAATATTATCAAACAGTTTCCAAAAATTGTCAAACCTTGTATTTTCATTGTAAATACAATAGAGGTTTTCCAGAAAATTTTCCTTGAATTTTTGATATGGTTAACTATTTTTCAAATTTTTAAGTCTTAACATAAATTCACAAAAAATAGCATTCAAAGGATAAAAATTCTCAAACTTTTTATTTAACTTTTATTACACAATAATAAGCTGGTAAAAATATAAAAGTGGATTTTAAATCTGTTTAATTATATTTTATGATTTTTGAGCATTTATTCCAATAAAAACTGAAATAAATAGAAAACAGTTTCCAAAATTACCCAAACTTTTTATTTTACTGTTATTATACATAACTAGGCTGGGAAAAATATAAAATGTATTTTTCAGTGGGTATTTCTATTTTTCCTTGTTTTATTCCTTTAAATAATCATTAATTGAAGAAATAATATTAAACAGTTAAAATAAATTACCAAAAATTTTTGTAACATCATTTACAGTATAAGTAACCTGGGAAAAATACCAAAAGTTGTTTTCATATTGTATAATCCGGTTTTGGGTATTTATGTGCATTTAAGTGTATTTAAGTGTATTTAACTTTCGAAAATAGGAGAAAAATAGTTTACAGTAGGGAAAAATCATCAAAATATTTATATAAGCTCCTACTGTTCAACATGATGTTCTGGTAAATTTTCATGAATTTTGGATAAACAGAACTATTTTTCTTATTTTTAGGCCATTATAATTACAAAAAATTGGGAAAAATAGTAAGGCATGATGAAAAATTTTGAAATTATTTTTCGGAGTCACCCACCAAGGGCTTCAAAAATTGTTATATACAATTATCACACTTTCTAAAGTGGTTTTGTGATTTATTATACCCAAACAAAAAGAAAATCGGAAATCATACCAAACAACAACAAAAATCGATGAAATTTAGTGAGGGGTCATTATTCACCATAGGAGTCATTCATGAATTTATTCCGGATTTATAGACCTCTGGAAGTATTTTATGTGATTTATGCCCTTGGTTTCTTCTAATAATTTTAATAAACCAAAGAAATGATAAAAGCTCTTGGTATTTTACAGATTATCACATGCCTGGGAGGGCTTTCAAAAGGAAAAATGTTCAAGGCCACTGATCACGTAAGGCAAAAAATAGTGATCACAGAAAAAGAGCTGTTTACGCAACCATTTTGTAAAAATTTCCAAAAATCCGATATTTAATATTTTACAGTGAGACCAGTTGGGTTTGAAAGCTAACTCGTGGAACTATCCGATACAAAAAGAATATCAGGATTTGGTTAAGTAATGACCAAGTTATGGCCGTTCAAAGCTGAACAAAGTAGTCTGGCAAATTGCATGTCTTCCCTGTTTGCTTTGAGTGCATTCTTAGGGCATTTTGACAAGAACAACATGCATGCTTCTGTTAAGGTCCGATTTCTAGCACATGCATGGAGTGAATGAGCATCCAAGATGTACTATAAATGGTTTAAATGCTTTTGGTCATGCAAGAACACAAAAGAAATGGAGAAGAAGATGTAATACTCGGTTTTGAAGTCACATGAACACATGTGCATCTTTTTCACTCCTTGCATTGGTTTGATCCCGGAGTTTCACCATCTCAAACACATGCATTATGTTATGGTGAGAATCTACAAACCACAAGGGAAAAAGTAAGGATTTCTAGCCATGGAAGGGCATAGAATCGGAAGAGTAGAGAAGAACCATGAAGAAAAGGAAGTAAAATCATTAAACTATGAGGGAGGATTGTGTTGTTTACCTTGGTTTTGATCTTGAGAGAAGCAAGAACACTTCAAGGCCTACTCAATCTCGAAATTATGGCAGAGAATGGAGGATTTTCGTGAGTTAGAGAGAGAGAGAAAGAGAGTTTGAGTGTTAGAAGGGTGGAGTGTGAGAGAGAAGTGGAAGAGTGAGGATTTGAGTTTAATGATTGAATTTTTGGGAAGATGAAACCATGGGGAAGAGGGGGTGCCGGATTTTTGAGGGTATTAAAGTGCCCTCTCTCTCCTAATTCAAATTAAATAATTTCCGTCTTCAATTTTTATAAAACCATACTTTTTATAGAAATGATTCTTTATGTAATTCTCTATTTATTTAAAAATCTTGTTTTTATCTAATAAATTATGATTAATGTATGATAATTTAAATTTCTATTTCATTGGTTATAATCCATAATTTGATTAATAAAAATTTGATATTAGGAAGTTTATAGCCAAATTTTATAAGGTTTTTAAGCTTTCAGAAATAGAAATTTGGATTTTTGGCTCTTTAGGGTTTTTGGAATATTGTTGGATATTCACCATCATATTGAAATGTAATTAGAATATTTTAATTTATTTTTATGGTTTTATACCTTTTTTCAATTGTAATAAAGTTTGAAGTTTCATTCTAATTATAGTATTGGCATTTCCTATTGTAGTTAAGCAACTTACTAGAATCGTAAGTGTCAAGTATATTAGTCCTAGATCTTAGTTGGATCCTAGTTTATGCAAGATTTTGACCTAATCTACACTACTCGGCCATGGCATGTTGTGCATGAATGGTTTTTATAAAGATGCATGACTCCGAGAATGACCTAAATTGACAGTTGTCACAGTATCCCCCACTTAAAAAGAATTTCGTCCCGAAATTCATTCTATATCATCGCTTGTCATCACATGGGAATAGTTGTGGATACTTTTCCTTCATGTAGTCCTCACGCTCCCAGGTGTACTCCGACCCGCGTTTTGAGTTCCATCGAACTTTCACAATCGGGATCTTACTCCACTAAAGTTGTTTTACCTCCCTGTCAAGGATTTCTATCGGTTCCTCAACGATGTTTATCTTATCATTGATCTTAATTTCCTCCAGGGGTGCTATCAATGCTTCATCGGCTAGACATTTCTTAAGATTGGAGACGTGGAATGTGTCGTGAATGGCGCTTAACTCTTGGGGCAAATGGAGTTTATAAGCTACCGGACCAATCCTTTCAATGATTTTAAAGGGTGCAACATATCTAGGGCTTAGTTTTCCTTTCTTACCAAAACGTACAAGCCCTTTCCAAGGCGACACTTTTAAAAGTACCTTGTCTCCTACTTGGAATTTTAATGGTTTTCGCCGATTATCCGCATAACTTTTCTGTCGATCTCTGGCAGCTTTAAGCCTATCCTTGATGTTAGCAATCTTGTCAGATGTCTCCTGGATAAGTTCGAGTCTAGTCAACTGTCTATCTCCAATTTATGCCCAGCATAAGGGTGAACGACACTTGCGTCCATACAATGCTTCATATGGAGCACATTGGATACTCGTGTGATAACTGTAATTGTAGGAAAACTCAATTAGAGGCAAATGAGTATCCCAATTTCCTTTGAACTCGATGACACATGCTCGTAGCATGTCTTCCAATGTTTGTATTGTTCTCTCCGTCCCCATCTGTCTGAGGGTGGTAAGCTGTGCTCAAATCTATCTTGGTTCCTAGTGCCTTCTGTAACATCCACCAAAATAGTGATGTAAAACGACTATCTCTATCAGAAATGATAGATAGGGGTACACCATGCAGAGAAACAATTTTGTCGATGTAGATTTGGGCCAATTTTTCCATCTTGAAATCTTCCCGAATGGGGAGAAAATGAGCAGATTTTGTCAGTCGATCCACTATGACCCAAATTGAGTCGTGACCTTTAGCAGTTCTAGGAAGTTTGGTAATAAAATCCATAGATATTTGCTCCCATTTCCATTGGGGAATTTCAGGCTGTTGCAACAAGCCGGATGGTTTTTGATGTTCAGCTTTGACTATTGAGCATGTCAAACACTTCCCGACATACAAGGCAATATCCTTTTTCATTCCAGGCCACCAATAGTACTCTTTAAGATCCTTGTACATCTTATCCGCTCCAGGGTGGATTGAGTATTTAGATCGATGAGACTCCTCTAGTACCATGTCTCTCAGATTGTTAACCCTTGGAATCCAGACCCTGTCCTTAAAATAACGAACTCCATCAGGTTTGGTTTCAAATCTCTCTTCCAAACCATGTAAGGTCTCGCCTGGAAGATTTTCCTTGAATAACGCTTTCTCTTGGGCATCAATGATTTGAGATTTCAAGCTTGTCTGAATTACCATTCCCAAAGCTCTCACACGGGAAGGTTTCACTCTTTCTTTCCTACTAAGAGCGTCGGCTTATACGTTAGCCTTTCCTGGGTGATATCGTATCTCACAATCATAATCACTAAACAACTCTACCCATCTCCTCTGCTGCATGTTTAACATTTTCTGATCTAGGATATGCTGAAGGCTTTTGTGAGCGGTATAAATGGTGCACTTGTTTCCGTATAAATAATGCCTCCACATCTTAAGAGCGAAAACTATTGCTCCTAGTTCTAGATCATGGGTGGTATAATTCTTCTCATGCGCTTTGAGTTGTCTGGAAGCATACGCAATGACCTTATCTTTTTGCATTAACACACATCCTAATCCTTGATGAGACGCATCACAATACACCACAAAGTTCTCTGATCCTTATGGTAAAGCCAGAATTGGTGCATTACACAGCTTGTTTTTTCAGGATTTGAAACGCCTCTTCGTGTTTCTCTTCCCAGAGAAATTTTCTGTCCTTTTGGGTCAAAGATGTTAATGGTTGAGCAATACTAGAGAAATTCTCAATGAAGCGTCTGTAGTACCCAGCTAATCCTAGGAACTGTCGTATTTCTGTCGGGGTTTTGGGGGCCTCCCATTTCTTGATTTCCTCAATCTTAGCTGGATCTACATGAATTCCTCTTTCGCCGATCACATGACCAAGAAAAATGTACTTCCCGAATCCAAAATTCACACTTAGTGAACTTGGCATACAATTTATGCTCCTTCAACAGCTCCAACACTAGCTTCAGATGTCTATTGTGATCTTCTTTGGTTTGCGAGTAAACAAGTATGTCATCGATAAATACAATTACAAACTTGTCTAGGTATGGTCTACAAACCCTATTCATCAAATCCATGAAAACAGTGAGTGCGTTCGTTAGTCCAAAAGGCATGACTAAGAACTCATAATGTCCATAACGGGTTCTAAATGTTGTTTTGTGAATGTCCCTTTCATGGATTCTTAGTTGATGATACCCTGACCGAAGGTCGATCTTTGAGAAGTAGGAAGCGCCCTGCAACTGATCGAACAAGTCATCTATTCGAGGGAGGGGATATTGATTCTTGATTGTCAACTTGTTCAGTTCTCTATAATCAATGCACATTCGGAACGAACCATCTTTCTTTTTGACGAATAACACTGGGCTCCCCAAGGTGAAGAACTTGGTCGAATAAACCCTTTGTCTAGAAGTTCTTGAAGTTGTCCGGATAGTTCTTGCATCTTGGATGGCGTAAGGCGATATGGTGCTTTTGCTACCGGTGTCGCTCCAGGAATTAAGTCTATCCGAAATTCAACCTGCCTGTGAGGGGGTAGACCGGGAAATTCCTCCGGAAACACCTCAGGATAGTTTTGAACCACTGGAATCTCCTTGAGTTGCGTAGCTTCAGGTTCTCTTTCTAGCACGTGGGCCATGAATGCAATACAATTCTTCTTCAGGTACTTGTGAATCTTCATGCTTGATACTATGTTTAAACTTCTTCCTGGCTTCTCACCGTGTATGATAAGGGTTTTTCCATTAGGGAGAGGCACTCTAATGACTTTCTCGTAACAACCAATGTCCGCTCTATTTTTGGATAACCAATCCATTCCTACTATCACATCAAAACTACCTAGCTCTATAGGAATTAGGTCAATGCTAAAGAGTTTATCAGCTAAATTTAGAGTACAACCAGGAATTATATCATTTGCCCTAATTTCATACCCATTAGCAAGTTCAATAGCATAAGCATTCCTCATCTTTCACGATTTCAAGCCAATTAACGTTCTAAATGCTAAAGAAACAAAACTCCTATCTACTCCCGCATCAAATATTACTGATGCAAAATGGTTGTTCAGGAGAAACGTACCTGTTATCACTTCAGGGTTCTGACGAGCTTCTTCTGCACCAATCACAAAGGCTACACCTCTTGCCCTTCCAACTTGATTTCCTTGGAAGTTTTGCCTGGCTTGGCCTTGTCCATTGTTACCAGGCCCTTTGTTTAGTTTGGGACATGCTCTACGAAGATGATCAGTACTCCCGCACTCGTAACATGCCCTTTTTCCCTCCTTATTCAACTTACAATACTTCGAGTAATGTCCTGTTTGCTTACAGTTTTGGCACACTGTGCAAGCTCCCTTTGTTGGATAAGGTGTCTAAGTCCATAACTTATTTGGTATATACTTGACTCGACCCGGCATGGTCCATTTGGGTTGCACTTCACCCGAACAATTTATGGATAATTTTATGAGAGTTATACACATATGTTTATTAATATATTATAAGTTATAATATATTAATATGAAGTTATGTTATTTAATTAGTCTTAGTCTTAAATTAATTATGAATTAATTTAGAGATTAAAAGGAAGACTAATTAGATTATGGGCTATTGGTTTTATATGGTGTGGGCTAACACTCATTTGTTAATGGGCTAGGCTTGGATGAAAGTCCATGGATGATCCATGGAGCTTTTAACCCATGGGTCCTTGGAAAAGGTAAGGTCATGGGTTATTAGGGTTTCACCCTAACCATGTACACTATATAAGCATGCTTATGTTGCATGAAATAGCCACTAGTGAGTGTGCTTGTGTGTGGCCGAAAATATAAGTGTGTATACACTCTCTCAAAGTTTCCAAGTGTTTGTGGCGATTTGTGATTTCATTTGAGGCATTCACATTATTGGTGCTTGGCTCTCAAACTCCAAAGAATCAATCTCATCAAAAAGGTATGTAATCTCATCTAACTATTTTATGTTTAAATGTTCCCCATGCCATGTTAGATAGGTTATGAACCTTGGAAAATTATTATTTTGCATGTATTTAGACAAACATAGATCCAAGGTTTATTAGGGTTGCATGCACACTTAGGAAGTGTTAGATTGATCAAAACCCAACAGTGGTATCAGAGCCTAGGCTTGCTTGTTTGATACTTGATGCAAAATGGTTGAAAAAGTCGAAAAACTTGCTGTCTGCCTGATGAACTCGCCGAGTCCATGGGGGGACTCGCCGAGTTCATGTGTATCTTCAACCTACTCGCCGAGTAGGTTCATGCACTCAACGAGTAGGAGCCACAGAGTGCAGATTTTCGACTTTTGCTGCTGGAAATGGACTAGAAACATTACCCTAAACTGTTTTGGTGTTTTAAAACTTGTTTTAGTTGGTGTAATGGTTGTTCTAATCCATTTACAATAGCATATATCAAAATTCCATGATTTTTTATGTGTTCATATAATTCTTGAAATTTTGATGATCATGTTCATGTTCTTATGAATTTAGAAGATGATAGGAATTATTTGCTGAATTGTTTAGAATTAATTCTTGATCATTTATGTGTTTTAATGGAGTCCATAATTTGTCCTCAAGTTATGGATATCCAAAGGTTACTTTCTTTAACACACACATTTAAACACATAAGTTACATGAAAATGAAGATTCTTCATTTTTATGAACCTTTAATTCATAAGTTATGAAATGAAAAGTTTTGGATAGTTACAAAACTTGGCCTCAAGTTTTGGAATTTGTAAAGTTTCACACACTTTAATAAACTTTAATTCCAACCCTTAGAGTTTTAATAGTTAAAATTCAACCCTTATACTATTTATAACATTAATGGTTAATTATTATATATATATGTATAAGATTAAGTCGTTCTACCATTAGTAGGCCTCATTCACGAAGTCGGACTATAAGGTGGGTATAAGGTTGTTGCCTATAAAATGGCAACTTAATGGGTGTCCACTCTCACCCACCGCTTGCTTGACTGGTGGAGGGTCGTTAGCCGAACGGGTAGGACAATGACTTTAAATCCTCATTAAAAGTATAATGATTATTATAAAGTAACTAAACCTTTTTAATTCTCAATCTTAGTTATTTTAGGAAAAATGTGAAGATGGTGCTAGTCCATGGAATTCACACTTTGTACCTTACCAAGTCGTTGGTGAAGCGTGTGTGGTTAACCGGCACACTAACTTGGACTAGTAAGGATCACGAAGGGCGACTTAATGTTTGTCATTATTCAATGGAGCGTGTGTGGTTAACCGGCACATTGATTAGGTGATAATATTAAGGGTACCAAGTGAATTAGCATGGTTATTCACACCTTGTTTTTTGATCCTCGGCATCCCAGTCACAAAACTTGAAGGGCACAATCGAGATTGAAACATGCCATTGAAAAGTTCAATGAATCTCAAAAGAATCTAGGAATTTCAAATCCAATTAAAACCTAATAACTCATTTTGTTTTTCATGGTGGAAATTGATGAATCATCATTCACCTACCTTTCAAATATATTATTACTTAGCTTACGGCATCCCTCTTCTAAGTATAATATATTGTGATTGGATCCTAGCCTTAATATTACATTTGGGTGTCTTATTAAGGATCCTATATATCTAATCTAAACTTGCCTTCTTCTTTCAGATGTCTTCCAACAATAATGCTTCAGGCTCTAACCCAACTGGTTCTTTCTCTCTCATAAATCTTTGTGGGAGGGTCATCTTTGATGGTTCCAACTTCATGGATTGGATTAGGAACATCAGGATGGTTACTCGTTATGAGGACAAGGAATATGTCCTCGATAAGGAGTTAAAAGAGCTTGATGAGTCTACTGCTACTGCTGAGGAGATCGCTGAATTCAGGACACATGAGAGAGATGCTACTAAGGTGGCATGTATCATGATGGCCACGATGACAGCCGAGCTCCAAAAGTCATATGAAGATTTCTACCCTTTTGAGATGCACCAAGACCTGATGGAAAGGTACCATCAGAGTGCTCGTCAGGAGCGGTATGAAATAATCTCCTCCATAATAACTACCCGCATGAAGGACGGTGATTCCGTCACGGCTCACATGCAAAAGATGCAAAGGTATGTGGACCGTTTGCTGAAGCTGAATGTGAACATCCCTGAGGAGTTGGCAATTGACATCATTTTGCACTCCTTACCTTCGTGTTATGACCATTTTCGTATGACATATCATATGAACAAGGAGGAAGTTACCCTCAGCAAGCTTCAAGGACTATTGAAGACTGCTGAAACCGGTCTTAAGGGCAAGGCGGTTGTTACCTCTACTACTCCTACTCCAACATCTACCCCTGTTTTGGCTATCGGGCAAGGCAAAGGGAAAAAGAGGAAGCACCCTTCGAAGGGTACCAAGGGAAAGTCTCTTGAAGGCTCCTCATCGAAGACCAAGAGCGGTTCTGTCACTCCTTCTGCCATTCCCAAGGATGCTGAATGCTTCTATTGCGATGAAAAGGCACACTGGAAGCGAAACTGCCCTAAGTACTTGCAGGATCTAAAGGAGGGGAAAGTGAAACCCACCCATGCAGGTATTTACACTATATTGTCTAATTACTCAACATATTCTAACTCTTGGGTGCTTGATACAGGATGTGGTATTTGTTGGATAAGGTGTCTGAGTCCATAACTTATTTGGTATATACTTGACCCGACCCGGCATGGTCCATTTGGGTTGCATTTCATCCGAACTATTTATGGATAATTTTATGAGAGTTATACACATATGTTTATTAATATATTATAAGTTATAATATATTAATATGAAGTCATGTTATTTAATTAGTCTTAGTCTTAAATTAATTATGAATTAATTTAGAGATTAAAAGGAAGACTAATTAAATTGTGGGCTATTGTTTTATATAGTGTGGGCTAACACTCATTTGTTAATGGGCTAGGCTTGTATGGAAGTCCATGGATGATCCATGGAGCTTTTAACCCATGGATCCTTGGAAAAGGAAAGGTCATGGGTTATTAGGGTTTCACCCTAATCATGTACACTATATAAGCATGCTTATGTTGCATGAAATAGCCACTAGTGGCACTAGTTGTGTGAGACTTAGGTGTGGCCGATTTCTATGTGTGTATACACTCTCTCAAAGTTTTCCAAGAGTTTGTGGTGATTTGTGATTCCATTTGAGGCATTCACACTATTGGTGCTTGGCCCTCAAACTCCTTAGGAATCGAACTCATCATCAAAAGGTATGTAATCTCATCTAATTCTTTTATGTTTAAAAGTACCCCATGCCATGTTAGATAGGTTATGAACCTTGGAAAAATTATTATTTTGCATGTATTTAGACAAACATAGATCCAAGGTTTATTAGGGTTGCATGCACACTTAGGAAGTGTTAGATTGCTCAAAACCCAACAGTGGTATCAGAGCCTAGGCTTGCTTGTTTGATACTTGATGCAAAATAGTGAAAAAGGTTGAAATTGTTGTTGTCTGGCTGGTGGACTCGCCGAGTCCATGGGGGGACTCGCCGAGTTCAAGGCAAAATTCATCCTACTTGGCGAGTAGGTTCGTGCACTCGGCGAGTAGAATGATCAGAATGCAGAATTTCGACTTTTGCTGCTGGAAATGGACTAGAAGCATTACCCTAAACTGTTTTGGTGTTTTAAAACTTGTTTTAGTTGGTGTAATGGTTGCTCTAATCCATTTACAATAGCATATATCAAAATTCCATTTTTTTATGTGTTCATATAATTCTTAAAATTTTGATGATCATATTCATGTTCTTATGAATTTAGAAGATGATAGGAATTATTTGTTGAATTGTTTAGAATTAATTCTTGGTCATTTATGTGTTTTAATGGAGTCCATAATTTGTCCTCAAGTTATGGATATCCAAAGGTCAATTTTCTTTAACACACATTTAAACACATAAGTTACATGAAAATGAAGAGTCTTCATTTTTATGAACCTTTAATTCATAAGTTATGAAATGAAAAGTTTTGGATGGTTACAAAAGATGAAGAGTCTTGTCCTTAAGTTATGGAGGTTCAAGAGTCACTTAATTAATAAATATATAAATAAAGTGTAACCGTAATTAATTCCATAAGTTATAAAATAAAGAAAAGTAATTCTTTTATTAGTTTAAAGTCTTCCATAACTTGTCCTCAAGTTATGGAACTTGAAGAGTTTTTGGATTAAAACTACTTTAAACACATAAATCATGGAATTAATTAGTTTTGAATAGTTTCAAAACTTGCCCTCAAGTTTTGGAATTTGGAAAAAGTTTCACACACTTTAATAAACTTTAATTCCAACACTTAGAATTTTAAAAGTTAAAATTCAACACTTATACTATTTATAACATTAATGGTTAATTATATATATATATATATATATATATATATATATATATATATGTATAAGAACAAGTCGTTTTACCGTTAGTAGGCCTCATTCACGAAGCCAGTCTATAAGGTGGGTATAAGGTTGTTGCCTATAAAATGGTGACTTAATGGGTGTCCACTCTCACCCACCGTTTGCTTGATCGGTGGAGGGTCGTTAGCCGAACGGGTAGGACAATGACTTTAAATTCTCATTAAAATTACAATGATTATTATAAAGTAACTAAATATTTTTTATTTAGTTCCCAATCTTAGTTACTTTAGGAAAAATGTGAATTTGGTGCTAGCCCATGGAATTCACACTTTGTACCTTACCAAGTCGTCGGTGGAGCGTGTGTGGTTAACCGGCACACTAACTTGGACTAGTAAGGATCACGAAGGGTGACTTAATGTTTTTCATAGATCAATGGAGCGTGTGTGGTTAACCGGCACATTGATTAGGTGATAATATTAAGGGTACCAAGTGAATTGGTATGGTTATTCACACCTTGTTTTGTGATCCTCGGCATCCCAGTCACAAAATTTGAGAGGGCACACTCGAGATTGAAACATGCCATTGAAAAGTTCAATGAATCTCAAAAGATCTAGGAATTTCAAATCCAATTAAAAACCTAATAAATTATTTCGTTTTTCATGGTGGAAATTGGTGAATCGTCATTCGTCTACCTTCAAATATTTTATAGCTTGGATTACGGCATCCCTCTTCCAAATTATAAAATATTGTGTTGGGTCCTAGCCTTAATATTTCATATTGGGTGTTATATTAAGGACTTTGAATCAACTAACTTGATTTTCTCCCATTATAGATGTCTGGTTCAGACAACTATGATCTTCCCAAATCTCTTGAAGACGGTGTCCCTCAACATCATGCTTCACTTCCTCCACCTCCTCCAATTATTCTCCCTCACCCACAAGTTCTTGAAAAGTTTAAAGTCACTCAATCCCTATTGGCAAGCATAGTCTATGTGTGCTCACATCTTGGAGATAAAGTCACATATTGACAAGTCGGGAGAGTTGGGTGTCAAAGTCTCGTGAAGGTTGGATGTTCAATCACTTTCTTAGTAACATAGTGAGTCTCTTTGGGACTACTATGAGACAGGCTATGACATGACCCTTAATGATCTTATCTATTTGCTTGGTGTTGTGGAATCAGCATTGATTTGGAACACCAGTAAAGCAAATTTGATTAAAAGAACAACTTCCCAAGTCTTAAATGGACATTGACAATGGTAGCATTGGATATCTAGAAAAGGATTTGTCTTCCCAATGGAAAGGGATCGGCCATAGTCAACTCGGTTGACCAAATGGTAAAGAGAAAGGCTAAGTCTGAGATAGTCTCATGTGCCATTACCAAAGGGTCCCTGTATTTTGTTGCCAAAGGAAGGGGCATTGGTTGTGAAGCTGTCCTATTCACCTGAAAGGTCATAAGGTTGATCAAGTCAAGAGGTTTGACTCTACTTCGGGCAAAGTCCACTGTCTAACTCTATTAAGTTCCTATTTGGAGATTCTTATTACATAATGTGAATGGGTCACATGCTGATTTTTTTAAGAATCAAAGAAAAGATAAGAAGCTTAAAGTAAGTATATGTTGATTCTGATTGCAAAGGTGGGTTTCGATCACATGGTTCGGCAATCAGAATTTTGAGTTGTTGCTTAAGAGTTATAATATATTGCTTATGAATAGATAACACCAAGGTTTTCATGTGGATTGTAAGGATAAGTTTTTCCGCAAACTTTTAAAATAAAAGAAAAAAAGGGTTATAATTTTATTTATTTTAAAAATATCCTTACGATGGCATCTATGGAAAATTGTTGCTTATATGTTTCCAATAATAGCAATATTGGAAAGTGGATTTGATTCTTTCATTTGTGGTAGTGTCTGAATTACCAAATGAAGAAAGTTTTTCATCACCCAAGTTTCAATTGGACAGAAACTTGGAATCATACAAGTTGTATTGTATGATGAATGAGAATTTTCATCTTTGAAAATTAAGACTAATTCTTTGATCACATGTATATGTGAGTCAATTAAAGGACTAAGGAATTAGGTACACTGGGTGTGCGCTGGTCAAGGTCCACCACAAAGATTGATTTGTCATGATTTACTGAAGATTAGTAAATATGATTATACTTATAAGGTTAAGTATAATTCTGTAACATTGCAAAGGTTACAATGTATGACAAAACAAATGAGAAGAATCAAATTAGGTAGAAAGATAAAAGTTTCTCAAATCTGAAAGGATGGGAGAGTACTTTAGTATCGTATTTCATGATCATCTTAATGATTATGAAACCATATCACAAATTCATACTCTAAGGACGTCTTAGTGTATTGTTATGGCTAAGAAGAGAGGTCATGAATTGTTGGATTGGTTAAAATCAAGAATATGAGTCATACTTCATTCCAAAACAATTCTTAGAGTCATACTCCAAGATTGTAACTTTGAGTGACATAAAGGAAGATTTAATTAACACTAGTCAAATGTAAGAGTAAAATGTTTTCTACCCTTGTACATTTGAGATTGGTAAGTTGTGATGTCTTGGATGAGACAAAGACCAACTAAGACCAATTGTGTGAAGTGTTAGTCTTGATAAGAATCCGCATTGTCCCTTGAATATTTGTTTTGTCAAGGAATGGTTCTTGACTGGGGAAACTTATATGTCAAGGGGACAGTGGGAGCCTTAAAGATCCTGAAAGAGTTTCAAGAGTTAATAAAGAGTAAAACCTGTAATTTATCACTAGCACACAACTTAAGGTTTGCAACCTATCGTGTTGACATAATTCTTATTTCTGTACCTACTTCAAATAAGTTGAATTTGCATGTGAGTTATCAGAGTTCGACTTGGAAGCATTGGTGGGCCTTGTGCTACCAAGGTGACAAGAAACTAAGATTGAACAAGTTTAATTCATGTAAGGCTGAATTTGTCACTAACCTTATCTTGTGATTATGGTTTTGACAAATTCACATGGATAGGAACTCGTACACTATAAAATCTAAGTATCATAAGGTTTCTCTCAGATTCATGAAAATGATGGTGAGGAAACATTTTCACTAAGTAGATATCAATTGTGTTATTTGCATTTTCAAAAGTCGTTAGTGGAGCGCGTGTGGTTCACCGGCACACTAACATGGACTTGTGAGAAATGGCAACGGTCTAAACAATTAAGACTATGATTACGGTATCCCTTTTCATAGTTCTGAAAATTGTTTAGACACGCATGTGAGCTATCTAAGAAAGGGTGTATGAATCTAAATTTCAGAAGTCCAGTAGATTTATGGAAATATGTCAGAGCTAGTGGGAGCATAAGTGTTATGCTAATAATCATCATGTTAGTGGGAGCATGATTACTACGTTTAGTGTTGCAAGTTAGCAATGTCAATTATAGAAAAAAAAGTTTCAATTCGTGAAGTTGCAGGGGTTGAAAAGTTGTTTTGCTATAATTAAGGGAGAGGAAATTATACTTCGTTTCAACTATAAAGCTTACATTGAGTTTTTAATCATCTTTAGTCAAGAATATATATGTATGAATTTTATGTTGGAATGGTTCAACTTGAAGAAATTCTATATATATTGCGTTTTCAAAATTCGATTATGATTATGGCATCCCTGTTCATAGTTAAATTTTGAAAACATGGCAAATTAAAAAAATTGTAGCAAAAGACTTGTCTAGTATCATGTCTTTATGTCAAACATCATGAATCGTGTCCCATATGCTTCGGATATAGGATCGATTGCATGTGCTATAATATTCATCTTTTCTAAATTTTCCAAATGCGTAAGGCATTGAGAAGGGAAAAGTCTAGAACTGGATATGACTAAAATGATTAAGCAATTGTTGAGGACAATCTGAGGTTCGCCAAAGATTGGTTGCTCAGGGACAGTTGGAAGTATGATGTAAGTTGCTGGAAAGGACCATATTGACATATTCTGAAAAGAAGTAAATCTTGTTCGGAAGTGATAGTCAAAATGGGACTATGGAAATGTCCCCATAGGTGGAAGTTATTCAATCTATGTAAGATTAGAAAACCTTAATGCAAGAAGGATGTTCAAAGCAATGTACTTTGAATATGAGACTTCCGTTCCATAGAAGTTGACCTTCTTTAGAATACTCTGTAATGACTGGTGACAAGGTTTTGGTGACTTTGTGCATAATCATTACAAGAGGAACATTGCATAAAAGTTTAAAATCTAACAGATTTTTGGTAAATGATAGGAATCGGGGATTGTGAAATGAGTATCATTGGAATCATGTTCAATTGATCTATATCACGATGTAAGGATCATAGACAAACATAGTGTGCATACTTGGAGTATGGCATAACTATTGTTTAGAAAAACAAAGTGTACATGCTAGGAGCATGGGACGACTGTTGTTTTTATTCAAGTCTTAAGTTGATTGGTTAAAACATTATACAATGATTAATGTGTAATCAATATGGTGATAAATAAAAGGTGGTTCTATTTATATTCAAAAGGGTTCTGACACCATATTGGATTCGATTATTATTGTGTTTCACTTTGCATGTTTTGACTTCCAAAATAGCTAGGTTATTCTTTCTAAATGACTAAGTTATTTAAACACTCCACAGTCGTTCATATGTTGGAAGTAGGTATGAATCAAGACTGTCATGAATCGAGTTTGTAGATGGCTAAATGGGTTTAGTCATAGCAATGGTTGCTACAACATTCATGAGTGCTCATAAGTTATGAGTATTGGAATAAACCCACGCTCACTTGTATCGCTTCATGGAATTTATCTCGTGTGATCGTGAGATGGTAATATCATATAGATCCTCAAACCTAGAGATATGAGTTGTTACCTATGAGTTGGTTGTGCATTGATTGCACGTAAACGCGTCAGTAACTTGATGTTATAAAACGTGCCTTTGTGTACAATTCAACAAGTAGTAGAACAAGCATAAGAGTCGAAGTTTATCTGTTGCTTCTAGAAATAAAAGCGATATCTAGGCCCCTCGATGATTTTGTTGTGACCTATGTACCGGCCGGTTAGAACTAAATTGATGTGTTCGATTAGGTTCTTTGTCAAACAAATCGGAAATCGGGAAACAAACTGCTGGACAATAAGTACGACGTTGTTCCATGTATTTGTCCGGCTGATATCATGAGAACAGAGGATTATATGATCACTTATCTAAAATGGCGCTTCATAGTTCAACAGAGTTTTCGAGAGCTACGATTGCTGGTTGGTTCCTGAAGTAACATACGCAAATATAGTTATTTGACTTATCCAAGTGGGATTATGTTGGATAAGGTGTCTAATTCCATAACTTATTTGGTATATACTTGACCCGACCCGGCATGGTCCATTTGGGTTGCATTTCATCCGAACTATTTATGGATAATTTTATGAGAGTTATACACATATGTTTATTAATATATTATAAGTTATAATATATTAATATGAAGTCATGTTATTTAATTAGTCTTAGTCTTAAATTAATTATGAATTAATTTAGAGATTAAAAGGAAGACTAATTAAATTGTGGGTTATTGTTTTATATAGTGTGGGCTAACACTCATTTGTTAATGGGCTAGGCTTGTATGGAAGTCCATGGATGATCCATGGAGCTTTTAACCCATGGATCCTTGGAAAAGTAAAGGTCATGGGTTATTAGGGTTTCACCCTAATCATGTACACTATATAAGCATGCTTATGTTACGTGAAATAGCCACTAGTGGCACTAGTTGTGTGAGACTTAGGTGTGGCCGATTTCTATGTGTGTATACACTCTCTCAAAGTTTTCCAAGAGTTTGTGGTGATTTGTGATTCCATTTGAGGCATTCACACTATTGGTGCTTAGCCCTCAAACTCCTTAGGAATCGAACTCATCATCAAAAGGTATGTAATCTCATCTAATTCTTTTATGTTTAAAAGTACCCCATGCCATGTTAGATAGGTTATGAACCTTGGAAAAATTATTATTTTGCATGTATTTAGACAAACATAGATCCAAGGTTTATTAGGGTTGCATGCACACTTAGGAAGTGTTAGATTGCTCAAAACCCAACAGTATTCACATATGTTCTGATTTGCAGGGCCTAAGAAGAAGTGAGGATGTAGAGAACGGGAAGATAAACTTGATCATGGGGAATAGGAAGGCTTCACCTGTTTCCAAGATTGAAGTTTATACTTTGTTGCTTAATAATGGGTTAAAATTAGATTTGAATAAATGTGTGTACTCGTCTGAAATGGCGAGGAATATTATTTCTTTTCATGCTTTGTACAAACAAGGTTTTACCTTTTCGTTTGATAATGAATATGGTGGTATTAATGCTTTCTTTAAAAATGTGTTTTATTTTAAAGCATTACCTTGTGATGGTGTGTATGAAACTGTGTCGATTGTAGACAACTTAGGAAATAATGTGTTGTATATTGATTCTTCTACTAGCCTAGATAAAGCATCATTGTGGCATTGTCGTCTTGGACATGTAAACAAGAAACGCATAGGCTAACTCCAAAAGAGTGGAGTCTTGGAGTCAGTCGACCTTAAATCGGATGATAGTTGTGAATCTTGTCTACTTGGAAAGATGAGAAAATCACCCTTCACTGGAACTTGTGAAAGAGGTGAGGGTTTGTTGGACTTAATACATACTGATGTATGTGGGCCATTCAAAACCGCCACAAGGGATGCTAATCGGTATTATGTGACTTTTATTGATGATTTTAGTAGATATGGGTATGTCTACTTAATCAAACATAAGTCAGAAACCTTTGAAAGGTTTAAGGAATTTAAACAGGAAGTAGAAAATCAGTTGGGCAGGAACATTAAGATGCTTCGATCCGATCGAGGCGGTGAGTATCTTAGTATCGAGTTCCTTGACTATCTTAAGGAGTGTGGGATTGTCTCACAATTGACTCCTCCCAGGACACCACAGCTGAATGGTGTAGCTGAGACGCGTAATCGAACCTTGTTGGACATGGTTCGCTCTATGATGAGTCGAGTTTCGCTACCAATCTCTTTTTGGGGATATGCCTTAGATACTTCCACCCATATCCTTAATCTAGTCCCTACAGAGAAGGTTACCAAAACACCTCATGAGATGTGGACTGGGAAGGTTCCCAATTTGGACCACATCAAGATTTGGGGTTGCGAGGCTTTCATGAGGCGTGAAACTCATGATAAGCTCGAACCCCGAAGTGAAAGGTGTATTTTCATCGGCTACCCACAGAAATCCTTCGGTTACCTCTTCTACAGACCCAGTGAGAATGTGGTCTTTGTAGCGAGAAGAGGGGTCTTTCGCGAGAGAGAATTTATAAGCCAAGGGGACAGTGGGAGGCAAATTGATCTTGCAGAAATTCAAGAAGCAATTGGTGACGGAACCTTAGACACTAGCAATCAACCTGAGGAGGAGACTCCTGTTGAGCAAGCTGACATGTCTATACCTCCGAGGCGTTCCACACGGGTTAGGAACACACCTTCGTTTTATTATGGCTTTCATATTACTACGGAAGGTGATACGTTTATCAGCGATAGTACACTGGTAAATTTGGATGAACCTAGCAGTGTTAAGGAAGCCATGGCAGGCCCGGAGTCTGCTAAATGGAAGGAGGCTATGGACGACGAGATACAGTCCATGTATGACAATCAAGTTTGGAACTTGGTTGACAATGTACCAGGCCGTAAAACAGTCGGGTGCAAATGGATCTTCAAGAAGAAGACCGACATGGAAGGAAAAGTGCATACTTATAAGGCTCGACTGGTTGCGAAGGGTTTTACTCAGACTCAGGGTATTGATTATGAAGAAACCTTCTCACCGGTAGCAAATATTAAGTCTATTAGGGTTATGCTAGCCATTGCAGCATTTCATGATTATGAAATATGACAAATGGATGTCAAAACCGCTTTCCTTAATGGAAAGTTGGTTGAGGATGTGTACATTAATCAACCAGAGGGTTTTGTCAGTGCAGAGTACCCTAATAGAGTATGCAAGCTTGAGAAATCCATTTATGGATTAAAACAAGCATCTCGTAGCTGGAATCTTTGTTTTGATGAGAAGGTCAAAGAGTTTGGCTTCTCGAGAAGTGAAGATGAGTCTTGTGTGTATGTCAGAGCTATTGGGAGTATAGTTAGCTTCTTGGTATTGTATGTGGATGACATACTACTTATAGGAAATGACATCCCAACCTTGCAGGAGGTTAAGTCCTAGCTTGGGAAGTGCTTTGCTATGAAGGACCTAGGGGAGGCTGCCTATATCCTAGGGATAAGGATATTAAGAGAAAGGAGTAAAAGACTAATTGGACTTATTCAGAGTACCTATTTGGATAAAGTGTTGAAAAGGTTCAACATGCAGAATTCCAAGAAAGGAGATTTACCGATCCAAAGCAATGTCAAACTGAGTAAGACTCAGAGTCCGAGTACAGAGGCAGAGATAGCTGAGATGAGCCAATTACCGTATGCTTCCGCTGTTGGCTCGATCATGTATGCTTTGACTTGTACCCGCCCTGATGTGGCCTTTGCTTTGAGCATGGTCAACAGGTATCAGGGGAACCCTGGCAAGGCTCATTGGACCGCGGTAAAGAACATTCTCAAGTATCTGCGGAGGACTAAGGATTGGATCCTTACCCTTGGTGGGAGTGATGACTTGAGAGTATTAGGGTATATTGATGCTTGTTTTCAGACTGATAGGGATAACTTCCGCTCTCAGTCAGGCTAGGTCTTTACCTTAAATGGAGGGGCAATTTCTTGGAAGAGTTCCAAGCAGGAGACGGTGGCTGATTCGACTTGTGAATCAGAGTATATAGCAGCGAGTGAAGCAGCGAAGGAGGCAATATGGCTGAAGAACTTCATCGGAGACCTTGGATTTGTACCAGCTATTAAAGAACCTATGGAGATTTTCTGTGACAGCAATAGTGTGGTTGCCTTAGCCAAGGAACCAAGAGATCATGGCAGATCCCAACACACTGACAGAAAATATCACTTCATAAGACACAAGATTGAAGAAGGACTCCTCGTGGCAAAGAGGGTATCGTCAGATGAGAATCCTGCAGATCCCCTTACGAAGGGACTGACGAGGGTGAAGCATTTTCAGCATGCAAGGCGCATCGGGCTGAGGGACGATATCAGTTTTACAGATTAGGTAGTTTTCCTGAAACTTGTAAAATGTAATCGACGTTTGATGATGAATAAAATTTGTGATTTATTTATGAGTAAAGTGTTACTGTCATTGTCAATTATTTACTATTGTTTCAGTTTTGCATGTTTTGACTTCCAGAATAATTGATTTATTCAAACCTCCACAATCGGTTATATGTCGGAAGTAGGTATGAATCAACATTGACATGAATTGGGTTTGTAGATGGCTAAAGGTGTTTAGACATGGCAATGGTTGCTGCAACGTTCATGTGTACTCATAAGTTATGAGTATTGGTATAAACCCACGCTCACTTGTATCACTTCATGGAATTTATCTCGAGTGATCGTGAGACGATAATATCATACAAGTCTTCAAACCTAGAGATATGAGTTGTTACCTATGAGTTGGTTGTGCATTGATTGCACGTAAACGCATCAGTAACTTGATGTTATAAAACGTGCCTTTGTGTACAATTTAACAAGTAGTAGAACAAGCATTTGAGTCGAAGTTTATCTGTTCCTTCTAGAAATAGAAGCGATATCTGGGCCCCTCGATGATTTTGTGTTGACCCATGTACCGGGCCTGGTCAAAACTAAACTGATGTGTTCAGTAAAGTTCTTTGTCAAACAAATCGGAAATCGAGAAACAACTGCCAGACAATAAGCAAGACATAGTTCCATGTGTTTGTCCGGCTGATATCATGAGAACAAAGGATTATATGATCACTTGTCTTAAAATGGCGCTTCATAGTTCAACAGAGTTTTCGAGAGCTATGATTGCTGGTTGGTTCCTGAAGTTATATAGGTAAATATAGTTATTAGAGTTATCCAAGTGGGAGTCTGTTGGATAAGGTGTCTAAGTTCATAACTTATTTGGTATATACTTGACCCGACCCGGCATGGTCCATTTGGGTTGCACTTCACCCGAACAATTTATGGATAATTTTATGAGAGTTATACACATATGTTTATTAATATATTATAAGTTATAATATATTAATATGAAGTGATGTTATTTAATTAGTCTTAGTCTTAAATTAATTATGAATTAATTTAGAGATTAAAAGGAAGACTAATTAGATTATGGGCTATTGGTTTTATATGGTGTGGGCTAACACTCATTTGTTAATGGGCTAGGCTTGGATGGTAGTCCATGGATGATCCATGGAGCTTTTAACCCATGGGTCCTTGGAAAAGGAAAGGTCATGGGTTATTAGGGTTTCACCCTAACCATGTACACTATATAAGCATGCTTATGTTGCATGAAATAGCCACTAGTGAGTGTGCTTGTGTGTGGCCGAAAATATAAGTGTGTATACACTCTCTCAAAGTTTTCCAAGTGTTTGTGGTGATTTGTGATTCGATTTGAGGCATTCACATTATTGGTGCTTGGCTCTCAAACTCCAAAGAATCAATCTCATCAAAAAGGTATGTAATCTCATCTAACTCTTTTATGTTTAAATGTTCCCCATGCCATGTTAGATAGGTTATGAACCTTGGAAAATTATTATTTTGCATGTATTTAGACAAACATAGATCCAAGGTTTATTAGGGTTGCATGCACACTTAGGAAGTGTTAGATTGATCAAAACCCAACACCCTTGTGATGGAAGTTACACTTATTGCACTTCGGAAGCGGTCCTGAGTACTGCTTTCTCTCCTGCACTTCCATGACTTCCTGTTCTTGAGTTTTCACTGATTCTTACTCCTGGGCTCTTACCATAAAGTTTCTTGAGACTTTTTGCTTCCTCCCTGACTTTCCTCCATACTTCTTCTCTCCCTGATCTGCTTGCTTCCTCTTGCTACTAGAGTTTTCCTTTGTCGATGCTCCCATCCTTATCACATCATTGTTAGTCGATTTGCTAGACTTACTGCGCTCTGAATAGTAGTTGGGTTTGCTGAGGTAACCATTCCCTGAATCTCTGGTGCCAGACCCCAGATGTAACGATCTATCTGTTTCTCCTCAGGAGTAACCATGTGAGGTGCCAGTTTTGGTAGTTCATGAAATCGGACTGTGTACTTCTCTATTTGTGTTCCAACCATAGAATGGTTCCAGAATTTAGATTCAAGCTTCTGAAGTTCATCCTTGGGACAATACTCCTCTATCAGCAGCTTCTTTAGGTCTTCCCAAGTTAGCTGGTATGCCGCTGTACGGCCTCGGATTTGCACTAGGGTATTCCACCAGGTCAATGCCCTATCTTGGAGTAGGCAAGTTGTATACTCAACTTTGTTGCGCTCGAGGCATTTACTAATGTGAAGGACCGACTCCATGCTGTCAATCCATTTCAGCAACCCGACCGAACCTTCCTTTCCATAGAACTCCTTAGGTTTACAGGCCATAAAGGACTTGTAGTTGCATTCTCTTTCATTGTTTCCCTAGTTTCCTCCACTACTTCCTTGGTTAGCATTAAGTCCTGTAGTTACTTGAGTAACAATGTTTGGGATTGCTTCCAAGAGCTGTTGTGCTACAACTTGAGCAACATCGGGTGTTTCGTTCTATGGGCGCCCACGACTAGGCCTTCTTGACATGGTTCTATGACACAAGAGTAGAAATACGTATAAATACATAAAATAATGTATAATATTTAGTTCACTACTATTTTGAAAACCATAAGTGTTGTCAAATTAATGGTTTGCATTAATACTATGCATATAGATTTGAGAAAGAAAAGAAAAATCTTTTTATTCGACCATTGACTAAGAAAATTCTAGGGTTTTCCCTCATAGTAAAAGTTTTCAAACATAAAATAAACTTCTTCATTACCATTTGAAATAATCTTAAAAGCAAACCAATACATTAATCCCAAAATAAAGTTTTAAATGTTTTTCCCAAAAGACACCCAACATGGGTTTTCGTTTCATGACAAGATAAAATAAAATACTGAAAGCAGAACCAAATACTAATCGCTATCCCAACAAGAAACATCAACACCACAATCAGTAATAGCCCTCCAAGCACATAATATGCTGTCATCGCATGACCTCCCTCTCGTCTAGCAGCACTAGTAATGTCAGCAGCCTCCATCGAATGCTGAAACAGGATTTCCATCCTTGTCAACACTTCATCCAAAACTTCCCAATGCCTAGCTATCACATCCAGACTGTGACGTAGGCCCGCTGCCATCGACTACAATCTCCGGGACTCCTCCGGGGTCATACCTGGCTGCCTGACAGGTATCCCTATGACTTGCTGTGGTGAGGGTGCTCTCGGTCCTGCAACGCTGGTTCCTACCCCGCTAGGTCCTGCCATGCCAAGTCCTGCTGTGCTGGTGGCTATCCTTCCTGGAATGGGAACACTCTTCCTCGCCGTCCTCCGAATGCGAAGCCCATAAAGTGGTGGCTGTGGCAACACCGATGAGGGCGATGCCTCACGTCGTTGACTCGGGGCGTTGTCATTGCTGATCTCCACCGAGTTTCCTGTATCTTCCGTGTCCTCTGATGGGTCTTCTTCTACCGAGGCGGGGGGATTACGTCGAGGGATAACAGTGACGTAGCCGGACTCATCGGCTAAGGCGGTAGCGCGGCAAGATGACGATGTTGACATAGTGGACTGAGACATAGTTTCAATGAGATATGAAATAAATGACAATGCATGCCTATAATATGCAATGCTTACACACACCAAAATTAACCTTTTTTGAATTCTTGAAATAAAGTTTTCTCAAATATTTTTTTTGAACATATTCCCATTATAATTAGCTTCGGCTTTGTACAAATCTTTCCCTAATTAAACATAGGTGATCAGGCTATGTTTAATTGAGGTCCAACGATACAACTCCCGACCTAATTATAATAGTAATATGTTTGATGTAAAAAGAATTTCTTTGTAAGTTCTAGTTATAGGTTATGTTTTTTTAAAGAAAAACCGATGTTCTCTATAACTTTAGCTCTAATACCACTTCTGTCACACCCCGCTAAAGCGGAAATGCAAGATATGACAGCGATAACGGTTTCATTGCAAAAGATAAAGATACATCACCATAGCAGTATTTAAAAGTTTACAACCCATAGCTTAAAAAGAAACAAGGTACAAGTTTTCCAAAACAACATTGTTCAAAATATAACTTCATAATAGCTTCAACACGATGCAGCATGCTCTATGATGATGAATCTTTACATCCACTTACTAATTATTTCCTGAAAAAGCATGTAAAACGAGCGTCAACTATGAAAATAGTTGGTGAGTTCACAAGTTTATAAAATCGAGCTTGAAATAAGGCTTTTCGTAAATACAAGTACATTGCTTTAATGATAAACAAAGTTGATTGCTATTAATGAACACAAGTTTATTGCTATGACGAGAAACGAGTTTGTATGTATATGAGCAAACAATGAGTCTCAACCAAACCTATGACTGAAGCCCTATCGAGATCTATGCTTATCGTTCCATAGATAAATATGGTATCATGCAATCCAGCAATAGGGCGAGTGAGGAGTTGTCAATTCCTAATAGCGCTATCCATAATGACCATTGGCTCAAACAGTTAATGGTTAGAAATAAGGGAAGGGACTTAGTACGATAAGTTCTCATGTTCCGTGTTGCATAGACATACATAGAGAAATATAGCAATACAATAGTAATCATGTTTGATACAAATCAATTTAAATACAACATGCAAATAATAGTTTTTCTGGACATGCTTTTCCACCCCCAAAACATAAAAACTGAAAATAGGAGAGTGCGTGAATACTCACAATGTTTCGTGTAGGTACAAGTAGTGCTTCGGGATCCACCAACGTCTTACTACCGGGATCCTACGACATCAAACACACACACTAGTGAGTTTCCATGTCGAAATCTAATGCTAATATACTAAACTCTACATATAGTAAAATGCCAATTTATGTTTTAGTATTGGATTTTATATTAATTGGTTACACTTTTTCTGAAATAATGAAATTCTACAAGTCATGCGATTAATTACAACTTTGGAATATTAATTTTCCAGATTTAGTAATATAAATTAAAGGTATTTCTACACATTTAAAGGTGTTTTATATTCCTAAAAATGTAAAATATTATCAAACAGTTTCCAAAAATTGTCAAACCTTGTATGTTCATTGTAAATACATTAGAGGTTTTCCAGAAAATTTTCCTTGAATTTTTGATATGGTTAACTATTTTTCAAAATTTTAAGTCTTTATAACAACATAAATTCACGAAAAATAGCATTCAAAGGATAAAAATTCTCAAACTTTTTATTTATATATAAAAGTGGATTTTCAATCTGTTTAATTATATTTTATGATTTTTGAGCATTTATTCCAATAAACATTGAAATAAATACAAAACAGTTTCTAAAATTACCCAAACTTTTTATTTAACTTTTATTATACATAAATAGGCTGGGAAAAATATAAAAGATATTTTTCAGTGGGTATTTCTATTTTTCCTTGTTTTATTCCTTTAAATAATCATTAATTGAAGAAATAATATTAAACAGTTAAAATAAATTACCAAAAATTTTCATAACATCATTTACAGTATAAGTAACCTGGGAAAAATACCAAAAGTTTTTTTCATATTGTATAATCCGGTTTTGGGTATTTATGTGCATTTAAGTGTCTTTAAGTGTATTTTACTTTAGAAAATAGGAGAAAAATAGTTTACAGTAGAGAAAAATCATCAATATATTTATGTAACCTCCTACTGTACAACATGATGTTCTGGTAAATTTTCATGAATTTTGGATAATCAGAACTATTTTTCTTATTTTTAGGCCATTATAATTACCAAAAATTGGGAAAAATAATAAGGCATGATGAAAAATTTTTAAATTATTTTTCAGAGACATCCACCACAGGCAAGGGCTGCGAAAATTGTTACATACAATTTTCACACTTTATAAAGTGGTTTTGTGATTTATTATAACCAAACAAACAGAAAATCAGAAATCATACCAAACAGCAACAACAATCTATGAAATTTAGAGAGGTGTCATTATTCACCATAGGGGTCATACATGAATTTATTCCGGATTTATAGACCTCTGGAAGTAGTTTATGTTATTTATGCCCTTGGTTTCTTGCAATAATTTTAATAAATCAAATAAATGATAAAAGCTCTTGATATTTTACATATTATCACATGCATGTGAGGGCTTTCAAAAGGAAAAATGTTCAAAATTTATTCAGAAGGGAAAACAGGGGTATTGAACCCAAACAAGTTAAGAAATGTTGCACATTATAGCGCATGAGATGTAAATGTGGCTGAAGTTCATGAATTTGTGTAGCACATTCTGTGGGGTTTTAAGCCACGAAATTTCAGCCATCATTCTCTAGATATGTTAAGTTTCTAAATTATGTTTCCCCAGATTTATGGTTGGGTTTAAGGCCACTGATCACGTAAGGCAAAAATAGTGATCACAGAAAAAGAGCTGTTTGCGCAACCATTTTGTAAAAATTTCCAAGATTTTGATATTTAATATTTTACAGTGAGACCAGTTGGGTTTGAAAGTTAACTCGTGGAACTATCCAATACAAAAAGAATATCAGGATTTGGTTAATTAATGACCAAGTTATGGCCGTTCAAAGCTGAACAATGTAGTCTGGCAGATTGCATGTCTTCCCTGTTTGCTTTGAGTGCATTCTTAGGGCATTTTGACAAGAACAACATGCATGCTTCTGTTAAGGTCCGATTTCTAGCACATGCATGGAGTGAATGAGCATCCAAGATGTCCTATAAATGGTTTAAATGCTTTTGGTCATGCAAGAACACAAAAGAAATGGAGAAGAAGATGTAATACTCGGTTTTGAAGTCACATGAACACATGTGCATCTTTTTCACTCTTTGCATGGGTTTGATCCCGGATTTTCACCATCTCAAACACATGCATTGTGTTATGGTGAGAATCTACAAACCACAAGGGAAAAATTAAGGATTTCTAGCCATGGAAGGGCATAGAATCGGAAGAGTAGAGAAGAACCATGAAGAAGAGGAAGTAAAATCATGAAACTATGAGGTAGGATTGTGTTGTTTACCTTGGTTTTGATCTTGAGAGAAGCAAGAACACTTCAAGGCCTTCTCAATATCGAAATTATGGAAGAGAATGGAGGATTTTCGTGAGTTAGAGAGAGACAGAGAAAGAGAGTTTGAGTGTTAGAAGGGTGGAGTGTGAGAGAGAGTGAAGAGAGAAGTGGAAGAGTGAGGGTTTTAGTTTAATGATTGAATTTTTGGGAAGATGAAAGCATGGGGGAGAGGGGGTGCCGGATTTTTGAGGGTATTAAAGTGCCCTCTCTCTCCTAATTCAAATTAAATAATTTCCCTCTTCAATTTTTATAAAACCATACTTTTTATAAAAATGATTCTTTATGTAATTCTCTATTTATATAAAAATCTTGTTTTTATCTAATAAATTATGATTAATGTATGATAATTTAAATTTCTATTTCATTGGTTATAATCCATAATTTGATTAATAAAAATTTGATATTAGGAAGTTTATAGCCAAATTTTATAAGGTTTTTAAGCTTTTAGATTTAGAAATTTGGATTTTTGGCTCTTTAGGGTTTTTGGAATATTGTTGGATATTCACCATCATATTGAAATGTAATTAGAATATTTTAATTTATTTTTATGGTTTTATACCCTTTTTCAATTGTAACAAAGTTTGAAGTTTCATTCTAATTATAGTATTGGCATTTCCTATTGTAGTTAAGCAACTTACTAGAATCGTAAGTGTCAAGTATATTAGTCCTAGATCTTAGTTGGATCCTAGTTTATGCAAGATTTTGACCTAATCTACACTACTAGGCCATGGCATGTTGTGCATGAATGGTTTTTATAAAGATGCATGAGTCCGAGAATGACCTGAATTGACAGTTGTCACATGTGACAAGCCACAAAATGCATCATCTTTGAAAACCTATCAACAACGATCATTATAGAATATTTACCCCTTTTAGTTCGAGGTAAAGCAATAATAAAATCCACTGAAACATCCTCCCAAGGACGGAAAGGAACTTATAAATCCTCGGATTGAAAGAGTTTTTTTCCATATGATAAGTCACACATTCCCCTATTATGTTAGTTACACAACCTAACATTTTGGTCCAAAAGAAATGCTCTTTCAAGTTTCAACACTTCCAAAGTCTTGACTATCCTAAAACGGCCATCCAAACCACCATGTGCTTCTCGTATTAAGAATTCACGAACAACATGCTTTGGAACACAAAGCCGGATCCCTTTAAAGAGAAAACCATCTTGCACTAAAAACTCTGATTGGAAACCATTAGCACATTTTCCCAACAATTTGCCACAATCACCATCAGACTCATAATAACACTTCAAGGTCTCAAATTATAGCAAACGAACATCCAAAGTCGCCAACATGGTATAGCGCCTTGATAAAGCGTCAGAAACCACATTACTTTTTCCATCCATGTACTTGGAAGAAAAATGAAAGGATTACAAGAATTCCACCCATTTTGCATCATATGGGTTCAACTTTTGTTGCCTTTTTTTTGTATTTTAATAACTCGTGATCAGATTCCAAAATAAAATGACTTCGACATAGATAGTGGCTCCAATGATATAATGCACGCACAATAGAATAAACTCCTTATCATAAGTACAATAATTTAACCATGCACCTCCTAACTTCTCAAAAAAGTAAGCAATGGGGAATTTAGCCTGGATTAACACGATACCAATTCCCACACCATTTGCATCACATTCAACCTAAAACAGTTAAGAGAAATCTAGTATTGCCAAAACTAGGGGTACGATGCTATCCTTCCCCAGGTGATAACGAATCTCATAATCATAGCCTTTTAGAAACTCTAACCATCTTCTTTTTCTCATTTGAGCTATTTTTTTATTAAGGACGTGCTGCAGACTCCTGTGATCCGATTATAATACACAGTTTGAATCGTAAAAGTAATGACACCAAATCATTAGGGCAAAACTACCGCTCCCAACTCTAGGTCGTAGGTGGTGTATTTGTTCTCATGCACCTTGAGTTGTCTTGATGCATAGGCTATGACATTCTCCCTTCGCATTAATATACATCCCAAACCCTGATGCGAATCATCGCAATATACTATGAAGTCATCAATACCTTCTGGAAGGGATATTATCGGTGCACTACACAAGATTTCTTTTAGCTTTTGGAAAGTTGTTTTCTGTTGGTCTCTGCAAACGAACTTTACTTAATTTTTGATTAATGCTATTAGGGGTTTGGCTATGCGAGAGAAATTTTCTATAAATCTCCTATAATACCCATCCACTCCTAAAAATTAAGAAACCTCAGTTAGGGTCACTCCTAAAAATTAACGAACCTCAGTTGCTTTGATCTTGGAAGGGTCGGCATGAATTCCTTGACTTCTTACCACACGCCAAAGAAAGTGTACTTCTCTTATCCAAAATTCACACTTAGATAATTTTGCATACAACTTTTCTTTCCTTAAGAGCTCTAGGATCACTCGAAGATGTTACCCATGCTCTTCCTTGGTTCAAGAGTATACCAAAATATCCTCAATGAATACAATCACAAATTTGTCCAAGTAGTGCTTGCGCAATTGATCCATGAGATCCATAAAAATAACTGGGGCATTAGTCAATCCAAAGGGCAAGACCAAGAACTCATAATTACCATAGCGCGTCCTGAAAGAAGTCTTTGGAATGTCCTCTTCCATGAATTTAAATTGATGATATCCAAATCTCAGATCGATCTTAGAGAATTAACTAGATCGTTGAAATTGATCGAAGAGATCGTCTATTCGGGGTAGTGGATATCTATTCTTAATGGTAAACTAATTTAGCTCTCTATAGTCTATGCACATTCGAAAAGATTCGTCCTTCTTCTTGCTAAATAGAACAGGTGCTCCCCAAGGCAAGAAGTTTGGTCTAATAAAAACATTGTCAAGAAGTTCTTGTAGTTGGATGGAGAGTTCTTGCATCTCCAAGGCTACCAATCTATAAGGAGACTTAGCTACTGGGGAAGCTCCTAGAGCTAGATCGATCGGAAGGCGAAATACTTTTTGTGCAAGTATTTTCTGGCATTCATGTAGGAGATGATCCTAAGATTTATATCATTTATATCATTGTATATGGTTAAGGGTTCTCCATTTGGTAGGGCTAAACATAGGTCTTTTCTAAAGCATAACACTTCGACATGCTTAGCAGATAACCGTTCCATACCGATGATGACGTCGAAACTTCCAATGACCATTGGCATATGGTCGACGGGAAAAATATGATTATCTAACATTAAGGTACAATTCCTAAGTATCTCTTTAGTACTACAGACTTGGTCGTTAGCCATTTCTACTCTATAGGCTTCCATAAATTTACAAGATGGGTGATCTAATAATTTACTAAATGTGGGAGTAACAAAGCTTCTATCGGCGTCGGTATCAAAAATTTTCTTTGCATATAATTTATTGAATAGGATGGTACGTATAACTATCATCAGATCATGGATGAATTTTATGGCTCCTATAAAAAATGCTCAACTCCTAGCATTACCTCCCTAATCCTTCAACTTTGGACAATCACTTTTGATGTGTCTAACTTCCTTACACTTCTAGACCGCTAGGCTCTCTGTTTTTGTAGTTCCTCGATTGGGTGGGGTTCTGCAACATTGTCAAGATGAACTTTCTTGCCGAAGTTGGTGCAAACCGATCATGCTTCATTGTGATGAAACCCACACTCATTGAACCTAGGGCTACTTCCATTGGTAGTCAATGTCGAGGGTGTTAAAACCGCAAACGGTAGAATCACTTACTACTTCTTTTCTCTTGGTTTCCTAACCTTCCCTTTAAAATATTTGCCAAACTTCCCTTTTCTACCCTCCACCTTCGGAAGGTCAGCCTTCTGGACCATCATGCCACGACGAATCTCTTGATTGGTCATACCAAAGGCTAGTGTCTTGGAACTGTCGAAGGTAGTTGTCTTTGAGGAAGTGACTAAGCCTTGGATAGGATGAGGAAAACCCAAAATATACCCTTCTATCTTCTTATATTCTTGGGTTACCATCCGAGGACATAAGGTGGCAAGGTCATTGAAACCGCTTGTATAGGTGGCAACCTCAGCTACCTGCATCATCCGATTCTATAGCTCATGCTCCATCCTCTACACCTCCTCGCGTGGACAATACTCCTCAATCTTAAGTTGCTTTAACTTACTCCAAGATATGGCATTTGCTACATTAACGCCCATGATCTTTCTGTAACTGGTCCACCAACTTAGGGTTGCGTCTGCTAGGGTGCAAGCAGTGAACTTGAATTTATAGTCGTTTGGACAGAAGCTTATCTCCAAAATAGTCTCCACCTTTTGTATCAACCTAGTCAACCCATCCACGCATTCATTTCCATGGAAGGGTTATGCCTTACAGTTGATATAATCTTAATATCAACAGAACCTAGTTGGACCGCGATTATCTCCTTGTGAATTCTCACATCCATTGCCTCCTGATGCTAATTTCTTAGAGGTTTCTTGGTTTGCTATTGCATGAGCAACACATTGGGCCACTAGTGCCTCAGTAGTGGCTGAGCTCATAGGCTCAGGATTGGTTTTGGGTTGTCCTGGGTTTCTGTCACACCCCAAAACCATGAACGGCGGAAACGTTCTGGGGCGGAGGACGTCATGTATAGTATCACAACAATGAAAAGTAGTAAACAAGCAACAACATCATCCATTGCATTAATAATATAATTTTAATACAAGTGCGTTCTGTCAAATTATGATAAACACTAAAGAATAAATCAAAATGAAAGATGAGTCTTGAACGAGCACCATCTTCTCTAAACCTTGCATCGGTACCTGTCTACTGTTGACCTGAGGATACAAGTTATTTTGAAAGGGAGTATCAGCTTTAAATCTGGTGAGATCATAAGTATTTTAGTGTCTTAATTTGTATGTAAGTATTTGTATTTATGTGAGATGTAAGTATCTGTGTGTGTCTCTTGTAAGAGTGTGTATTTTCCCAAATCTAACTATCATTAACCAAAAATATAATATTTACATTACCGTGCATCGTGTGAGTGTTCACGAAGTGAATGTAATGGGGAAATAATAATGTACTTTAGTTTTATAATAAGTGACTACTGTTGTACTAACTACCTTAAACCAAATAAATTTAAAGTAACATGTGATCGGCCTGTATCCTGCTACCGACTCAATAGTAAAACGACGATGTAAGACACCGTAAGAAATGACTTTTGGCACCCGTAGACTTGCAAGTCCCACTATAGCGAGCAGCAAGGTGTAGGATAGTCAATCCAGTATAGATCTATACGCAAACTCATATGCTCTCCAATTAAGGAGATTCTAGACACAAAAACAGTCATGGCAGGTAGTGCCATGACCCGTTTAATGGCTCACATAACTGAATGTAATGTATATCTAATGTATGTGCTAGCTATATTGTGTGTTCTTCCTCTGTCTAGCTTGTATGTTTGGTTCTCATCACTATGTATTATTTTTGTTTCTCATCACTATGTAATATGTTTGTTTCTCATCACTATATATTATGTTTGTTTCTCATCACTATGTATTATGTTTGTTCCTCTTCACTATGTATTATGTTTGTTTCTCATCACTATATATTATGTTTGTTTCTCATCACTATCTATTATGACTCATGTATGAACTGACTCTTTGTATGATTCATTGTTCTAGTATTAGTATTAGTAAAACCCTAAACTACGCCTATTGTAGTTTACTAGTAATATAACTTGTACATATGAACATGGAAGTATACCCTTGCTAACCCATGGTATTGAATTGACTGGAAGAACCTTTATGACTATATATGTACACATGATATATAACTAATAGTTAAAACGACCTTCGGACAGATACCCGATACCCTACCAGACCACATCCCAACGGGGAAAAGGAAATAAGGCATGTGAGCCTTCCTAAGCCCTTCAAAAATTACTTATACAACTATACATATCTAGGCATGCAATTGACAATATAAAAGCATAAAATAAGTTTTGTAACACCATTGAACATGATTACTATCTAAGAAAGGGTCGACTTGATGTCAGCCTATAAAACGGGTTGAAAGTATTTGTTTGATAAAACAGTTTAAGTATAAAGAAACATTTGCTTGAAACACAATTGTAAATGAGTTTGAAATGAAATATACAATGTTTAATGAACATTTTAATAATGAGTTTTAAACATATAAAACATTTACGAAAATTATTTGAAGAAACTGTTTGGTAAAACAGCTAACGAGTAGTAAATCATTTGAATGCTGCTTATTAATCACATGTGATTGATATAATGACGGGCATGATTCTACTTGTATCCCCCCATAAAAACATTTAAAAACATATAAAACATTGATTAAGGGGTATGAACTCACCTGTAGCAAGTGGTTGGGATGAACGGACTGAAATAGGATGCTAGGTGTCAAGTGAAGACTTGTACACACTCTATGATCCTAGATAACATATAATATCACATACATGTACCCAATTAGTCTCTAAACAACTAATAAACAAAGGTAAGACATCCTAGGGCATGATAAATACTTTGCATAAGTGTTATAAGTGCTAAGGATTGCATTTAAGTGTTGTAGGGAAAGGCTAGTGTGTTTGGCGTTCAAGGAAAACTCCATTAGGGAGTTTACGGTTTTGTGGTCAAAACCAAAAGGGTTTATGGTCGTAATCTCACCCTCTTTTTGACCATTTGTTGTTTGAATACTTCTAAGCCAATCCAAGCATTCATACTCCATGTTTAAGCCTTAGGAAGTGTTTTGTGGCATCAATACACTCCTAAATGGAGTTTACGGTCCATGGACCATTTATCCATGATTTTACTACCGTAAACTCTTATGGAACATGGTTTTATGATGTTCTCAAGTCCTAAACACTTCAAGGTAATAGCCTAGTTTAGATTCTAGGCAAAAGGAAGGAGTATGGGACATTTATACACTCTTTGGGGTGTTTACGGTTTTTGGAGATCCCCAAACCATAAACACATATAAATGAGTGATTCTTGTGCATTTTGTGTGATAAACTCATCAAGGAAGGATCTAGACAAGTCCCTAAGGCATTGTGAAGCATCTAGGCACCCTAAGGCACCCTAAGGCACCCTTTGGCACCTTACTTGGTGTTTACGGTTTTGGGAGCCTCCCAAAACCGTGAACACCTTGTTCTTGGTGTTATTGGGACATTTCCTTGATGTAATGATGTATAATAAGCCATTCAATACATTAGGATGAGAGTACTTACTAGTTAGAAGCTTGAAAAGGTGCTAAGGGCCCAAGAACTCTAGTATGTGTTCTTGGTGTTTTGGAAATCTAATCAAAACACAAAAATGGATGGATTAAAAGATGTATAATCACTAGTAGTTATGATACATCAACTAATCAAGTCGAGACATACTCACGTTTTCGGGAAATCGGGCAAAAACCGGGATGATAGTTGAGAGTGTTTGGAGTTTACTCTTGAGTTTGCAAGAAAGAATAAGGCACTTTGGGGAGTAAACTCATGCTTAAGGCATGAGTTTACAGTTTTGAAGAAATTTTTGGCCCAAACATAAAAGTTTGGCCGTCAATTTCCTAACTACGTGATACTTGCGGTTTTGAAATTTCAAGACCCAAGACGGCATTTCCTTTCACTGATTCGTTTAAAGATTAATTATTAAAATAATCAAACGAACTTTAAATTTTCTAAAAACAAATAAAAGTGAACTTGACTTATAATTTGAAATGATTAACTCTAGGGTTTTACCGAATGAAGATTTCAGGTTGTCACATCATCCCCTTGTTAGAAGGAATTTCATCCCGAAATTAGAATCTAGGTAAGGAAGTAGGCATGAATTATCAAGCCAAGAAGTGGGGATACTTCCTAATCGATCGATTCTTGTGCTCCCAAGTGAATTTGGGTCCATGGTTGGCATCTCAGCGAACCTTCACTAAAAGGGAAACAACTATGAATCGTTGGTACGACCTCTCGGTCCATGCTCATTGTAGTTCTTCGACGTAGGCTAGGATCTCGTTAATATCGATCTCATTGAGTGGACTTACGAGAGTCCTAATGGAAAGGTACGGTTTCAAGATCGAGATGCGAAGGGTAAAATGTACGTTACTACGCTCACGGATTAGGTCTAGTTTGTGAGATACAGGACCGATTCTGGTAAGAATCTCGGAGGTCCTAACTATCTTGGATTTAGCTTTCCACGCTTTACGAAGCGTATTAAGCCATTCCCAGAGCGAGACTTCCTCAAGAATTTGTTCTCTCACTTGGAATTCCAAGGTTTCTTTTTCTTGCTTAACTTCCCAGTCAAGGGCCACCCTCTGTTGGGTCAAAGTCGTAAGGGTTTCCGTAATTCGCGAGGAGTTCTGAATGGACTACGATAGTAGGCCTGCAAGACCTAGAATTTGGCGAATTTCTATTGGCGTCTTTAGTGCTGACAAATTCTCAACGGTTTTGATAAATTGAGAGAGTACCCAAGAATTTCCACATCAATAATAGTGTGTCTTAGGAATTCGACTCTCCAATTCCAAACTCGTGTTTAGAGAACTTTGCGAAAAGTTTCTCTGAGGGTAATGTTTCCATGGGTTCCTTCTTACTACGAGGGTAGATAAGTAAGTCATTACTAGGAGAATGATGAACTGATCCAAGTAAGAATGACGTACCCTACCCCTTAAGCTCATGAATGCTATGGGCATATTGATCCTATCCGAGGGGTATCACTACGAACTCGAAGTGTCCGCATCGAGTTCGGAAGGTAGTCTTCGGGACATCCTTCGCTATCGCTTGAAACTGCTGATATTAGGATCTCGGTCCATTTCTGAAAGGTAATTCGTTCCTTGCGTTTGCTCAACCAATTCCTCTATGCGAGGCAGAGATAATGATTTCTAATGGAAATCTTGACGAAAAGGACCGAAGCTCTCTAGGATGAGAAACTTGGTCTTTCCATTCTAGTGCTGAGTAGTCTTTAAATTGTCCGGACGGTTCTTGTATCTCCATGGGCGTTAGACCATAGAGCGATCTGTTTACAGAAGTCATATTGGGTTCTAAGTTTGTTCATATGACGATGCGATTACTCGTAGACTTGGGCAGTCTCCGTCCTAAAGTTCATATTAGAATTCATACATGGTTCAACAATCACAATCTCGTGTATACAAGTCGTATATAATTAAGATTGAAAAGATAGTCGAATAATTGATTCTTCTTTATGTTCACATCGTAATGAGGAAAGGAAGTTAAAGTGGAATCATCAATTCTAAACCTGTAGAACCTTGATTATATATCACCCCTATGTATACATTCTTCAGCGATAGATCAACTGCATGGATTCTTGGATTGAACTTGATGTACTGTACGAGTGGTACTTCGGGGAGGTTTGCTAAGTTTTCTTCAGAAAGGATAAGAAACATGAGGTACTCTAAGCAGATACACTTCCGAGTTCTGAAATGACGGCCTCGTTAAAAAGACGTTTACGGAGAAAGAGATGTACGTATGAAACTGGTATTGTGTGGATCAAATTGAATCTAGTCGTATGGTAATGTCGGAATCATAAGGAAACTTAAAGACATTAGATTTGAACATAAGGCGTTACAGACAACACAACCGTGCAACCATCAATAGAGTTACAGTACTTTAGGCTTACTACAAGACTATTTTTGCGAATATGGTATACTACAAAAGATAAGTATACGCAACACGAGCATCCATTTACTGATGGGATCTCGCAAAAGGTAAGACTCGAGTTGCACTAGTTTTAAACAGTTTGAAAGCATACTTAAATATTGCCTAAAGGAAGTGAACCTATGCTATAGCAAGGTTCGGGGTTCAAACTCCTCTTGTTCCCCCGTTGTTCTTCTCTGATGGGCAGTCCCTCTTGAAGTGTCCCATTACACCACATAGATGGCATATCCGAGAAGTTCCGACATTTGTGGTTGAAGTAATGTGTTGGATCGGAGTATTGCAGTAACAGATGGTGTGTCCCTTTTTGTTGCAGTTTAAGTACTGCATTTCCCAACAAAGCCCATGGTGGTGATAATTGTATTTGAAGCATTTTGGGAGTTTGCCAGCACACGGTCTGACTGGGTTAGGGTTAACTGGGATACCAGAAGGAATGGAAGTGGGAGGTACAGATGTCATGGCTACGAAGGCTGCCACTTGTTGTTGTCTTTTGCTCGTTCCTTGGGGTGATTTTCCTTTGACTCCATCCCTAAACTTTCGTTTCTTGTTCTCTACTTTTCGGCTTTGCGAGCCTGCGACTGTTATCTTTTGTTGGCTTACTGGATTGATACCCTGATCGGGATTTTCAACCCCATCGTCGGTATTGCTTGCGTTGGTCGCGTTACGGTTTGCAAGGACAGATATCATGGCAGCCACCATGGCAGTTGTAACTGCGGCTTGGAAAGTAGCGGCGTCCATAGGAAAGGTAGGGGTTTCGTTGTTCGGCTGATTGTTTCCGGATGACGACATGATTCTGTAATACGAAAGATAAGGATTTTGTGAGCGACTTTGGATGACCCTAAATGTACTTTGATCGCTTAAGTAAAGAGTAAGAGTGTCTTCTCGAAAGTTTGACCTACATCCCTATGATGCAGTCCTAGCACGGAATGGAAGTGTGTTCGCGAAGGTTTGACCTACCTCCCTATGATGCAGTCCTAGTAATGAGTGGAAGTAAGTCCGTAGAATGGTCTCAAGGCGTTTGTCTTTCAAGCCGAGGTATCATTGGTTGGTGAATAACATGATCCAACCACTAAAAGAGACTTGGAAATGTCTCCGGAGTTAAATTACTATAGTCCAAAGATTTGACTAAAGCAAGTTTCAGATAGACTCCAAATGAAAGTATGATGAGAGTATTTGAACCAAAGCGTGACATGGAAGTTAGCCGACTATCAATATCATCGATGTTTAAGATGTAATAAATTCGGGAAAATTGAACTTGTAGTAGGTCTTACATCACATATGGAGTAGAGAAGCCTTTGACAGCATAAAGACCTAACTAAAGTACTTACAGTACAAGATAATCACACAGATAAGTGCTACACCGAACATAGATATGAACATGGTTCTTAAAAACAAAGAAGGGAAGTAAAGTATCTCCTACTGGCGACGGTCACCCCTATGGTGAACCCTTAGTTCAACTAGTTGACGTTCAATATCAAGCAGGTATCTTTCGTATACCCTCTGACATACTCGGAGCTCTATGACTTCAGCTCGGGTTTCAGCTAGTGCTTGCAGTAGGGTTTCATGGTCTCTCTCAGATCTCTCACGAGCATCTTCCAGGCGAATGGTGCGGAGGGTATGCATTCTCACATTGGCGACAACTTCTGTGATCTGATGTAGGGTTGTCCTGCCTTGAATCTCATTTTGAGCCACTCTGTGGACAAGGATTGGCAAGATTCTGTCTGCTGAGCCCCCATTGCTCAGGTCATAAAAGCTTCGGTCACCATTAAATGGCTTGGTCTGATCTTGACCTTGGCTCCATGTTTCCAAGCATTCCACCCACTGAGGCGTCGGGCCATGAAAAGCCGGACGAGGGTTAGGATTTGGAAAGGGAGCTGCCTGGGGTAGGTTCTCAACCTCGGGTTCGAAGTTAGCATCATCCGAAAGGTCTTCACCATGGTGATCATTCAAAGGGACCGGATGATCATTCTCTGGTTCATCTCCAAACCATCCAGCAATGACTTCGTTCGGAAGGTACGGATTGCCGTGGGGATGGAGTCCAGCCATGTTATCTACGCGAGAATTGGGGTAACAAAATAATTAATAGACGAGCTAACTAGATAATTATAAGGTGATCTTTATCAGTTACACCAATACTTAAATTAGGCATACCAATAAAGACCTTTAGTTCCCAAGGCAAATAATTATAGTAACACAGAATACTCCTATAGTATTTTAAGTTTAATGTTATGTTCTACTGTTCTTATTGTGGTAGTGTTGGTAAGTTTTTAGACTTGTTGCAACCTCACAACCATCCTTAGGCACATGCTAGTCACTCGTCGGATAACGTAGTTGATCAGGCTACATCTTCCCAGGGTTGACCATGTGTCTCTAAGTTTACTTGTGTTGTCCAATAATCGTAATACTTTTGTTCTGTCCTAGTGACATTCTCCCTTCGCATTAATATACATCCCAAACCCTGATGCGAATCATCGCAATATACTATGAAGTCATCAATACCTTCTGGAAGGGATATTATCGGTGCACTACACAACATTTCTTTTAGCTTTTGGAAAGTTGTTTTCTGTTGGTCTCTGCAAACGAACTTTACTTAATTTTTGATTAATGCTATTAGGGGTTTGGCTATGCGAGAGAAATTTTCTATAAATCTCCTATAATACCCATCCACTCCTAAAAATTAAGAAACCTCAGTTAGGGTCACTCCTAAAAATTAACGAACCTCAGTTGCTTTGATCTTGGAAGGGTCGGCATGAATTCCTTGACTTCTTACCACACGCCAAAGAAAGTGTACTTCTCTTATCCAAAATTCACACTTAGATAATTTTGCATACAACTTTTCTTTCCTTAAGAGCTCTAGGATCACTCGAAGATGTTACCCATGCTCTTCCTTGGTTCAAGAGTATACCAAAATATCCTCGATGAATACAATCATGAATTTGTCCAAGTAGTGCTTGCGCAATTGATCCATGAGATCCATAAAAATAACTGGGGCATTAGTCAATCCAAAGGGCAAGACCAAGAACTCATAATTACCATAGCGCGTCCTAAAAGAAGTCTTTGGAATGTCCTCTTCCATGAATTTAAATTGATGATATCCAAATCTCAGATCGATCTTAGAGAATTAACTAGATCGTTGAAATTGATCGAAGAGATCGTCTATTCGGGGTAGTGGATATCTATTCTTAATGGTAAACTAATTTAGCTCTCTATA
Source organism: Lactuca serriola (assembly GCF_051521515.1). Classification (NCBI taxonomy): domain Eukaryota; kingdom Viridiplantae; phylum Streptophyta; class Magnoliopsida; order Asterales; family Asteraceae; genus Lactuca; species Lactuca serriola. The sequence continues at coordinate 115,414,379 of NC_136414.1, read as the reverse complement.
GTCTATGCACATTCGAAAAGATTCGTCCTTCTTCTTGCTAAATAGAACAGGTGCTCCCCAAGGCAAGAAGTTTGGTCTAATAAAAACATTGTCAAGAAGTTCTTGTAGTTGGATGGAGAGTTCTTGCATCTCCAAGGCTACCAATCTATAAGGAGACTTAGCTACTGGGGAAGCTCCTAGAGCTAGATCGATCGGAAGGCGAAATACTTTTTGTGCAAGTATTTTCTGGCATTCATGTAGGAGATAATCCTAAGATTTATATCATTTATATCATTGTATATGGTTAAGGGTTCTCCATTTTGTAGGGCTAAACATAGGTCTTTTCTAAAGCATAACACTTCGACATGCTTAGCAGATAACCGTTCCATACCGATGATGACGTCGAAACTTCCAATGACCATTGGCATATGGTCGACGGGAAAAATATGATTATCTAACATTAAGGTACAATTCCTAAGTATCTCTTTAGTACTACAGACTTGGTCGTTAGCCATTTCTACTCTATAGGCTTCCATAAATTTACAAGATGGGTGATCTAATAATTTACTAAATGTGGGAGTAACAAAGCTTCTATCGGCGTCGGTATCAAAAATTTTCTTTGCATATAATTTATTGAATAGGATGGTACGTATAACTATCATCAGATCATGGATGAATTTTATGGCTCCTATAAAAAATGCTCAACTCCTAGCATTACCTCCCTGATCCTTCAACTTTGGACAATCACTTTTGATGTGTCTAACTTCCTTACACTTCTAGACCGCTAGGCTCTCTGTTTTTGTAGTTCCTCGATTGGGTGGGGTTCTGCAACATTGTCAAGATGAACTTTCTTGCCGAAGTTGGTGCAAACCGATCATGCTTCATTGTGATGAAACCCACACTCATTGAACCTAGGGCTACTTCCATTGGTAGTCAATGTCGAGGGTGTTAAAACCGCAAACGGTAGAATCACTTACTACTTCTTTTCTCTTGGTTTCCTAACCTTCCCTTTAAAATATTTTCCAAACTTCCCTTTTCTACCCTCCACCTTCGGAAGGTCAGCCTTCTGGACCATCATGCCACGACGAATCTCTTGATTGGTCATACCAAAGGCTAGTGTCTTGGAACTGTCGAAGGTAGTTGTCTTTGAGGAAGTGACTAAGCCTTGGATAGGATGAGGAAAACCCAAAATATACCCTTCTATCTTCTTATATTCTTGGGTTACCATCCGAGGACATTAGGTGGCAAGGTCATTGAAACCGCTTGTATAGGTGGCAACCTGAGCTACCTGCATCATCCGATTCTATAGCTCATGCTCCATCCTCTACACCTCCTCGCGTGGACAATACTCCTCAATCTTAAGTTGCTTTAACTTACTCCAAGATATGGCATTTGCTACATTAACGCCCATGATCTTTCTGTAACTGGTCCACCAACTTAGGGTTGCGTCTGCTAGGGTGCAAGCAGTGAACTTGAATTTATAGTCGTTTGGACAGAAGCTTATCTCCAAAATAGTCTCCACCTTTTGTATCAAGCTAGTCAACCCAACCACGCCTTCATTTCCATGGAAGGGTTATGCCTTACAGTATATAATCTTAATATCAACAGAACCTAGTTGGACCGCGATTATCTCCTTGTGAATTCTCACATCCATTGCCTCCTGATGCTAATTTCTTAGAGGTTTCTTGGTTTGCTATTGCATGAGCAACGCATTGGGCCACTAGTGCCTCAGTAGTGGCTGAGCTCATAGGCTCAGGATTGGTTTTGGGTTGTCCTGGGTTTCTGTCACACCCCAAAACCATGAACGGCGGAAACGTTCTGGGGCGGAGGACGTCATGTATAGTATCACAACAATGAAAAGTAGTAAACAAGCAACAACATCATCCATTGCATTAATAATATAATTTTAATACAAGTGCGTTCTGTCAAATTATGATAAACACTAAAGAATAAATCAAAATGAAAGATGAGTCTTGAACGAGCACCATCTTCTCTAAACCTTGCATCGGTACCTGTCTACTGTTGACCTGAGGATACAAGTTATTTTGAAAGGGAGTATCAGCTTTAAATCTGGTGAGATCATAAGTATTTTAGTGTCTTAATTTGTATGTAAGTATTTGTATTTATGTGAGATGTAAGTATCTGTGTGTGTCTCTTGTAAGAGTGTGTATTTTCCCAAATCTAACTATCATTAACCAAAAATATAATATTTACATTACCGTGCATCGTGTGAGTGTTCACGAAGTGAATGTAATGGGGAAATAATAATGTACTTTAGTTTTATAATAAGTGACTACTGTTGTACTAACTACCTTAAACCAAATAAATTTAAAGTAACATGTGATCGGCCTGTATCCTGCTACCGACTCAATAGTAAAACGACGATGTAAGACACCGTAAGAAATGACTTTTGGCACCCGTAGACTTGCAAGTCCCACTATAGCGAGCAGCAAGGTGTAGGATAGTCAATCCAGTATAGATCTATACGCAAACTCATATGCTCTCCAATTAAGGAGATTCTAGACACAAAAACAGTCATGGCAGGTAGTGCCATGACCCGTTTAATGGCTCACATAACTGAATGTAATGTATATCTAATGTATGTGCTAGCTATATTGTGTGTTCTTCCTCTGTCTAGCTTGTATGTTTGGTTCTCATCACTATGTATTATTTTTGTTTCTCATCACTATGTATTATGTTTGTTTCTCTTCACTATGTATTATGTTTGTTTCTCATCACTATGTATTATGTTTGTTTCTCTTCACTATGTAATATGTTTGTTTCTCATCACTATATATTATGTTTGTTTCTCATCACTATGTATTATGTTTGTTCCTCTTCACTATGTATTATGTTTGTTTCTCATCACTATATATTATGTTTGTTTCTCATCACTATCTATTATGACTCATGTATGAACTGACTCTTTGTATGATTCATTGTTCTAGTATTAGTATTAGTAAAACCCTAAACTACGCCTATTGTAGTTTACTAGTAATATAACTTGTACATATGAACATGGAAGTATACCCTTGCTAACCCATGGTATTGAATTGACTGGAAGAACCTTTATGACTATATATGTACACATGATATATAACTAATAGTTAAAACGACCTTCGGACAGATACCCGATACCCTACCAGACCACATCCCAACGGGGAAAAGGAAATAAGGCATGTGAGCCTTCCTAAGCCCTTCAAAAATTACTTATACAACTATACATATCTAGGCATGCAATTGACAATATAAAAGCATAAAATAAGTTTTGTAACACCATTGAACATGATTACTATCTAAGAAAGGGTCGACTTGATGTCAGCCTATAAAACGGGTTGAAAGTATTTGTTTGATAAAACAGTTTAAGTATAAAGAAACATTTGCTTGAAACACAATTGTAAATGAGTTTGAAATGAAATATACAATGTTTAATGAACATTTTAATAATGAGTTTTAAACATATAAAACATTTACGAAAATTATTTGAAGAAACTGTTTGGTAAAACAGCTAACGAGTAGTAAATCATTTGAATGCTGCTTATTAATCACATGTGATTGATATAATGACGGGCATGATTCTACTTGTATCCCCCCATAAAAACATTTAAAAACATATAAAACATTGATTAAGGGGTATGAACTCACCTGTAGCAAGTGGTTGGGATGAACGGACTGAAATAGGATGCTAGGTGTCAAGTGAAGACTTGTACACACTCTATGATCCTAGATAACATATAATATCACATACATGTACCCAATTAGTCTCTAAACAACTAATAAACAAAGGTAAGACATCCTAGGGCATGATAAATACTTTGCATAAGTGTTATAAGTGCTAAGGATTGCATTTAAGTGTTGTAGGGAAAGGCTAGTGTGTTTGGCGTTCAAGGAAAACTCCATTAGGGAGTTTACGGTTTTGTGGTCAAAACCAAAAGGGTTTATGGTCGTAATCTCACCCTCTTTTTGACCATTTGTTGTTTGAATACTTCTAAGCCAATCCAAGCATTCATACTCCATGTTTAAGCCTTAGGAAGTGTTTTGTGGCATCAATACACTCCTAAATGGAGTTTACGGTCCATGGACCATTTATCCATGATTTTACTACCGTAAACTCTTATGGAACATGGTTTTATGATGTTCTCAAGTCCTAAACACTTCAAGGTAATAGCCTAGTTTAGATTCTAGGCAAAAGGAAGGAGTATGGGACATTTATACACTCTTTGGGGTGTTTACGGTTTTTGGAGATCCCCAAACCATAAACACATATAAATGAGTGATTCTTGTGCATTTTGTGTGATAAACTCATCAAGGAAGGATCTAGACAAGTCCCTAAGGCATTGTGAAGCATCTAGGCACCCTAAGGCACCCTAAGGCACCCTTTGGCACCTTACTTGGTGTTTACGGTTTTGGGAGCCTCCCAAAACCGTGAACACCTTGTTCTTGGTGTTATTGGGACATTTCCTTGATGTAATGATGTATAATAAGCCATTCAATACATTAGGATGAGAGTACTTACTAGTTAGAAGCTTGAAAAGGTGCTAAGGGCCCAAGAACTCTAGTATTTGTTCTTGGTGTTTTGGAAATCTAATCAAAACACAAAAATGGATGGATTAAAAGATGTATAATCACTAGTAGTTATGATACATCAACTAATCAAGTCGAGACATACTCACGTTTTCGGGAAATCGGGCAAAAATCGGGATGATAGTTGAGAGTGTTTGGAGTTTACTCTTGAGTCTGCAAGAAAGAATAAGGCACTTTGGGGAGTAAACTCATGCTTAAGGCATGAGTTTACGGTTTTGAAGAAATTTTTGGCCCAAACATAAAAGTTTGGCCATCAATTTCCTAACTACGTGATACTTGCGGTTTTGAAATTTCAAGACCCAAGACGGCATTTCCTTTCACTGATTCGTTTAAAGATTAATTATTAAAATAATCAAACGAACTTTAAATTTCCCAACAAAGCCCATGGTGGTGATAATTGTATTTGAAGCATTTTGGGAGTTTGCCAGCACACGGTCTGACTGGGTTAGGGTTAACTGGGATACCAGAAGGAATGGAAGTGGGAGGTACAGATGTCATGGCTACGAAGGCTGCCACTTGTTGTTGTCTTTTGCTCGTTCCTTGGGGTGATTTTCCTTTGACTCCATCCCTAAACTTTCGTTTCTTGTTCTCTGCTTTTCGGCTTTGCGAGCCTGCGACTGTTATCTTTTGTTGGCTTACTGGATTGATACCCTGATCGGTATTTTCAACCCCATCGTCGGTATTGCTTGTGTTGGTCGCGTTACGGTTTGCAAGGACAGATATCATGGCAGCCACCATGGCAGTTGTAACTGCGGCTTGGAAAGTAGCGGCGTCCATAGGAAAGTTAGGGGTTTCGTTGTTCGGCTGATTGTTTCCGGATGACGACATGATTCTGTAATACGAAAGATAAGGATTTTGTGAGCGACTTTGGATGACCCTAAATGTACTTTGATCGCTTAAGTAAAGAGTAAGAGTGTCTTCTCGAAAGTTTGACCTACATCCCTATGATGCACTAGCACGGAATGGAAGTGTGTTCGCGAAGGTTTGACCTACATCCCTATGATGCAGTCCTAGTAATGAGTGGAAGTAAGTCCGTAGAATGGTCTCAAGGCGTTTGTCTTTCAAGCCGAGGTATCATTGGTTGGTGAATAACATGATCCAACCACTAAAAGAGACTTGGAAATGTCTCCGGAGTTAAATTACTATAGTCCAAAGATTTGACTAAAGCAAGTTTCAGATAGACTCCAAATGAAAGTATGATGAGAGTATTTGAACCAAAGCGTGACATGGAAGTTAGCCGACTGTCAATATCATCGATGTTTAAGATGTAATAAATTCGGGAAAATTGAACTTGTAGTAGGTCTTACATCACATCTGGAGTAGAGAAGCCATTGACAGCATAAAGACCTAACTAAAGTACTTACAGTACAAGATAATCACATAGATAAGTGCTACACCGAACATAGATATGAACATGGTTCTTAAAAACAAAGAAGGGAAGTAAAGTATCTCCTACTGGCGACGGTCACCCCTATGGTGAACCCTTAGTTCAACTAGTTGACGTTCAATATCAAGTAGGTATCTTTCGTATACCCTCTGACATACTCGGAGCTCTATGACTTTAGCTCGGGTTTCAGCTAGTGCTTGCAGTAAGGTTTCATGGTCTCTCTCAGATCTCTCACGAGCATCTTCCAGGCGAATGGTGCGGAGGGTATGCATTCTCACATTGGCGATAACTTCTGTGATCTGATGTAGGGTTGTCCTGCCTTGAATCTCATTTTGAGCCACTCTGTGGACCAGGATTGGCAAGATTCTGTCTGCTGAGCCCCCATTGCTCAGGTCATAAAAGCTTCGGTCACCATTAAATGGCTTGGTCTGATCTTGTCCTTGGCTCCATGTTTCCAAGCATTCCACCCACTGAGGCGTCGGGCCATGAAAAGCCGGACGAGGGTTAGGATTTGGAAAGGGAGCTGCCTAGGGTAGGTTCTCAACCTCGGGTTCGAAGTTAGCATCATCCGAAAGGTCTTCACCATGGTGATCATTCAAAGGGACCGGATGATCATTCTCTGGTTCATCTCCAAACCATCCAGCAATGACTTCGTTCGGAAGGTACGGATTGCCGTGGGGATGGAGTCCAGCCATGTTATCTACGCGAGAATTGGGGTAACAAAATAATTAATAGACCAGCTAACTAGATAATTATAAGGTGATCTTTATCAGTTACACCAATACTTAAATTAGGCATACCAATAAAGACCTTTAGTTCCCAAGGCAAATAATTATAGTAACACAGAATACTCCTATAGTATTTTAAGTTTAATGTTATGTTCTACTGTTCTTATTGTGGTAGTGTTGGTAAGTTTTTAGACTTGTTGCAACCTCACAACCATCCTTAGGCACATGCTAGTCACTCGTCGGATAACGTAGTTGATCAGGCTACATCTTCCCAGGGTTGACCATGTGTCTCTAAGTTTACTTGTGTTGTCCAATAATCGTAATACTTTTGTTCTGTCCTAGTGACACTGATTTTAGTATGAATGCAGGTATGTATACTTTGTTAAATACTTTATTATTTAAAGTATAAACTCTTAATCAGAGTATTTTAATCCTGCTTGTGTTTATAGTTCGTATATCTTTTATGGGTTGATACACTCAATTCACTATAAACCTGGCTCTGATACCAATCTGTCACACCCCAAAACCATGAACGGTGGAAACGTTCTGGGGCGGAGGACGTCATGTACAATATCACAACAATGAAAAGTAGTAAACAAGCAACAACATCATCCATTGCATTAATAATATAATTTTACTACAAGTGCGTTCTGTCAAATTATGATAAACACTAAAGAATAAATCAAAATGAAAGATGAGTGTTGAACGAGCACCATCTTTTCTAAACCTTGCATCGGTACCTGTCTACTGTTGACATGACGATACAAGTTATTTTGAAAGGGAGTATCAACTTTAAAGTTGGTGATATCATAAGTATTTTATTGTCTTAATTTGTATGTAAGTATTTGTATGTATGTGAGATGTAAGTATTTGTGTGTATACGAACTGTAAGTATGAAAACGTTTTGAACATCCTAGAAAACCATATGTTTCCTACTAAAAGTATCCTTCTACCAAGGCATCTAGTATCTATGTGTGTCTCTTGTAAGAGTGTGTATTTTCCCAAATCTAACTATCATTAACCAAAAATATAGTATTTACATTACCGTCATCATGTGAATGTTCACGAAGTGAATGTAATGGGGAAATAATAATGTACTGTAGTTTTATAATAAGTGACTACTGCTGCACTAACTACCCTAAACCAAATAAATTTTAAGTAACATGTGACCGGCCTGTATCCTGCTACCGAATCAATAGTAAAACGACGATGTAAGACGCCGTAAGAAATGACATTTGGCACCCGTAGACTTGCAAGTCCCACTGTAGCGAGCAGCAAGGTGTAGGATAGTTAATCCAGTATAGATCTATACACAAACTCATACGCTCCCCAATTAAGGAGATTATGGACACAAAAACGGTCATGGCAGGTAGTGCCATGACCCGTTTAATGGCTCACATAACAGAATGTAATGTATATGTAATGTATGTGCTAGCTGTATTGTGTGTTCTTCCTCTGTCTAGCCTATATGTTTGTTTCTCATCACTATGTATTATGTTTGTTTCTCATCACTTGTATTATGTTTGTTTCTCTTCATTATGTATTATGTTTGTTTCTCATCACTATGTATTATGTTTGTTTCTCTTCACTATGTATTATGTTTGTTTCTCATCACTATATATTATGTTTGTTTCTCATCACTATGTATTATGTTTGTTCCTCTTCACTATGTATTATGTTTGTTTCTCGTCACTATATATTATGTTTGCTTCTCATCACTATGTATTATGACTCATGTATGAACTGACTCTTTGTATGATTCATTGTTCTAGTATTAGTATTAGTAAAACCCTAGACTACGCCTATTGTAGTTTACTAGTAATATAACTTGTACGCATGAACATGGAAGTATACCCTTGCTACCCAAGGGTATTGAATTGACTGGAAGAACCTTTATGACTATATAAGTACACATGATATATAACTAATAGTTAAACGACCTTCGGACGGATATCCGATACTCTACCAGGCCACATCCCAACGGCAAAAAGGAAATAAGGCGGGTTAGCCTTCCTAAGCCCTTCAGACACTACTTATATAACTATACATATCTAGGCATGCAATTGACAATATAAAAGCATAAAATAAGTTTTGTAACACCATTGAACATGATTACTATCTAAGAAAGGGTCGACTTGATGTCAGCCTATAAAACGGGTTGAAAGTATTTGTTTGATAAAACAGTTTAAGTATAAAGAAACATTTGTTTGAAACACAATTGTAAATGAGTTTGAAATGAAATATACAATGTTTAATGAACAGTTTAATAATGAGTTTTAAACATATAAAACGTTTACGAAAATTATTTGAATAAACTGTTTGGTAAAACAGCTAATGATTTGTAAATCATTTGAATGCTGCTTATTAATCACATGTGATTGATATAATAACTAGCATGATTCTACTTGTATCCCCCCTAAAAACATTTAAAAACATTTAAAACATTGATTAAGGGGTATGAACTCACCTGTAGCAAGTGGTTGGGATGAACGGACTGAAATAGGATGCTAGGTGTCAAGTGAAGACTTGTACACACTCTATGATCCTAGATAACATATAATATCACAAATATGTACCCAATTAGTCTCTAAACAACTAATAAACAAATGTAAGACATCCTAGGGCATGATAAAAACTTTTCATAAGTGTTATAAGTGCTAAGGATTGCATTTAAGTGTTGTAGGGAAAGGCTAGTGTGTTTGGGGCTCAAGGAAAACTCCATTAAGGAGTTTACAGTTTTATGGTCATAACCAAAAGGGTTTACGGTTGTAAACCCTTGGGTTTACGGTCGTAAGCTCACCCTCTTTTTGACCATTTGTTGTTTGAAGACTTCTAAGCCAATCCAAGCATTCCTACTTCATGTTTAAGCCTTAGGAAGTGTTTTGTGGCATCAATACTCTCCTAAATGGAGTTTTTGGTCCATGGACCATTTCTCCATGAGTTTACTACCGTAAACTCTTATGGAACATGGTTTTATGATGTTTTCATGTCCTAAACACTTCAAGGTAATAGCCTAGGTTAGATTCTAGGCAAAAGGGAGGAGTATGGGACATTTATACACTCTTTGGGGTGTTTACAGTTTTGGGAGATCCCCAAACCGTAAACACATATAAATGAGTGATTCTTGTGCATTTTGTGTGATAAACTCATCAAGGAAGGATATAGACAAGTCCCTAAGGCATTGTGAAGCATCTAGGCACCCTTTGGCACCTTACTTGGTGTTTACGGTTTTGGGAGCCTCCCAAAACAGTGAACACCTAGGTCTTGGTGTTCTTGGGACATTTCCTTGATGTAATGATGTATAATAAGCCTTACAATACACTAGGATGAGAGTACTTACTAGTTAGAAGCTCGAAAAGTTGCTAAGAGCCCAAGAACACTAGTGTGTGTTCTTGGTGTTTTGGAAATCTAATCAAAACACAAAAATGGATGGATGAAAAGATGTATAATCACTAGTAGTTATGATACATCAACTAATCAAGTCGAGAAATACTCACGCTTTTGGGAAATTGGGCGAAAACTGGGATGATAGTTGAGAGTGTTTGGAGTTTACTCTTGAGTTTCCAAGAAAGAACGAGGCACTTTGGGGAGTAAACTCATGCCTAAGGCATGAGTTTACGGTTTTGAAGGAATTTTTGGCCCAAACATAAAAGTTTGGCCATGAATTTCTTAACTACGTGATACTTGCGGTTTTGAAATTTGAAGACCCTAGACGACATTTCCTTTCACCGGTTCGTTTAAAGATTAATTATTAAAATAATCAAATGAACTTTACATTTACTAAAAACAAATAAAAGTGAACTTGACTTATAATTTGAAATGATTGACTCTAGGGTTTTACCGAATGAAGATTTCGGGTTGTCACAGTTTCATCTAGTGCGAGGCATGATTCTAAATTTATGGCATATGTTAGATATTACAATAAATTTTGGATTTTACTTTGATAATTTAGTTAAGAGAGTTAACTATATCAAGAAAACAAATCAACAAATAACACAATATAAAATAAGATAACATAATTTTCATTAACCATTACAAGATTTTGATGGGTTTTGAGCAAAACAAACAATCATATGTGTGCATGCAACCCTAATTTACATTGATCTATGTTTTCTCTAATTGAAAATACAACTTTTGAACATCAAATAAGTAACCCTAGAAAAACTAGTGAATTATCAATAATCTAATATAAGTTAGGGTTTACATACCTTTTAGTTATTGTAGTAAATAACTAATTAAAACCTTCTTGAAAAACTCTTGGAAGCAAGCACGGCAAGTGGCGTGCCTCTAATGGTTCACACCCAAACCTTAGAAACGAAGGGACTTGAAGAGAGAGAGAGGAGAGAGGTGGAAAAATGGGAATTTCTCTAAGAAATCAAGGCTTAGATGAAATCAAACCCCATAGGGGTTTATATATGTGATAAGGAAGGTATTGGATAAGGCAGGTATATCCAAGATAATGATAATCCCTTAACTTCCTCTCTAAAGCATCCAAAGCACCCATAGAGCCCAAGGGAACCCTAGAATCATTCTAGATTTCTTTCTCCCCATTTATGTGAGGTTCTACAATTGCTCGATGCTGAACTATTGAACATTGTCACCTTTAGTCCTCCTACTTTAAATTAATTCAATTAATCCCAAATTTAATCCAATTAATTTCTAATTAATTATTAATTAAAAAATATGATTTCCAATGAACATATTATTCTCGTAATATATTAAGAAATCATCTATTATGATTTCTAATTAATTTAATAACCATATAATAAATCAATAAATCATTCTCTCTCTCCAAAAGTTATCCTATTTAATTGCTAGTTTTGAGGGCAAACCCAAAATGACTGTCTTACTATGCATTCAAGTTTATACCATGTGACATCCCCAATTTCACGGCCAGAAAAGACCGATTTGTTTATGCTTTGTTTTTAAAATCAGAGTAATCGTTTAAAGAAAACTGTTGCGGAATTTGTTCCCAAAAACAAAAATATGATAACCATTTATCCAAACATTTCTCAAAGAGAATGTATTTTCATTAAATAATAAAACATTGGGATGTCATGTTCGATACAGACCAAAAGCATAAACAATATAAAATAGACCTTACAATAGTTATTTATAACTACTGATCTATAATCCAAAATCTCTCGTCAAGTCCACCAACTTATACCCTTGTGCCATTACCTGTAATGAAAAGAAAACTGAGTGGGTCAGGCTTGGGAGCCTGGTGAGCATATAGGGTTTTCAACCCACAATAATATAATTATTATATTTAATCAGCAAACAATCAACCCAATTACCCATCCCCATTATCTTCTTAAGGTTTTACCCTAAGAACCAACTATCCTTCATTCATTTATTCGTAAGGAATTGGCACGAATTCCATTACTGCCAAAGTTTATTTACCAAGTACTAAATCCATAGTTATCAGGCGCTAACTCCATAGTCACCAAGGTTCACTTAACAAGCGCTAACTCCATAGTCGCCAAGGTTTACTCAACAAGCGCTAACTCCATAGTCGCCAAGGTCCATCAAATAGGCAAAAAGTCACATCGTCGCCAAGGTTTATAGAATAGGCGCTAACTCCATAGTCACCAACTATCCCATCTACCCAAGTTCTACCCAACTTTTTCGTAGATATAAATACCTACACAGTTTAAATCATTTAACACTGGTATAAAACATCAATTCCACGCCCATCTCAAATAGACAAATAATATATAAACATAGATCACGTATTTCATAGCAAATACTTCATATTTGTGTGTTAGAAGAACGTAACTACACACTCACGCATATAAACAACAATATACTTAATACACTCAAACCATACTTGTATTATTATCGTGTTTATTAAAGGTAGTATAGACTCCCTTGATCAGAAGACGATCAAACAGCACTACGGCTTGCAGAAGTAGTATATCTCCGCAGATCTGGAAGATCTTCACAAAAATTGAACTTCTCGCGGGCAGAGCTTCGGCTCGGGAATCACGCTCTTCGGGATTCTCGGGGCTTCGGATCTTGCTTCGGGACTCGGGATTGAGACCGGGGCTTCGGGACACTTCGGGCACGCAAAACGATGCAAAACGGGAGAGAGAAGAGAGAAAAAGAGAAAATAAGCCGGCTACCCTTGCATCGTATTTATAGGTGGCCGGAGCCTCGGAGTACGCGGGGAGTACAGGCATACGTGGGGCGTACGCGTCCGAAACGTCACTGCATGCGTCATCCGAAGAACTCGAGTGCGAAGGTCGTTATGCTTCGCTGTACAGGGGGCGTACTTCGGATGAGTCCGATGACTCGCCTTCGGATAATACCGGGATTTAATAATTAAATTTAATTATTAATTATTTAGTAAACTTCGAAAATTCATATCTTCTTCATACGAACTCCGTTTTCAACGTTCTTTATATCCACGCGTAGGTAAGACTATGCTCTACAACTTTCGTTTAGACTTCGTCGGCTAATTTTGATTTTATTTTTATTATTTATTTTTAATAGGTCGGGACAGAAAATTTCGTTATAAATTCATAACTTCTTCGTTTGACGTCCGTTCTTGCCTAACTTTTCGTCGTTTCGCTACTAACAACGAGATCTTCGATTCTCGTTTAGATCGCTAAGGCTAAATATCACTCTAACGTAAATTCACTTTTTATGTCATTCAGCGTTGTGTCGGTTCTGTTGCGAAACTTCAACAAGTCATAACTTCTTCGTTATAACTCGGATTTTGGCATTCTTTATATGCACGGAAACCTTGTAACATATACTACAACTTAGTTAGGATTATTCATCCTAAATAATCTTCTATCAAAAAGTCATTTTTGACGCTTATTGTCTCTAAATTGACTAGCCCTGATCTACGGGCGTTACAATTATCTCCCCCTTAGGATGATGACGTCCCGGAATCATCAACGAAATAGGATTCGTATACTGACTCCATAAGTTATCTCTCCATACTAAGTAATAACCTTGATGCTCAATCCTGCATCTTCTCTTCTTACTATGTTGGACTTTAAATCGTAACCTTCAAGTTACAAAATAAATCCGTATTGTGGACTCCTTCTTCTTCTTAAGATAAATACATTCATTTATCTATTGTAACTAACCGATGGGTTGTGTCCTGATGACCTCTCATCGTAGTCGGACTCAATTTAATATGACCACTAGGGTCGGAATAACCATCATCCTACTAGTCATTACCGAAACAATGGTAATGACATGCTTGAATAAAACGGAAACAATTTCTAGCTTCTTGGTAACCTTGTGACTTTCCCTGATCCAAGCGTGAGTCCTGTGCTTCCGGTAGTATAGATCTCTACTACCATTCACACCTACTCATACTCGTCCCAAACATTGTCTCGCAATTAACCAAGTCACCATACATAAATCATATAATCATTCAACACATCAGATAACAAAACCAGGGTCTATATTAATTCTTGAAACTATTACACAAAAGTTCAAGTTCACGCTATACTATGCCTCTAGCAGGCTATGCTTCCTGATACAGACTTTATATATTAATATGAAGTCTTCATCTTTTAATCCTCCCATCCTTTTCTACTTCGTTGAGGAACATGTTGAATGCCCTTGGCTGTGGAGGTGCGTTTTTCTTTGGGCAGTCTTTAGAAATATGCCCTTCTTTGTTACATCTATATCACACCTTCTTGAGGGGTGCGCACTTGTTGGCGTAGTGCCATGTCTTCCCACATTTGTAACAAGTCATCTCCTCGCTACATTTCCCGAAGTGTTTCTTCTTACACTTCTCACACCACTTAGCTTCATCTCTTCCCCCAGATTTCGAGAATTTGCTTTCTTTGTCGATTATTGAAGATCCTTCATGCTTCCTTTTCTCTCCAACTTCAGCTCTTTCCAGACCCTTTTCTTTTATTTGGGTCTCAACATTCTTGGCTGCCCAGATGGCGGCTTTCAGAGTGGTTGCTTGCTTAACTATCGGACCAAAGTCCGCTGGTAATCCATTGGCAAACTTGTTGACCTCGGAAAGTTCAGTTGGAATTAGGTATGGAATAAGCTTCATCTTCTCCTTAAAGCTCGTAGCGTATTTAGTGACGCTCAATTTTCCTTTCTTCAGATTCTGGAACTCATTGTTGATTTCCAGAAGATCTTGTTCAGAGCAGTATTGCATTTTCAGTTGCACCACAAACTCCTCCCAAGACATCTTGCTAGCTTCCCCCTTGGGTATCGAACCGGCCAGTAACTTCCACCAGCTCAGTACTCCAGATTTTAACAGAGGGATTGCAAGAGCGGTCTTCTGTCTGTTGCTACACTCGCAACTTTCAAACATTGTCTCCATTTCGGAGATCCAGTTCATGACTTGCACCGGTGTCGGGCTCCCAGAAAGACATGGTGGTTTGGATGCCATGAAATCCTTGTACTTGCATCCACGTCCGCCATTTCCTCCATCCTCGTTGTTTTGGCGAACTATTGGTGGGTTGGCTTGACCAACGGTCCCACTGTAGTTTCCTCCTTCAGACTGCCCTCCATTTACTTTGGGCACTTCAACTTGAATTCACAATTCTTCGCGATTCTGCCTGATCAGACGTCTGGTTTCTTCCATCTGATTATTCAACATTTCCTGGATCATCACTTGAACTCCGGCCATTGTCATTGGTTCAGGTGCTGCTGCTACAATAGATATTTGTTCAATCACTGGTATTTGATTCCTGTTTTCATCAGCATTTCCAACTCCACTCCTCGTTCTCACCATTTTTGATCTATACACCGAATAAGGTGAAATTAGATCCTTATTCACGATAGATATTCAAATCATCCTTATCACTCCGAAACGTTTACATGCTAGTTCTAATATCGTAGACGCACGCTTAAAATCCTAAACACATAAGGTTTCCAGATCCGGTCGGCAATAGAACATAGATCCGAACAATTAACATCATATATGGCAAACATATAACAATTAGCACATAATAGCATTTTAGGCAATTTTCCTAAAATAAACTAGTGCCTGTGTCAATTTAGGTGTACTACCTAAAATATAATGGACACACTCAACTCACAATCATTGCTTAGCATTCTAAGTTTAAGTCTAGAAATAAATCCATATTCCTAGTTCGCTTAAACTAATGCTCTGATACCAACTGTGACATCCCCAATTTCACAGCCAGAAAAGACCGATTTGTTTATGCTTTGTTTTTAAAATCAGAGTAATCGTTTAAAGAAAACTGTTGCGGAATTTGTTCCCAAAAACAAAAATATGATAACCATTTATCCAAACATTTCTCAAAGAGAATGTATTTTCATTAAATAATAAAACCTTGGGATGTCATGTTCGATACAGACCAAAAGCATAAACAATATAAAATAGACCTTACAATAGTTATTTATAACTACTGATCTATAATCCAAAATCTCTCGTCAAGTCCGCCAACTTATACCCTTGTGCCATTACCTGTAATGAAAAGAAAACTGAGTGGGTCAGGCTTGGGAGCCTGGTGAGCATATAGGGTTTTCAACCCACAATAATATAATTATTATATTTAATCAGCAAACAATCAACCCAATTACCCATCCCCATTATCTTCTTAAGGTTTTACCCTAAGAACCAACTATCCTTCATTCATTTATTCGTAAGGAATTGGCACGAATTCCATTACTGCCAAAGTTTATTTACCAAGTACTAAATCCATAGTTATCAGGCGCTAACTCCATAGTCACCAAGGTTCACTTAACAAGCGCTAACTCCATAGTCGCCAAGGTTTACTCAACAAGCGCTAACTCCATAGTCGCCAAGGTTTACTCAACAAGCGCTAACTCCATAGTCGCCAAGGTCCATCAAATAGGCAAAAAGTCACATCGTCGCCAAGGTTTATAGAATAGGCGCTAACTCCATAGTCACCAACTATCCCATCTACCCAAGTTCTACCCAACTTTTTCGTAGATATAAATACCTACACAGTTTAAATCATTTAACACTGGTATAAAACATCAATTTCACGCCCATCTCAAATAGACAAATAATATATAAACATAGATCACGTATTTCATAGCAAATACTTCATATTTGTGTGTTAGAAGAACGTAACTACACACTCACGCATATAAACAACAATATACTTAATACACTCAAACCATACTTGTATTATTATCGTGTTTATGAAAGGTAGTATACACTCACTTGATCAGAAGACGATCAAACAGCACTACGGCTTGCAGAAGTAGTATATCTCCGCAGATCTGGAAGATCTTCACAAAAATTGAACTTCTCGCGGGCAGAGCTTCGGCTCGGGAATCACGCTCTTCGGGATTCTCGGGGCTTCGGATCTTGCTTCGGGACTCGGGATTGAGACCGGGGCTTCGGGACACTTCGGGCACGCAAAACGATGCAAAACGGGAGAGAGAAGAAAGAAAAAGAGCAAATAAGCCGGCTGGCCTTGCATCCTATTTATAGGAGGCTGGAGCCTCGGAGTACGCGGGGCGTACGCGTCCGAAACGTCACTGCATGCGTCATCCGAAGAAGTCGAGTGCGAAGGTCGTCATGGTTCGCTGTACGCGGGGCGTACTTCGGATGAGTCCGATGACTCGCCTTCAGATAATACCGGGATTTAATAATTAAATTTAATTATTAATTATTTAATAAACTTCGAAAATTCATATCTTCTTCATACGAACTCCGTTTTCGACGTTCTTTATATCCACGCGTAGGTGAGACTACGCTCTACGACTTTCGTTTAGACTCCGTCGGCTAATTTTGAATTTTATTTTTATTATTTATTTTTAATAAGTCGGGACATAAAATTTCGTTATAAATTCATAACATCTTCGTTTGACGTCCGTTCTTGCCTAAATTTTCGTCGTTTCGCTACTAACAACGATATCTTCGATTCTCGTTTAGATTGCTAAGGCTAAATATCACTCTAACGTAAATTCACTTTTTACGTCATTCAGCGTTGTGCCGGTTGTGTCGCGATACTTCAACAAGTCATAACTTCTTCGTTATAACTCGGATTTTGGCGTTCTTTATATGCACGGAAACCTTGTAACATATACTACAACTTAGTTAGGATTATTCATCCTAAATAATCTTCTATCAAAAAGTCATTTTTGACGCTTATTGTCTCTAAATTGACTAGCCCTGATCTACGGGCATTACATACAATTTATAGTTATGGGCTTATACACCGAATCCAATAGTCTACTACTTGGATAAGTCTAATAACTATAATTTCTAGCATAATTTCCAAACTAATCAACAAATTGTAGCTTCCAAAATCTGGTATCGAACTCTAACCCAGTCAGTTACGTATCCTAAGATAATTGATCAAATATTCCTCCATTCTACAAGATATCATATTGACATGAGACATGGATTATAATCAATCTCATTGTTTAAGTTTTGTTTCCTGATTTCTGATTTATGATGACTAAAAATAGACTACTAATTGAACACATCAATTCAGTCCAGGCTTGGCCAAGTGCTTTAGATGTTGACATCAAATCATCGAGGGCACCACAAAGATCACTTTTCCCGTTAAGGCAAAAGGAATGGATAAACTTCGACTTATATGCTTGCACTATTCACTCCTTAAATCATCCACAATAATACATTTTATAACATTAAGTTACTGATGTGTTTACGCATTATCAATGCACAACTGACATGTAAACAACAAATTATATATCTCTATTTCAAAAATATAAGATATTATCATCTTAAAATTACTCGTGATAAAATCCATGAAGTAATTCTATGAGTGTGGGTTTATCCAATACTAAAAATCCCCATTTTCAAGTACTCATGAGCATTGTAGCAAAACTATTGCTATGTCTAAACCCTTAGCCAATCTACAATTCAATTCATGACAGTATTAATTCGCTACTTACTTTCAAAAGTATGATCGACTGTGGATGTTTTGAATAATCCAATTATCCAGGAAGTAAAACATGCATACTATGTCTCTTTTTGGTCCTTCCTTTGTAAACAGATCGATCGGACACTATTCCAACAATGCTTATTTAATAATACCAGGTTCTTGTCACTACTGCAATGCGTTAGATTTCAACCATACATGCAATGATCCTTTTGTGATGTCGAGGCTTCAAAGTCACAGAGACTTTGCTAATGAAATTACAAAATTTTCCACTAAAACTTTGTTATTTAAAATAGTTTCATGGTAACAAAGCCTCAAATTCAAGATACACTCCTTGAACATCTTCATTTCATTAATGTTCCTAACTCACATGTAGATTTTAATCATCAACTCCCATTATGGAAACATTTTCATATTCCGATATAACCATCAATTTTGATCAAGAATCATCCCAATCTAAAACATGTCACCATGGTCCTTCCAACCAATACTATACTTCCAGCTGTCCACATGCAACCAATCCTTTGTTATAACCTCAAAATGTTCTTGGCAGTTGCTCAACAACTTTAGTCACATCCAGTTCTAGTCCTTTTCCCTCTCAACATAACAATTATGCTCCTATTAGCATAACAGTTATCCTTCTATTGCATAACAATTACGCTCCTACTAGCTTTGACATGTACCTAGAAATCAATTAGACTTCTAGAAATCAATACTTTTTGACTTTCTTACTAAAGTGTAGATTTCTGACATGTAATGTTTTGATAATTTTTTAGTTAGACTTCTCAAGCTTATATACCTTCATTATATAACATATGTGTGTGTTTAAACCCTTTTAGAGCTTATAACTATAAGTCGTAAATGTTCAAAGAGTTCCTTGCCATATCTCACTATTCGAACTATGAAAAGGGATGTCGTAATCATATTGCGAATTCGAGAATGCATTTATCACAACCGTTAACCATAATGATATTTATCAATTCTTTAAAATCTACTAGCAAAAGTGTTTCCTCATAATAATTTTCATGAATTAGAGCGAAACCTTTTGCCATCTAGATTTTATGGTGTATTTGTTCCCATCCATGTGAATCTATCATTTCCAACCTACAATCATATGACAAGGTTTATGACAAATTCAAATGATAATTTAGCTTTCATGGACTGAACTTTATTTGTTCTTAATTCCTTGCCTTATGGTAGCACAAGGGCCCACTAGTGCTTCCATGTTGTTTAAGCATCTAACTTCCATTGACCAATGCACTATTGCTGACCAACATGTTATGCCTTTTGCAGTAAAATCAGAACCATAGAACTTATAATCATTGCCAACTCAACTAAAAGGTGCACATAACCAAGAATGTATCAACTTAACACAATAGGTTATTAACCTCAGGTCTTGTGCTATTGATTACTAAAAGGTTTATTCTTGATTGACTCCTTAAACTAAGGTCAATAAGACACCCACTGACTTCTTGACATATAAGTTTATCTCTCAAAGAACATTCCTTGATGAGCAGAAACAAATATTCAATAGTTAGTGTGGATTCCCGACAAGAAACACTTCATGAGTTGGCCTTAGTCATCCTTTGTTTTTAACCAAAACACTACAACTTCCAATTCCAATTTGCTAGATTAAGAAAAAATTATTACTCCACATTTAACGAGGTGTTATAAACCTACTTAATAAGCTTCAAGATACGATGTGTAGTAACTCGAGTATCACTCCAAAACTTGATCTTAAATGAAGTATCACTCATGTCTTGATTGAACCATTTCAATAATATACGATTCCTTTACTTAGTCAAACAATTGTACTAATATGGACTTTGAGGATCAATTGTGATATAGTTCCACAATCATTAAGATGATCACAAAACACAATACTAAAGTAGTCTCCTTTCTTTTCAGATTGGAGAAACTTTTATCTTTCTACCTAATAGATTCTTCATATTCGTTCTGCTACTCTTTGAAACATTTCAAAGCATCAGAATTGTGCTTAATCTTATAAACACAACCATATTTACTGAAAGCATCAGTAAATCATGACCAATAAAGTTATCATCCTTTGTGGTGGATCTAAATAGTCCATATCAACATATACTAGATCCATTAGTCCTTCACTTTGACTCACATAAACATGTGATCAATGAATTGGTCATAATTTTCGAAAGATCAAGATTCTCATGCATCACACAATTCAAATTGCATGACTCCAAGTTTCTATTCAATTGAAACTTGGGCGATGAGAATTGCGTTTCACTTGGTTAGTTATGACATTACCACAAACGATATAATTAAGAATCAAATCTATATTAAACATTGCTAGAAATGTAACTACCAATTTTCATAAATGATATTACACGGAAATTTAAAGTAAACTAGATAAATCAAAGACTTCACTTTTATTGTTAATAAGCAGAAAAAATTGTCCTTACAATACAAATATATGAAAACAATATTTCTATACATTTCCTATGCAAACTAGTAAATTATCATAACTCCTAAGAGTAGCTTCCAAAATCTGGTCATCGAACCATGCGACCAAAATCCATCTCTCTCGATCAGATTCAACTCACTCTTGTTAAGCTTCCTTCTTTATCTTTGATCTTACAAAACATAAAAATATGATCATCACATCATTTATTAAAAATCTATGAATAGGAACTTATGGAGTTAGATAATGGATGTACCTGAAGTGGAGTCATACGACTTCACTTTACCATCTCTAAGATCTTTCAGGTAGTCAAGGTATCTTCGTAACCATTGTCCCTCCAATTGGCAATAAAACATGTGACCCATTTAGGATTAGCACATGGAACTATATCAGAACTAGCCTTTCTCTTTACCATATGGTCAAACAGTTTGACCTTGGCCGATCCATTTCCATTGGGAAGAGAAACCTTTTCTGGACTACCATTGTTGCCATTGTCAATGTGCATGAAAATTTTGAAGACATATCCTTCAAATACTTTTGCTTGAGTTGTGCTCTTGAGCATTTCTGCTTCAGCAACAATCAACATATGTGTCAGATCAATTAGGGTCACGTCGTGGTCCCTCATATAGTAGTCCTTAATTAACTGAATATATGACTCTTGAAGCTAAGGTAGAACCAAGTCAATGGATAGCTCCCTTAGGCAAACGACACCCAAAATCCCCAATTTGTCAATGTACGATTTCATTTTTAGAACATGTGCACACACAGACTTTCCATCTTGATGTTTACATGCCAACAGGGCTTGAATAACTTTGTATTTTTCAACTTGAAGAAAACATGACTTAGGGACAATCACGAGAGGAAGAGGAGGAAAAGTTGAAAAATCATTACCTCCATTTCCACAATTTCTCGAAGAAGGGAACCTACTTTCACCTTGATCAGAATGTGGAAGATCATCTTCAGAAGGAAGAGGAAAAACACCTCCCAAAGAATAAGGAAAACCATTTTTGTCTGAACTTGACATCTATAATAGGAGAAAAGAGAATTCAAGTTATTTGATTTTAATCCTTAATTATTAACCCATAAATTTAAATCTAGGATCCATATTTTCGATTCAGACTTTGAAGAGGGATGTCGTAATAAAATTCGAATCTATTTTAGGTAGGTAAAGCTTTTACCAATTTCAATCTCATGAAATTCCTAGATTTTTTGAGATTCATTGAACTATTCAATGGCATTTTTAATCTCGATTATGCTCTCACTTTTGTGACTGGGATGCTGATGGTCACAGACGAGATGTGAATAACCGTGCAAATTAGTTTGGTACTCTCGATGTCATTTACCATCTTCTTTTAACGTGAAGGTTAACCATACATGCTCCATTAATCGATGATAACTTTCTAGACACCCATTACCGCCCTTTATTAGTCCCATATTAGTGTAGCGGTTAGTCAAACACGCTCCACTAACGACTTATTCATGGATTAGCATCAAATTCACATTTTTCCTAAAGTAACTAAGAGCGGGATTTTAAAAAATAGTTTACTGATTTTTTATCGTTATACTTTTAATGAGGTTATGTCTTATCAAACCCGTTCGACTAACAACCCTTCACCAATCAAGGAAGCGGTGGGTAAGAGTGGACACCCTTTCAACTACCATTTTATCGGCAGTTTCGTTATATCCTCTTATATGTCGGCTTCGTGAATGAGGCGTACTAGCGGTTCAATTGACTTAGTCTTATACATATAGTATATATTAAACTTTTAATTATAAATGTAGTATAAGCTGGATTATAAAAACGTTTTAAAATAGCAAGGGTTTTATCCTTTAATAAATTAAACTTTTAATTTAAATAAATTTTGACCAATTTATGGATTTATTATTTATCTTTTAATTAGTCACTTAATTAAATTAATAATAAAACCCATAAGGATGTATTTTAAAATTTTCAAAATACTTGAGTTTTTAATCCTTAAATTTCAAAATTAAACAATTTACTTTAAATGGAATATTAAAACAAATGATTCAATAATTATCTTATTAATTAAATACTTAATTAATTTATTAAATCAATTGAGGATTATTCAGTTAAATTAATCAAGATAATTTAATCATAATCCTCTCCACACTCAATTTCAAAAATCATGGGAGGGATAAATAAAATCTTATAATTATCCAATTAATCAAATAAGAAGATCCCTACCAAAAACCCTAATTTTCAAAAAAGGCAAATCTTGGGGAGGAAGCCAAGGATTTCAATCCATGCCATATTTTGAAAATTTAGAGGGTTAAGGAACCCTTGATTTGAAATTTGAGGGACAATGGAAAGGGTTAAAATCCTTTCCAAAAATTTCGAAATCTAGGGTTCAAGAACCATAGAATCGAAAATCCTAAGTCCCAAAAAGGCTTTAATTGCCACAAACCTAATAGATCAAATTCAAACAATTGCAATCATATTCAATAGAAAATAATCCAAGGCTCTGATACCACTGATGGTTTTGAGCAAAACAAACAATCCAATGTGTGCATGTAACCCTAATTTACATTGATCTATGTTTTCTCTAATTGAGCATACAATTTTTGAACATCAAATAAGAAACCCGAGAAACACAAGTGGATTATCAATAATATAATATGAGTTAGGTATTATAGTAAATAACTAATTAAAACCTTCTTGAAAAACTCTTAGAAGCAAGCACCACAAGTGCCGTGCCTTTAATGGTTCACACCTAAGCCCTAGAAACCATGGGACTTGAAAAGAGAGAGAGAGGAAAGGTGGAAAAATCGGAATTCGTCTAAGAAATCAAGGCTCAGATGAAATCAAACCCCATAGGGGTTTATATAGGTGATAAGGAAGGTATTGGATGATGCAGGTATCTCCAAGATTACCCTAATCCCTTCACTTCTTCTCTAAGGCATCCAAGGCACCGTAGAGCCCAAGGAAACCCTAGAATCATTCTAGATTTGGTATGCCCCATTTATGGGAGGTTCTAGAATTACACAATGCTCAACTATTGAACATTGTCACCTTTAGTCCTCCTACTTTTTACTAATCAAATTTATCCAATTAATTATTATTTAAATAATATGATTTCCAAGTCTCATAATATATTAATAAATCATCTATTATGATTTCTAATTCACTTATTAACCATATAATAAATTATTAAATAATTCTTTCTGTCCAAAAGCTACCCTATTCAATTGCTAGGTTTGAGGGCAACCCAAAAGGACTGTGCGTACTTGATTTCTAATTAATTTATTAACGATATAATAAATTAATAAATCATTTGAAGATTAGGATTGGGACTCCAACCTTCCCTTCCGGAAGCCGAGAAATATGTGCCTCCTTTTGAGGATATGGCACCCTGTTCTCAGTAAGAAAGCCAATTCGGGCATGCAGGGACGCAAACTCTTTTGGTGTAGGTTTGATTCTGGTGATCCGTTCCGACATTGCTTACCGCTAATAGATGCAAGATGAAAAAGAAAGGAAACGAAGAAAAAAGAAGAGACAATTTAAGAGAGGTAGAGCGAAGAAAAGGAAAAGAGAACGGAAACGAAGATAAAAGAAGAGACAATTTAATATCTATTTTTACAAGAAAAAGACACTGCTACATACTTTTCGTTGCCTCAAACCAAAAAATCATAGTTCCTAGCTTTCCTTGGCTAGAGCTATCTACCATAACTCAAAACAAACTATCATCCCAACCACTATTTGTGCTAACTGGTGCTGAAGGAAACTTGTTGTGATATGTATTAGAGTTTACCACCATTTGTGGTGGTTCAACTTGAGTTAAGACTAAGAATCACACCAAAGAAAGAGCCGACATTACTCTTCGTCCAGGAGAGGGTCCCGGAACGAGACTCTGATAGTCTAGTTAGAAGTTTTATGAGAGAACTAGGGTGTTGTTTGAGATTGAGAAAGAGGCAATCCCTTCTTCTAAAGAAGAAGGATCTCTTTTATACATGTCAATGTGGGAGCATGTCCCAGACAATACTTTTTGTCTTGTCTGGACCGTCATGATGTGGAGGTGTCTTATTGGTGGATTGGACACCACTAGTGGTTATCTGATATTGGTGCAAAACCACATAAGAGCAACGCTATGAGTGCTACACTTGTCACTCTAGGGAGTGGTTGGTACCTTTTTGGCCTGTTATAGACTGGAGCCAATTGTTTTCATTTAGACCTTGGCATCAGCATGTTGGGGCCTAACTACGAGGCCACAGGGGTGCGGGCCCATGCCTAGCACTTAAGCTGACTAGTGACTGTTAGCTAGGTCGTCCTTTAGATAACAATCCTGTTATCTTTGATGTATTCCTAATAGTATACGTTAACAAGTCCCCTAGGCTAGTAGATGCCAATGTTAGCCTTGGGTAGCTGTGTTGTTTTAGCTTAGATCAAGACACGTATTCGACGGAGATGTATGTGATGTCCACAAATGTTATGGAGTCGGCTGTGCAGACGGTTTCATCTTTACAAACATTTGATTTTCCCGCCTCTCATTTAAAGGTTCCTTTATTAGGGTCATTTTCCTTTTCTTCGCTCTACCGCTCTTAAATTGTCTCTTCTTTTTTCTTCGTTTCCTTCCTCTTTCATCTTGCATCTATTAGCGGTAAGCAATGGCGGAACCAATCACCTGAATCAAACCTACACCAAAAGAGTGATGGGTTTTGAGCATTCTAACACTTCCTAAGTGTACATGCAACCCTAATAACCTTGAATCTATGTTTTCTCTATATACATGCAAATTTCTTTTCAAGGTTATTTCCTAACTAGCATGGCATGGGGAATAAATAAAATATAAAACTAGTAGAAATACATACCTTGATGTTGCTTGGATTCCTTCAAGACTTTGTGAGCCTAGCACCCCAAATGTTGTGCCTCAAATGCTTCACACAACACCACAAAACTTGGAATAACTTGAGAGAATACTTCTAGCACTCAAAATCGGTTATGCCCTCTCTAGTAACACTAGGTTCAGATTTTGCTAGCCAAAGGGTTCCTTTTATAGTGGTGTCACAATTAGGGTTTCATTAAGAAAACCCATAATTGTCATGACTCTTCATTTCTCATGACCCATGGGTTTGTAACTCCCATGGACTATCCATGGAGCTCCAAGTGGTTACATCCATAACCCATAAACCATGGATCATTAATCCACCATAAAAGAATTGATGATTGTCATAATCAACCCTATATATTTAATTAGTCTCACTTTTATCACCAAATTAATACTAGATTAATACTTGATCAATACTAATTAAATAATACTATTATTAATATATTAGAACTTATAATATATTAATAATCATAAGTGCCATATTCTCTCATTTAGTCTATCCAAGTATTGCAATGCCATGCAACCCAAATGGACCATGCCGGGTCGGGTCAAGTACATACCAAATATAGTTATGGACTTAGACACTATATCCAACAGTCTCCCACTTGGATTAGTCTAATAACTATATTTGCAAATATGACTTCAAAATCCGACTAGCAATCGTAGCTCTTTCAAAGTCTCCCAGAACTGAGATGATGATGATACGCCATTTAAGATAAGTGATCATATAACCCTCTGCTCTCATGATATCAGCCGGACAAACACATGGAACATGGTCTTACTTATTGTCCAACATTTGTTTCTAGATCTCCGATTTGTTTCGACATAGAACTAAATTGAACACATCAATTAGGTTCTGACCGGGCCCGGTACATAGGTCAAAACCAAATCATCGAGGGGCCTAGATATCGCTTCTATTTCTAGAAGGAACAGATAAACTTCGACTGATATGCTTGTACTAAGTACTTGTTGAATTACTCACAAAGGCACGTTTTATAACATCGAGTTACCAATGCGTTTTCGTACAATCAATGAATAACCAACTCATAGTCAACAACTCATATCTCTAGGTTTGAAGATTTATATGAGATTACCGTCTCACAATCACTCGATGTGACAACCCGATATTTCAACTCTATGTAATGACCTAAAAAGTCGATTATGGTAACCGCTTTTGTGATAATGAAATTAACTTCGAAAATAAAACGTCCAAAAAGTTTCTATTTAATTACCTATTGTGATAGATGTCTTTAAACCGTGATCGTACATAAAAAGAACGCCCAAATTCGACTTCGTATATTGAAGTTATGATTTTTGCAAGTTCAGCTAAGCAGCAGGCAGCTAAAAACTCGAATCAGAGATCGAGCGACTTTTGGCCGGAATGACCTAAACGAAAATCGAAGGTCTCGACAATGGTAATTCAGCGGTAAAAAGTCTGGCAAAAACCGACGTTAGAAAAAGAACATTCCTTGATGAGCAAAAACAAATATTCAATAGTTAGTGTGGATTCCCGACAAGAAACACTTCATGAGTTGGCCTTAGTCATCCTTTGTTTTTAACCAAAACACTACAACTTCCAATTCCAATTTGCTAGATTAAGAAAAAATTATTACTCCACATTTAACGAGGTGTTATAAACCTACTTAATAAGCTTCAAGATACGATGTGTAGTAACTCGAGTATCACTCCAAAACTTGATCTTAAATGAAGTATCACTCATGTCTTGATTGAACCATTTCAATAATATACGATTCCTTTACTTAGTCAAACAATTGTACTAATATGGACTTTGAGGATCAATTGTGATATAGTTCCACAATCATTAAGATGATCACAAAACACAATACTAAAGTAGTCTCCTTTCTTTTCAGATTGGAGAAACTTTTATCTTTCTACCTAATAGATTCTTCATATTCGTTCTGCTACTCTTTGAAACATTTCAAAGCATCAGAATTGTGCTTAATCTTATAAACACAACCATATTTACTGAAAGCATCAGTAAATCATGACCAATAAAGTTATCATCCTTTGTGGTGGATCTAAATAGTCCATATCAACATATACTAGATCCATTAGTCCTTCACTTTGACTCACATAAACATGTGATCAATGAATTGGTCATAATTTTCGAAAGATCAAGATTCTCATGCATCACACAATTCAAATTGCATGACTCCAAGTTTCTATTCAATTGAAACTTGGGCGATGAGAATTGCGTTTCACTTGGTTAGTTATGACATTACCACAAACGATATAATTAAGAATCAAATCTATATTAAACATTGCTAGAAATGTAACTACCAATTTTCATAAATGATATTACACGGAAATTTAAAGTAAACTAGATAAATCAAAGACTTCACTTTTATTGTTAATAAGCAGAAAAAATTGTCCTTACAATACAAATATATGAAAACAATATTTCTATACATTTCCTATGCAAACTAGTAAATTATCATAACTCCTAAGAGTAGCTTCCAAAATCTGGTCATCGAACCATGCAACCAAAATCCATCTCTCTCGATCAGATTCAACTCACTCTTGTTAAGCTTCCTTCTTTATCTTTGATCTTACAAAACATAAAAATATGATCATCACATCATTTATTAAAAATCTATGAATAGGAACTTATGGAGTTAGATAATGGATGTACCTGAAGTGGAGTCATACGACTTCACTTTACCATCTCTAAGATCTTTCAGGTAGTCAAGGTATCTTCGTAACCATTGTCCCTCCAATTGGCAATAAAACATGTGACCCATTTAGGATTAGCACATGGAACTATATCAGAACTAGCCTTTCTCTTTACCATATGGTCAAACAGTTTGACCTTGGCCGATCCATTTCCATTGGGAAGAGAAACCTTTTCTGGACTACCATTGTTGCCATTGTCAATGTGCATGAAAATTTTGAAGACATATCCTTCAAATACTTTTGCTTGAGTTGTGCTCTTGAGCATTTCTGCTTCAGCAACAATCAACATATGTGTCAGATCAATTAGGGTCACGTCGTGGTCCCTCATATAGTAGTCCTTAATTAACTGAATATATGACTCTTGAAGCTAAGGTAGAACCAAGTCAATGGATAGCTCCCTTAGGCAAACGACACCCAAAATCCCCAATTTGTCAATGTACGATTTCATTTTTAGAACATGTGCACACACAGACTTTCCATCTTGATGTTTACATGCCAACAGGGCTTGAATAACTTTGTATTTTTCAACTTGAAGAAAACATGACTTAGGGACAATCACGAGAGGAAGAGGAGGAAAAGTTGAAAAATCATTACCTCCATTTCCACAATTTCTCGAAGAAGGGAACCTACTTTCACCTTGATCAGAATGTGGAAGATCATCTTCAGAAGGAAGAGGAAAAACACCTCCCAAAGAATAAGGAAAACCATTTTTGTCTGAACTTGACATCTATAATAGGAGAAAAGAGAATTCAAGTTATTTGATTTTAATCCTTAATTATTAACCCATAAATTTAAATCTAGGATCCATATTTTCGATTCAGACTTTGAAGAGGGATGTCGTAATAAAATTCGAATCTATTTTAGGTAGGTAAAGCTTTTACCAATTTCAATCTCATGAAATTCCTAGATTTTTTGAGATTCATTGAACTATTCAATGGCATTTTTAATCTCGATTATGCTCTCACTTTTGTGACTGGGATGCTGATGGTCACAGACGAGATGTGAATAACCGTGCAAATTAGTTTGGTACTCTCGATGTCATTTACCATCTTCTTTTAACGTGAAGGTTAACCATACATGCTCCATTAATCGATGATAACTTTCTAGACACCCATTACCGCCCTTTATTAGTCCCATATTAGTGTAGCGGTTAGTCAAACACGCTCCACTAACGACTTATTCATGGATTAGCATCAAATTCACATTTTTCCTAAAGTAACTAAGAGCGGGATTTTAAAAAATAGTTTACTGATTTTTTATCGTTATACTTTTAATGAGGTTATGTCTTATCAAACCCGTTCGACTAACAACCCTTCACCAATCAAGGAAGCGGTGGGTAAGAGTGGACACCCTTTCAACTACCATTTTATCGGCAGTTTCGTTATATCCTCTTATATGTCGGCTTCGTGAATGAGGCGTACTAGCGGTTCAATTGACTTAGTCTTATACATATAGTATATATTAAACTTTTAATTATAAATGTAGTATAAGCTGGATTATAAAAACGTTTTAAAATAGCAAGGGTTTTATCCTTTAATAAATTAAACTTTTAATTTAAATAAATTTTGACCAATTTATGGATTTATTATTTATCTTTTAATTAGTCACTTAATTAAATTAATAATAAAACCCATAAGGATGTATTTTAAAATTTTCAAAATACTTGAGTTTTTAATCCTTAAATTTCAAAATTAAACAATTTACTTTAAATGGAATATTAAAACAAATGATTCAATAATTATCTTATTAATTAAATACTTAATTAATTTATTAAATCAATTGAGGATTATTCAGTTAAATTAATCAAGATAATTTAATCATAATCCTCTCCACACTCAATTTCAAAAATCATGGGAGGGATAAATAAAATCTTATAATTATCCAATTAATCAAATAAGAAGATCCCTACCAAAAACCCTAATTTTCAAAAAAGGCAAATCTTGGGGAGGAAGCCAAGGATTTCAATCCATGCCATATTTTGAAATTTTAGAGGGTTAAGGAACCCTTGATTTGAAATTTGAGGGACAATGGAAAGGGTTAAAATCCTTTCCAAAAATTTCGAAATCTAGGGTTCAAGAACCATAGAATCGAAAATCCTAAGTCCCAAAAAGGCTTTAATTGCCACAAACCTAATAGATCAAATTCAAACAATTGCAATCATATTCAATAGAAAATAATCCAAGGCTCTGATACCACTGATGGTTTTGAGCAAAACAAACAATCCAATGTGTGCATGTAACCCTAATTTACATTGATCTATGTTTTCTCTAATTGAGCATACAATTTTTGAACATCAAATAAGAAACCCGAGAAACACAAGTGGATTATCAATAATATAATATGAGTTAGGTATTATAGTAAATAACTAATTAAAACCTTCTTGAAAAACTCTTAGAAGCAAGCACCACAAGTGCCGTGCCTTTAATGGTTCACACCTAAGCCCTAGAAACCATGGGACTTGAAAAGAGAGAGAGAGAGAGAGAGAGAGAGGAAAGGTGGAAAAATCGGAATTCGTCTAAGAAATCAAGGCTCAGATGAAATCAAACCCCATAGGGGTTTATATAGGTGATAAGGAAGGTATTGGATGATGCAGGTATCTCCAAGATTACCCTAATCCCTTCACTTCTTCTCTAAGGCATCCAAGGCACCGTAGAGCCCAAGGAAAACCTAGAATCATTCTAGATTTGGTATGCCCCATTTATGGGAGGTTCTAGAATTACACAATGCTCAACTATTGAACATTGTCACCTTTAGTCCTCCTACTTTTTACTAATCAAATTTATCCAATTAATTATTATTTAAATAATATGATTTCCAAGTCTCATAATATATTAATAAATCATCTATTATGATTTCTAATTCACTTATTAACCATATAATAAATTATTAAATAATTCTTTCTGTCCAAAAGCTACCCTATTCAATTGCTAGGTTTGAGGGCAACCCAAAAGGACTGTGCGTACTTGATTTCTAATTAATTTATTAACGATATAATAAATTAATAAATCATTTGAAGATTAGGATTGGGACTCCAACCTTCCCTTCCGGAAGCCGAGAAATATGTGCCTCCTTTTGAGGATATGGCACCCTGTTCTCAGTAAGAAAGCCAATTCGGGCATGCAGGGACGCAAACTCTTTTGGTGTAGGTTTGATTCTGGTGATCCGTTCCGACATTGCTTACCGCTAATAGATGCAAGATGAAAAAGAAAGGAAACGAAGAAAAAAGAAGAGACAATTTAAGAGAGGTAGAGCGAAGAAAAGGAAAAGAGAACGGAAACGAAGATAAAAGAAGAGACAATTTAATATCTATTTTTACAAGAAAAAGACACTGCTACATACTTTTCGTTGCCTCAAACCAAAAAATCATAGTTCCTAGCTTTCCTTGGCTAGAGCTATCTACCATAACTCAAAACAAACTATCATCCCAACCACTATTTGTGCTAACTGGTGCTGAAGGAAACTTGTTGTGATATGTATTAGAGTTTACCACCATTTGTGGTGGTTCAACTTGAGTTAAGACTAAGAATCACACCAAAGAAAGAGCCGACATTACTCTTCGTCCAGGAGAGGGTCCCGGAACGAGACTCTGATAGTCTAGTTAGAAGTTTTATGAGAGAACTAGGGTGTTGTTTGAGATTGAGAAAGAGGCAATCCCTTCTTCTAAAGAAGAAGGATCTCTTTTATACATGTCAATGTGGGAGCATGTCCCAGACAATACTTTTTGTCTTGTCTGGACCGTCATGATGTGGAGGTGTCTTATTGGTGGATTGGACACCACTAGTGGTTATCTGATATTGGTGCAAAACCACATAAGAGCAACGCTATGAGTGCTACACTTGTCACTCTAGGGAGTGGTTGGTACCTTTTTGGCCTGTTATAGACTGGAGCCAATTGTTTTCATTTAGACCTTGGCATCAGCATGTTGGGGCCTAACTACGAGGCCACAGGGGTGCGGGCCCATGCCTAGCACTTAAGCTGACTAGTGACTGTTAGCTAGGTCGTCCTTTAGATAACAATCCTGTTATCTTTGATGTATTCCTAATAGTATACGTTAACAAGTCCCCTAGGCTAGTAGATGCCAATGTTAGCCTTGGGTAGCTGTGTTGTTTTAGCTTAGATCAAGACACGTATTCGACGGAGATGTATGTGATGTCCACAAATGTTATGGAGTCGGCTGTGCAGACGGTTTCATCTTTACAAACATTTGATTTTCCCGCCTCTCATTTAAAGGTTCCTTTATTAGGGTCATTTTCCTTTTCTTCGCTCTACCGCTCTTAAATTGTCTCTTCTTTTTTCTTCGTTTCCTTCCTCTTTCATCTTGCATCTATTAGCGGTAAGCAATGGCGGAACCAATCACCTGAATCAAACCTACACCAAAAGAGTGATGGGTTTTGAGCATTCTAACACTTCCTAAGTGTACATGCAACCCTAATAACCTTGAATCTATGTTTTCTCTATATACATGCAAATTTCTTTTCAAGGTTATTTCCTAACTAGCATGGCATGGGGAATAAATAAAATATAAAACTAGTAGAAATACATACCTTGATGTTGCTTGGATTCCTTCAAGACTTTGTGAGCCTAGCACCCCAAATGTTGTGCCTCAAATGCTTCACACAACACCACAAAACTTGGAATAACTTGAGAGAATACTTCTAGCACTCAAAATCGGTTATGCCCTCTCTAGTAACACTAGGTTCAGATTTTGCTAGCCAAAGGGTTCCTTTTATAGTGGTGTCACAATTAGGGTTTCATTAAGAAAACCCATAATTGTCATGACTCTTCATTTCTCATGACCCATGGGTTTGTAACTCCCATGGACTATCCATGGAGCTCCAAGTGGTTACATCCATAACCCATAAACCATGGATCATTAATCCACCATAAAAGAATTGATGATTGTCATAATCAACCCTATATATTTAATTAGTCTCACTTTTATCACCAAATTAATACTAGATTAATACTTGATCAATACTAATTAAATAACACTATTATTAATATATTAGAACTTATAATATATTAATAATCATAAGTGCCATATTCTCTCATTTAGTCTATCCAAGTATTGCAATGCCATGCAACCCAAATGGACCATGCCGGGTCGGGTCAAGTACATACCAAATATAGTTATGGACTTAGACACTATATCCAACAGTCTCCCACTTGGATTAGTCTAATAACTATATTTGCAAATATGACTTCAAAATCCGACTAGCAATCGTAGCTCTTTCAAAGTCTCCCAGAACTGAAATGATGATGATACGCCATTTAAGATAAGTGATCATATAATCCTCTGCTCTCATGATATCAGCCGGACAAACACATGGAACATGGTCTTACTTATTGTCCAACATTTGTTTCTAGATCTCCGATTTGTTTCGACATAGAACTAAATTGAACACATCAATTAGGTTCTGACCGGGCCCGGTACATAGGTCAAAACCAAATCATCGAGGGGCCTAGATATCGCTTCTATTTCTAGAAGGAACAGATAAACTTCGACTGATATGCTTGTACTAAGTACTTGTTGAATTACTCACAAAGGCACGTTTTATAACATCGAGTTACCAATGCGTTTTCGTACAATCAATGAATAACCAACTCATAGTCAACAACTCATATCTCTAGGTTTGAAGATTTATATGAGATTACCGTCTCACAATCACTCGATGTGACAACCCGATATTTCAACTCTATGTAATGACCTAAAAAGTCGATTATGGTAACCGCTTTTGTGATAATGAAATTAACTTCGAAAATAAAACGTCCAAAAAGTTTCTATTTAATTACCTATTGTGATAGATGTCTTTAAACCGTGATCCTACATAAAAAGAACGCCCAAATTCGACTTCGTATATTGAAGTTATGATTTTTGCAAGTTCAGCTAAGCAGCAGGCAGCTAAAAACTCGAATTAGAGATCGAGCGACTTTTGGCCGGAATGACCTAAACGAAAATCGAAGGTCTCGACAATGGTAATTCAGCGGTAAAAAGTCTGGCAAAAACCGACGTTAGAAAAAGAAGTTATGAATTTCTAAAGAAATTCCTTAAACACGACCTTTTAAAAATAAATAATAAAAATAATTTCAAAATTTGCCGACGGAATCTAAACGAAAGTTGTAGAGCGTAGTCTCACTTACGCGTGGATATAAAGACCATCGAAAACGGAATTCGTATGAAAAAGATATGAATTTTAGAAGTTTATTAATTAAATTAAATATAAATTTAATTATAAACTCTTGGTAATATCCGAAGAGGAGTCAACAGATAGGACCGAAGTACGCCCTGCGTACCCTCGTACGCCCCGCGTACTCAAATCCAAGGCCCCGGTTCGTCCACGTCGCCCCCTATGCGAGCTATGCCCCGTCCCATCTGAACTCCGGGGCAGTCGAGGACTCGGTCATGCATGACGCACGGGTACGCCCCACGTACCGAGGCCTCTCAGCCCATATAAAAGGGATGCGAAGGTTCCGGGAAAACTTGCTCATTTCCTCTTGCTTTTCTTGCGTTTTGCCTCGTTTTCCGTGCCCGTGCTAACCCGAAGCCCTAGTCATTTTGCCCAAGTCTCGAAGATCGTTTTTACTCCCGAGATTCCCGAGAATCCCGAGAAAAATCCGTTTCCGGAGAGGAAATTCTGCCCGGTTTCCATCTCGCTTTCTTCAAACCTTCAGGTGAGTTCATACCCCTACAAACACACTGTAAATACGTTTTAAATGCTTTTTATACTCTTTTAGGGGGGGGGGGGGAATACAAGTAAACATACGGTTATTATCGTGTATTTCATAAAGTTTCACTGTGTGCTCGTTTTTATCAAATGAATCACTTGTGATTCACTACTACTATGTGAAAACTCTTGTCATACTTTGCATGCACTAGATTTATACAAAGTATTTAGTAATTCCAAAGTATCCTTCGTTGCTAAACCGTTTTAATACATTTTAAAAACTTATGATTTATGCATTGTCAAAAATTTGTGAAAAAGGATGATCTTTGCATACAAAACTATTACTTTAATACAGACTTAGTTGAGAATCCGTGAGACATGTACATCTTCAAATACTGCCTTTTTGCTAGAAGGTATCGCTACAAGTCCTGTCTATAACCAGAGTCTCCCGTTCGGAGAACGTGTCAAATGTGTATAGATCTATACGGGAAGTCATGATCCCGCGCCCTGACTGTTAGCTACAGTCCGTCCTTTGGGGTGACAGTTTGTCATAACGCTACGACGCCTGAAGAACGTCGCTACAGGCATATTATGTTTAGTATGGTTATAAAACTCATCGGATATACAATTATTATAGTACTTCTGATTGATGAATGGGTAGTTATTAAAACTATTCTTCATCTAACAAACTGAAATCTTCTAATAGGTTTTATTATATAAATCTATGCTTCAATCTTCTAAAGCATGTCTTTTGCTTTCGGTTTTTAGTCTGGGACATTAGGCTAACTATTACTTTAGGAAAATATCGGATTTTCCCTGTATACAAAACAAACAACTAATAGGAAAATAAGGGATTTTCTTGATTCAACTATCTATATTATTCAATACATATATTCTCATGCATTTCACACTTTTATAAGAAAATAAGGGATTTTCTTGGAAAACATACACTCAATTTGGAATGGCATACAAACTTTCTAAACCACTTATGAACTCACTAACTTAATTGTTGACACTTTCTCTTTGAAATTACTTGTATTCTCAGGGAACCGCTAAGCAGGTTTGGAAATCAACCTTTGGGGATTAACGCGCTAGCGTTAATTACTTCTTTTGAAAGATGTTTATGCATTTATCTTTTGAGCATGTAATGAATACAATGATGTAAACATTTTTAAAACCTTTATATATGTATGGTGGTGTGTACTTTCCTTTCTATGAACTGTTATGATACTGAATATGACGTCCTCCGCCCCCGAACGTTTCCGCCATTCTGGTTTCGTATTAGAGCATCGTTTATAGTGAATTAAGTATATCAAAACCATTTTGGTATACAACTATAAACTCAACCGGGCAAAAACACTCTGAGAAGAGTCATACTTTTGAAATTAAATTCATTTAGTTTTTGAAAAGTAAGCTTGCACTCATTTCATACTAATAATAGTTTCACATCGGACCATTTTAGAAGTATTATAAATAAGTTGTGCAGTGCAGGTACACCTTGGGACATGTAATCGGAACTGGGAAGAATATAGCCTGATAACCTATATTTGTCCGAGAGCCGACTAACGTGTGCCGAGGAGTGTCTGCAATGGACAACAAATTTAAAACTTACCAAAAACATATCATTAAATAATACTAAGGGAGTATTTGAGTATCAACAACCATTAAACTTAAGGGTAAATTTCATGTACTCTAGCTCATAGTAAATTCTTAACCATATTCTCGTACAGACTCAATGGCTGGATTCCACCACCCCAATGACCCCTACTACCCCAACCAAGGTAATGGAGGATGGATCGAAGAAGATCCCGAAGAAGACGAAGAACCTATAGAGTTGGATGAAGGGGATGACTCTGGTACAGATTCAGAGCCAGAGGTTATCAATCCACCGGCCCCACAACCTCCCGTCCATGTGAGGAACTTCCAAGGACCCACTCCTGTGTGGGGGAGTCACCTCCACCATTGGAGCCAACAACAAAGCTTACGCCCTCCCTACAGCATGTGCCGAGACTTTTATGATGTCAAAGGCGGGGGATCGGCAGACCGAGCACTTCCGGTCATGGTTGGCAAACTAGTCAACCAGTGCTATCAATCCGGAGTTCAATCCAACCGGATCCGCAAGATCAACGTAGAAGTATAGGTTCACACTTCTGACATCCGTAGGCTGGATGGGATTCAGGACCATGCCCAACTCCAAACTGAGGCATTCCAAGCACAAATGATTGCAGCCATCGCCGAATTAAGGGAACAACAAGCAGCTTTTGATAGGCGTCTAATGGAATCGAAGCAATCTGATGCGGAGTCAAGCTCCAAGCGCAACGTACGTCGCAAGTAGTGCTTGCCAAAACTTCAAATTTTGTTATAAATTAGGACTTCGGATAAGAATATAATTTTCTTTAAAACTTTTTGTAATCGGAGACCTTTACAAAGGTCAAAGAATTTTGTCTAAACTCGGATGTAACACAACTATATGTGTAATATATATAGGGCATACCTCTTTCCTGTTTTAATTATGTGTAGTTCGTCTAATTCGTAAGTACATATTCAAACTTCATTTATAAATCAGGCTCAAAACCTTGTGTTGGCCAAACCAAATTCTTAAACTATTAGAGGAAGTTAACTCAATATCATTCAACTCGCAACCACCAAAACTTATAATCTCTCATTTTTCTTTTGGTTGCGCAATACCTCCACGTAGATCAGCACGTACAAACGCAACCCCACCACCACCTCCACCACTAACTTATGATCCGGCAATGGTCCAGGCTGCTATCACAGCAGTAGTAACAACAGCTCTCTCACAAATAAAATCCAATGCAAATGGAGGTACAGGAAGCAGCACGAATCATTCCAATCGTGGCACCGGCCATGGTCAAGTAAGGGAATGTACCTACAAGGAGTTCTCCAACTGAAAGCCAAAGACTTTTAATGGCATTGGAGGAGTCATTGCATTAATGCAATGGTTCAAAAAGACAGAAACAGTCTTCGAGATCTGCTCGTGCCAAGAAACAAGCAAGGTTAAGTTCGCTGCTTGCACCTTCATAGATCGGGCCCTCACTTGGTGGAAGAGCCATGTGAATTCGGTGACGCTCACTGTCGCCAACGCCATGAGTTGGGAAGATCTGAAGGTTCTACTACTGGAAGAATACTGAACAAGGGGTGAAGTGCAAAAGCTTGAGCAGGAGCTCTGGAATCTGAAAATGATTGGGTTTGATCTAGTCGCCTACACAGCTAGGTTCAACGACCTCGTTGCATTGTGCCCTACCATGGTCAACCCAGAATCAAAGAAGGTTGAAAGGTATATTTGGGGGTTGTCACCCCAGATTCAAGGGCATGTCTTAGCTTCCAACCCTATTACCTACAACAGCGCTGAACGCCTGGCTCATCGACCACGGGGTAAAACAGGGTACCACTGCAGCTATCGCCAATCCATCTAAGGAGGCACAGGGCCAGAATAGGCCTTGGAACAAGAAAAGGGGACAAACCCTACAGGAGAACCCCAAGAAACAACAAGTAGTAGCGATCCACGCTATTACTGTACCTACCAACACTGCCCCCACAAGCTCATACAATGGGAAACTTCCGGAATGCAACCAATGCAACTTGCACCACCACGGTCTCTGCCGTGACCTTCAATGCACCAGGTGCAATAAGAAGGGACATACAGCCCGCTATTGCAAAGTGCCAACCCAACAATCCGCCCCCACTACTAATACCGGAGTAAGCCGCGCCTGCTTTGGTGCGGAGACACGGGGCACTACCGCAGGTACTGCCCGAAGGCAAACAACAGGAATACCGGCGGAAGGGGCCAAGTATTCGCAATGGGACAAGATGAAGCCGTTGCGGACCCCACTGTTGTTACGGGTACGTTTCTTCTTGATAACTCGTATGCATGCATTTTTTTTGATAGTGGAGCGGAGAGAAGTTTTGTGAGTCACGATTTTAAAGGCCTGCTAAAGCCATTACCACAATGATTAAGTGAACCGTTTATAGTAGAAATGGCCAACGGTAAAACCGAAAGCACTAAGGAGATATACTTAAACTATACTCTAAATCTAAATGATAATCCCTTTCCAATCAACCTCATGCCAGTCTCGATTAAGAGTTTCGATGTCATCATTGGCATGGATTGGTTGAGTTCTCATCATGCGGACATTTTATGTTACGATAAGGCCGTTCGCCTTAATCTACCAACCGGCGAAACTTTCCTGGTCTTGGGCGACAAACCTAGTACCACTCTTCGTATCATCTCAAGTATCTAAGCTAAGAAGTGCCTACGCAAGGAGTGTCACACGTTTTTGGCACATGTTGTAGATGTGAAACGCGAAGTCCAGGACGTCAAGAATGTGCCCGACGTACGCGATTTTCCCGACGTTTTTCCCGAGGACCTTCCAGGAATACTGTCACACCCTCAAACCAAGGATGGCGGAAAC
This sequence comes from Lactuca serriola, assembly GCF_051521515.1. NCBI lineage: Eukaryota > Viridiplantae > Streptophyta > Magnoliopsida > Asterales > Asteraceae > Lactuca > Lactuca serriola. Next base: position 115,374,791 of record NC_136414.1, on the reverse strand, counting down.
GTTCGAGGGTGGAGGACTTCATGTAGAGTATCACAACAACGAGTATAATAGTGCTCAAAGTAAATACAACCATCATAAATATAACTGAAAAACTTACACCAAAGTATATGTTTACATGATTCGAATCAATTACATTATGAAACAAAATGAACTATTTGACGATTTATCGTCCCATCCTCAAAACGTTGTTGGTTTCCTGTTTTCACTGAATTCCTGAGAATACAAGTAGTTTTGAAAAGTGTCAACACAAAGGTTGGTGAGTTCATAAGAGATTTTATTGGAGAAATAGACCGTTTTTCTTGTAAAAATGATATGATATGTATTCAGAAAATCCGATATTTTCTTTATAAAGTTTATGTAATGTAGTCTCATAACCGACGACCAAAATGTATAAGTAACCTTTCTTATTAAAGGAAAATAAAATGTGCTTAAATTGACATAAACGCACTTGAATTAAATGATGTTCCCGCAAATTCTTATGTTTGTTAATACTTAATGTATATGTAGTCCTAAGTCTCAGGACCGAGAAAATAACAAGTATCGTCTATACTTAAAGTTATAAATGTGGTTTCAAATGATGTGTAGTCATAAAATACCAAAAACCGAATGTAGACGGTAATATCGGTACTTATTGAGATAAAAGTGATTTTAAAATCGACATAAAACCCATTAAAGTTTTATAAAAATCCCGTAAACTTTATGTATTGTTATATCCTTATGTGAGCCGCTATAATCATACTTAAGACTAAATGAACCTGCCACGACGTTTCTCAGGCGTCGAATAACTGAAATGACAATTATCACCCGTAGACCTGCAGGTCCAACTGTAGCTAGCAGCAAGGTGTGGGGTGTCAAACCCAATATAGATCTATATACAACTATCACGTTCTCCCTCCGGGAGACTCTGATTATAACGTACATGATTTTATATTCCGCACTCGGACGTACGGAAAGAGAATGTCTCACAATTTAGGTTAACAAGTTTACAAGTTGTATGCGGGAGTGTAAAACCTTTCTGTATGAATGTACCCTTTTCGTACGTGTGTGTTATGTGATGTATTGAAAACTATACTTATTATAGTTTTATCCAAAACGTTTGTAATATATAAGAACTCTTTTATGAAAAAGCGTTAGGATTATAAAATCCATTAAACTATGCTTATTATAGTTTATATATATATACGTGTTCTAAATGAATGAATAATCTTATCATGAATGACTTGTTTTCAGTTTATGATGATAAAATTTACAACGTATCACATTCAATACTTAGAACTTGACATTATACACTTTGCTCAACATAATACAAAGTGTTGTAAAAATTACAAGTTGTTAACAATTTTCAGCCTTTCTACACTGTTTTTGAAAATTTATAGAAAAATCATACGAAGTCGAAAATTAAATCCGTAAATTCTGGGAGTTCCCAAAATGTGTCTAGTTTACTCATAATTTTTATCATGATTTTTAATGACCTGCAACTTAGGTGGAAAAGTCCATAATCACAGACTGGTCCGGATTGGTGTTTGAAATGATAGGCAGTTTTGTAAAAATCACCATAAATTGTAGAAAAATCTTATGGAGGTGTGCAAGTAGTCATTTTAAAGCTAAGAAGTGGAACTACATGCACCTAAAACAGTTTTGAAAACTAAAATGTTTAAGAGGTCCAAAACAGTCCGTGAATGGAGTCCAACTTTTCTGGTGAAAGCTGTTAGAAGAATTTTAGTTATGTTCTTGGTGTTTTAACTTGTATTCCCCCCCTAAAAACTTAAGAAAACATGAAAATGTAGGGGTATGAACTCACCTTGTGTGATTTCAATAGATAAGTGTTGAAGAAGAGAAGTTTTCAACCCAAGAACACTTGAAGAATCGCTTGAAGATTCGAAGCTCTAACACAAATATAATGGAGTTTATATAAGATACTCATGATTTGAGTGGAAATAATTGAGATAATATTAAAGGAAATGGATTATGCTTACCAAAGGTGGAGGAAACTCTCAAGATCAGCCCTTGAATCTCGGATTTCTAGAGAGAGAAAGTGAGAGAGAAAGGAGTTTGATCTTCTTGTGAAATGAGAACGAATGAGAGAAAATGAGGAGAGAGGATGAATATCCAGCTCTCAAAAACGTGGGAAGGAGTAATAATTGAGTGGAAAGGACATTGATGTGACCTAAGTAAGGTGGGGATGTATGGCTGGTCATAGAGTGGGTGTGGGAGTGGTTGCTTGTGTCATATAGTAAAGCAAAGTCAACACTCCTCCTATTTGTACTTTTACCCACTTGCTTTTATTATTTAAATAGAGATTTTTATGAATTTATGATTAAATTGTGAATATTTAGGGTTTATTATGTTAAAATATGATTTTGGGTGAAAACCCCGCGTTAAAATAATTAAAAACGGGCTTAAAACACAAATTTGGTTGAAAACCGGGAGAAAAAGGCTTCCCAGCGAGGCCTCTCGGTCCTAGGCCGAGGCTCGGTCCCTAGGCCGAGGTTCGGAGAATGCTGATTCGGAGGCGAGAGGCGCGAGCCAGAGGCGAGAAGCGAAGGGACGAGGGTACGGTCCGAAGGCTAGGTCCGAAGGCTCGGTCCGAAGTCAGAAGGGAAGCTTCGGTTCCTAAGATACGAGGCGAGAATGGCAGAACCGAACGGACTGTAGTGAACAATAATGAACAGTACCTTCGGGTTCGGACCTTCCTCTTATGCGATGTTCGGTTCGGATGAACAGTAGGCTCGGTTCGGACCTTCCTCTTATGCGATGTTCGGTTCGGATGAACAGTAGGCTCGGTTCGGACCTTCCTCTTATGCGATGTTCGGTTCGGATGAACAGTAGTCTCGGTTCGGACCTTCATGAATAGTACTTTCGGTTCGGTTCATGAATAGTACTTTCGGTTCGGAGGGTTCGTTTCCTTAAGTCCGTTTTTCGCGTAGAGTTCCGTTTTTGGGCTATTTTCGCCAAATTCGGGGGTCGGAATGTCCCGAGTGATTATAGAAAGTCGGGGAGAGATTTCGAGAGAGATTTGGGAGAGATTTCACATACTTAGGGAGATTTGGGAGAGATTTGACATACTTGGAGAGATTTCACATACAGAGAGATATTTGGGAGAGATTTCACATATAGAGAGAGATTTGGGAGAGATTTCACATACTTAGGGAGATTTGGGAGAGATTTGACATATTTGGAGAGGTTTCACATACAGAGAGATATTTGGGAGAGATTTCACATACTTAGGGAGATTTGGGAGAGGTTTGACATACTTGGAGAGATTTCACATACAGAGAGAGATTTGGGAGAGATTTCACATACTTAGGGAGATTTGGGAGAGATTTGACATACTTAGAGAGATTTGGGAGAGATTTGACATACTTGGAGAGATTTCGCATACAAAGAGATATTTGGGAGAGATTTCACATACTTAGAGAGATTTCGCATACAGAGAGATATTTGGGAGAGATTTCACATACTTAGGGAGATTTGGGAGAGATTTGACATACTTGGAGAGATTTCGCATACAGAGAGATATTTGGGAGAGATTTCACATACTTAGAGATATGTGGGAGAGATTTCACATACTTAGAGATATGTGGGAGAGATTTCACATACTTAGAGATATGTGGGAGAGGTTTCACATACTTAGAGATATGTGGGAGAGATTTCATTGGTGACCTTTTTGAGTGTCCGACTACGCACTGCAAGGTCCGTAAACCCCGTTAAGCCTTGATTTGGGATCTTGCATACTCCCGATGAGTATGTAACATTGTTTTATCGGTTTGGCTCTCCACGTACCACCGTTTTAGGTTAAGGAGATCTAGATGTACGCACTTTTCAATTTATGATCTCTCATTAGAATAGAGAGTTGTTTAGAAGTTATTTAACGTAAACTCTAGTACTCACGGCAAATTGAGTTGACCGGTTTGACTTGTTGACTTTAGTTGACTTTGACTTGACCGAAAATTGACGGTTGTCACATCATCCCCCCGTTAGAGGGAATTTCGTCCCGAAATTCGAATTTAGGCAAGGAGTTGGTAAATGACTAAGGTCGGCTCTACATTATTTTGATTCTGACTAAGAGATGAGTTATTATACACGAAATCTTAGCTCATACACATTATGATATAACCAATACTGGGCGGATAGTAAAATGTATGATTCTACTTCAGTTTCACATCCCAACGAGGAAAAGAAACTAAGTTAGAATTCTCACATGCTATTATCTACCAGGTATTCGTTATATATAACTGGGGAATGTATAAGTGAGGAAATCATGACAAATAACTTAGTAATTCTTCTTACTATGAGGGTAGATAAGCAAGTCACTTACAACGACAACGATGAACTGATCCTAGTAAGAATGGCACACCCTATGAATACTGCGAACGGGTTGGTCCTATCCGAGGGGTATCACTACAGACTTGCAGCGTCCGCATCGAATTTGGACGGTTGTCCTCGGACATCCTTACCCAATACTCGCGACTGGTGATATTCAGATCTCAGGTCTGATTCCTAAAGGGTACCTCGTTCCTTGTGGTTGGTCGGCCTATTCGTTTATGTGAGGCAGATAGTAAAGGTTTCTACTGGAGATATCGTCAGGGCCTCTAAAGTTAATGGAACTATGAGCAATTTGCCTTTCTATTTGAAGAATAAGAACAGAGCCTTCCAGGGTGAAGCTTGGTTCTTCAATTTTATTGTTGAGTAGTTCGATAGGTTTGACCTAAGAGTTCTTGTAGCTCGGTAGGAAGCATGTGGGTTTGGTTTACACGATTAGGCCTTCTTATATGGTAGGACATTTACTCGCCCTCCTGGGCTACCTTGGCCCGAAGTTCCTGGCAGAACTCGTACCATGCCTTTCCCAGGCTTCTGTGCTTGGACCTTGTCTGCTACATGCGTGACATTCCCAAGGGTCTCCTGTAATTACTTGTGATAAGGTTTCGGAAGTATAACACTCCTCTGATGTGTGTTTTGGGGTTCCGTAGCAAAAGATAATCCGTAGGTTTGAGCTGGATGTTTATGAGAGACGAAGGTTTCGATGTTTGGAGGGGTTAGGTGCAAGGTCCTTTTGTAGATGTTAAATTGGGAAGATGAGGGCTATATCAATGAAGATTGAATGACGACAACAATATCTTTTTAGATAAAACTAGCTAAGCTGTATTCGCAAGGAGAGATCACTAGAGTGATAGAGTATCTTGTGTTTCTTTTTAGGGTGATAAACTTTGTTTGATGTTATCATTATCGTAGATGATTTATACCACAGTGTCTAGTACTGGCGGCAGGTGTGTTTCGAGAATTAGTAATGATATTTGACATCATGACCCCTGACAGGTCTCCCTATGATCGAATGGTATATGAACGTCGTATGGGATCTGATGTTGGGGAATCGTCGAGTGGGTGGCCCCACTCGGTTCTTACTACTAGACACAGATTAGGAGTCGGGATGAAATTATTTGTTTCAAAACTTCAGTATTTCGATTATAATTAACCCCGATGTATGTACAAAGTCATCACATCTTAGAGGTAATGATCTTTAGATCATATATGAATGTATTTGGTTCGATTTAAACGAGAGAGTATTTTAACTACTATTAGAAAGACGGTGACTTTAGCAAACATAACGATTTCATTACAAACATATGGTACTTAAACGTTTTTGACGTTGGAAACATTACAAAAGTCCTAATATGGTTTCCTACTGACCCTGCCGGTTCGTTTGTTACATTCCTCCAGCTCCTCCGTCATTCTTCTTGGTTGGACACTTTCTCTTGAAGTGTCCCATTTCACCGCATGAGTAACATACTAGGCCCACCCTGGTGCTGGTGATTGAAGGGAGATACTGGGTCGGGACCTTACAGAAACGGGTGGTATGTCCTTTCCTGTTGCAGTTATCACATTTTAAGATTCGGCAAGCTCCTGTGTGATGGAAGCTGCACTTGACACACTTCGGGAGAGATCCCTCATATGGTCTGGCCGACGTTTGGGTGGTGGATCCTGTGGCTAGTGTTGAGGCATGTGTCGTGACTGCTGTTGTGATGGTGGGGGTGGCCATAGGTTGTTGTCTTTTAGTGGATTTTTGAGATTGGTGGCGCTCTTTCATGTTCCAAAACTTTCTCTTCTTGTTCGTAGGTTTGAGACCGGAGGTATTTTTGCTGGCGGACACCCGTTGGCGTTCCTGAATATTACCACTATCTGTATTGTCAGTACCGCTTCCATTTCTGCTGGCGTTGTTAGCATTGAACTGTGCCATGACGGCTGCCACGGCTGCCGTGACTGCAGCCTGAAAAGTAGCATCGTCTATCTGTAGAGTTGGCGCCTTGCTAGTTGGTTGGTTGCCTCTTGGTGAAGACATAGCTCTGTTTCACGATGGAAAAACATGTTCGTTAGTGGAAAGGATTATCTTAAGTGCATCCTAACGATTCATATTTACTCATATAAATTTTTGCACGTTACTGTACTATTCCTAGTGTTTCCGCTAACATTCTTGAAATAGGGTTACAGCAGTGGGTAGGGGTAGGTTTCATACGGGCGTCAAGCTTTACCCATCTTAGAATCATGTGTGTCCAAACACGCTTGGCTGGGGAGTTCTGATGGGATCCGGTGCATTAGTGTTGGTATGATTCGTACCCGTGAGTCTATGATGAAGGAACTTCTCAACAAAATGATTAAGGGTGAGATGATATTGAGTTTTTAGAATGGCTAAACGTCATGAGTTTCTAACTAAGCTTTATCTTATATTGATTTGTAACGTAATTTGGTCGTTAAGGGCGTTCTGAAAACAATTCCTAATGGGAGTCTTTACATGGTAACCCATGAATTTTTAGTAGTTCTGCACCCAAGTGGTGCCTTATAGTTGACCCAGGCTAGGTCCTTATCATGACCAATTGGAACATGTTCTCGAAGATTTGACTTGCATCCCTATGATGCAATCCTAATACAGAGTAGAAGTAAGTTCAGGTGGTGATCCTTTGATGTTGGTTGTTTGAAACCGGGTTCCATTGGTTGGTGAATGACATGATCCAACCTTGGAGAGAAGATCAGGAACGATTCCGGAGCTAGATTACTCTAGTCTTACAACTTGAATAGAGTGGGTTTTAGGCAGGCTCCTATCGCAGCATGATGGGAGTGTTTGAACAAAAGGGTGACACAGAACTCGGCTGATTGATACGTCATTGATGTTTAAGATGTAACAAATTAGGGAAAATTGACCTTGTAGATGGTCTTATATCATATCAAAGTAGGGGTGTCTTGGCCGCCTAAAGGCCTCACTAAAGGTACCTACAATACAAGATAGTTTCATAGGAAATACCACATAGGGCATAGGTAGGGATAACGATTCCCTTTTAACATGAAATGAAGTAAGGCGTTTACTACTGGCGGCGGTCATTTTTCTTGTGATCTCTCAGTTCAGCTAGCTGCCGCTCCATATCAGGCACGTGCCTTTCGTACACCCTCTGGCGTACTCGGAGTTTTATGACATCGGTTCGTGATTCAGCCAGTGCTTGCAGCAAGGTTTCATAGTCTTTCGCAGACTTTTCACGAGTGTCCTCAAGGCGATTGGTGCGGATTGTATGTATTCTTGCATTTGCATCAACCTCTGCGATACTATGGATAGTTGTTCTGCCCCGAATCTCGTCTTGGGCAACTCTACGGACCAGGATTGGAAAAATTCTATATGCTGGGGTTCCTTCGTTTATGTTGTAGAAGTTTCAATCTCCATCGAATGACATAGGTTGGTCTTGCTCTTCGCTCCAGATTTCCAAGCACTCTACCCAAGGAAGCATCGGGCCTTGAAAAGCCGGTCGAGGATTGGGATTGGGAACGCGGGTCATCGAGGATAGGTTCACCATTTCAGGTTCGGAGTCAGAACCGTCAGCAAGGCCTTCAGCTTGGTGACCATCCACAGGGATTGGGTGATCATTCTCTGGCTCCTCTCCGAGCCATTCGGTATTGTTGTGGTTAGGGTAGTACGGGTCGTCGTGGGGATGAAATCCAGCCATGATATCTTCGCGAGAAATGGGGATATAAGAAGTAACTAAGTAGATGTACTAATTAGATAATTATGAGATGATCTTTATAAGGTACTTCAATACATTGTTTAGTGCATACTAGTCATATGTATTTAGGACAGGATAGACCTTCGAATAAGCGACCCTAACTCTAAATCCCCAATCCAACGAGAACAGGAAGTAAAGCAAAGATCCACAAGACGACCTTCCGAACGAGAGTGATGGAGAGTGATGTTCCCAAGACGACCTTCCGAACGAGATACGGACATTACGAGTTCATAGTGATGCCGTTTGGACTAACCAATGCCCCGACCGTATTCATGGATCTAATGAATCGGGTATGTCGTCCATTCTTGGATAAATTTGTGATAGTATTCATAGACGACATACTCATTTATTCAAAGAAGAAAGTAGAGCATAGTCAACATCTGAGACAAGTCTTAGAGACGTTACGGACTGAGAGACTTTATGCAAAATTCTCAAAATGTGAGTTTTGGATTAGAAAGGTGGACTTCCTCAGTCACGTAGTTAGCAAGGAAGGAATCCACGTGGACCCATCAAAAATCAAGGCTATCAAAAACTGGTCTGCACCAACTACTCCAACAGAGATTCGCCAATTTCTAGGTCTTGCTGGTTATTATCGAAGGTTCATTTAGAATTTCTCCAGCATCGCAAAGCCTCTTACCGGTTTAACCCAGAAAGGTGTGACCTACAACTGGGGAGAAAAGCAAGATGCTGCATTTTAGACTTTGAAACAGGCCCTTTGCAGTGCACCCATCCTTTCTCTTCCAGAGCGGACCAAAGATTTTGTGGTGTATTGCGACGCTTCGAAGCAAGGGCTGGGCTGTGTGCTAATGCAGAGGGGAAAGGTTATTGCATATGCCTCACGACAACTGAAAACACATGAGGTCAATTACACCACTCATGACTTAGAACTTGGAGGGGTGGTCTTCGCTCTTAAAATCTGGAGGCACTACCTATACGGTACCAAGTGCACTATCTTTACAGACCACAAGAGCCTCCAACACATCTTCGACCAGAAGGAGTTAAACATGAGACAGCGACGTTGGGTCGAATTTCTCAACGACTACGAATGTGAGATTTGCTATCATCCGGGAAAGGCAAACGTCGTGGTCGATGCCCTTAGTCGTAAGGAGTACTCTGGCCGAAGAGTGAAGTCATTAGCCATGTCGATCCATTTGCACCTGTCAGCACAAGTCAAGGAAGCTCAAATAGAGGCCTTGAAACCCGAAAACGTGATAGGTGAGACCGTTAGGGGAATAGACAAGAACTTAGAAATCAAGAGTGACGGAGCACGCTACCTCATGAACCGAATCTGGACACCCAAGTTTGGTGGATTCAGAGAGGTAGTTACGAGCGAGGCACACAGGACTCCATACTCCGTACACCCAGGGTCAGACAAGATGTATCTAGATCTCAAGCAACTCTACTGGTGGCCAAACATGAAAGCAGAGATTGCTACCTATGTGAGCAAGTGTTTGACTTGCGCCAAGATAAAAATAGAACACCAAAAACCCTCAGGTCTACTCCAACAACCTGAAATACCTGAGTGGAAATGGGAGCAGATTTCCATGGACTTTATAACGAAACTGCCCAAAACTCAGGGTGGCCAAGATACTATTTGGGTGATCGTCGACAGACTAACCAAGTCCGCTCATTTCTTACCAATCAAGGAAACTGATAAGATGGAAAAACTATTAAGAACCTACATCCGGGAGATCGTACGACTTCATGGAGTGCCGATGTCCATCATCTCAGATAGAGACAGCAGATTCACTTCCAGATTCTGGCAATCATTGCAAAAATCCATGGGAACAAGGTTGGATATGAGTACAGCATACCACCCACAAACTGATGGACAGAGTGAGAGAACAATCCAAACCTTGGAAGACATGTTGCGAGCATGTGTAATCGACTTTGGTAAAGCGTGGAATGTTCACTTATCTTTGGTCGAGTTCTCTTATAACAATAGTTATCATACTAGTATCAAGACTGCTCCATTTGAAGCCCTTTACGGCCGTAAGTGCAGATCACCTCTGTACTGGACAAAAGTGGGCGACACGCAATTGGCAAAAGGTCTAGTCCCTGATAGCACCCTCACTGGTCCAGAGATCATCAGAGAAACGACTGAAAAGATCATGCAAATACGAGAACGACTGAAATCCTCAAGGGATAGGCAAAAGAGCTATGCCGACAAAAGACGTAAACCCTTGGAATTTCAGATTGGCGACCGTGTACTACTGAAGGTCTCACCCTGGAAGGGCATGATACGCTTTGGAAAACGTGGGAAGCTAAATCCTAGGTACATTGGACCCTTAGAAATCAATTCAAGAGTTGGTCCAGTGGCATACAAACTCTGACTTCCAATCGAGCTTAACAAAGTACATCTAGTATTCCACGTATCGAACCTGAAAAAGTGTTTGTCCGATGAAACACTTGTAACTCCACTCGATGAAATCAAACTAAACGAAAATTTTAACTTTGTGGAAGAACCCGTCGAGATCATGGATAGGGAAATTAAACGAACTAAGCAGAGTCGAATACCAATAGTAAAGGTTCGCTGGAACGCTAAGCGAGGACCTGAATTCACATGGGAACGAGAAGATCAGATGCAACAGAAGTATCCGCATCTTTTCCTCAGCCCCTAAAACTTTTCTTTTGTATTTAATTTCGGGATGAAATTCCCTCTAACGGGGGATGATGTGACAACCCGATATTTCAACTCTATGTAATGACCTAAAAAGTCGATTATGGTAACCGCTTTTGTGATAATGAAATTAACTTCGAAAATAAAACGTCCAAAAAGTTTCTATTTAATTACCTATTGTGATAGATTTCTTTAAACCGTGATCGTACGTAAAAAGAACGCCCAAATCCGACTTCGTATATTGAAGTTATGATTTTTGCAAGTTCGGATAAGCAGCAGGCAGCTAAAAACTCGAATCAGAGATCGAGCGACTTTTGGCTGGAATGAGCTAAACAAAAATCGAAGGTCTCGACAATGGTAATTCAGCGGTAAAAAGTCTGGCAAAAACGGACGTCAGATAAAGAAGTTATGAATTTCTAAAGAAATTCCTTAAACACGACCTTTTAAAAATAAATAATAAAAATAATTTCAAAATTTGCCGACGGAATCTAAACGAAAGTTGTAGAGCGTACTCTCACTTACGCATGGATATAAAGACCATCGAAAATGGAATTCGTATGAAGAAAATATGAATTTTAGAAGTTTATTAATTAAAATAAATATAAATTTAATTATAAACTCTTGGTAATATCTGAAGAGGAGTCAGCAGATAGGACCGAAGTACGCGTGCATACCCTCATACGCCCCGCGTACTCAAATCCAAGGCCTCGGTTCGTCCACGTCGCCCCCTATGCGAGCTACGCCCCGTCCCATCCGAACTCCGGGGTAGTCGAGGACTCGGTCATGCATGACGCACGGGTACGCCCCGCGTACGCCCATACGCCCCGCATACCGAGGCCTCTCAGCCCCTATAAAAGGGATGCCAGGGTTCCGGGAAAACTTGCTCATTTCCTCTCGCTTTTCTTGCGTTTTTCCTCGTTTTCCGTGCCTGTGCTAACCCGAAGCCCTGGTCATTTTACCCAAGTCCCGAAGATCGTTTTTACTCCCGAGATTCTCGAGAATCCCGAGAAAAATCCGTTTCCAGAGATGAAATTCTGCCCAGTTTCCATTTCGCTTTCTTCAAACCTTCAGGTGAGTTCATACCCCTACAAAGACACTGCAAATACGTTTTAAATGCATTTTATACTCTTTTAGGGGGGGGGGGGGTGGGAATACAAGTGAACATACGGTTATTATCGTGTATTTCATAAAGTTTCACTGTGCTCGTTTTTATCAAATGAATCACTTGTGATTCACTACTACTATGTGAAAACTCTTGTCATACTTTGCATGCACTAGATTTATATAAAGTATTTAGTAATTCCAAAGTATCCTTCGTTGCTAAACCGTTTTAATACATTTTAAAAACTTATGATTTATGCTTTGTCAAAAATTTGTGAAAAAGGATGACCTTTGCATACAAAACTATTACTTTAATACAGACTTAGTTGAGAATCCGTGAGACATGTACATCTTCAAATACTGCCTTTTTGCTAGAAGGTATCGCTACAAGGCCTGTCTATAACCAGAGTCTCCCGTTCGGAGAACGTGTCAAACGTGTATAGATCTATACGGGAAGTCATGATCCCGCGCCCTGACTGTTAGCTACAGTCCGTCCTTTGGGGTGACAGTTTGTCATAACGCTACGACGCCTGAAGAACGTCGCTACATGCATATTATGTTTAGTATGGTTATAAAACTCATCGGATATACAATTATTATAGTACTTCTGATTGATGAATGGGTAGTTATGAAAACTATTCTTCATCTAACAAACTGAAATCTTCTAATAGGTTTTATTATATAAATCTATGCTTCAATCTTCTAAAGCATGTCTTTTGCTTTCGGTTTTTAGTCTGGGACATTAGGCTAACTATTACTTTAGGAAAATATGGGATTTTCCCAGTATACAAAACAAACAACTAATAGGAAAATAAGGGATTTTCTTGATTCAACTATCTATATTATTCAATACATATATTCTCATGCATTTCACACTTTTATAAGAAAATAAGGGATTTTCTTGGAAAACATACACTCAATTTGGAATGGCATACAAACTTTCTAAACCACTTATGAACTCACTAACTTAATTGTTGACACTTTCTCTTTGAAATTACTTGTATTCTTAGGGAACCGCTAAGCAGGTTTGGAAATCAACCTTTGGGGATTAACGCGCTACCGTTAATTACTTTTTTTGAAAGATGTTTATGCATTTATCTTTTGAGCATGTAATGAATACAATGATGTAAACATTTTTAAAACCTTTATATATGTATGGTGGTGTGTACTTTCCTTTCTATGAACTGTTATGATACTGAATATGACGTCCTCCGCCCCCGAACGTTTCCGCCATTCTGGTTTGGGGGTGTGACACTCGAGATAATTTCCATGAACTGATACAAGTGAGCGTGGGTTGAACCCAATACTCAGCCCTTATGAGTACTTATTAATGTTGTAGCAACCATTGCATTGTCTAAAGCACTTTAGACAAATCATACAAGCCAAATTCATGACAGTCTTAAATCAATACTTACTTCCAAAGTTTGACTGACTGTGGATGGTTTCAATAATAAAATGATTATTCTGGAAGTAAAAACATGCAAAATTGAAACATAGTAAACAATCAACACAAGATAGTAACACCTTACTCATAAATAAATAACAACTTTTATTTATCATCAAATGTCAATTACATTTTACAAGTTTTAGGAATCTAATTATTGAAACTAATATCATCCTTCAGCCCAATGCGTCTCGCATGCTGTAAATGCTTAACCCTGCTCAGTCCCTTCATGAGGGGATCTGCCGGGTTCTCATCTGATGATACACTCTTTGCAACGAGGAGTCCTTCTTCTATTCTATGTCTGATGAAATGGTATTTTCTGTCAATGTGCCTAGATCTCGCGGATGTCTTGGTTCTTTAGCCAAAGAAACCGCACTTTCACTGTCATAGAAAATTTCCACTGGCTCCTTTATAGCTGGTACAACTCCAAGGTCTTCGATGAAGTTCTTTAGCCATATCGCCTCTTTTGCTGCCTCGCTTGCTGCTATGTACTCTGATTCACAAGTTGAATCAGCTACTGTCTCCTGCTTGGAACTTTTCCAAGTAATTGCTCCTCCATTTAGGATAAATACCCAGCCTGACTGAGAGCGGAAATTATCCCTTTCAATTTGAAAGCTAGAATCACTATATCCTTCCACTCTCAAGTCATCACTGCCTCCGAGGGTAAGGACCCAGTCCTTAGTCCTCCGCAAATACTTGAGAATGTTCTTTACCGCTGTCCAGTGTGCCTTGCCAGGGTTCCCTTGATATCTACTGACCATGCTCAAAGCAAAGGCCACATCAGGGCGAGTACAAGTCATAGCATACATGATCGAGCCCACAACGGAAGCATATGGTATCTGACTCATCTCAGCTATCTCAGCCTCTGTACTCAGACTCTGAGTCTTACTTAACTTGGCATTACTCTGGATTGATAATTCTCCTTTCTTGTAATCTTGCATACTAAACCTCTTCAGTACCTTATCCACATAAGTACTTTGACTAAGTCCAATTAGTCTCTTACTCCTATCTCTCAATATCCTTATCCCGAGGATATAAGTAGCTTCCCCAAGGTCTTTCATAGCAAAACACTTCCCAAGCCAGACCTTAACCTCCTGCAAAGATGGTATGTCGTTTCCTATGAGAAGTATGTCATCCACATACAACACCAAGAAGCTAACTATGCTCCTACTAGCCCTGACATACACACAAGACTCATCCTCACTCCTAGAAAAGCCAAACTCTTTGACTTTCTCATCAAAGCAAAGATTCCACCTGCAAGATGCTTTTTTCAATCCATAAATGGATTTTTCAAGCTTACACACTATATTAAGGTATTTTGGATCGACAAAACCCTCTGGTTGAGCCATGTAAACATCCTCAGCCAACTTCCCATTAAGGAAAGCGGTTTTGACATCCATTTGCCATATTTCATAGTCATGAAATGCAGCTATGGCTAACAACATTCTAATAGACTTAATCTTAGCTACTGGTGTGAAGGTATCATCATAGTCAACTCCCGGAGTTTGAGTATAGCCCTTTGCAACCAGTCGTGCTTTATAAGTGTGTACTTTCCCATCCATGTCGGTCTTCTTCTTGAAGATCCATTTGCACCCAACTGTCTTACGACCTGGTACATTGTCAACCAAGTTCCAAACTTGATTGTCATACATGGACTGAATCTCGCTGTCCATAGCCTCCTTCCATTTCGCAGACTCAGGGCCTGCCATGGCTTATAATTATTAGGTTCATCCAAATCTATCAGTGTACTATCACTGATAAATGTATCACCTTCAGTGGTGATGTGATAACCATAATAAAATTCAGGTGTGTTCCTCACCCTAGTGGAACGTCTTGGAGGTACAGACTCATCTATCAGCTCAACAGGAGTTTCCTCCTCAGGTTGGCTGACAACATTTGATGTTCCTTCACCACTTGACTCTTGAAGTTCTTCAAGGTCAATTTGCCTACCACTATCCCCTCTGCTTATGAATTCTCTCTCACGAAAGACTCCTCTTCTTGCTACAAAGACGATATTATCACTAGGTCTGTAGAAGAGGTAACCAAAGGATCTCCGTGGGTAGCCGATGAAAATACACCTCTCGCTTCGAGACTCAAGCTTGTCATGAGTCTCACGCCTCACAAAAGCTTCACAACCCCAAATCTTGATGTGGTCCAAATTGGGCACTTTCCCAGTCCACATCTCGTGAGGTGTTTTGGCAACCTTTTTAGTAGGGACTAGATTAAGGATATGGGCGGCAGTTTCTAAGGCATACCCCCAGAAAGAGATTGGTAACGAAGCTCGACTCATCATGGAACGAACCATATCCAACAAGGTTCGATTGCGCCTCTCAGCTACACCATTCAACTGTGGTGTCCTGGGAGGTGTCAATTGTGAGACAATCCCACATTCCTTAAGATAGTCAAGGAACTCAATGCTAAGATACTCTCCTCCCCGTTCGGATCAGAGCATCTTGATGTTCCAGCCCAATTGATTCTCATCATCATGCTTAAACTCTTTGAACTTTTCAAAGGTTTCTGACTTATGCTTGATTAAGTAAATATATCCATATCTACTGTACTCATCAGTAAAAGTCACATAATAACGATTAGCATCCCTTATAGCAACTCTGAAGGGCCCACACACATCCGTGTGTACAAGGTCCAACAAACCTTCACCCCTATCACAAGTACCTGTGAAGGGTGACTTTATCATTACTCGCAACTATCATCTGACTTGAGGTCAAATGATTCCAACACTCCAGCCTTTTGGAGTTAGCCTATGCGCTTCTTGTTAACATGTCCAAGACGACAATGCCACAAGGATGCTTTGTCCAAGCTATCAGAAGAATCAATATACAACACATTATTTCCTAAATTCTCTACAACATTCACAGCTTCATATACACCATCACAAGGTATTGCTTTAAAGTAAAATACATCATTGTAATAAACATTAATAGCACCATTTTTATTATCAAATGAAAATGTAAAACCTTGTTTGTACAAGCCATGAAAAGAAATAATATTTCTCGCCATTTCAGGCGAGTAACAACACTTATTCAAATATAACATTAACCCATTATTAAGCAATAAAGAATAAACTCCTATCTTGGTTACATGTGATGCTTTCCTGTTGCCCATGACTAAGTTTATCTTCCCGTGCTCCACTTGCTCACTTCTTCTTAGTTCCTGCGAATCAGTACAAATGTGAATACCACACCCTGTATCAAGCACCCAAGAATTAGCATTTGATGAGTTGTTAGACAATATTGTGTAAATACCTGCATGGGTGGGTTTAACCATCCCATCCTTTACATCTTGCAGATATTTGGCGCAGCTTCGCTTGAAGTGTCCCATATCCTGGCAATAGAAGTATTGTGCTTCCTTTGGGTTTGAAGAAGGAGTAATGGGACCTTTCTTTGTCCCACTTGAAGAGGAAACATCAAGAGTCTTACCCTTGGTACCCTTCGAAGGGCTTTTCCTCTTCTTACCCTTCCCTTGCCCAATTGCAAGAACAGGGGCTGTTAAAGGAGTAGAAGTAGCAACCGCTTTACCCTTAAGGTCATTTTCAGCTGTCCTTAGGAGTTCTTGAAGTTTGCTAAGTGTGACTTCCTCCTTGTTCAGATGATAAGTCATACGAAAATTATCATAACTTGGAGGTAAGGAATGGAGAATGATGTCAATCGCCAATTCCTCAGGGAAGTCGACATTGAGCTTTAGCAACTGGTCAACGAACCTATGCATCTTCTACAAGTGACCGGTGATGGGTTCACCATCCTTCATCCTTGCGGTTATCATGGAGGAAATGATTTCGTACCTCTCTTGACGCGCGCTCTGATGGTACCTTTCCATCAGATCTAGGTGTATCTCATAGGGGTAGAAATCTTCATAAGATTTTTGGAGTTCCGGAGTCATTGTGGCCATCATGATGCAGGACACCTTGGTGGCATCCTTTTCATGTGCAATGAACTCTGCAAGCTCTTCTGGAGTAGCAGTGGCTTCATTAACAACCTTAAGCTCCCTGTCAAGGACATATTCTTTGTCCTCATAGCGGGTAATCATCCTAATGTTTCTGATCCACTCATTAAAGTTGGATCCATCAAAGATGACCTTACCACACAAATTCATTAGGGAAAAGGAGCCTGTCGGGTTTGAGACAGGAGGGTTATTGGAAGATATCTGGAATAAAAGGAAGATAAGTTTCATTAGAATAAGAGTCCTTAATAAGTCAACCAAATGAAATATTAAGGCTAGGATCCAACAAACTATTTATAGGTGGAAGAGGGATGTCGTAATCCACACTATAAAATATTTGAAGGTAGGTAAATGACGATTTACCAATTTCCACCATAAGAACGAAATATTTTATTATTAGGTTTTATTGGTTTTGAAACTCCTAGATCTTTTGAGATACATCGAACTTTTCAATGGCATGTTTGAATCTCGAATGTGCCCTCTCAAGTTTGTGACTGGGATGCCGAGGATCACAAACAAGGTATGAATAACCATACAAATTAACTTGGTACCCTTAACAATATTACCTAATCGATGTGCCGGTTAACCACACACGCTCCACCGATCTATAATAAAGTCAAATTAACCTTTGCCACTCTTACTAGTCCATGTTAGTGTGCCGGTTAACCAAACATGCTCCACTAACGACTTGGTAAGGTACAAAGTGTAATTTTATGGGCTAGCACCAAATTCACATTTTCCTAAAGTAACTAAGATTGGGAATTTATAATGTATAGTTACTTTATAATTCATTATGCTTTTAATGAGAATTTAAAGTCGTATCCTACCCGTTCGGCTAACGACCCTCCACCGATCAAGGAAGCGGTGGGTGAGAGTGGACACCCATTAAGTCACCATTTTATAGGCAACAACCTTATACCCCCCTTATAGACCGGCTTCGTGAATGAGGCCTACTAACGGTAAGAATGACATATTCTTATACATATCTATATAATAAAATTATAATAATAGTATAAGTGTTGATTTTTAAACTTTTTAAAAATCTAAGGTTTAATTTGGAATTAAAGTATTAAAGTGTAAGACTTTTCAAATTCCAAAACTTGAGGGCAAGAATTGAAACTATTCCAAGTCTCTTCAATTTGTAACTTACGATTTTTAATGGTTCATAAAAAATGAAGACTCTTCATTTTATGAAACCTCTTTAGTTCTTTAATCGCAATTAAAAGAAGTGACTTTTGGTTATCCATAACTTGAGGACAAGTTATGAACACCATCATTGTCATTAAGATCATGAATTAAACATACATAGAGGTTACACATAATTCCTATGATCTTCTAAAAACTCATAAGAACACAAATTCATGTCAAGCAATTTCTAGAAATCATATAAACATATACAATACTTGAAAATTAATAAAATTCATGTAAAATGGGTTAACATAATCATTATCATTTTGAAAAACAGATTTTACAAGTCCAAAACAGATTGGGATAATGATTTTAATTCATTTCAAGCAACAAAATACGAAAAGACTGCCCAACACGCAGCTACTCGTCGAGTGCATGATCCTACTCGACGAGTACGATGAATTTGTTCATGGACTCGGCGAGTCCTCCCCATGAACTCGGCGAGCCCAGTCGACAGTGAGTAGAATTTTCGATTTTCAAGCACTTTTGCATCAAGTATACAGAAAACAATCCTAGGCTCTGATACCACTGATGGGTTTTGAGCATTCTAACACTTCCTAAGTGTACATACAACCCTAATAACCTTGAATCTATGTTTTCTCTATATACATGCAAATTTGTTTTCAAGGTTATTTCCTAACTAGCATGGCATGGGGAATAAATAAAATATAAAACTAGTAGAAATACATACCTTGATGTTGCTTGGATTCCTTCAAGACTTTGTGAGCCTAGCACCCCAAATGTTGTGCCTCAAATGCTTCACACAACACCACAAAACTTGGAATAACTTGAGAGAATACTTCTAGCACTCAAAATCGGTTATGCCCTCTCTAGTAACACTAGGTTCCGATTTTGCTAGCCAAAAGGTTCCTTTTATAGTGGTGTCACAATTAGGGTTTCATTAAGAAGACCCATAATTGTCATGACTCTTCATTTCTCATGACCCATGGGTTTGTAACTCCCATGGACTATCCATGGAGCTCCAAGTGGTTACATCCATAACCCATAAACCATGGATCATTAATCCACCATAAAAGAATTGATGATTTTCATAATCAACCCTATATATTTAATTAGTCTCACTTTTATCACCAAATTAATACTAGATTAATACTTGATCAATACTAATTAAATAATACTATTATTAATATATTAAAACTTATAATATATTAATAATCATAAGTGCCATATTCTCTCATTTAGTCTATCCAAGTATTGCAATGCCATGCAACCCAAATGGACCATGCCGGGTCGGGTCAAGTACATACCAAATATAGTTATGGACTTAGACACTATATCCAACAAAGAGTTCACGTCCCTGCATGCCCGAATTGGCTTTCTTACTGAGAACAGGGTGCCATATCCTCAAAAGGAGGCACATATTTCTCGGCTGCCAGAAGGGAAGGTTGGAGTCCCAATCCTAATCTTCGAGGTGGGTCACCGGCTGTCGAAAACTGACTTTATTGATGAGATTATGCGGTAATATGGCTTCTCTATTGACGATTTGACTCCTAACGATGTCAAAAAAATAGTTGGTTTCGAGATGGCCTACCGAGCTTTGGGGGTGCACCCTCAGTTCTGCGCTTTCAAGTACTTCTCCATCTCCTCTACTCAATCTGACATGTATACGTTATCTCAACGGCGGGGTGTCCACATGTTCATCATAAACCAGAAGCCCCCCAGGATGAACTGGCAAGACAAATGGTTGTGGGTGAACCGCAACTTGGTCGGTTTTGCCTATCCTCGTTGAACGACTTTCATCGACCGGATGCCCCAACTCTGGGGGGGGGGGGGCAGCGAGACTATTGATCAGGCGTTGAGGACTATTTCATTCAATAGGGAGGATTGGGAGGACTATATGTTGGCCGTAGTAGGGATGAGTGCCACCTGGAGGTTACGTGGGATGATGCCCCAATTCTTCATGGAGAAAATTGGTGAGTGTTCACCTCCTCAACCATTTTTAATATGAATCTCGGCGACATGAGGGTAGGGCTTTGCCTCTCCTTATATTTGATTTTTTTTACAGGTTGCGAGAAGATCATTTGTTTTGAGATGGTCCTACGGGGCAGGTTCTAGGGAAATTTATAGCCTAGGGAAGTGCCTCTCGTGGAGACACTTCCTCCACCGGTCGGTGCTGATCGTTCTCTAGATCTTGCTAGTTATGGCGGTATTGTAACCCAAGGATCTGGTGCACAGGCTATATTGGTTTTGGTCGATGCACTTACTGAGGGGCTTTCTCCCGATGTTCCCCCACCTCCTGACCCGGAGGACAAGGCATCAAGGGTGGCGGCGACCAGAGGGATCCACTCAACAATCAAGTAGCGTTTGGCTTGGTTACACTCCCTACATACTGAGGGAGCCCGTGTTAGCACTGTTGGTAGGCATCTTCGTAAGCAGAAAAATGTTGACTTCCTTTTTGGGGAGTTGGACATGGTGGTGGAAATTCCCGATGATGAAACTTCGAAACAGTCGGAGGGAATGGGTGAAGAAGCAACTAAAAAGTCTCATGAATCCAAAAGGAGTGTAAGTCCCCAAATTGCTATGATGTATCAATCAGATTCACTTGATGGTGAGGAATCCCAATCAAGCGTATGATGCAAGATCAAATATGAAATAAGAACAAAAAATTAATCTTCAATGCATGCTATTATCATTCAATAGTCGGGTACATAAGATGTTGATTACACACTGTTCTCTCTTAGTTCACTCAAAACGTGTTTTAGGAAATATGGTAGCCCCTTAGAACGTCCCACCCTTCTTTCTTACTTATTTTCAAGCCTAAATAACCCTATATATACCTAGTCCTAATAACCAAGCCCAAGACCAGAACCTAAACAAAACAATACAAAGCCTAACAAAAATCACACACGATTTTGGTCTAATTACAAGGAACTCAAGGGGATTTCAGCCCTAGAATGAAAACTATAAAGGATTATGAAAAGCAAAGTATAAACCACAATTTATGACCTAACAGTCTCCCATTGGTTTATAGCTTTCTTTTCTTATGACCTAACAAACTTCCCCTGGGATTCTAGCTTTCCTTTTCTTTTCAATCTTCGCTTTGTTCTTAGCTTCAACTTTTATCTTTAAATTCTTCACAACTTCAAGATGAACTTATGAATCTTCATGGGTAACTTCATCTTTAGTAGTTGGACTTCCTTTAAGATTTAACTTTGAAAGCACATTGGGCTATGAGGCTTCTTATAAAGATTATTGAAAATCAGCACTTTCAGCTTTAAGAATCTTCAGAGAAAATAACAGAGAGACCAATTCTTTTGGATCACTTCAACAGGTACATAGATAGCAGCAAATTGATTGAGGAGGCTTCAATGCAATCTGTCACATAACCTTCTATTACAGCTTCACCTTGCTTCTGGGGTTGAAAAATTAAGTGTTGAAAGATAGACTTCACTTCTTGTTCCTTCGAATGAATGCTCCATAACGATCACCGTTGCTCCTTGAAAAGTAACAAATGACTAAAAAGTCCCTGTGGATCACAGAATCATAAAGACCCTTCACACCATAGTTGTTCAAGGATGTAACCTTGGCTCAGAAAGAGACTTCTTGTAGTATCTGTGTGAACACGGAGGAATGCACTGCGATTTGTTGAGTATCGGAGAACTACTCATGTCTAGTTTTGATGTTATCCCCTGTATATCCTTGATCATAGATGTAACAACCCGTCATTTCAAGTCATTAAAAATCGAGTCTTGTAACCTCTTTGAAAATGTAATTAGAATGTCATCGAAAATGAAGTATTCAAAAGCTCTGTTTGGAGTATGCTATGTAGTAGATATCGTCTTAAGGTTTCCAAGCATATAAAGAACACTAAAATCTGAGTTATAACGAAGAAGTTATGACCATTCTAAGTTTTCCGACAAAAACCGGCGATACGAAGTTACGTAAAAACGCAAAGCGTCTTGGAACAAGAGAATGGGACAAACCCTACAGGAGAACCCCAAGAAACAACAAGTAGTAGCGATCCACGCTATTACTGTACCTACCAGCACTGCCCCCACAAGCTCATACAATGGGAAACTTCCGAAATGCAACCAATGCAACTTCCACCACCACGGTCTCTGTCGTGACCTTCAATGCACCAGGTGTAATAAGAAGGGACATACGGCCCGCTATTGCAAAGAGCCAACCCAACAACCCGCCCCCACAGCTAATACTGGAGTAAGTCGCGCCTGCTTTGAGTGCGGAGACACGGGGCACCACCGTAGGGACTACCCGAAGGCAAACAACAGGAATACCGGCGGAAGGGGCCGAGTATTCGCAATGGGACAAGATGAAGCCGTTGCGGACCCCACTATTGTTACAGGTACGTTTCTTCTCGATAACTCGTATGCATGCATTTTGTTTGATAGTGGAGCGGAGAGAAGTTTTGTGAGTCACGATTTTAAAGGCCTGCTAAAGCCATTACCTCAATCATTAAGTGAGACGTTTATAGTAGAAATGGCCAACGGTAAGACCGAAGGCACCAAGGAGATATACTTAAATTGTACTCTAACTCTAAATGATAATCCCTTTCCAATCAACCTCATGCCAGTCTCGATTAAGAGTTTCGACGTCATTATTGGCATGGATTGGCTGAGTTCACATCATGCGGACATTTTATGTTACGATAAGGCCGTTCGCCTTAATCTGCCAACCGGCGAAACCTTCCTTGTCTTGGGCGACAAACCTAGTACCACTCTTCGTATCATCTCAAGTATCCAAGCTCAGAAGTGCCTACGCAAGGAGTGTCACGTGTTTTTGGCACATGTTGTAGATGTGAAACGCGAAGTCCAGGACGTCAAGAATGTGCCCGACGTACGCGATTTTCCCGACGTTTTTCCCGAGGACCTTCCAGGAATACCACCCACGAGACAAGTCGAGTTCAGAATCGATCTAGTTCCCGGGGCTACCCTAGTAGCCAAAGCACCCTATCGATTAGCCCCGACAGTGATGCAGGAGCTATCCAGCCAACTGAATGGGCTACTTGGAAAAGGATTCATCAGGCCGAGCTTCTCGCCATGGGGAGCACCCGTGTTGTTCGTGAAAAAGAAGGATGGATCGTTCAGGATGTGCATCGACTACCGGGAACTCAATAAACTTACCATCAAGAACTGATACCCCTACCCCGAATCGACGACTTATTCGATCAACTCCAAGGAGCCAACTACTTCTCCAAGATCGATCTGAGGTCGGGATATCACCAGCTGCGAGTCCTGGAGAGTGATGTTCCCAAGACGGCCTTCCGAACGAGATACGGACATTACGAGTTCGTAGTGATGCCGTTCAGGCTAACCAATGCCCCGGCCGTATTCATGGATCTAATGAATCGGCTATGTCGTCCATTCTTGGATAAATTTGTGATAGTATTCATAGACGACATACTCATTTATTCAAAGAATAAAGTAGAGCATAGTCAACATCTGAGACAATTCTTAGAGACGTTACGGACTGAGAGACTTTATGCAAAATTCTCAAAATGTGAGTTTTGGATTACGAAGGTGGACTTCCTCGGTTACGTAGTCAGCAAGGAAGGAATCCACATGGACCCATAAAAAATCAAGGCTATCAAAAACTGGTCTGCACCAACTACTCCAACAGAGATTCGCCAATTTCTAGGTCTTGCTGGTTATTATCGAAGGTTCATTCAGAATTTCTCCAGCATCGCAAAGCCTCTTACCGGTTTAACCCAGAAAGGTGTGACCTACAACGGGGGAGAAAAGCAAGATGCTGCATTTCAGACTTTGAAACAGGCCCTTTGCAGTGCACCCATCCTTTCTCTTCCAGAGAGTACCGAAGATTTGGTGGTGTATTGCGACGCTTCGAAGCAAGGACTGGGCTGTGTGCTAATGCAGAGGGGAAAGGTTATTGCATATGCCTCTCGACAACTGAAAACGCATGAGGTCAATTACACCACTCATGACTTAGAACTTGGAGCGGTGGTCTTCGCTCTTAAAATCTAGAGGCAATACCTATACGGTACCAAGTGCACTATCTTTACAGACCACAAGAGCCTCCAACACATCTTCGACCAGAAGGAGTTAAACATGAGACAGCGAAGTTGGGTCGAATTGCTCAACGACTACGAATGTGAGATTCGCTATCATCCGGGAAAGGCAAACGTCGTGGCCGATGCCCTTAGTCGAAAGGAGTACTCTGGCCGAAGAGTGAAGTCATTAGCCATGTCGATCCATTCGCACCTGTCAGCGTAAGTCAAGGAAGCTCAAATAGAGGCCTTGAAACTCGAAAACGTGACAGGTGAGACCCTTAGGGGAATGGACAAGAACTTAGAAATCAAGAGTGACGGAGCACGCTACCACATGAACCCAATCTGGACACCCAAGTTTGGTGGATTCAAAGAGGTAGTTATGAGCGAGGCACACAGGACTCCATACTCCGTACACCCAGGGTCAGACAAGATGTATCTAGATCTCAAGCAACTCTACTGGTGGCCAAACATGAAAGCGGAGATTGCTACCTATGTGAGCAAGTGTTTAACTTGCGCCAAGATAAAAATAGAACACCAGAAACCCTCAGGTCTACTCCAACAACCTGAAATACCTGAGTGGAAATGGGAGCAGATTTCCATGGACTTTATAACGAAACTGCCCAAAACTCAGGGTGGCCAAGATACTATTTGGGTGATCGTTGACAGACTAACCAAGTCCGCTCATTTCTTACCAATCAAGGAAACTGATAAGATGGAAAAACTATCAAGAACCTACATCCGAGAGATCGTACGACTTCATGGAATACCAATGTCCATCATCTAAGATAGAGACAGCAGATTCACTTCCAGATTCTGGCAATCATTGCAAAAATCCATGGGAACAAGGTTGGATATGAGTACATTATACAACCCACAAACTGATGGACAGAGTGAGAGAACAATCCAAACCTTGCAAGACATGTTGCGAGCATGTGTAATCGACTTTGTTAAAGCGTGGGATGTTCACTTACCTTTGGTCGAGTTCTCTTATAACAATAGTTATCAAACTAGTATCAAGACTGCTCCATTTGAAGCCCTTTACGGCCGTAAGTGCAGATCACCTCTGTACTGGACAGAAGTGGGCTACACGCAATTGGCAAAAGGTCTAGTCCCTGATAGCACCCTCACTGGTCTAGAGATCATCAGAGAAACGACTGAAAAGATCATGCAAATACGACAACGACTGAAATCCTCAAGGGATAGGCAAAAGAGCTATGCCGACAAAAGACGTAAACCCTTGGAATTTCAGATTGGCGATTGTATACTACTGAAGGTCTCACCCTGGAAGGGCCTGATACGCTTTGGAAAACATGGGAAGCTAAATCCTAGGTACGTTGGACCCTTAGAAATCATTTCAAGAGTTGGTCCAGTGGCCTACAAACTCTGACTTCCAATCGAGCTTAACAAAGTACATCTAGTATTCCACGTATCGAACCTGAAAAAGTGTTTGTCCGATGAAACACTTGTAATTCCACTCGATGAAATCGAACTAAACGAAAATCTTAACTTTGTGGAAGAACCCGTCGAGATCATGGATAGGGAAGTTAAGCGAACTAAACAGAGTTGCATTCCAATAGTAAAGGTTCGCTGGAACGCTAAGCGAGGACCTGAGTTCACGTGGGAACGAGAAGATCAAATGCAACAAAAGTATCCACACCTCTTCCTCAGCCCCTAAAACTTTTCTTTTGTATTAAAATTTCAGGACAAAATTCCCTCTAATGGGGGATGATGTAACAACCCGTCATTTCAGGTCATTAAAAATCGAGTCTTGTAACCTCTTTGAAAAAGTAATTAGAATATCATCGAAAATGAAGTATTCAAAAGCTCTGTTTGGAGTACGCTAGGTAGTAGATATCGTCTTAAGGTTTCCAAGCATATAAAGAACACTAAAATCCGAGTTATAAGGAAGAAGTTATGACCATTCTAAGTTTTCCGACAAAAACCGGCAATACGAAGTTATGTAAAAACGCAAAGCGTCAATAAAATATTTTTTTTGACCTTAGGTGTCTAAATGAAAGTCATAGATATCGTTAAACTGCAAACGTACAAAAAAAGAACGCCCAAAACGGACATCGTATGAAAGAGATATGAATTTTTGAAGTTTATTTAAAATAAATATAAATTTAATTATAAACTCTTGGTAATATCCGAAGAGGAGTTAGCAGATAGGACCGAGGTACGCCCTGCGTACCCTCGTACGCCCCGCGTACTCAAATCAAGGGCCCCGGTTAGTCCACGTCGCCCCCTATGCGAGCTACACCCCGTCCCATCCGAACTCCGGGGCAGTCGAGGACTCGGTCATGCATGACGCACGGGTACGCCCCGCGTACGCCCATACGCCCTGCGTACCGAGGCCTCTCAGCCCCTATAAAAGGGATGCGAGGGTTTCGGGAAAACTTGCTCATTTCCTCTCGTTTCTCTTGTATTTTGCCTCGTTATCTGTGCCCGTGCTAACTCGAAGCCCTGGTCATTTTGCCCAACTCCCGGAGATCGTTTTTACTCCCAAGATTCCCGAGAATCCTGAGGAAAATCCGTTTCCCGAGACGAAATTCTGCCCGGTTTCCATCTCGCTTTCTTCAAACCTTCAGGTGAGTTCATACCCCTACAAACACACTTTAAATACGTTTTAAATGCTTTTTATACTCTTTTAGGGTGGGGGGGGGAATACAAGTAAACATACGGTTATTATCGTGTATTTCATAAAATTTCACTTTACTCGTTTTTATCAAATGAATCACTTGTGATTTATTACTACTATGTGAAAACTCTTGTCATACTTTGCATGCACTAGATTTATAGAAAGTATTTAGTAATTCCAAAGTATCCTTCGTTGTTAAACCATTTTAATACATTTTAAAAACTTATGATTTATGCATTGTCAAAACGTTGTGAGAAAGGATGATCTTTGCATACAAAACTATTACTTTAATACAGACTTAGTTGAGAATCCGTGAGACAAATACATCTTCAAATACTGCCTCTTTGCTAGAAGGTATCGCTACAAGTCCTGTCTATAACCAGAGTCTCCCATTCGGAGAACGTGTCAAATGTGTATAGATCTATACGGGAAGTCATGATCCCGTGCCCTGACTGTTAGCTACAGTCCGTCCTTTGGGGTGACAGTTTGTCATAACGCTACGACGCCTGAAGAACGTTGCTACAGGCATATTATGTTTAGTATGGTTATAAAACTCATCGGATATACATGGGATCTTCTAATAGGTTTTATTATATAAATCTATGCTTCAACCTTCTAAAGCATGTCTTTTGCTTTTGGTTTTTAGTCTGGGACATTAGGCTAACTATTACTTTAGGAAAACATGGGATTTTCCCTGTATACAAAACAAACAACTAATAGGAAAATAAGGGATTTTCTTGATTCAACTATCTATATTATTCAATACATATATTCTCATGCATTTCACACTTTTATAAGAAAATAAGGGATTTTCTTGGAAAACATACACTCGATTTGGAATGGCATACGAACTTTCTAAACCACTTATGAACTCACCAACTTAATTGTTGACACTTTCTCTTTGAAATAACTTGTATTCTCAGGGAACCTCTAAGCAGGTTTGGAAATCAACTTTTGGGGATTAACGCGCTGGCGTTAATTACTTCTTTTGAAAGATTTTTATGCATTTATATTTTGAGCATGTAATGAATACAATGATGTAAACATTTTTAAAACCTTTATATATGTATGGTGGTGTGTACTTTCCTTTCTATGAACTGTTATGATACTGAATATGACGTCCTCCGCCCCCGAACGTTTCAGCCGTTCTGGTTTGGGGGTGTGACAATAGATCTCAAAACAGTTATCAAGTTAATGAGTTAACGTGGCCCTTGGCGAGACGTTCAGTGATACCAGTTTCCCTGTTGGGTGAATCGCCCTGGCGTCGTGACATTTCTTAGGTAAAGAAAGCTGACAAGACCAATCTGACAATTTATACCGTTTCAGACTTTCAATTCCTAAGATACGATAGTTCTTAAAAAGAAGCTGCCTAACTGGCATTTTGTACAATGTCTAACCAGGTATGAGCCATTATCCACCAATTCATGGGTGAAATCTAGAACATTAAAAATGTTCACTGTCAATTCAAAATTAAATGGTTTTGGATTTTGGGTTTCACTTAGAGTCATGGTGATAACGACATCTAAGATCATAAACACAAACTTTTTTGCAACCGTCAACCGAGTTGTTTTATACTCAAACCTCAAGTGGTACCGGTACGTGGAAATGATTTGATGGAGAAGTTTTAGATATGGGTAAAGAATGGTTGGGTGTTGAATTCACATTGGTCATGGTGAAAATGACATTTGATCATTAACATTGGATGTGAAGACTCCTATTAAGCCTGGTATATGTCTCAATATACAAGAGTCTATCACTCGCATGTGTGACAACCCGAAATTTCCATTATGTACAAACTATATCACTTCAATAGAAGTTATAGCAGTCACAGTGAATTTTCAGACTTTTCGCGTAAGTTTGAGTAATTCAGGGTTTACACTTCAGGAAATATCAGGAGAGTGGGTGCACTAGGGCTTTGTGCAACACTGTTATTCCAACACTCTGTTATATTAGAGATCATTTCAGGAATAAAAATATTTTCTGCCAAAAATATCTAAGGACTATAAATCGAATTCTGAACCAAATTCATTCATTATTCACATTTCCAACTAGAGAAAAGCCATTTTCTCTCTCACGGATCTTCGGGTTTTTATCCCAAATTGTGAGTAACTCTTTCTAGTAGTGTTAGAAAGCTTATTATGTGCTTATAACATGATTTAGATGGCTAAATCATTAGATCTAGGAGTTTACTCCCCAAGGTGTTCTTCGGCGGTAAACTCCCGAAACCGAGCCTAGATTGTTCCTTGTGTAATGATACTACCCTAGACTCATTTGTATATGTTTTTAGGACAAGAAAACAATCAAGAAACACAAACACATGGGAGTTCACGGCCCAAGAGCAATCTTAGGTCGTAAACTCCATTGAAATGGACAAAAGGGTGTTTTTAAGACACCTAAAGCCCTAGACCTTTACATGAAATTGTTTCCCACTTAATTGAAGGACCAAAGCACATCAAAATCACTTATCAAAGTGATTTTATGGCCAAGACTTTGTTCTTGGGCCGTAAACATGAAAGAATGGCACCAAAGTGTGCCTAATGTCTTCATATGCTTGGAATAAAAGCCTAGAACTTATACCACCTATGCTTGAGGCTTGAAAACAAAAAGAACACCATTCCAAGGGAGTTTACGGCCTTAAACTCCAAAGGAAATGGCCTTAGGGCCGTAAACTCCTAATTGGAGTGTTTCTAGACCTTAAACCCTTTCAAGAATTGAACCACCAAGTTGGAATAATTCTAGGAATCATTTGGGTCTTCAAAACAAACAATACCCCCATGGTTGGGAGTTTACGGCCGTAAACTCAAGAGTTTACAACCGTAAACTCCATGTGTGATGGTATATGGGGAGTAAACTCATATATGGGGTCCTTTGGAACCCTAAACACAAGTACCTTGTCCCATAATAGCTTAGATGCAATCCTTAAGCCTTAAAACACTTATATAAAGTGTTTATTATGTCTAGGATGTCTTAACATTATCATTTAGTGATTTGAGACTAATTGAGTGCATATATGTGTGATTATATGTTCATTAGGATCGTAGTGTGTGTACAAGTCCTCGCTTGACACCTAGCAATCCTATACCGTTCAGTTCATCCCAATCACCAACTTCAGGTGAGTTCATACCCCTAATCAATGTTTTAAATGATTTTAAATGCTTTAAAGGGGGGATACAAGTAGAAACAAACATGTTATTAAATCATTAACATGTATTTTATAACTGTGTTTGTCATTTAACAGATTTCACATGCTACAAAATGTGATGCATGAAATGGTTTTAAATCTTAAAAACACATTGTTATCAAATGTTTTACCTTTTAAATGTTTGTTAAAATGACATCAAGTCATTGTTAATTATTGTTCAAAACCCATAAGATGTCTTACAAAACCATTTTTACATTCCTGAACTAAACTATGCATATACACTTATACTCTTATATATATATTGATGTTATAGTTTACATCTTTCATTTAGTTTCCCACACCCTTGAGTAGTAAGAGTGTATAAACCTACATGATCAGCCAGTTATATTACAGTAAATTATCATAGGGATAATTTGAAGATATCAAACATTACTTCTATTACAAGGAATCACACAAGAGTCAGTTCATTCATGAGTCTATACTAGTACATTACCTGATACATGAGTACTTACAGATGTTTACCTGATACATGAATATGTTTACATATACTTACCTGTCACATGGACACACATACATGAATACCATACAGGAACATTTTTACATAGGTGCATTATCCTGTATTCACTTACCTGGATACTTGTACTTAGAACTACGTGGATGATTTATTAGTACTTACGGTGTAAATTATCTTTCCTATCCCGGTTCAATGGGATAGCTCGGCGGGACTTACCATTCCGAACCCCACCGATTAGCACTAGTGGTGGATGACCATCTACGGAGGTCTAAGGTTACTACTTATACTAGGTAGATCGATAACCGGGGCTAACCTCTCCACCCACCTGCTGCTGCTACAGAGGACAAGTGGACAATCTTCGATTGTTCATTAGGTTATATCTTTCGCTTATTGTGATGTTGTGTTACTCCTAGTACCCAGCGATGACACTTACATTATTACTTTTTCTGGACAATCTTCGGATGTTCATTAGGTTACATATTTCGCTTAATGCGATGTTGTGTTAGTCCTAGTACCCAGTGACAACACTTACAGTAGTACATTTTCCTGTTTACTTAATTTTGTGATACTTTCACATAAACGATGAGTTAGACTAAGTACTTTAGTACTAAACAATTAAAGGAAAACTATCATTTTACTTACAAAACATTCGGGTCTTGGTAGAAGACTACATCTCAAACTGATAGAAAATAAGGGATTTTCTAGGGTTTTCATACTTACATCAACATTTTCATTTAAAGGTTTACATGGCCTTCATAACAGATTTTCATAAGAAAGACAATGACACTTAATTACTTATGAATTCACCAGCTTTAAAAGTTGATACTCTCTTTCAAAATAACTTGTATTCTTAGGTCAACAGTAGACAGGTACGATGGCCAGGTTTTGAGAAGATAGAGCAGACAAGTCTCGTCTTTTATTTTGATTGTATATTTTTGGTGTCTTATTACAATGAAAGAACACACATGTATTAAACTTTACTTATAATGCAATGGATGATGTTGTTGCTTGTTTATTATATTACATTGTTGTGATACTATACATGACGTCCTCCACCCCTAAACGTTCGTGGTTTTGGGGTGTGACAGCATGTGAATCATCCGTCAATTCCTTGTGCAAGTAGTGTGAAGTGTAATGACCATCAATTCCTTTCTACTTTCAGGTTTCTTCTCCTTGCTCAAAATATTTCAATACGATCTCCTTGAGTCTCATCTTCTCCTGAATTTACTTTACAAGACAAATGAAATTTTGAGATAAACATAAAAAATAAAAGTAAACTTAGCACACTAAGAAAAAATAAAAGTAAAATACGCTCAAAAACAATATTTTTGGATGTTTTTTGATATTTCTGAAAAAGAAATAAAAACAGAAAGAAACATATTTTTGTATTTTTGAAATTTTCTCATTTTTTGTTTTGTGTTTTTAATTCTCCCCCTAAATTTGTGCATATAAGAAAATACGAACAAATTTAATAAAAAAAAATACAAAATTCTTTTGGGATCAAAGTTATCAAGCAATTTAACTTGCCCTTTATCATGAAATCTCATATCATTTCCCATATGATTAACTACCAAAGAAAGACACATTTTTTTTATTTCTCCCCCATAAGTTGAGCATAGGAAAGAAGTAAAATAAATGCGCAAAATTAAAAGAATTTTGTTTTTGAAATGAATCATCTTAAGAAAAACTCAGGAGTATCGAGAAGAATTCAAACCGAAAGTCAGCAATTGAAGACGCAAGCAACAATGAATTCAGCCTTAGCTATGTTTCTATCTCGGAAAAGATCCAAAAATTCTTCACATCATTAAGCGCAAACCCCATTTGTGATCCTCTCCTTCTCTTCCTTTCCCGCACATGACACATACTCTCACTTGAAGTTCTAAGTGTTGTACAGTAGAGAGATGTCCCATATCATGTGCCTGTAACAGCTACTATGAACAAACCAAAGTCTGATGATATTCCTCCATAGCTGATCCAGCACATAGTGCGGGATTAGTTGGTCTTTGGAACCCAATCCATTTTGAAATTGGGTCGACCTTTGTCATCTTTGCAAGGTACTTTGTCCCATGACATATCATGCTTATAACAAATAGAAGATGTAGAAATATTAGAATCATTAGAAGATTTTGGAGATTGAACCTTTGGTACCCATCTATAGTTAGGTTTAACCCATTTCTTGCTCGAGTGGATGGGTGCCTTGGCACTTGATTTTGAACTTGAAGTCAATCTTCGAGATGAATTTGATCTAACTGATCTTCGTTTCACTGGAGCATCTCTTAGTTTGGACTTCTTGGCCAACATTCCTTTCTTGAATTTGGGGTTTGGATTCTTGGCCTTCTACGCGTTAAAAGCATTCACCTTAATAACCTCAGTAGGCCCAGATAATTTAGTCTTAACTAAAGTTGGGATAGGGGTTTGTCCATACTGAGCAGGAATTTTTTCCCGTTGGTCTCCAGGGGTGGGTTATAGTTGTCATTGAAAGGAGGTGGTACACTATTATACCCAAGACCATTATTTTGATTATCTTTAAATTTTAGTTGTTTTTCGTTCATGGATGCAACTAACGCACTTGACACATCAAATTTCTTAAAGTTGAATTCAACATAATTATATTTAGTTTTCAATGCATCAAGTTTGGCAGTTAATTCGACAAGTTGTCCTTTAACATAATCATATTTTTCACATTTATTTCTAGTTGTTCTTTTAAGGGTTTTTGACCTTTCGTAAGTGTATAGGCTTCGTATTTAAGGTCCTCATTTTCTCTTTTTAATAAATCGATTTGATCTCAGAGAAATTTAATAGTAGCTTCATAAGATTGAGTACGTGAAACTTCATTGACCGGGATGTTTGAGGAACTCATTAATTACCAAAAATGCCCTTTGACTATAAACCTCAAAAGTCAACCTTAAAAATAAAGTTTAAAAAGTCAAACTGAAAAGCCAAACGTGAGAACTTGAAGGTTTAACGAGAAAGTCAAAGGTCAAACTTGAAAGTCAAAATCAAAATTTTAGGAGCGAAAAAGCGAAGCTTCTTGAATTAAAAAGGGAAGGAACGTAACGTGTGGCTTGTTAGATGAGTTGGAAGGGGCGTGGGTTGTGTATGCGTGAAACCCAAGTTCGATTCTTGCAACCGTCATAAATTTTTGTAAGCTCGCAGATAGCCGCGAATGCAAAGACTGAGCTTACCGAGAATGCGATCAGAACACGCTGCTGGGCCGAGAACGTGAGGACTGAACACGTGCGAGGCTGCATGGCCGTGATCTTCTTGACCATGAACCTGCGAGACCTCGGACCGCACACACCACAGACCGCAAATCGTTTCTGTCCGCAAATGCTTCGGAAAACCTAACTGCTAGTCGAGAACCTGCGAAGCCGTGTCCTAGATTTTTGAGGAATCTTGACTGAGATCGAGGATCTTGCTGAGATTTCGCAAATTTTGGCCAAAATTTTGGTCGCAACGGGTCCCTGCAAGTTTCAGAAAGTGACAATTTCTACCCGGATTTTGAAAAATCTTGCAACTTTCACCCAAAAAGTCAAAATTTTTCATAAATTGAAAATTTTTATGGCTTTTTCGTGATTGTTTTTCCGTGCAAGATTTTTGGTGATTCATTTTTGGTACACATCAAGGGGGAGTATTTTGAAGACTATTCCTCGGGCGCTTCTCATCCTTAGTGGGTTTTATAATCATTTTTTGATTATAAAAAGGGGGAGAATGATGGGTATTCGAAGCTTCTTGGGTTTGTCGAATATTCATTTGCGGATTTGAAGACCGGTGTTACTTTAAGGGGGAGTTTGGTCTTGATCACGCTAGCTCGTTGGAGATTAAAGCCGGACATCCAATCCTAACTTTGAGGGGGAGAATGTTAGGGTGCAAAGTCATGTTTGGATGTAATGTTTTAGGCTTTCCTCTTTGTATGTGTAAATGGGTTGAGTCTTTTCCTATAAATAGGAAGTGAGTGACTCCTATTATGTAAAGAGTCCATTTGGAGTGTTAGACTAGAGAGAGAATTTGTATACAAACCCATTTGTATAATCTTTCTAGATCTAATAAGAGCTTACAAAGAATTATTTACTCCTTGTGTTCTTGATTTTACATGATGAATCACTAGATCTTTTCTAATTTTGCACATGCCATCATAATCAACACCACTACAGGTTCGATATTTTCTTTGCGTGTGAAGGAATAATGTGTTCTTGGGCACACCATTCTTCCTGTAATAGATCTTAGGCCTCGTTGTTGCGGGTTGGTTTCTTGATTATTTTCTAATGGTAAGTACCTTTCTTTTACTGGTTGCACCTTCTCTATTTCGAGTTGCTCGATTTTAACTTTGGCCCTCTATCTTATGGGAGGTCACTTGGAATGGTGTCGTATGAGAACTAATTTGGCGAATTTTTTTGTCGATGGGGGATCTCTGCGGCATTGGTGATTTGTTTTGTATCGACGTCTCTTACATAGAGAACATCATTCGATATCTTCTTGATTTGGTGTTCAAAATGTGCGAATGGCAGCCTATTTGGGGTGTTGGTGTCTGCGACTTTCTTTTAGGGGGTCTGCTCGACTTTAGGATCCCCATTGGATTGTGTCAAATTTTTGCTCTATATTTTGGTATTTTTGTCTCTTTTGATATCTAGTTGTAGATAGAGACTCATCGGGGGTTGGAGAGAGTTCTACTCCAGCTTCTGGTGCCAGCCAGAGGCTTGTTCCAAGTACTTCTTTGTCTTTTGTTTTGTTCTCTATGGAAGCTCTCGACTCTTGCTCTAATTCAGAGTGATTTATACTTAGCCATCCGAAGGTTGGCCCTTCCTCTCCTTTAGAATGAACTCGCTTGGACTTGGTGTCGTCTTCCTTCTCGTGGTGTCGTAGGGTAGAACTGCCTCATTCAGGTCAAGCTAATCGATGCGCTTTTGTTTTGGCTTAAGTTGTTTGCTTGTTTCCATTTGGCTTGTGATCCCGCTAGATGAGCTCGGTTCCCAGTGGGTGCTTGCACCTACTGGCCTTACGACTTCGGGTTGTGTTGTCTTGCTCTCCTCACCTACATGCCCCCTTTTTTCGTGGATTGAGGTTCGCGCTAGCCCTGGGTCAGTGAGGGCCTGATGGTAATAGCATATGCATAGGCTAAAGGAAAAGATAGTGGCAGTTCCATTGTTCGTGCTAAATGTCAGAGTGTCATGGATCGTCGATGGTATGGCTCGTAATTGGAAAAACATCGGCTACCCAAGCAGGATGTCTTGATCTGTTGGGGAGCGTACTGCTGAAAACTTTATCGCATGTGTGACCTTGTCTCTCCTATCACAACTAGTTATAGTAAGATGGAGGTGTATCATTCCTAGCAGTCACAGACTGTGTTTTCTAAACCTTGTGAAGGGACCGACGGTTGGAGGCATTAAGCTTTCGTATCAGGAGGTCGGTAACTGTTGGAAACATTTCTCGTAAAGCAGTCGCTACCATTGTCATTGTCTATGTACATATGGTTGATTTGCATCTGATGTATGTGGGCAGTTATCAAGAGTGGATCCTTGGGATTCCAGCCTGGCATCCTCAGGTCTTCTAGCGAAAAGCTAATATTGAGGATGTTTTCAGGGAGTACGTAGACGTCGGCATCCTTTTCATAGAATCCACTTATCTTACTGGGCCTCATAATGGTAAGGATATCCTCCTTAAATTGGCATTTGTTTGTATCTTTCCGATCTCGGGTATTCCTCTGGTCAGCATCGAACTTGGACCTCAAGTCCTTTGCAATTGTCGTGTGGTCGCCCGTTAGGGGTTTTTCATTCATTTACTTCCTCAGAAACGTACACTTGTTGGTATTGTCGGTTTTGCTCTTGTGCTAATCACAATACCTCTCATTCCTTTTTTCCACTTTGGACGTGTTTTCTCAACTGCATGCACCTCATCCCGGTAGCTCCGAGGCTCATCTTTTCCAAAAGGGTGAGATGGGTTTCTTGAGTGTCGGTTGTGCTTGGCATGGCTTCTGTCATGGTGATCTCGGTGATTGGGGCTTACATGGGAGTTTGTTTCTTTTTACTTGATATACGCGTTTGTGACGACCTTTAGGTTGGCCTCCTTCTGTTCCTCACCTTCGATCTGTCGGAGGTATTTCTTGACTATGTATTTGTGCTCGTCTCTCAATTGAGCTACCGTCGCCTGCATCTTATTTTACAAAAAGCGACTCTTCATGGCCCGGGGCATTGAGTGTCACCAGGATGAATCATCATAATATGCCCAAATCGACTCTCCTTCTTTTTGCTTGCAAGCCATTATAGAGTTTGCATCTCCCTTCCATTTTCTTCATGTGACATCCCCATTTTCAAGGCCAGAAAAGACCGATTTTTGTTTATGCTTTATAAAAATCAGAGTTCTTCTTTTAATAAAAATGTTGCGGAATTTGTTCCCAGAAAAACACGATAAATACGTTACTAAAACATTTTCGAAGAAACGTATTTTATTCATCTTAAAACGTTTGGGATGTCATCGTTAATACAGAAACACAAGCATAAACAGAACTTACAATTGTTTACACTAGTGATCTATATCTCTTTAAATCTCTCAGTGTAATGTCACTTCATATCGTCACCAGTGATATAAATAAACTGAGTGGGCCAGGTTGGGAAACCTGGCGAGTACATAGGGTTTTCAACCCACAATAATAAAATTATTATTTTTAAACATCAAACAATCAACCCAATTACCCATTCCCGTTATCCTCACATTACGTCCCTAAAACATCTAACACAAGGGACCTAGTTTAAGGACTATCATTGGGATGGACACTACTGCTAAGGGGATTCCTTGGCAATGAAAGTCCTAAAGGCAACCATATGGGGGATGGAGTATACCTGGTGAGCACACAGTTCACACAGTTTGAATAAACACCTATAAGTTGCGAGCCTGCTGGTGTTCCACTGGACTGTCTAGAATAGTCCGTGGTTGTCATCTATACTCCGATAGATGACTGGATCATCAATAACATCTACAACGAGGCCTCTCAATATTTTATTTGGTCACACAACAACTATTACATCTACCCATGTTTTACCCAACACATTTTGTAGATATAAAATACGTATACAGTTTAAATCATTGAAAACATGTATAAAACGTTCATCGAGCATAGATAACAAGTATACAAATAATATACTCACACAACACGTAATATATATAAAATACTTCATATCTATGTGTAAGCTGAAAGTAACTATGCACTCACTTGAAAGGTGGTGACTCAACACTCGGACAGTGCTTCGATACTCTCAAAACGATATTCCTTCGATAAAACAGCGAATTTTATCGAATACCGGAACTTAATTGGAGCAGCGTTTTGAAACCGAAAAACTCCTTTTTCTCGGGACTCCGGGAGCCTCGGGGCTTCCCTCGGGAGCAAGGGGTTTAACTAGGGCTTAGGGGACTCAAAAGGGGTTAGAGAGAGAAAGTAGTTTAGAGAGAGAAGTGAAAATGTGTGAAAAATCCGGAAGAATTCGCATGGTATTTATAGGGACCGAAGCTCGGATTTAGGCTGGGCGTACTCCTCGGATAAGATCACCAGCTCGGACCCAGCTGTCTTGCACTCATCGGATGGATCAGACCAAAGTTACGTGGGGCGTAATAGCGAGGCTTCGTGGCATGATCCGAAGCGAGATCTGAGACCATCATCGGATGGTTGTGGTGCTGCCACGTCATCGACTTAGCAACAGATTTCACAATTTCATGTTTCAACTTTAAAAATTCGTAACTTTCACGTACGAGCTTCTTTTTCGACGTACTCTACAACTTTTGTTTAGACTCCGTCGGCTAATTTTGACTCGATTTTAAATTTTATATTATTAACAGGCCGGGATAGGATTGGTCCGTTAAATTCTGATAAGTTTTTCATCCGACGTCCGTTTTCGCCCATCTTTTTCTCGTTACGATACTCTTAACGAGCTCTTCGATTCTCGTTTAGGTCGCGTCGGCTAAAAACCGCTCGATTTAATATTCGAGTTTCGGGCTGTGCACTGTTAGTCCGAAACTTCGAAAAATCATAACTTCTTCATACGAAGTCGGATTTGGGCATTCTTTTTATTGATGTTCTTAGTTTAACATATTCTACGACTTTCATTTAGATCGCTAAGGCTAAATCTCGCTCTATCGTAAACTCACTATTTACGCTTTCCGGTATCGTGCCGGTTCTGTCGCGAAACTTCGACGGGTCATAACTTCTTCGTTATAACTCGGATTTCGGCGTTCTTTATATGTACAAAAACCTTGTGACATATTCTACAACTTAGATTATTTATTCCAAATAATCTTTTGTCTAAAAGTCGTTTTCGACCCTATTGTCTCTAAATTGACTAGCCCGAATCTACGGGCGTTACAATTATGTCCCCCTTAGGATGATTACGTCCAGGAATCATCAACGAAAAAGGGCTCGTATAATGACTCCATACGTCATCTCTTCATCCTAGGTAATAATTATAACTTCTGTATTCCTTCAAGTCTATCTCTTGGACTCATTGACCGTAAGCAGTACTCGATCGTGCACCTGCTCTCTACCTCAGGTTAGACTCCAAATTATGATCTTCAAGTCACAATCTCGATCCTTACTAGATACGAACTTGAGATGAGTTCTTTTATTACTACTATAGATCGATGTGTCATATTCTAATGACGTATCATCGTATGTTGCAACACTTAGACTTAGGTCTCTTAGAGTTAAATTCTAAAACAGACTATGCCTTCATTCATGTTCTAATGTTATATAATCACACTTTAACATTAGGCATTTCTAGTTATTAACTTCTTTAACAACGAGCGTGATACTTCTATTGATCGCTTTGATTTCAATCGTTTGGTTTAAGTCGGACGCTACATCAAACTTGGTTCTCTGAACC
This sequence comes from Lactuca serriola, assembly GCF_051521515.1. Lineage (NCBI taxonomy): Eukaryota > Viridiplantae > Streptophyta > Magnoliopsida > Asterales > Asteraceae > Lactuca > Lactuca serriola. The sequence goes on along the minus strand of NC_136414.1, from coordinate 115,335,292 downwards.
ACATAACCTACTCAACGTAGTCAGACTCTATGTGATATGACCACTAGGGTCGGGATTACAACAATCTTCTTAGCCATTACCGAAACAATGGTAATGACATACTTGAATAAAACAAAATCAATTACTAGTTTCTTGGTAACCTTGTGACTTTCCTTAATCCAAGTGTGAGTCCTGTGCTTCCGGTAGGATAGGCCTCTACTACCATTCACACCTACTCATACTCGTCCCAAGTATTGTCCCGTAGTTTCCCAAGTCATCATGCAGCAAATCACACAATCATTCAACACATCAGATAACAAAACGTAGGTTTTATTTTATTCCTTGAAACGATTACATGGGTGTTCAAGTTCACCCTAAATTATGCCTCTAATAGGCTACATCATATGACACTATCTATATGGCTTCTTCATAACTTGATCTCTATATATCCATCCTTACTCCTGATTCCTTGCATCGTCAGCTACTTCGTCAAGGATCATTTGAAATTCTCTTGCCTTTGGTTTTGGCGGCACATTTGGCTTTGTAGCCCCTTCTATCTTTGGGCAATCTTGCTTGAAGTGCCCTTCCTCGTTACATTCATAACACACCCTTTTTTTTGAATTTACACTCGTTGGCATAATGCCCATGCTTCCCACACTTGAAACAAGTCACCTCCTCACCGCATTTTCCAGAGTGTTTCTTTTTGCATTTCTCGCACCATCTTTCTTCACTCCCTCCTCTAAACTTCCTGGTACTGGTCTTGCTTTTCTCATCGGGCTTTGCAGACCCCTCAAACTTCCTCTTTTCGCCAACCTCGGTCTTGTTGGCAGCTCTTCCCTTGATCATCTCCTCAACTGACTTGGCAGCCTAGATAGCTGCCTCCAAGGTAGGTGCCTGACGCACTGGCACCGCGTACTCCCATGGTAATCCCTTTGCGTGCTTATCAATTTTTGTCAGCTCATCCGGAACAAGACGCAAGGAAAACTCCATCTTTTCTGTGAAGTTGTTCGTATATTCATCGATTGACATGCTTCCCTTCTTCAGGGTTAGAAATTGGTTCTCTAGCTCGAGTAGGTTTTAGCTGAGCAGTACTTTCGTTTGAATTGGACCAGAAATTCTGCCCATGTCAGTTGTTGGGGCTCAGAGTCTTCCCCAAGGTATCCCACCAGCGTACAGCGCCTCCTCGAAACTCACGCACTGCAAATGTGGTCTGTTGTTTTCCCTTGCGACCGCACGTCATGAAAGCTAATTCCATCTCTGATATCCAATCCATGACCCCGATCGGATCCTCCTTTCCAATGAAAGTCAATGGCTTGCAAGTCAGAAAATCCTTGTACTTGCATCCATTCCTCTCGACTTCGTCATCTTGATTGTTTTGTCGAATTATTGGTGGGTTGACTTGACCAACAGTCCCACTGTAGTTTCCTTCCTCAGTCTGCCCTTCGTTCAACTCGGGCTGTTCGATCTGAATGGTCGCTTCCTCTCGATTTTGTTGGAGAAAACGCCTGGTTTCATCCATTTGACGATCCAACATTGCCTGGATCATCGCTTGCACTCCGGCCATCGTTATTGGCTCAGCAGTGGCTACCACAACTGGTATTTGCTCAATCACTAGGGGTTGATCTCGGTTCCCATTTGCATTCGCGTTTCCACTACGGGTCCTTACCATCTTGATCTATACACCGAATAGGTGGATCTAGATCTTTACTTAGGATTGATGGTTAAATCATCCTTATCACTCCGAAATGTTTATATGCTAGTTCTAATATCGTAGTCATACGTTTAGAATCCTAAACACATGAGGTTTCTAGATCCGGTCGGCAACAGACCATAGATCCGATCAAACTATAGCATAACAAATCATTTAGCACATAAAAGCAAATTAGGCATCATTCCTAAAATAAGCTAGTGCTCACACCTCACAATCTTCGCTTAGCATTCTAAGTTTAAGTCTAGAAATAAATCCATATTCCTAGTTCGCTTAAACTAATGCACTGATACCAACTGTGACATCCCCATTTTCACGGCCATAAAAGACCGATTTTTGTTTATGCTTTATAAAAATCAGAGTTCTTCTTTTGATAAAAATGTTGCGGAATTTGTTCCCAGAAAAACACGATAAATACGTTATTAAAACATTTTCGAAGAAACGTATTTCATTCATCTTAAAACGATTGGGATGTCATCGTTAATACAGAAACATAAGCATAAACAGAACTTACAATTATTTACACTAGTGATCTACATCTCTTTAAATCTCTCAGTGTAATGTCACTTCATATCGTCACCTGTGATATAAATAAACTTAGTGGGTCAGGTTGGGAAACCTGGCGAGTACATAGGGTTTTCAACCCACAATAATAAAATTATTATTTTTAAACATCAAACAATCAACCCAATTACCCATTCCCGTTATCCTCACATTACGTCCCTAAAACATCTAACACAAGGGACCTAGTTTAAGGACTATCATTGGGATGGACACTACTGCTAAGGGGATTCCTTGGCAATGAAAGTCCTAAAGGCAACCATATGGGGGATGGAGTATACCTGGTGAGCACACAGTTCACACAGTTCGAATAAACACACAGTTCGAATAAACACCTACAGGTTGTGAGCCTCCTAGTGTTCCACTAGACTATCTAGAATAGTCCGAGGTTGTCATCTATACTCCGCTAGATGACTGGATAATCAATAACATCTACAACGAGGCCTCTCATTATTTTATTTGGTCACACAACAACTATTACATCTACCCATGTTTTACCCAACACATTTTGTAGATATAAAATACATATACAGTTTAAATCATTGAAAACATGTATAAAACGTTCATCCAGCATAGATAACAAGTATACAGATAATATACACACACAACACGTAAGATATGTAAAATACTTCATATCTATGTGTAAGCTGAAAGTAACTATGCACTCACTTGAAAGGTGGTGACTCAGCACTCGGACAGCGCTTTGATACTCTCAAAACGATATTCCTTCGATAAAACAGCGAATTTTATCAAAAACCGGAACTTAATTGGAGCAGCGTTTCGAAACTGAAAAACTCATTTTTCTTGGGACTCCGGGAGCCTCGGGGCTTCCCTCCGGAGCTAGGGGCTTAACTAGGGCTTAGGGGACTCAAAAGGGGTTAGAGAGAGAAACTAGTTTACAGAGAGAAGTGAAAACGTGTGAAAAATCTGGAAGAATTCGCATGGTATTTATAGGGACCGAAGCTCGGATTTACGCTGGGCGTAGCGAGGGTATGCTGGGCGTACTCCTCGGATAAGATCACCAGCTCGGACCCAGCTGTCTTGCACTCATCGGATGAATCAGACCGAAGTTATGCGGGGCGTAGCTTCTTCGTACGCGGGGCGTAATAGCGAGGCTTCGTGGCATGATCCAAAGCGAGATCTGAGACCATCATCGGACGGTTGTGGTGCTGCCACGTCATCGACTTAGCAACAGATTTCACAATTTCATGTTTCAACTTTAAAAATTCGTAACTTTCGCGTATGAGCTTCGTTTTCGACATTCTTTATATCCAAGCGAAGGTGGGAACGTACTCTACAGCTTTCGTTTAGACTCCGTCGGCTAATTTTGACTCGATTTTAAATTTTATATTATTAACAGGCCGGGATAGGATTGGTCTGTTAAATTCTCATAACTTTTTCATCCGACGTCCGTTTTCGCCCATCTTTTTCTCGTTACGATACTCTTAATGAGATCTTCGATTCTCATTTAGGTCGCGTCGGCTAAAAACCGCTCAATTTAATATTCGAGTTTCGGGTTGTACACTACTAGTCCGAAACTTCGAAAAATCATAACTTCTTCATACGAAGTCGGATTTGGGCGTTCTTTTTATCGATGTTCTTAGTTTAACATATTCTACGACTTTCATTTAGATCGCTAAGGCTAAATCTCTCTCTATCGTAAATTCACTATTTACGCTTTTCGGTATCGTGCCGGTTCTGTCGCGAAACTTCGACGGGTCATAACTTCTTCATTATAACTCAGATTTCGGCGTTCTTTATATGTACGGAAACCTTGTGACATATTCTATAACTTGGTTAAGATTATTTATTCTAAATAATCTTTTGTCGAAAAGTCATTTTCGAACCTATTGCCTCTAAATTGAGTAGCCCGGATCTACGGGCGTTACACTTCAGTTGCATGAATATATTGAAGAAAAGGTATCTTAGTTGTTCGAAACTCGTGATGTTGCCCAGTCGGAGTGCCTTGAACCACTTGTCTATCCTTAGTGAAGTCATCGTCCACTCATAGGTGTCGATGTTCTTGTTGAGGTCAGTTGTTCCGTCATACTTGGGGATATTTCGTATCATCACCGAGTGTGAGATCTCCCAATGCAAGACATCCTAGAAAAAGGCAGAACTGGTGCTTCTCACCGGGTTTTCCATGAGAGATTATGGAAAACCACCATACATTGTAAACTGTTGAGCGTAATATGGGTTCCTGTACGCTTGATTGTGCAATGCTACTTGCGAGATGTATGCTTGCTGCTGGGAGCTCGATTGTGTGTTTTGCTCTGGGTGCTGGAGCATGTTCGGAATTGACCCATGAGGCTGTTGAGCGAAAGTGTTGAGCTGTTGTGTTGATGACAAGTGAGGGTTAGACTCTTACGGTGGCAGTGTTTAGTAATAACCGATTGCTTTGTTATGACAGGCGACGATCGCCAAAGGGCGGTGATTGTTGTCGGTGTGGTTCCTGTTAATAGACTTGGCATCTGTGTTGTTGGCATCTGGGTGGTGGCTCTTCTGGACGAGGCAGATGGATATGTGTCATCGAGCGACGACATTGATATGAGTAGACGCATTCCCCCCCCCCTCTAGACGTTGAAGGTATTCTCCTCTTTCATTGCCGCCGTCTAGGGTCGTTCTAAGATTGTGTAACTCTGATTACAAGCATGTATGGCACCAAATGTTGTGATATGTATTTGAGATTAACTTTGGTGGTTCCACGTGAGTTAAACCTGGGAATCACAACAAAGAAAGAGCTGATGTTAGCCATCGTTTGGGAGGGGGTCCGAGAATGAGACTCTGACGATCTTGTCAGAAGTTCTATAAGAGAAATAGGGATCGTTCGGGAGGGGGTCTCAGAACGAGACTCCCGGAGCGAGACTCCGATATAATATCTTTTATACTTGTCACTATGGAATCATGTTCCCGACAATAGGGATCATTCGGGAGGGGGGGTCTCGGAATGAGAGTCCGAGAGGATCTCTTTTATACCTGTCGCTGTGGAATCATGTCCCCGAAATTACTTTTTGTCGTGTCTGGACCATCAGGACGTGGAGGCGTCCTATAGGCGGATTGTGCACCACTAGCGGCTAGCTGCTATTGGTGCAGAACCACCGAATTGTAGCGCTCTGAGCGCTACACATGTCACTCTAGGGAGTGTTCAGTACTGATGCGATGTCGGCTACAACCGCCTGCTCCGAGGATGTGCTTCTACGCCTGAGACGGATCTGCGAGGTCACAACATAGATATGCGTTAGAGTCGCTCTAGGGACTGTTGTTGGGTTTTGAGCATTCTAACACTCCTATGGTGTACATGCAACCCTATAAACCTTGGATCTATATTTTCTCTATAATACATGCAAATAAGAACTTTCCAATGATTTAATCCTAACTAGCATATTATGAAGTTCTTATACTACAAAGTACTAGTTAGATGACATACCTTTTGGTGTAGCCTGATGTCTTCAAGCTATAAGAGCTTAGCCCCGATAGTGTGGAAGCCTCAAATGGAATCACAAATCACCAAAACACCTTGGAAGACTTTAGATAATATGTATACTTGGTTCTCTCTAGTGAAATTGGCTAGCCCTTCTTAATGTACCACACTAGTGCCAATTTCACCAACGAAGGACATATTTATATAGTGTGGAGGATTAGGGTTAAACCCTAATACCCATGACCTTTCATTTCCTAGGATCCATGGGTTAAACACTCCATGGACTATCCATGAAAGCTTAGCCCAACCTAAATGAACTTGGCCCATTCCATATATATAAGAGTCCATATTTAATTAGTTCCTTTTGATCACTTAATTAATTATAAATTAATCCTTGATCAATACTAATTAAATAATATGATTCCATATTAATATATTAGAACTTATAATATATTAATATTAATCATAAACATACTATTCTCAAAAGATTATCCATATAAATTGTGTCGGTGAAGTGCAACCCAAATGGACCATGCCGGGTCGGGTCAAGTACATACCAAATATAGTTATGAACTTATACATTAATCCAACAGTCTCCCACTTGGATAAGTCTAAAACTATTATTGCGTATGACTTCAAACCTAACTGGTAATCATAGCTCTTAAAGCCGCTATCGAACTCTGATCTTGTCAACGAATTTTTCCATTGGATAAGGGATCATATATTCCTCCATTCTAGATATCATATGGACTGAGACATGGATTATAATCATTCTCTCTGTCCATTTGTTGTTTCCCGATTTCCGATTTATGATGACTGACTAATTGAACAAATCAAATCGGTCCTGGCCCAGCCGAGCACTTCCATTTATCATCATCAAATCATCGAGGGGCCCACAGATATCGATTTTATCCCGAAGGTAAAAGGAATGGATATTATCATCAAATCACCGAATGCGTTTTCATGTAATCAATGTACAATCAACTCATAGTAACAACTCATATCTCTAGGTTTGAAGAATATAAGATATTATCGTCTCATGATCACTCGTGATAGAATCCATGAAGTGATTCCAATGAGCGCGGGTTGAATCCAATACTCAGAACTTATGAGCACTCATGAGTGTTGTAGCCCTTTGTCCAACATCTTAGACCTCTACAAGCCAACCCATGACAGTCTTAATTCATATCTACTTCCAACATATGACCGACTGTGGATGGTTTGAATAACTTAGTCATTCCGGAAGAATAACCTAGTTTATTCGGGAAGTCAAAACATGCAAAATGAAACACAAGAATAATTGAATCCAATATGGTATCAAAACCTATGAACATAAATAAAACACCTTTTATTTATCACCATATGATTACACATTATTCATTGTATACTGTTTCAGCTATCAACTTTATTCTTGAATTTAAAACAATAGTTGTCCCATGCTCCAAGCATGTACACTATGTTTTCTAAACACTAGTCATGCCACACACCAAGTATGCATACTATGTTTGTCTATGATCTTTACTTTGTGAACTAGATCAGTTGAACATAATTTTAATGATTCTCTTTTCACACTCCCAAATTCTTACTGCAAAGGCAAGAATTCCAAATTCATGCCATTTACTGAAATCTGTCAGATTCTAAACTTATATGCATTGAACCTCTTGTAATGATTATGCACAAAGTCAGAAGGACTTCAACAACAACCATTACAGACCATTCCAAAGGAGATCAACTCCTTGGGAACATCCTTCTTGCATTAAGTTTCCTAATCTTAAACAGATTGAAAATTCTAACTTTGAAACATTTCCAGATTCCATTTTGACTATCACTTCTGAACAAGAGTTGCCTCCTTACAGATTATGTCAATATGGTCCTTCCAGAATTATCACTATACTTCCAACTGTCCTTGAGCAACCAATCTTTGGTAAACCTTAGATTGTCCCCGACAATTGTTTAATCCTTTTAGTCATATCCAGTTCTAAACCTTTTCCCTTCTTAATGCCCCAGGCATTTGGAAAATTTTAGAAAGGATGAATATAGCACATATAATCGATCCTATATCCGAAGCATATGGGAAACGATTCATGATGTCTCACATAAAGACTGAACCAGTCTTTTGCTATACTATTACGATTTCAATTTGCCAAGTTCTCATAATTCAGATTATGAAAAGGGATGCCGTAATCATAATCGAATTTTAGAACGCAAATAATGGACCCATATACAGAGTTTTCTTATGTTGAGCCATTCCAACATGAAATTCATATATATATCCTTGACTAAATGATTAAAACCTCACGATCTAAGCTTATAGATTTGAGATGAAGTATAATTTCCTCTCCCTTAATTATAGCAAAACAACCTTTTTCCCAATTGAAACCTTTTGTTTTCTATAATTAACATTGCTAACTTGCAACCTTTATCATAATTATCATTCTACCACTAACATGATGATTATTCGCATAACACTTATGCTCCCACTAGCTTTGACATGTACTCAGAAATCAGCTGACTTTCTTACCAAAGTTCAGATTTCTGATACTAGATTGTTTTGATAAAACTTTATCAAAATCATACACCTTCCCTTAGATAGCCCACTTGTGTATCTAAACAATTATGAAGAGGGATTCCGTAATCATAATGGTTAGACCTTTTTGCCACTTCTCACAAGTCCAAGTTAGTGTGTCGGTAAACCACACACGCTCCACTAACGACTTTGAGAATGCAAATATCACAATTTCTATCTAAGCTAAAATCTACTTAGTGAAAGTGTTTCCTCACCATCATTTTCATGAATCGGAGAGAAACCTTATGACACTTAGATTTAATGGTGTATGTGTTCTTATCCATGTTAATTATCAAAACCACAGCCGCAAGACAAGGATAATGACAAATCCAAAATCATATGGACTGAACTCAATCTTAATATCTTGCCACCTGGCAGCTCAAGGGCTTGCCATTGCTTCCAAGTTGTTGTGCAACAAATTGAGAACTCTAAGAACTCATATGAAAAGCCAATTAACTGGAATGGGCACAGAATATGTCAACACGATAGGTTATAAACCTCAAGTCGTGTGCTAGTGAAGAACTTCAGGTTTATTCTTGATTAGTTCTTGAGACTTTCAAGACCTTTAAGACTCCCACTGTCCTCTTGACATATAAGACTCCCTTGTCAAACATCCAAGAGATAGTGCGGATTCTAATCAAGACAAACACTTCACATAATTAGCCTTAGTTGGTCTTTGTTTTATCCAAAACATCACAATTTACCAATTTCAAATGTACAAGAGTAGAAAACTTTTACTCTTACATTTAACAAGTGTTTTAAACCTTCTTTAAGACATGTCACTCAAGTTACAATCTTGGAGTATAACTCTAAGAATTGTTTTTGGAACGAAGTATGAATCATCTTCTTGATTTAACCACTTCAACAATTCAAGCTCCTCTTCTTAGCTATAAGAAGGCTCTTAGAGGATGAATTGTGATAAGGTCTCTAAATCATTAAGATGATCACAAAACTGATACGAAAGTACTCTCTCCCATCTTTTCAGATTTGAGAAACTTTTATCCTTCTGCCTAATTAGATTCTTCTTATTCGCTCTGCCATACATTGGAACCTTTTCCAATGTCTCAGAATTACACTTAATCTTGTAAGTATAACCATATTTACTGAGCTATAGTAAATTATGACGAATAATCTTATAGATATTTTTGTGGTGGACTTAATCAGTGCACAAGACTGTGTACTCGATCCCTTAGTCCTTCACTTGACTCACACATCCATGTGAACAAGTAATTAGTCTTAATTTTCCAATACTTGAAAGTTCTCATTCATCATGCTATACAACTTGCATGATTCCAAGTTCTGGTCCAATTGAAACTTGGGTGATGAGTATCTTTCCTTATTTGATAAATTTAGACATTACCACAAATGAAAGAATCAATTTCATATTTCCACTCTTGCTATTAATGGAATCATATAAGCAACAATTTTTTTCCTCAGATGCCATTGTAAGGATATTTTAAAATAAATAAAATCAAAAATTTTCTTTTATTTTAAAACTATGCGGAAAAACTTATCCTTACAATCCATATGAAAACTTGTTGTTATCTATTGCTAAGCAATATCTCATAACTCCTAAGAAGTAGCTCAAGAATCCGATCTTCAAACTATGCGATAGAAATCCATCTACGCCATCAGATTCAGCATATTCTTTCTTTATGTTTCTTCACTTTTCTTTGATTCTTAAAACATCACCATGTGACCCAATCACATCATGTATCAAGAATCTCAGAATAGAAACTTAGTAGAGTTAGATAGTGGACTTTACCTGAAGTAGAGTCAAACTTATTGACTTTAACATCCTTAGGTAAATTTGGCATCTTCGCAATCAATGCCCTTTTCTTTGGCAATATAAACATATGGACCTTTTGATAATGGTACACGTGACTATCACAAACTTAACTTTTCTATTTACTATTTGGTCAACCGAGTTGACTATGGCTGATCCCTTTCCATTGGGAAGAGAATGCTTTTCTGGATTTCCTGTGTCACTATTGTCAATGTCCATCAAGTTTTAAGGAAGTTGATCTTAACAAATAGATAAGATCATTAAGGGTCTTGTCATAGTCTGTTTCATAGGTGTCCTAAAGGAACTCACTATGTGACTTAGAAAGTGATTGAACCACCAACTTTCTCAAGACTTTGACATCCAACTCTCCCAGCTTGTCAATATGTGACTACACCTCCAAGATGTGACCACACCTAGACCTTGCCTTGCCAATAGGGCTTGAGTGACCTTAAACTTTTCAAGAACTTGTGGGTTAGGGAGAATAATTGGAGGAGGTGAAAGTAGTATGATTTCCAAGGGACATCATCTTCATTTAGGAAAGCTTGTTTCAAGAGATTTGGGAAGATCATAAATGTCTAAACCACACATGTTTTTGGGAGATATTCAAGATAGTTGATTTAAAGTCCTTAATATGACACCCAATATGAAATATTAAGGCTAGGACCCAACAAACTATTTTATAACTTAGAAGAGGGATGTCGTAATCCAAGCTATAAAATATTTGAAGGTAGGTGAATGACGATTCACCAATTTCCACCATGAAAAACGAAATAATAATTAGGTTTTTAATTGGTTTTGAAACTCCTAGATCTTTGAGATTCATTGAACTGTTCAATGGCATGTTTCAATCTCGAGTGTGCCCTTCAGGTTTTGTGACTGGGATGCCGAGGATCACAAAACAAGGTGTGAAGTAACCATGCAAATTACTTGGTACCCTTAAGTGTTTACCCCTCAATCGATGTGCCGGTTAACCACACACGCTCCATCGATACTATGATAAACATTAAGTTACCCTTTGCATACCTTGTTAAATACGAGTTAGTGTGCCGGTTAACCACACACGCTCCACTAACCGACTTAAACAAAGTGCAAAGTGTAATTTCAAGGATTAGCACCTTATTCACATTTTCCTAAGTAACTAAGATTGGATATTATTAAGAGTTTAGTTACTTAATATTATCATTAATACTTTTAATGAAGGGAGAATTATAGTCCTGTCAAACCCGTTCGGCTAACGACCCTCCACCAGTCAAGCAAGCGGTGGGTGAGAGTGGACAACCATTAAGTTGCCATTTTATAGGCAACAACCTTATACACACCTTATAGACCGGCTTCGTGAATGAGGCGTACTAGCGGTAAGATTGACTTTACTCTTACACACACACACACACACGCATATATATATATATATATATATATATATATATATATATATATATATTATTAACTTATAATATTATAAAGTATAAGGGTTGAATTTTAACTCTTTAAAATTCTAAGGGCTAACTTGGAATTAAAGTACTCATAAGTGAAAAATTTTTAAATTCCAAAACTTGAGGGCAAGTTTTGAAACTATTCAAAACTAATTAATTCCATAACTTATGTGTTTAAAGTAGTTTTAATCCAAAAACTCTTCAAGTTCCATAACTTGAGAACAAGTTATGGAAGACTTTAAACTAATAAAAGAATTAACTTTTCTTTATTTTATAACTTATGGAATTAATTAAGGTTACACTTTTTTTATTTATTCATTATTTAATGAAGAGACTCTTGGTCCTCCATAACTTGAGGACAAGTTATGGAGTCATAAAACCATTTAATTAGAACTAGACTCTTCATTTTTGTAACCTTTGCCAACTTTTATGAGTTTTATGAAACTTAAATGTGACTTTTCATATAACTTGAGGACAAGTTACAAAAACACATTTTAGAATCAACTCTTAGATTAATTTGGATTGAAAACAACTATTTCACTCAACTTTTCTATTAATCTAAGCAACTCATAAGAACAAGATAATTCAAATCAAACTTTTTCATGTAATTAGTCTAAACCTTAAACTAATACAAAACATGAATCTATTGACAATTATCTTTGAAATTGGATTAGCATGAACATTACCACATCAAAAACAAGTTTATAAATCCAAAAACATCTTAGGGTAATGTTCCTAGTCCAATTCCAGCCAACAAAGTCGAATTTATGCTGTCTGGGGGTCTAACTCGTCGAGTGCACGAACCAACTCGGCGAGTTGGATGCATTTTGCCTTAGACTCGGCGAGTCCATTCATGGACTCGGTGATTATGCTAGGCAGACAACATCAAAACTCGATTTTTCAGCTACTTTTGCAAGTATAACAAGAAAACCAGCCTAGGCTCTAATACCACTGCTGGGTTTTGATCATTCTAACACTCCTATGGTGTACATGAAACCCTATAAACCTTGGATCTATGTTTTCTATATAATACATGCAAATAAGAACTTTCCAAGGCTTTAATCCTAACTTGCATATTATGAAGTTCTTATACTACAAAGTACTAGTTAGATGACATACCTTTTGATGTAGCTTGATGTCTTCAAGCTTTAAGATTTTAGCCCCAATAGTGTGGAAGCCTCAAATGGAATCACAAATCACCAAAACACCTTGGAAGACTTTAGAGAATATGGATACTTGGTTCTCTCTAGTGAAATTGGCTAGCCCTTCTTAGTGTACCACACTAGTGCCAATTTCACCAACGAAGGACATCTTTATATAGTGTAGAGGATTATGGTTAAACCCTAATACCCATGACCTTTCATTTCCTAGGATCCATGGGTTAAACACTCCATGGACTATCCATGAAAGCTTAGCCCAACCTAAATGAACTTGGCCCATTCCATATATATAAGAGTCCATATTTGATTAGTTCCTTTTGATCACTTAATTAATTATAAATTAATTCTTGATCAATACTAATTAAATAATATGATTCCATATTAATATATTAGAACTTATAATATATTAATATTAATCATAAACAAACTATTCTCAAAAGATTATCCATATAAATTGTGTCGGTAAAGTGCAACCCAAATGGACCATGCCGGGTCGGGTCAAGTACATACCAAATATAGTTATGGACTTAGACATTAATTCAACAACTGTGCCCCGGGAGCGGACTCTGAAGATCAAGTTAGATCATCTAGTAGATCTGAGATGGTCCTCCATAGCTGGAGAGAGGTGCTAGTGGTGGTGTATAGTGGCTGACGGCGGCAGGTGGTGGCTGAGCCACCCTGCCGGAGCATAGTGTTGGGGTTGAGCAATGGGGAGAGGTCTAGTGGCAGCTGAACCACTTACGGAAGAATCCTAGGGAAAGGTCCCCTTTCATGGAGGAGGAATTACTCTATATATAGTGGACAATGAGGTCAGTCCTTGGGCTAGCCCAATTCAGGCCCAACTAGCAAAGAGCTGGGCGAGGCCAGTCGGAGGCACCAGGCAGGGCTATCGGGCGCGCCCCAGGCATTGTTGGCAGGCGCGCACCAGGAAAGGCTGGCAGGGGAGCGCCAGGCTGGGCCATTGGAGAGTCCTCAACACGGCTGGCAAGCGAGCGCCAAGCATGGCTAGGAAGGGAACGCCAGGCAGGGCTGGCGGGAGCACGCCAGGCCAGGTTGGCGCTCTAGAGTAGTCTAGGACATGCTAATGAACCATATATCAACAAGTCCCCCAATCTGATTTTATTGGTACGCAGCTAATGACATTGGAATAGACTTAGTCATATAAACCCTACGTCTTCAAGTCCCCCTAGTCCGATGTGATTTAATTGCTAACAATCGGTTCGGACTAGACAAAGCACCAATACATTAAATAATAGAAAGAACGACCGAGCCTTGCCCACGAGAGTCGAGGGTCATGTGATGAGCCAAAAATTACTTATGCAGCTTGAGTTGAATTGATACCCCTTTATTGAGAGGAGTGCAAGCCAATTGTTGTGATGCAACGTAGCTGTTGCTGCGATCATGCAGACCGTGGATGCTAAAGAGTGTTGTGTGATACTGATGTTGATAAAACGTCGGGCCGGGGTAGCTAAGAAGTAACCTCGCCTATAGTATTTAAGACCGTTGTCGAGATCCGAAGTTTGTAAATAGAAACAATGTACTTGGTCCATTATTCTCGCGTTCCAGTCACAACTGAAAGTTATTAATAGAAATAGACGCTCTGAGCATCGCGCACACACCTCGGTGAGGGGGACGAGATCCGTAGCCAACACCTGGTGGGGAGTTATATTTCTATGCCCACTAGATGGGAACTTTGAGTGACTAGTCAGTGGTGCACACTTCACAAGTCCCCTATAAATTCTTTACAGACCGGGCTTTGCTCCGCGATTTTGCTGTTGGCACACCTTGAGCCTTTGAGTGACTCTCTTTCTCTCTCTCTCTCTCTCTCTCTCTCTCTCTCTCTCTCTCTAACTCACGAAAATCCTCCATTCTCTGCCATAATTTCGAGATTCAGAAGGCCTTGAAGTGTTCTTGCTTCTCTCAAGATCAAAACCAAGGTAAACAACACAATCCTCCCTCATAGTTTCATGATTTTACTTCCTCTTCTTCATGGTTCTTCTCTACTCTTCGGATTCTATGCCCTTCCATGGCTAGAAATCCTTATTTTTCCCTTGTGGTTTATAGATTCTCACCATAACACAATGCATGTGTTTGAGATGGTGAAAATCTGGGATCAAACCCATGTAAGGAGTGAAAAAGATGTACATGTGTTCATGTGACTTCAAAACCGAGTATTACATCTTCTTCTCCATTTCTTTTGTGTTCTTGCATGACCAAAAGCATTTAAACCATTTCTAGTACATCTTGGATGCTCATTCACTCCATGCATGTGCTAGAAATCGGACCTTAACAGAAGCATGCATGTTGTTCTTGTCAAAATGCCCTAAGAATGCACTCAAAGCAACAGGGAAGACATGCAATCTGCCAGACTACTTTGTTCAGATTAGAACGGCCATAACTCGGTAATTACTTAACCAAATCCTGATATTCTTTTTGTATTGGATAGTTCCACGAGTTAAATTTCAAACCCAACTGGTCTCACTGTAAAATATTAAATATCGGATTTTTGGCAATTTTTACAAAATGGTTGCGCAAACAGCTCTTTTTCTGTGATCACCATTTTTGCCTTACGTGATCAGTGGCCTTAAACCCAACCATAAATCTGGGGAAAAATAATTTTGAAACTTAACATATCCAGCGAATGATGGCTGAAATTTCGTGGCTTAAAACCCCACAGAATGTGCTACACAAATTCATGAACTTCAGCCACATTTACATCTCATGCACTATAATGTGCAACATTTCTTAACTTGTTTGGGTTCAATACCCCTGTTTTCCCTTCTGAATAAATTTTGAACATTTTCCTTTTGAAATCCCTCACATGCATGTGATAATCTGTAAAATACCAAGAGCTTTTATCATTTCTTTGATTTATTAAAATTATTGCAAGAAACCAAGGGCATAAATCACATAAAATACTTCCAGAGGTCCATAAATCCGGAATAAATTCATGGTGACCCCTATGGTGAATAATGACCCCTCACTAAATTTCATCGATTTTTGTTGCTGTTTGGTATGATTTCCGATTTTCTTTTTGTTTGGGTATAATAAATCACAAAACTACTTTAGAGAGTTTTAAAATTTTATCTAACAATTTTAGCAGCCCTTACCTGTGATGGGTGACGCAGAAAACTAATTCCAAAAGTTTTCATCGTGCCTTACTATTTTTCCCAATTTTTGGTAATTATAATGGCCTAAAAATAAGAAAAATAGTTCTGATTATCCAAAATTCATGAAAATTTACCAGAACATCATGTGGTACCGTAGGTGGTTACAAAAATATTGTGATGATTTTTCTCTGCCGTAAACTATTTTTCTCCTATTTTCTAAAGTTAAATACACTTAAATACACTTAAATGCACATAAATACCCAAAACCGGATTATACAATATGAAAACCACTTTTGGTATTTTTCCCAGGTTACTTATACTGTAAATGATGTTACAAAAATTTTTGGTAATTTATTTTAACTGTTTAATATTATTTCTTCAATTAATGATTATTTAAAGGAATAAAACAAGGAAAAATAGAAATACCCACTGAAAAATATTTTTTATATTTTTCCCAGCCTAGTTGTGTATAATAACTTCAAATAAAAAGTTTGAGAATTTTTGTCCTTTGAATGCTATTTTTCGTGAATTTATGTTGTTATAAAGACTTAAAAATTTGAAAAATAGTTAACCATATCAAGAATTCAAGGAAAATTTTCTGGAAAACCTCTATTGTATTTAAAATGAAAATACAAGGTTTGATAATTTTTGGAAACTGTTTGATAATATTTTGCACTTTTAGGAATATAAAACACCTTTAAATGTGTAGAAATACCTTTAATTTATATTACTAAATCTGGAAAATTGATATTCCAAAGTTGTAATTAATCGCACGACTTGTAGAATTTCATTATTTCAGAAAAAGTGTAACCAATTAATATAAAATCCAATACTAAAACATAAATTGGCATTTCACTATATGTAGAGTTTAGTATATTAGCATTAGATTTCGACATGGAAACTCACTAGTGTGTGTTTGATGTCGTAGGATCCCGGTAGTAAGACATTGGTGCGTCCCGAGGCACTACTTGTACCTACACGAAACATTGTGAGTATTCACGCACTCCCCTATTTTCAGTTTTTATGTTTTGGGTTGGAAAAGCATGTCCAGAAAAACTATTGTTTGCATGTTGTATTTAAGTTGATTATTATCAAACATGATTGCTATTGTATTGCTATGTTTCTTTATGTATGTCTATGCAACATGGAACATGAGAACTCACCAACTATTTTCATAGTTGACGCTCATTTTACATGCTTTTTCAGGAAATAATTAGTAAGTGGATGTAAACATTCATCATCATAGAGCATGCTACATCGTGTTGAAGCTATTATGAAGTTATATTTTGAACAATGTTGTTTTGGAAAACTTGTACTTTGTTTCTTTTTAAGCTATGGGTTGTAAACTTTTAAATATTGCTATGGTGATGTATCTTTATCTTTTGCAATGAAACTGTTATCGCTGTCATATCTTGCGTTTCCGCTTTAGCGGGGTGTGACAAACGAGCTATTGCTAAGAGCCAGACAACATGGATGTTGATGGATTATAAGTAACAGTGTTATTGTATATAGTGTTCTTCTTGAAGAGTAAAGTTGCTATAGCAAGATGTAATGTAGGAAACGCCTTATTGATCACCCGAGCATAGGAAAAACATGTTACTTATAAGAGAAAGGACACCAAATGTGGTGCCAAGCATGACATAAAATGATGATCCATGACGATACATGACTTCTGTTGCACGGATTAGAAGAATAGTCCGGGCTTAGCAACTAACGATCATGGGGATGTCACGTAAGAGAGCATTGCGTGGAATGGATCGGGCTTAGTTGCCAGCGATCGTAGATACATCACACGGGAGAGCATCGCGTGGAATGGATCGGGCTTAGCTGCCAACGATCGTAGATAGATCACATGGGAGAACATCGCATATGATCATATAGGCAAAGGTTGCAAGCCTTTGAGCGTCGTCGGTGGCGCATGCTGTTGGAGTCGAGCTGAGAAGCCAGGTCACTCAAGGCAACGGTGTTGAGCCTCTCATTTGGAGCTTGCTGCTATAATGGAGTCAGGCTAAGGAGCTAAGCGACGCATGGCGAGGGTACTGAACCTCACATGTGGAGCTTACTGGTGTAATGGATTCGGGTTAAGAAGCCAGTCGACTCGAGGTGAGGGTACTAAACCTCGCATAAGGAGCTTGCCGTTGTAATGGAGACGGGCTGAGGAGCCACGTGACTCATGGCGAGGGTACTGAACCTCGCATCCCAATATTACCGCTGTAATGGAGTTAGGCTGACAAGCCATGCGACTTAAGGCGATGGTACTAAACCTCGCGTACGGAGCTTGCCGCTGTAATGGTGTCGGGATGAGAAGCCAGGCGACTCGAGGCGAGGGTACCGGACCTCGTATGTGGAGCTTGCTGTTGTAATGGAGTCAGGATGAGAAGCCAGACAACTCGAGGAGAGTGTTCTGAACCTTGCATGTGGAGCTTGCCGCAGTAATGGAGTTGGGCTGAGAAGCCAAGCGACTAAAGGCGAGAGTGTTGAACCTTCAAGGGTTGGGCATAGCATCCTACAATCTATGTGTCTGGGCCGGGTGATTAGTTCGTGTTGAAGTGTAATGGCGCCTGATGCTTTGTTACATCATTAGTTGTAGTGATGATTAGTGCCTTGTTGTCTTGGGTATCTGCTGAGGGCTATGCAACGATGCTACTTAGATTTGTATAATGTAGTTGTTGTCATGTGGTGCATTGCGAGACTGCGGTTGGGAGCTGGTCAACAGTGCCACTGAGAACTTAGCGCCGAGCTACTAACGATAGATGAGCAACATGACCACTTAGAGTTGGGAAATGAGACTCCTGAAGATTGAACTACGAGGCTACCCTTTCAATCTGGAATACCAATGTCACCTCAGGGATGCACCATCATATGCATATTGTCAGTTCTTCATGTAATTTAACTCTTCCCCTTCGGAATAAAAATCACTTCTACATAGTGTCGTACCAACTCTACTCCCGCAATTTTTGAGAGGAGGAGAGGAATGGAAATGATGGATGCATAGTTGCAGGAAATTGGGCAACATAGCTACTGAAAAAAACTAAGCGACCCAAGTACTAACAAAAACTGTGTAGCACGACTTCTGGGAGTTAGACAACGTAACTGCTAATGACTAGACTTTAAAGCTGTTGAGTTTGGTCGCATGGTCGTCGATGGTCGGGATACATGACCGCTGAGGTCCAAGCAGTGCGGCTGTTGAGAGCTGAGCAGCGAGACTTCCTGAAGTTGGTCAACATAGTTGTGGATGGCCGAGCAACACAGTTGTTGAGGGTTATTTCAGAATGCTTCATGAGTTGTAGTGGTAGTGATGCAATATTCTTATCCCTCCCCCCCCCCCCCCCCCTTTTATGAAAACGTCAAGTTGGTCGGACCGCATCTTCTAGAATCGGATTTATCTTGATTGAACTGGAGCGCAAGAGCTTTGGTTTTTTTTTGAAAACATAGAATGAGTTTTTGACCGCCCTATGCATTCTAAATATGTATTTTGATGAGCGGAGCATGCAGTACTCAGACACCGAGTGGCTGAGTCTTGTAAACCGTTTTTGTTGTTGAACCAGCCCATTAAAAAAATGATTTAGTGAAGGCTCAAAAATTGATAAAACCCAAAAGCTGCTGATCCCAAAATTAGAATATTAAGAGTCCATTTAAAATACATAGCCCGACTCTTTTTTTTTGTGGGCTGATCTGATTATTAGGGTGGAGATATGGCCTGTTAACTTATCATCATTTTTGAAAGAGCAGCCGCCCCCATTCTCCCAATATGTCAACAGATGGGAACGTCGCATCTTGTTGGATATGTAACAAGTGGTATTGACAGTTGGTCCTGGTGGGGCAGCTACCGATGATCGGCGGTACTGTGTATCTCGTCGCCGGCATTAACTCGAGAAGTTGGGGATGCTTTGCCAATCGCCGGCTGGAGGAGATCGGCTGGTGACACTGTTGTTTTGTGTCGACAGGTGACTGGGGGTGTTCAGGTTGCAGGAAGATCAACAAGATCTGGCGGCTGGCGGTAACTTGGATTGGGTTTCCGACATCTTTGACTGGTAATGGCGATTCGATTTCCGATGCTGGTCTGATGGTTGTCTGTGGCAGTGCTCGACTATTGATTCTGTTGCGTCAACTATTGCAGGTTCCATGGAGATGATGGTAACCAGCAATACTAACATCGGTCGGCGCTAGAGTTGATGGGTCATCGACATCGTTTATCATGATCGGTGTTGGAGCTTCTATTTAAAGGTTTCTAACAGAAGGGGCCTCAACTTGGATATTGAAATCACTTCTGGTGGTGGTGAACCGATTCGTTGGAATACCAATATCGCCGGCGACGTGGAGCTATTAGGTCGTCGCTGAAGGTACTCGACAGTTCTTCGTTGGAGCAGTGTCGATGATATGGTTCTATTGGAGGTCGCAACAGCGAGCTCGCCTCTTGATTGGTCGCCGATATCGGTAGTGAAGGAGCCTTGATTATTGACCTGTTGATGGAAATAGTTGGCCAGTGATGCTGTAACATCGGTTGGAGGTTGCTTGGGCTAGTATGGTTGCAGGCAGCCATTAATCAAACACATGTACCCGACAATTGATACTGGTGGCGGCGATGATACTGAAGCTGCTTTGGTCAATGGGTGGTTCCAGCAGAGGTCATATCTCGAAAAAGCAATGGAACGGTGGGTCCCGCCTTTGGTTTTTGTCATCTCCTGTTGACTTGTTGACTCTTAATAATCTTTTTGTATTTGTGGGGCCCATGGAGCATGTAATTGACAAAGAGGATGAATGTATTGGGTGGTAAAGCAAGTTACCGCCTCCTCTCCTCTTTTTGTTTTCTTTTTTATTGGTTATAAATCAACAAAGAATAATACATATGGTGATTTACTGGACCACATACAACATTGTGACAACCCGAAATTTCCATTTCGTACAAACCATAAAAAGTCAATAGAGGTTAGAACAGTTACTGAGAATTTCCAGACTTTTGGGTATAAGTTTGAGTATTTCAGGATTTACACTTAGGGAGATATCAGGAGAGTGGATGCACTAGGGTTTTGTGCAACACTGTTATTCCAAACTCTATGATATTAGAGTTCATTTCATAAATAAAATATTTTCTGCCAAAAATCCCATGACTATATATAGGATTCTGAACCATATTTATTCATTAGTTACATTTCCAACTAGAGAAAAGCCGAATTCTCTCTCAAGGATCTTCGGACTTTCGTTCCGGAAAGTGAGTACTTCTATCTAGTGTTGTTTTAAAGCTTCTTATATGTTTAATACACTAGAAATCATAGGAAAACACTAAGATCTGAGAGTTTACCGCCCAAGAACACCTTGGGGAGTAAACTCTTTTAAAAGGGCCAAAGTGTGCCCAATGTCCCTCCAAACCATGGAACTGAACCTAGAAACTACCCATGGCTTGTTTAGACATCAAAAACATTAAGAATCAATGGCTAAAAGTGAATTCATGACCAAGGATGTTCTTGGGCCGTGAACTCCATTTTATGGTGCCAAAGTGGCCTAAAAGCCTTCCTTAAGCCAAGAGACTAGTTTAGTCATGTACCCTAATGTGTTTAGGACTAGCAAACACCATTAGAACACCAAGAGTAAGGTGTTCACGGCCCAAGAAGTTCCAGGGCCGTGAACTCCAAACAATAGGGCCAAAAGGTGCTATAACCTCTTCCAAAGCCTTGTACACTAGCCTAGTTTAGTTCCTAGTTAAATTAGGGACTTGAAAACACCAAGAACACCCTTCCAAGGGAGATTACGGCCATAATCTCCATGGGATTTGGTCCCAGGGCCGTAAACTCCTAAAAGGAGTTATATAATGCCCTAAACTCTTCTATAGACCAAGCCATTAAGTAGGAATGCTTCTTAGGGCCTTATAGTGCATCAAACATCAAATGGTCACATAAGTCTGAGCTTACGGCCGTAAACTCATGAGTTTACGACCATAAACTCATTTGGTAGTACCATTAGGGCCGTGAACTCCCTTATGGAGTTTTCCTTGAACCCTACACACAATAGCTTTCCCTACAAACACTTAGATGCAATCCTAGAGGCTAATAACACTTGATAAAGGTGTTTAGCATGTCCTAGGGTGTCGTGACTTGTTTATTAGTTGTTTATAGACTAATTTGTTACATATATGTGATATTATATGTTAACTAGGATCATAGAGTGTGTTCAAGACTTCACTTAACACCTAGCAGTCCTACCTCTTCAGTTCATACGTATCACCCACAACAGGTGAGTTTATACCCCTTAATCAATGTTTTAAATGTTTTTAAATGCTTTATGGGGGGATACATGTAGAATCATGCTGCTTATTATATCAATCACATGTGATTAATAAGCAGCATTCAAATGATTTACTACTCATTAGCCGTTTCACCAAACAGTTTCCTTCAAATGATTTTCATAAACATTTTATATGTTTAAAACTCCTTATTAAACTGTACATTTTACTCTGTATGTTTCATTTCAAACTCATTTACAAATGTGTTTCAAACAAATGTTTCTTTATACTTAAACTGTTTTATCAAACCCATGCCTTCAAACCGTTTTATAGATTGACATCAAGTCGATCTTTTCTTAGATAATAATTATGTTCAAAGGTTTTACAAAGCTTATTTTATGCTTCTATATTATCAATTGCATGCCTATATATGTATAGTTATATAAGAAATGTTTACAAGACTTAGAAAGGCTATCCACCCTATTTCCTTTTCGCGCTTGAGATGTCGTCTAGTGGGATATCGGTTACCCGTCCGAAGGTTGTTTAAATATTAGTTATACATCATATGTACATATATAGTCATAAAGGTTTTCCCAGTTCATTCAATACCCTTGGGTAGCAAGGGTATACTTCCATGTTCATACGTGCCAGTTACATTACTAGTAAGCTACCATATGGGTAGTTTAGGAAGATACTAGAACAATTACTAGAACACGATATCATACAATGAGTCAGTTCATTCATGAGTCAATACTTGCTAGATAGAGAGAGAACACACGTCACATCTAGTACACACAGTACATTACTATACTATCACATAGATATGTTTACATGATTACATTTACATGAGTACATTTACATAGATACATTTACATGAGTACATTTACATGAGTACATTTACATAGATACATCTACATGAGTACATTTACATGAGTATACTAACATGAGTACGTTTACATAGATAACATATTATGAATTAATAGTACATTTTATATGTATAGATTCTGTTATATAATCCTCATTCTTATCTTCACTTTGTGATACAATCACATAATCGGCGAGATAGATTGGATTTAATATCCTAGTACCAAAGGATACTTTGCGGGATTAACCATTCCTAGAATCTCTGATAGCTATAGAGGTAAAAGCACATCCACGGATGTCAACAGTTGACACAATTACAGGTATACTTTAAGGGACTAACTATTCCTATACTCAGCTGTTAGCAACAGAGGTAAGTGTACATCTACGGATGTCTTTAGTTGGCACTGTTAGTTATGCTTGTACAAGAGGATAATACTTAGGTTATTTATATTATTACCTCTATCTTGTGACTCATTCACATAACCGATGGGGTGAATTATTTGAGTATCCTCGTACCAAAGGATACAAATTCTTATAATAATAATAATAGTAGCACAGTTAAGTCTTGGTAGAAGACTACATTTAGAACAGTTAAGTCTTGGTAGAAGACTACATTAGAACAGTTAGGTCTTGGTAGAAGACTGCCTTTTATACTAGTAGGAATCATAGGGATTTCTAGGGTTTTTCAAACGTTACAGTTGGTTTACAAACATTTTCATACTTACACGAACTTACTTTCAAAACATTTTCAAGTATTTCATTACATGTAAAACAAATACTTACATACAAATTAAGACACATTAATACTTATGATCTCACCAGCTTTAAAGCTGATACTCTCTTTCAAAATAACTTGTGTCCTCAGGTCAACAGTAGACAGGTACCGATGCAAGGTTTAGAGAAGATGAAGGTCGTTCAAGACTCATCTTTCATTTTGTTTATGCTTTAGTGTCTATTATAATTTGACAGAACACTTGTATTAAAATTATATTATTAATGCAATGGATGATGTTGTTGCTTGTTTACTACTTTTCATTGTTGTGATACTGTACATGACGTCCTCCGCCCCAGAATGTTTCCGTCGTTCTTGGTTTTGGGGTGTGACAGATTGGTATCAGAGCATTGTTTATAGTGAATTAAGTATATCAAACCATAAAAGATATACTAACTATAAATACATAGGGATTAAAAATACTCCGACCAAGAGTTTATACATTAAATAGTAAAATATTTAATTTAGTATATATGTGCCTGCATTCATACTAAAATAAGTGTCACTAGGACAGTACAAGAGAATTACAATTGTTGGGTAACACAGGTGGACTTAGAGACATATAGTCAAATCTGGGAAGATATAGCTTGATCAACTATATTATCCGAGGGTTGACTAGCATGTGCCTAAGTGTAGTTGTGTGGTAGCAACAAGTCTAAAATCTTACCAACAATACCACAATGAAAACAGTAGAATATAACATTAAACTTGAAATACTATAGGAGTATTTGGTGTTACTATAAGTACTTTATACTTGAAAACTAAAACGGGATCTTCATTACTAAGTTGATTCTTGCTAAGTGGATACACTAAGGCTATATGTAATTAGGATGATATAGACTTAGAATCTATGAAAATTTTACTTTAACCCTATTATGTGTGAATTTGGAGTTAAGGTCACTTATTCGAAGGCCTATCCTGTTTCGATTACATATAACTGGTATGCACTTCACAAATGGCGATGTAACTAATGAAGATTTTCTAAATAATTATCTAGATAGTTCGTCTAATGGTTATTTTCTTACCCCAATTCTCGCATAGATAACATGGCTGGACTCCATCCCCACGGTAACCAGTATCTTCCGAACGAAGTCATTGCTGGTTGGTTTGGAGAAGAACCAGAGAATGATCATTCTATCCCTTTGAATGATCACCATGATGAAGACCTTTTGGACGGTGCTAACTCCGAACCCGAGGTTGAGAACCTACCCCAGGCAGCTCCCGTTCCAATTCCTAACCCTCGTCCGACTTTTCATGGCCCGATGCCTGAGTGGGTAGAATGCTTGGAAACATGGAGCCAAGGACAAGATCAGCCCATGCCATTTAATGGTGACCGAAGTTTTAATGACCTGAGTAATGGGGGCTCAGCAGACAGAATCTTACCAATCTTGGTCCGCAGAGTGGCCCGAAATGAGATTTAGGCAGGACAGCCCTACATCAAATCACAGAAGTTGTCGCCAATGCGAGAATGCATACCCTCCACACCATACGTCTAGAAGATGCTCGTGAGAGATATGAGAGAAACCATGAAACCCTATTGCAAGCAATGGCTGAATCACGAGCCGAAGTCATAGAGCTCCGAGTACGCCAGAGGGTGTACGAAAGACACCTACTTGATATGGAACGTCAACTGGCTGAACTGAGAATTCACCATAGGGATGACCGTCGCCAGTAGTAGATGCTTTACTTTATTTTCCTTGTTAAAAGGAATCGTCTTCTGTCTATGTCTAATGTGGCATTTTCTATGAAATTATCTTGTATCGTAAGTACTTTTGGTTAGGTCTTTATGCTGTCAAGGACTATCTTCTCTGGATATGATGTAAGACCTTTTTACAAGGTCATTTTTCCCGAACTTGTACGTCATGAATATCAAAGATATTGACAGTCGGCTAACTTTAGGGTCATTTTTTATTCAAGTACTCTTATCATACTTTCAGTGGAGTCTATCTGAAACATGCTTTAGTCAAGTCATTGGACTATAGTAATTTAACTCCGAAGACATTTCCAAGTCTCTTTTAGTGGTTGGATCATGCTATTCACCAACCATCGATACCTCGGCTTGAACGACAAATGTCTTGAGACCATTTCACGAACTTACTCCCACTCAGTACTAGGACTGCATCATAGAGATGTAGGTTAAAACTTCGCGAACGTACTTCCAATCCGTACTAGGACTGCACCATAGGGATGTAGGTCGAACTTTCGAGAACATACTCTTACTCTTTACTAGAACAATCGAAGTACATCTAGGATCAACCAGAATCGCTCACAATATCCTTATCTTTCGTGTTACAGAATCATGTCGTCATCTGGAAACAATCAGCCGAGCAACGAAACCCCTATCCTCCACATCGACGCCGCTACATTACAAGCTGCAGTAGCAGCTGCTGTGACAACCTTCCTTACACACATCAACTCAGGCAACACAAGAAAGACTGACAAAGGAGTCGAAAGTTCCGATGGTAGTACCAAACCAAGAAACCAACAATGGCAACAGTCATAGACTTACGAAGCCGTAAGACCGAAAGGAATAGACGATATCGTCAAGCCCTACAGGAGCGCAAGAGATCCCATAGACTTGCCATGCCATAGCAACAAGTGGAAACTCTTGCAAAACGCTTTAGGAAGCAATTTTCAAGGTGGAGTAATGAGGAAGGCACTCATGTCCACATAACATTGGCCAAACACCGCACTCCCGCCACAAATGCTACTACTAGCCAGTCATGCCACCAATGCGGTGAAATAGGGCACTTCAAGAAGGATTGCACTATAGCAAAGAACTCTAGCGCAGACGGGAAGATTCTCAGGATCACAACTGCAGGAGAACTTATTCCGGAACCACATTAACGAAATTTAGGCGCTTTGTTGAAACAGACTTATAAACCATCCAAAACTAGTGCAACTAGAGTCTTATCTTTTGCGGGATCCTGTCGGCATAGGGATGCTCGTGCTGCGTATACTTGTCTTTTGTAGCATACCTCATTCGTAGCAATGGTCTTGTAGTAAGTCTAAAGTATTGTAACTCTGTTGATGGTTGCACGGTTGTGTTTTGTCTGTAAACGTCTTATGTTCAAATCTAATGTCTTTAAGTTTCTGTATGATTCCGACATTATCATACGACTTGATTCAATTTGATCCTCACAAAAACAGCTTCATACGTACACCTCTTTATTAGTAAACTTTTTTGTAGCGAAACAGTCATTTTAGAACACCGAAGTACTCATGCGTGGAGTACCTCATAGTTCTTTTCTTTTCCGAAGAAATCCCCGAAGTACCACTCGTGCAGTATGTCAAGTTCAATCCAAGGATTCATACGGTTGATCTATCACTGAGGAATGTATATATAAGGGTAATATATAATCAAGGTTCTACAGGTTTAGAATTGATGATTCCACTTTAACTTCTTTTTCCCTGATGGGATGTGAGCTTAAAGAAGAGTCAGTTATTCGACTACCGTTTCAATCTTAATTATATATGACTCGTATACGCAAGATTGTGATTGTGAAACCAGGTATGAATCCTAAATATGAAATTCAGGATGGAGAACTACCCAAGACTACGAGTATCGCATCGTCATGTGAACAAACTTAGAACCCAGTATGACTCCTGTAAACAGATCGCCCTTCAGTCTAAACACCTACGGAGATACAAGAACGGTCCGGACAACTTAGCGAACTACTCAGCTATAGAATTGGAAGACCAGGCTTCTCACTGTGGAGAGCTCCGGTCTTATTCTTCCAGAAGTCGACGGATTGCATCATATGTTCCTGGGCTATCGAGGACTCCATCAAGATTTCCATTAGGAATCGTTGTCTCTGCCCCGCATAGATGAATTGGTTGAGCAAACGCAAGGAAAGGATGACATTCAGAAATGGACCTGAGATCCGAATATCACCAGTTTGACTATTAGGGAAGGATGTCCGGAAGACTACCTTCTGAACTCGATGCGGACACTTCGAGTCCGTAGTGATACCCCTCGAATAGGACCAATGCGGCCGAAGCATTCATGAGTTTAATAAATAGAGTCCGTCTTTCTTAATTGGATCAGTTCGTCATTCTCCATGTAACGTTACTTATCTACCCTCGTAGTAAGAAGGAACCCGCGGAAACATTACCCTCGGAGATACTTCTCGCAAAGTTCTCTGAACACGAGTTTTGGATTTGAAGAGTCAAAATTTCCTAAGACACACTATTAGTGATGTGGGAATTCTTGAGTACTCTGTCAATTTATCAAAACCATTGAGAATTTGTCGACATCAGAGCCGCCGACAGGAATTCGCCAAATTCTAGGTCTTACAGACCTACTGTCATAGTTCATCCAGAACTCCTCGCAAATTAGAGAAACCTTTACGACTTTGACCCAGCAGGGGGCCCTTGACTGGGAAGATAAACAAGAAAAAGAAACCTTGGAGATTCCAAGTGAGAGACCAAGTTCTTTAGGAAAACTCACTTTGGGAATGGCTTAATGCGCTTCGTAAAGCATGGAAAGCTAAATCCAAGATAGTCAGGACCTCCGAGATTCTTACCGGAATCGGTCCTGTATCTCACAGACTGAACCTACTCCGCGAACTCAGTAACGTACTTCTTACCCTTCGCGTCTCGATCTTGAAACCGTACCTTTCCGTTAGGACTCTCGTAAGTCCGACCCGACGAGATTGAGATTATCGAGATCCTCGCATTCGTTTTAGAACCGTACTGACCCTCAACCGAGAGGTCAAGCGGACGAAGCAACACCGTCGCCAGTTAGTGAAGGTTCGTTGGGATACCAACCTAGGACCCGAATTCACTTATGTGCACGAGAACAAATCAATTAGGAAGTTTCCACCTGATGACTCGATCATTCACACCTACTTCCTTAACAAAATTCTAATTCCGGGACGAAATTCCCTTTAACAGGGGGATGATGTGACAACCCGAAATTTCAATTCCGTACAAACCATATCAAGTCAATAGAGGTTAGAACAGTTACAGAGAATTTCCAGACTTTTGGGTATAAGTTTGAGTATTTCAGGATTTACACTTAAGGATATATCAGGAGAGTGGATGCACTAGGGTTTTGTGCAACACTGTTATTTCAAAACTCTATGATATTAGAGTTCATTTTGTGAATAAAATATTTTCTGCCAAAAATCCCAGGACTATATATAGGATGTTGAACCATATTTATTCATTAGTTACATTTCCAACTAGAGAAAAGCCGAATTCTCTCTCAAGGATCTTCGGACTTTCATTCCAGAAAGTGAGTACTTGTATCTATTGTTGTTTTAAAGCTTCTTATATGCTTAATACACTAGAAATCATAGGAAAACACTAAGATCTGAGAGTTTACCGCCCAAGAACACCTTGGGGAGTAAACTCTTTTAAAAGGGCCAAAGTGTGCCCAATGTCCCTCCAAACCTTGGAACTGAACCTAGAAACTACCCATGGCTTGTTTAGACAACAAAAGCATTAAGAATCAAGGGCTAAAAGTGAGTTCACGGCCAAGGATGTTCTTGGATCGTGAACTCCATTTTATGGTGCCAAAATGCCCTAAAATCCTTCCTTAAGCCAAGAGACTAGTTTAGACATGTACCCTAATGTTTTTAGGACTACCAAACACCATTAGAACACCAAGAGTAAGGTGTTCGTGGCCCAAGAAGTTCCAAGGCCGTGAACTCCAAACAATAGGGCCAAAAGGTGCTATAACCTCTTCTAAAGCCTTGTACACTAGCCTAGTTTAGTTCCTAGTTAAATTAGGGACTTCAAAACATCACAAACACCCTTCCAAGGGAGATTATGGCCGTAATATCGATGGGATTTGGTCCCAGGGCCGTAAACTCCTAAAAGGAGTTATATAATGCTCTAAACTCTTCCATAGACCAAGCCATTAAGTAGGAATGCTTCTTAGGTACTTATAGTGCATCAAACATCAAATGGTCACATAAGTATGAGCTAACGGCTATAAACTCATGAGTTTACGACCGTAAACTCATTTGGTAGTGCCATTAGGTCCGTGAACTCCCTTATGGAGTTTTCCTTAAACCCTACACACAATAGCTTTCCCTACAAACACTTAGATGCAATCCTAGAGGCTAATAACACTTGATAAAGGTGTTTAGCATGTCATAGGGTGTCTTGGCTTGTTTATTAGTTGTTTATAGACTAATTTGTTACATATATGTGATATTATATGTTAACTAGGATCATAGAGTGTGTTCAAGACTTCACTTGACACCTAGCAGTCGTACCTCTTCAGTTCATCCGTATCACCCACAACAGGTGAGTTCATACCCCTTAATCAATGTTTTAAATGTTTTTAAATGCTTTATGGGGGGAATAAAAGTAGAATTATGCTACTTATTATATCAATCACATGTGATTAATAAGCAGCATTCAAATGATTTACTACTCATTAGCCGTTTTACCAAACAGTTTCCTTCAAATGATTTTCATAAACATTTTATATGTTTAAAACTCCTTAATAAACTGTACATTTTACTCTGTATGTTTCATTTCAAACTCATTTACAATTTTGTTTCAAACAAGTGTTTCTTTATACTTAAACAGTTTTATCAAACCCATGCCTTCAAACCGTTTTATAGATTGACATCAAGTCGATCTTTTCTTAGATAATAATTATGTTCAAAGGTTTTACAAAACTTATTTTATGCTTCTATATTATCAATTGCATGCCTATATATGTATAGTTATATAAGAAATGTTTAAAAGACTTAGGAAGGCTATCCACCCTATTTCCTTTTCGCGCTTGAGATGTGGTCTAGTGGGATATCGGGTACCCGTCCGAAGGTTGTTTAAATATTAGTTATATATCATATGTACATATATAGTCATAAAGGTTTTCCCAGTTCATTCAATACCCTTGGGTAGCAAAGGTATACTTCCATGTTCATACGTGCCAGTTACATTACTTGTAAGCTACCATATAGGTAGTTTAGAAAGATACTAGAACTATTACTAGAACACGATATCATACAATGAGTCAGTTCATTCACAAGTCAATACTTTCTAGATAGAGAGAGAACACACGTCACAACTAGTACACACAGTACATTACTATACTATCACATAGATATGTTTACATGATTACATTTACACGAGTACATTTACATAGATACATTTACATGAGTACATTTACATGAGTACACTTACATGAGTACATTTACATAGATAACATATGATGAATTAATAGTACATTTTATATGTATAGATTTTGTTATATAATCCTCATTCTTATCTTAACTTTGTGATACAATCACATAATCGGCGAGATAGATTGGATTTAATATCCTAGTACCAAAGGATACTTTGCGGGATTAACCATTCCTAGAATCTCTGTTAGCTACAGAGGTAAAAGCACATCCACGGATGTCAACGGTCAATACCATTACAGGTATACTTTAAGGGACTAACTATTCCTATACCCAGCTGTTAGCAACAGAGGTAAATGTACATATACGGATGTCTTTAGTTGGCACTGTTAGTTATCCTAGTACAAACGGATAATACTTAGGTTATTTATATTATTATCTCTATCTTGTGACTCATTCACATAACCGATGGGGTGAATTATTTGAGTATCCTAATACCAAAGGATACAAATTCTTATAATAATAATAATAATAGTAGCAGAGTTAAGTCTTGGTAGAAGACTACATTTAGAAAAGTTAAGTCTTGGTAGAAGACTACATTAGAACAATTAGGTCTTGGTAGAAGACTGCCTTTTATACTAGTAGGAATCATAGGGATTTCTAGGGTTTTTCAAACGTTTACAGTTGGTTTACAAACATTTTCATACTTACACGAACTTACTTTCAAAACATTTTCAAGTATTTCATTACATGTCAAACAAATACTTACATACAAATTAAGACACAATAATACTTATGATCTCACCAGCTTTAAAGCTGATACTTTCTTTCAAAATAACTTGTATCCTCAGGTCAACAGTAGACATGTACCGATGCAAGGTTTAGAGAAGATGAAGCTCGTTCAAGACTCATCTTTCATTTTGTTTATACTTTAGTGTCTATTATAATTTGACAGAACACTTGTATTAAAATTATATTACTAATGCAATGGATGATGTTGTTGCTTGTTTACTACTTTTCATTGTTGTGATACTGTACATGACGTCCTCCATCCCAGAACGTTTCTGCCGTTCTTGGTTTTGGGGTGTAACAAACACTTTGTCCAATGTGCACACACGGTTATCCCTCTTTTTTTTAAATTTATGTACTATAATGGTAACTAGTGCAGGGTTAACTTTTATTATTGTTTCGAAATGCACACAACTTAAGTAAACTTACACACATAAACACATTTATAAAATGAGTTTTGATAATATATGAACTGGATAATGGGGTAAAAGCTCATAAAAGTCAACTATTTATCTTTTGTTCTCAATTTTTTTTGAAGACACCAAATAAACAACTTGGTAAATGTACAAGCATCTCATCCCTGGTTACACATGGATTGCACCAAATGATGCGACATCGGCTCCAACCGCATACTCTGAGGATGCACTTCTACGCCGGAGACGGATTTGTGAGGTTACAACAGAGAGATGTGTTAGAGTCGCCCCAGGGACTATCCCCCGGGAGCAGACTCCGAAGATCAAGTTAGATCATCTAGTAGATCTAAGATGGTCCTCCATAGCTGGAGAGAACCATCTTGGTGCTGGTGGTGGTGTATGGTGGCTGATGGTGGCAGGTGGCGGTTGAGCCACCCGACCGGAGTATAGTGCGACGGCTGAGCCATGGGGAGAGGTCTAGTGGTGGATGAACCACTTGGGGAAGAGTCCTAGGGATAGGTCCCCTCTCATGGAGGAGGCACTATTCTATTTATAATGGAAACTTAGGTGATGGGGAATTAGGTCTGGCCTTGGGCCAGCCCAATTCAGGCCTAGCTAGCAAGGAGCTGGGCGAGGCCGGCCGGAGGCGCCGGGTGGGGCTGGCGGACATGCACCAAGAAAGGCTGGCTGGGGAGCGTCAGGTCGGGCCAACAGGAAAGTCCCCAGCACGGCTGGCAAGGGAGCGCCAGGCAAGGCTAGCAAGGGAATGCCAAGCATGGCTGGCAGGAGCGCGCCAAGCCAGTCTGGCGCTTAAGAGCAGTCTAGGCCATGCCTTCTCCTCTTGTCACCAATGATAGAACTTTCTCTTTTGCTCTTACCTCATCAAGATGTTCGACATAGTAAGCTTCGTCTTTTATCTTATTCTTCTTTTCCTCTTTCTTTCGAAGCATACAATCATTTGTCATGTGATTTGCACCATAACAATAATGGCAGTCGGCACCAGAGTCACCTTTGAGCTTCTTTTCAACTTTCAAATCTTCAGACTTTGATTCTATCTTTTCGAACATCTTCTCCTCATTCACTTTTCCAACAAAACTCACTTTCTCCTCACCAGTCCTTACTTTCGAACCGAATGGCTTTTTATAAAATTTCTTCACGTTGTTGTTGGAGTAAAAAGCAATGGCTTTGTCATCTGTGTTTTCAATCAAGCCTTCATCATCAGAACTCTCTTTTTTAGTAACTTCTTTCTCAGATACTTTCGACACTAAAGAAAGTGGTCCTCCCAAGCGTATCTTCAATTCTTCAGTCATTTCAATAACTTTTGGCTCTTGAGTTTTCAGCAAATTGTAAAAATCATTCAGAGTTAAGGTAACAGAACTCTGTTTAGTTTTCACCATTAGACTAACATTTCTCCATTCTTTTCGTAGTCCCATAAGAAAAGTGATATTAAACTCCATGGTTGACCTAGTTATTCCATTACGATTGCATTTGTAGATGAGTGCATTCAAGGGATTGTAATAAAGTTGAATAGATTCACCTTCCTTTTGCTTTAACTCTTTCAATTCCACCGAACAATGCTTCACATAATTGATTTTCTTAATTTCACACCCTTGAAACTTCTCTTTGAGAGTATTCCAGATCTCTTTTGAAGATATACAACTACGAACGTAGTTAGAAATAGTAGGAGGAAGAGCACCACGAAGCTCTCTCATAAATCTCTTATCATTCTTATTTAGCCTTGTTGTTTGTTTTGAAACACTTTGAGTTGAAGCAGATGAACCAACGGTTTGAACATTCACTGCAGGAAGAACATTTCCATCAATACAATCCTAAAGCTCTTCATCCAGTCCATTCAAGTAGTCTTGCATGTGATCAGCCCATTGATCATAATACTCTGGAATAAGCATAGGAATCTTTGTTGAAGATCCTAGCAGATGAGAAAAAGACGTCATCATGTTCATATTGAAATTTGCCATTGATGTACAGGCGGATTCTCAGAAAAACTTCTGAAATTTGAGAATTAATGGATGAATTGCTCAGAAATAGCAAACAAAACACTCGATTAAATAAACTTGTTGCAGAATCGAATAACAAACTGAATATAAAAGATGATTTTCAGTATCAAAAGTGCGGAAACCTTTGAATCCAATACGAGACTCAAAATACGATTGACACAAGATGAAAATCAAATCATTGCAGCATGATTCCTGCTCTGATACAAATTGTAGAAGCTATTTAATCGAGTAATGAAACGAGATCAGAATTGAAATGAATAAAGAACACAGAGAGTAAATATAACCTTGTTTCAGCTCATATTATGCTTTCACGATACAACGAGTTTCAGACATAAGATTAGAAAAAGTTCTATCTATCTTATGTATCCTTACAACTATGCCTGTGTAATAACGTTAGATAACTATCGAATACAAAATAACCTTCGAAACCTTACATCATACTTCGACTCTTACATGTATCTCTTTCTTCTCCTTCTTTGTATTGATCACAAATGCCAAGTTTGACGTGCATCCTTTGGACAAAACATTTTGTCTTTCATTAGGGAAATGATTCCAGAATTTACTCTATGTTTTCCCCATACACCATAAAGGACTCTTTTCCAGGTGGGTTCACTCTCACTATATTCTTCCTGGATAGTATCTCGGCATCTTTTTCAATAAGCCCATTCATTCCCAGTACGATATCGAAAATATTCAACTCATGAATAGCTCTTCATGGAATTTATTCCCGTATAAATCGATGATGATGTTTTTAATGCAATCGCTAACATGTATGAATTTGCCACTGACAACTTCTACAACAAGAGCATTACCAAGTTTATCTACAGGCAAGGCTAGTCTTCCACCAAATTTATGCAATATAAAGGAGTAATTTGCTCCATATTCAAAAAATACATTGGCGGGATATTGTAACACCGCGAGATTCAGGTATATTCCTTTCATCCTTGTTCTTTATTGTTTGGGGCATATTTAGTCCTTGAGTGGAGGGTTTGTAGCAAGTGAGTACGTTGGGCGTACCAGAGGGGTACGCTGCGCGTACTCACGCTCTTAATTTGGACGCGGAGTCGCCAAGGTACGCTGGGCGTACCTAGAGTTACGCGCGGGCGTACCCGGCCCAGGTGCAAAAAAACCCTAATTGTCCTTGTACGCTATTTAAAGGGTGTTATGGCTCATTCCTTAGCATCCATATCAGTGACTGAAACCCAAAAAGAGAGCCCCATCGTTCTTAGTGTGTGAGAGTGTTGAATTCAGCTTGTTGGTGCTTTAGTAGCTTAGTGAAGAAGAAGGAAGGGAGTTCTTGGAGGCTAAAGCTTGAGGTGCCATTTTGGATCTGAGATCTGCAGAGGAAAGGGCTACACTTGGAGGTATAAAGTTAAAAACTTTCCTCTTCTTTTGGTTGTTGTTGTATGTGTCCTTTTTAGGGCTAAAAACCCCAAAGGTGGAGACTTTATGAGTGTAAAGTGCTCCATGGTACGAGATCTGTCCCTTTTCAGTGTTACTAGTGATTTAGAGCCATAAAGTTCCCATCTAGGATGTTACTTTGGAGTCATGCATGTGTTCTAAGCCTTCTAGAGTTGAAGGATGGATCATTTTGGGAGATAGTGACTTGTTCAGCCATGCAAAGGCTTAAAGTCATCAACTTTATGGATTAAGGGGCTTAGATGGGGTCAACTCTAAAATATGGATGTAGTTCTTAACTGTTTAAGACCTCAAGAGCAAAAGGGCTAAAGCAGGGGAGTACATCGGGCGTAATCCCTAGTACGCGCCGCGTACTGGGTGGCGTTCCCCGTTTCTGAGATGCAGTCGGGTACGCTCAGCGTACACATCTGGTACGCGCAGCGTAACCAGGGAAGTTGACTTTTGGTTGACTTTTAGGGTATGGTCTATTGTGGGGCCTTTTGAGTTATGAGAGGGGCAAAATGGTCTTTTACCCTTCTGAGAGTGTCATAAGAGGACATAGTCTAGCCTCTGAGAATTTTATTAAGGGTATTTATTTCATATGATTAGGCGGAGGCTAGGCCAGCGTTTACCAAGTCAGAGATTTACCGAGATACCCAAGGTGAGTCTTCTCACTATACTTTACCTAGAGTGCTAACAGAGTTATTGATGGGATTTGAGCATTCTAACACTTCCTAAGTGTACATGCAACCCTAATAACCTTGGATCTATGTTTGTCTAATTATCATGCAAAGTTGAATTCCAAGGTTATATTCCTATCTAGCATACATGGGGAACAATTTTAACTTGAATCATAGATTGAATAACTTACCTTGTTGTTGCTTGTGTTCCTTGAAACCTTGTGAGCCTAGCACCCCAAGTGTGATGCCTCAAATGCTTCACACAACACCAAATGCTCTTGGAAAGACTCTTGATATAACACACACTTCTCAAAATCGGCCAAGCCCTCTAGTTTCTTATGTCTCTCCTTGTGTAGCCAATTTTGTGGAGAATGGGATTCTTATATAGTGTTGACACATCTAGGGTTACACCATGTAAACCCTAATGTGTCATGACTCTTCATTTCCATGACCCATGGGTTTGTAACTCCCATGGAGCATCCATGGAGCATCCTATGGGTAGAACCCAACTTGATAATCCATGGAGCCTTTTAGCCCACTATACAAGATATGGATGATTTACATAACCAACCCATATATTTAATTAGTTATCCTTTGATCACTTAATTAATTCCAAATTAATTCTTTGATCAACTAATTAAATAATATTATTAATATATTAGAACTTATAATATATTAATAATCTCCAAGTGTTATTTCTCTCATTTAGTCTATCCAATTGCATGGTGCCATGCAACCCAAATGGACCATGCCGGGTCGGGTCAAGTACAAGCCCGAAATAGTTATGGACTTAGACACCTTATCCAACAGTTATTGTATGTGATGTGTGGCACCGCATTATTTCTATGTGATTTATGTTGTGTATATATGAGAGATAGGACCATAAGGTCCACAAAGCTAGGACCAGAGGGTCCGCAGAGTTTGGGCCCAAGGGCCCATAGAGTTATAGCCTCGAGTGGCTAGTATGTGTTATATGTGGTGTTCTTCGTATTATGTGCCAGTATATTTGTATGCTATTTATATGTTGAGATTTATTGTGATATGTGATATGCATGATTCAGAGTTAGGACCCTTGGGTCCATAGAGCTAGGGCCAGAGGGCCCACAGAGAGCTGGGACTGGAGGGTCCCACTGAAATACACTGACCGGAGGGTACACTCAGCATACACATCTGGTACGCGCAGCGTAACCCGGGAAGTTGACTTTTGGTTGACTTTTAGGGTATGGTCTATTGTGGGGCCTTTTGAGTTATGAGAGGGGCAAAATGGTCTTTTACCCTTCTGAGAGTGTCATAAGAGGACATAGTCTAGCCTCTGAGAATTTTATTAAGGGTATTTATTTCATATGATTAGGCGGAGGCTAGGCCAGCGTTTACCAAGTCAGAGATTTACCGAGATACCCGAGGTGAGTCTTCTCACTATACTTTACCTAGAGTGCTAACAGAGTTATTGTATGTGATGTGTGGCACCGCATTATTTCAATGTGATTTATGATGTGTATATATGAGAGATAGGACCATAAGGTCCACAGAGCTAGGACGAGAGGGTCCGCAGAGTTAGGGCCCAAGGGCCCATAGAGTTATAGCCTCGAGTGGCTAGTATGTGCTATATGTGGTGTTCTTCGTATTATGTTCCAGTATATTTGTATGTTATTTATATGTTGAGATTTATTGTGATATGTGATATGCATGATTCAGAGTTAGGACCCTTGGGTCCATAGAGCTAGGGCTAGAGGGCCCACAGAGAGCTGGGATTGGAGGGTCCCACTGAAATTCACTGACCGGAGGGTTAACAAAGTTATAGCCTCGAGTGGCTAATATGTGTTAGAGTGGTATTTTGGGGAACTCACTAAGCTTCGTCCTTACAGTGTTATGTGTTATGTGTTTCAGGTTATCACAGTATCACGGGACGGCACCGGCTCGATTGTACACACCAGAGGGAGCATTTATTTTGAGGATCCTGGTTTACTATTTGATTGGACAAAAGATTCATGTATTGTAAATTAAACAAAATGGATATTTTTTCGAAAAGTGTTAAAGAGATAAACGATTTTAATTGAAAATTTTGTTTTCAAAATTTCGGTGTTACAAGTTGGTATTAGAGCCTTGGTTTGAGGGATTCGGATGCCCCTTCGGGTAAATCTGGACTCAAACTGAGGAAGTAAGAAAAGTTTTTAGAGAAATAATTTTCTAAAGCGAATAAGAGTTCAAAGAGAAAGCAAGAAAGAGTAGTGTGTACAATCAGCTAGAGCCCGAATGGTGATTTCCCAAAATACCCTTACTTTCATGTTATGAGATATTTATGATGCACTTTATGAGATATTATTGCATACTAGAGACAGGATAGGTATTGCATATCTTAGGACTAGAGTGGCCTGATTTGTGATGCCTTAGCCTAGGAGTTGCTATTATATGTGATGTGGTTTTGAGTATGTGATGAGTGAGAATATTCAGTTGGAATCCTTTTAGGGATTTGAGTAGAGGAGTAATCTAAGGGAGATGCCTAGATGAGTACCGTGGTGCGTATCGAAAGAATAGTCCGAACCCGCGAGGGGTAGAGTTGCAGAGTCCGGTGGTACTTTCGAGGATGAGCAGAGCAAGCGGAGTTATCACCCAGAGTGAGTCATATATATTCTTCGATGCTCGAATGCTGCTTGCTTCGTGCTTTATGGAACTCTCGATGATGGGAGTCAGCTACCAAGCGAATATGACGATATTCAAGAGGTAGATGGCTGGCATCATTAAGAGCTCTTCAGCAGCTGATGGCAGAGAAGTGTGGGAATCTAGGAAGAGCCTAGGGAGTAACCTTAGCCAGACGAGTGCGCTGGCAGAGTAGAGAATTTTGCTGGGGAGCGAGCACGTGACGGAATTAGTGAACTAGAAGGTCGAGCAGCTACTTAGGAGCTCCGGGATAGTCCGTGTGGAAAGTATGGGTAGATGTGGCAGGTAGTATGGGCCCGTACTACTGAAAGCAGAGGACCCATACTTGATACAGGGAGTATTCTGGAGGCTCTAATGAGCGGATTGAGGAGAGATGTTATGGTTCAAGTACCATACATCGGAGCAGATTGAGGAGTGATGTTATGGTTCGAGTACCATACATCGGAGCAGATTGAGGAGTGATGTTATGGTTCGAGTACCATACATCGGAGCAGATTCAGGAGTGTTGTTATGGTTCGAGTACCATACATCGGAGCAGATTGAGGAGTGATGTTATGGTTCGAGTACCATACATCGGAGCAGATTGAGGAGTGATGTTATGGTTCGAGTACCATACATCGGAGCGGATTGAAGAGCGATGTTATGGTTCGAGTACCGTACATCGGAACAGATGGAGGAGTGATGTTGTGGTTCGGGTACCATACACCGGAGCATATTGAGAAGAGATGTCATGGGATGAGTACCATGGTTCGTAGTGAATGATACTTGTGGTTCTTTGGTTATCCGGTCACAATTGATGAGGTAGAGATTGGACGTTATGGGTTTTAGGCCTGTGGGCCATGATTGAGTTCGAAGAGGCGTCCTTTGAGAAGGAGGTCGAGAGCCTTTCAGAGAATTTTGGTAAGGAGTCAGAGGGAGGGGAGAATTTCGGTCTGAGTTGAGCAATCAGTCGATAGAGTAGATGTCTCCTTCTATGACCTGGGT
The DNA here is from genome assembly GCF_051521515.1 of Lactuca serriola. Classification (NCBI taxonomy): domain Eukaryota; kingdom Viridiplantae; phylum Streptophyta; class Magnoliopsida; order Asterales; family Asteraceae; genus Lactuca; species Lactuca serriola. The sequence continues at coordinate 115,295,687 of NC_136414.1, read as the reverse complement.
GGTGCAATTTATGTTCGTGTGCGGAACATAAGAGGTATGATGTTTAAGTTATGGGTTTGGGGGTAAACCCTACAGGTTGTCATTGATGATGGTTGTCCATCAGAGTATCAGGTAGCATGTGTGACGCGAGACAGTGATTTACCATGAGTAGATAGTTCGTTGGGACTGAGATAGTCGAGGACCACGTTGGACCTATTTGAGTATAGTAGGGCGTATTGTAGAGGTATAAGTGGGGAGTCCAGTCGAGTTAATCAGTGCAGTGGTTTTTCTATCTATGTTGGGTATTGAAGATAGGAGTGGTTCCTTGTTCTTGGGATGATCCATGTGTTGGAACGTCGGTTGATGAGTCGAGGTGTGGGAGTACGATGATTTTGTGGTCCAGCCTATGAGTCAGTGATATTATTGGACAGTTGAGTTGTTTGGAATTGGATTGGTACGAGACTTGGAACGACTAGAGGTAGTCGTGACGAGAAGTTCTTGAGGAATTCGTCTGAGGTTCAGAGTTATGAGATCGATTGATTTCCTTAAAGGGGATTATCGGGCGTTGTGTAGCACTTTCCAGGGGCAGGTGCGTTATTGCTGGTGAAAATAGTTTGTGAGGTTGTTGATGTGTCAGATAGTGATGGTTCGAACCCTAAGTGGGGGAGAACTGGGTGGTTTATTGAGAGAACCAGAGATTTGTGCAAGAGTGGTTAGGGGTTGGATACAGAAACCTGCGGCTTGAATTCATGAGATCAGGGTCATTGGTGATCAAAGAAAGGTGCAGGGTGAGATAATTCATGTGGTATATATCTGAGAGAAGAATGGGTGTTTCCACGGCGGGTGGTCAATGGTCAAGAATCTGGTGGTGGTCAAAGTCGTTTCAAGTGGAAGACTCGTAATGATGGTATGGCCAGTTGAGAACTTTTGGGTTGAAATATGGGTAGAAGATTGTCAAGTAGCCAACTCCCGAGCTGGGATGTGTATTTTCGCTTGGATTTTGAGTAGTAGTGGAAAGGGTTTCGGAGGATCATCAGTGTATTCTGAAGAGTTAGCGCCTTCCTTGTATTCCAATTGAGTGTTTGGATGCACTGAAGTTGCACATTGAGTGAAAGAGGAAATGTATTGTTGTATGTGTATGGTGCTGGGAGTAAGGGAATCAGTGGTAGAGGCAGGACATTGTGATGCTCTGTTAGGGTGTTTCGTGGTTTCCGCGTATAGCATCCCGATTTTGGAGTTATTTAGAGTCTTGGGTTTAAGATAACTAGTGATGTATCATGTATCCACGATTCCAGTGGGAGCCTTCGTATATTGTCATCAAGAGGGATTATTTATGGAAGTGGATCTCCGCAGAGGTAGGTTCTGTGTTATGGCGGTTGCCGCCAGAGTCTGTAATGCATATCGGGGCAAGTGTGTGTAACTATCTATGATAATCTTCGGTGCATGGGTTGGTGAGCATAGTGTGGCGAATGAGAGTATAGGGTGATGCTATGGGGAGCCGTAGTATTCGCCAGTCAGAGAGTGTTGTGATGCTACGGGGAGCCGTAGTACTCACAAGTCAGAGAGAGAGAGAGTCGTGATGCTACGGGGAGCCATAGTATTCACCATTCAGAGGGTGTTGTGATGCTACGGGGAGCCGTAGTACTCACAAGTCAGAGAGAGAGAGAGAGAGAGTCGTGATGCTACGGGGAGCCGTAGTATTCGCCAGTCAGAGGGTGTTGTGATACTACGGGGAGCCGTAGTACTCACAAGTCAGAGGGAGGGAGTCGTAGTAATACGGGGAGCCGTAGTACTCACTAGTTATTTGGCGTTGTGATACTACAAGGAGCCGTAGTACTCACTAGTCAGAGGCTGTCGTAATGATGTGGGAGAATAGGCGCAACAGACGCCAGAGGTTAGAGCTGAGTCGATCTTCGATTGGATTGTATTTTTATGATGAAAAGGGAATATCGTGACTTGCGTGTCACTGGGCCGTGATGGTGGTCATGGGAAGGAAGTTAGTGAGATATTTTGGATCATGTTATGTGTGACCAATTGGGGTTCAGCTGTGGGGCGAAAAGCTGACCTGGTGCTCGGTATCGAAGATGAGTATGAGTAATGAGCTAGAGTTTACCATGGTGATGTCTGTGGACACTTCAGAGAGAGCGAACGATTTAGATGCTCGAGGGTATGTTTCGGGCAGGTGTATTAGATTTCGGGGGGAAATTGTGGCCCGTATTCGCCCTTGGCAGAGTTTCCTACGACAACAACCATCATTAGTGCATCAGTATGCCACCCTTTGAGCTGTTGTAGGGAAAAGGGTATCGGACCCCATTTGTTGGGGAGAGGTAGAGCAACGTGTGATGGGAGTTATGCGGACATGCACTGGTCTGAGCTCGAATTTCAGGTCGGTGATTTGGTGCTCCTGAAGGTATCTCTTTGGAAAGGAGTGATCCGATTCAGGAAGAGGTGCAAGCTGCGACCCCGGTTTATTGGACCGTTTAGAGTGATTGGAAGGGTGGGCAGGGTAGCGTATCGCTTGGAGCTACCTGCAGAGTTGGATCAGATTCATGACACCTTTCACGTGTCGCAGTTGCGGAAGTGTATAGCCGATGAGTCGGCAGTGGCGCCCTTGGGGGATATTCAGGTGGATGCGAGCCTGAATTATGCCGAGAGACCGGTGGCGATCAGAGATCGGAAGATCAGGGTTTTGGGGAACAAGGAGGTACCTTTGGTTTTGGTTCAGTGGCAACATCGAAAGGGGTCTGAGATGAATTGTGAGTCAGATTCAGAGATGCGAGGGCAGCATCCAGAGTTGTTCGAGGAATGAGACTTCGGGGGTGAAGTCTAGTTCTAGTAGGGAAGAATTCTAACACCCCGAGATTCAGGTATATTCCTTTCATCCTTGTTCTTTGTTGTTTGGGGCATGTTTAGTCCTTGAGTTGAGGGTTTGTAGCAAGTGAGTACGTTGGGCGTACCAGAGGGGTACGCTGCGCGTACTCACGCGCTTAATTTGGACGCGGAGTCGCCAAGGTATGTTGGGCATACCTAGAGTTACGTCGGGCGTACCCATCCCAGGTGCAAAAAAAACCCTAATCCTCCTTGTGCACTATTCAAAGGGTGTTATGGCTCATTCCTTAGCCTCCATATCAGTGAGTGAAATCCAAAATGAGAGCCTCATCGTTCTTAGTGTGTGAGAGTGTTGAATTGAGCTTGATGGTGCTTTAGTGAATTAGTGAAGAAGAAGGAAGGGAGTTCTTGGAGGCTAAAGCTTGAGGTGCCATTTTGGATCTGAGATCTGCAAAGGAAAGGGCTACACTTGGAGGTATAAAGTTAAAAACTTTCCTCTTCTTTTGGTTGTTGTTGTATGTGTCCTTGTTAGGGCTAAAAACCCCAAAGGTGGAGACTTTATGAGTGTGAAGTGCTCCATGGTCCGAGATCTGTCACTTTTCAGTGTTACTAGTGATTTAGAGCCATAAAGTTCCCATCTTGGATGTTACTTTGGAGTCGTGCATGTGTTTTAAGCCTTCTAGAGTTGAAGGATGGATCATTTTGGGAGATAGTGACTTGTTCAGCCATGCAAAGGCTTAAAGTCATCAACTTTATGGATTAAGGGGCTTAGATGGGGTCAGATCTAAAATATGGACGTAGGTCTTAACTGTTTAAGACCTCAAGAGCAAAAAGGCTGAAGCATGGGAGTATGCCGGGCGTAAGCCCTAGTACGCGCCGCGTATTGGGTGCCGTTCCCCGTTTCTGAGATGTAGTCGGGTACGCTCAGCGTGCACATCTGGTACGCGCAGCGTAACCCGGGAAGTTGACGTTTGGTTGACTTTTAGGGTATGGTCTATTGTGGGGCCTTTTGAGTTATGAGAGGGGCAAAATGGTCTTTTACCCTTCTGAGAGTGTCATAAGAGGACATAGTCTAGCCTTTGAGAATTTTATTAAGGGTATTTATTTCATAAGATTAGGCGGAGGCTAGGCCAGCGTTTACCGAGTCAGAGATTTACCGAGATACCCGAGGTGAGTCTTCTCACTATACTTTACCTAGAGTGGTAACCGAGTTATGTGATAGAGTTATTGTATGTGATCTGTGGCACCGCATTATTTCTATGTGATTTATGCTGTGTATATATCAGAGATAGGACCAGAAGGTCCACAGAGCTAGGACCAGAGGGTCCGCAGAGTTAGGGCCCAAGGGCCCATAGAGTTATAGCCTCGAGTGGCTAATATGTGCTATATGTGGTGTTTTTCGTATTATGTGCAAGTATATTTGTATGCTATTTATATGTTGAGATTTATTGTGATATGTGATATGCATGATTCAGAGTTAAGACCCTTGGGTCCATAGACTTAGGTCCAGAGGGCCCACAGAGAGCTGGGATTGGAGGGTCCCACTGAGATACACTGACCGGAGGGTCAACAGAGTTATAGCCTCGAGTGGTTAATATGTGTTAGAGTGGTATTTTGGGGAACTTACTAAGCTTCGTGCTTACAGTGTTATGTGTTATGTGTTTCAGGTTATCACAGTATCACGGGACGGCACCGGCTCGATTGTACACACCAGAGGTAGCGTTTATTTTGAGGATCCTGGTTTACTATTTGATTGGACAAAAGAGTCATGTATTGTAAATTAAACAAAATGGAGATTTTTGTGAAAAGTGTTAAAGAGATAAATGATTTTAAATGAAAATTTTGTTTTGAAAATTTCGGTGTTACAGAAATGCATTTACAAGAAAGGTAATTGAAGAGGCATTTGTTGCATCCTTTTCTGCTTCCAAGGTCATCTGGATTGCTTTTGCCTTTGGCCTCGATAGAACATTATGCCTTGCTGCCTCTTTCTTCTTCGGGAACTCCGTTGATATATTCCCTTCTTTGTTACATCCATAACACACCTTCTTTTTGGATGTACACTCATTGGCAAAATGCCCAGATTTCCCGTGCTTATATCAAGTCACCTCCCTGTCACATTTTCCAATGTGCTTTTTTTTGCACTTATCGCACCATCTTGCTTCATCTCCTCTTCGTCTAAAAAATTTAGAACCAGACTTCGAGAATTTGCTCTTCTTGTTAGACCTTGAAGATCCTTCAAACTTCATGTTCTCTCCTACCTCAACTTTCTCCAGACCCTTTTCCCTTAATTGGGTCTCAACATTCTTAGTTGCTCTAACATTTGTCTTCAAAGTCGTAGCCATTTTGACTTTTTGGCTAAAGTTTGATGGCAATCTGTTAGCAAATTCTCTATATCTGTGAGTTCAGTAGGCACCAAGTAGGGAAATAGCTTCATCCACTCGATGAATATTGTGTCATAGTCATCAACACTCATCTTCCATTTATTCAGGTTCTGAAACTTGTTCTTTAGGTCTATCAGATCTACTTCTGAACCTTACTTCATTTTCAAATTCTCCACAGATGCTTCCTAAGACATCCTTAGGGCTTCTTCCCATGGAATTGTATCTTCCTACAACTTCCACCAGCTTAAAACACCGGTGTTTAGCTCTCTGACTGCAAAGATGGTTTTCTGTTTGTCACTACAGTTACAACTTTAAAATACCATTTCCATCTCAGAGATCCAACCCACAATCTCCACTAGCTTTGGGCTTCCAGAAACTCTAGGTGGCTTGGCACCCAAGAAGTTCTTATGCATACTCCTATTCCTATCAATCCTCTATCTGGGTCGTTCCTCCTTACCACTCGGGGTTCAACTTGACTCACAGTACAACTGTAATTTCCTTCTTCTGTTTGTTCAATGTTTAGCTCAGGTTGTACAATGGTTATAGTAGGTTCATCCCTATTATCATGAAACATTTCTCTCATCTCCTCTCTTTGTTCGACCATCATTGCCCGAATCATTGCTTAGACTCTTGCCATCATTATTGGTTTGGGTGCAACTACTACCTCTGGTGCTCCCTCAATCATAACTCGCTGATTAGCATTAGCATTTCCATTAGCGTTTCCAAATCCGCTTCGGGTTCTTGCCATGTTGATATATACACCAAAGTAGGCGAATTTAGATCTTTATTTACGACAGACGTTAAAATTCTCCTTGTCTCTCCAAAAAGTTACATGCCAGTTCTAATTGTTGGATGTAGTGTCTAATCCCATAACTATAATTGGTATGTACTTGACCCGAGAGTAGCATGGTCCATTTGGGTTGCATGGCACATGAACAATTTGTAAGGATGGACTTTTGAGAAGAGGATATTTATGATTTATTAATATATTATAAGTTGTAAGATATTAATATGAAATCATATTATTTAAATAGTATTGATCAAGAATTAATTTGGTGATCAAAAGAGACTAATAAAATATACGGGGATTGATTGTGTAATTATTGATTCTTATAATGTCGGCCAATGATCCATGATTCTTTAGGTTGGTCTAAACCAATGTGATAACCCATGGATGATCCATGGAGGTTTAAACACATGGAGCCTAAGGAATATGGAAGGTCTTGCACATTAAGGTTTACATGGTGTAACCCTAGTTTTGCCACACTATATAAGAAGACCCTAAGCTTCTAAATCGGCACCTAAATAGTCTTTGGAAGAGCTATAGTCGAATTTGGTGCAAGACATTCTCTCTTAAGTCCTCCATTATTGGTGGTGTTGTGTGAAGCAATTGAGGCTTCACATTTGTGGTGTTAGGCTCTTAATGGTCAAAGGAATCAAGCTACAAGAAAGGTATGTCATCTAACTAGTTTTTGTTATACAAGTACCCATGTTTTGTATGCTTGTTAGGGTAATGCTTTGGAAAATCAAATTGCATGTATAATTAGTGAAAACATAGATCCAAAGCATTTAGGGTTGTAGGTGCACCTTAAGGTTGGTAGGATGTTTAAAATCCTTCAGTGGTATCAGAGACTAGGATTGTTTTCTATTACACTAGACGTTTTATTGGTTTTCAGAGTTGGAAAAATCGAATTTCTGCATTCTACAGAGTGAACTTGCTGAGTCCACTGGGTGACTCGCCGAGTCCCCTCAAAAAATGACCAACTCGACGAGTCCAGTTCATGTTGTCGCCGACTTGGTGGTCCAGTGTGCAGATTTTCGAGTTTTGGCTAGAAATTGGATTGGGATCATTACCCCATACTATTTTTTAAACCATGAAATATGTTTTTCATAAGGTAATGATCATGCTTGTCCAACTAAATGGTAATTGTCATAATTTCAAAATTTGTATTAGTTTATATGATTAGGCTAATTTCTTCAAGATTGATGAAATGAATTACCTTATGCTTAATAGTTTATTTAGATCATGCATGTTTTATTTGACTATTGTGTTAAATAAATTAATGGTCAAAATGGTTTTAATGGACTCCATAACTTGTCCTCAAGTTATAGAAAACCAAAAGTCTTTTCTTTAAAAGTCATTAAACTCATAAGTTAAGAAAATGAAAAGTTTTTAATAGTGTCAAAACTTGTCCTCAAGTTTTGGAATTTGTAAAGTCACACTTATGAACACTTTAACTCCAAACCCTAGAATTTTAAAATTTTAAAATTCAACCCTTACACTATTATAATATTATAAGTTTATTAATATATATATATATATATATATATATATATATATATATATATATATATTTAAGACAAGTCAGTCTTACTGTTAGTAGGCCTCATTCACAAAGCCGGTCTATAAGGGGGTATAAGGTTATTGCCTATAGAATGACAGTTTAATAGGTGTCCACTCTCACCCACCGCTTCCCTGACTGGTGGAGGGTCGATAGTCGAATGGGTAGGACACGACCTTAGTTCTCATTAAAAGTATAATGAAAATTATAAAGTAACTAAATGTTTTATTAAATTCACAATCTTAGTTACTTTAGGAAAATGTGAATTTGATGCTAATCCATGAAATTGCACTTTGCACCTTGCCAAGTTGTTAATAGAGCGTGTGTGGTTAACTGACACAGTAACTTGGACTAGTGACGGTGGCAAAGGGTAACTTGATATTTTTCATAGATCGGTAGCGCGTGTGTGGTTAACTGGCACATCGATTAGGTGATAAATGACATCGAGTGTACCAAGTTAATTTGAATGGTTATTCACACCGTGTTTGTGATCCTCGATATCCCAGTCACAAAACTGAAGGGCATAATCGAGATTTAAACATGCCATTGAATAGTCCAATGAATCTCAAAGGAATCTAGGAATTTCAATCTAGTTAAAACTTAATAATCTATTTCGTTTTTCATGGTGGAAATTGGTAAATCATCATTTACCTACCTTCAAATATTTTGCAAGTTGGATTACGACATCCATCTTCCAATTTGTAAAATATTCTGTTGGGTCCTATCCTTAATATTTCATTTGGGTATTATATTAAGGACTTTTATCTAATCTAAACTTTCTCTTTCTTTCTTTTCAGATGTCTTCCAACACTGCTTCTGACTCAAACCCTACTAGCTCCTTCTCTCTCATGAACTAGTGTGGGAGAGTCATCTTTGATGGTTCCAACTTCAATGACTGGATTAGGAACATCAGGATGGTCACCCGCTATGAGGACAAGGAATATGTCCTAGACAAGGAGCTTAAGGAAAATCGATGAGTCTTCTGCTACTCCTAAGGAGATTCTTGAGTTTAGGACTCATGAGAAGGATGCCACAAAGGTGTCTTGTATCATGTTGGCCACCATGACAGCTGAACTCCAAAAGTCCTATGAGGAATTCTACCCTTTTGAGATGCACCAGGACCTAATGGAAAGATACCATCAGAGTGCTCGTCAAGAGAGGTATAAAATCATCTCTTCCATGATAACAACTAAGATAAAGGATGGTGAACCCATCACGGCCCACTTGCAGAAAATTCAATGGTGTGTGGACCATTTGCTAAAATTGAATGTGAACTTCGATGAGGAGCTGGCTATAAATATCATTACACTCCTTACCTCTATGTCATGATCAGTTCTACATGACCTATCATAGAAACAAGGAGGGGGTTATACTTAACAAACTTCAAGGGCTTTTTAGAACTGCTGAAAGTAGTCTCAAAGGTAAATTGGTTGTTGCTATTCCTACCACCACCCCTGTTCTGGAAATTGGAGAAAGGAAGGGGAAAAAGAGGTAGGCTCCCTTAAAGATCCGCACGGGAAAGTCTCTTGATTGATCCTCTTCAAGTGTGACCAAGGCTGGTTCTACTGCTCCCTCTACCATTCCTAAGGAAGCAGAGTGATTCTATTGTCATGAGAAAGGGCACTGGTAGCGAAGCTACCCTAAATACTTGCAACATGTTAAAGTTGGGAAGGTTAAGGCCACCCATGCAGGTATTTATACTATTCTATCTAATAACTCATCGCATTCTTGTTCTTGGGTCCTTGATATAGGTTATGGATTCCACATTTGTTCTGAAGTGTAGGGCCTAAAAAGAAGTAAGGATGTGGAGCACGGGAAGATAAACTTGATCATGGGGAATAGGAAGGTTTCACCTGTCACCAAGATTGGAGTTTACTCTTTATTGCTTAGTAGTGGGTTAGAGTTAGATTTGAATAATTGTTGCTACTCGTATGAAATGGCGAGAAATATTTTTTTTTTCATGGTTTCTACAAAGAAGGTTTTACTTTTTGATTTGATAATGAAATTGGTGCTATTAATGCTTTTTATAATGTTGTTTTTATTTTTATTTTAAAGCATTACCTTGTAATGGTGTATATGAAACTGTGATGGTTGTAGACAACTTAGGAAATAATGTGTTGCACATTGATTCTTCCAATGAATTGGATAAGGCATGCTTCTGGCATTGTCGTCTTGGACATGTCAGCAAGAAGCACATAGGCCAACTCCAAAAGGCTGGAGTTTTGGAGTCATTCGACTTAAGGTCAGATGATAGTTGCGAATCTTGATTACTTGGAAAGATGACCAAGTCACCCTTCATTGGTACTTGTGAAAGCGGTGAAGGTTTGTTCGATCTTATACACACCGATGTGTGTAGGCCCTTCAGAACTGCCACAAGGGATGTTAACCACTTCTATGTGACTTTTACTGATGATTACATTAGATATGGCTATGTCTACTTAATCAAGCATAAGTCACCCATGAGAAATTCAAAGAGTTTAAACAAGAAGTGGAGAATCAGCTGGGCAGTAAGATAAAGATGCTCCGATCCGATCGAGGTGGTGAGTATCTTAATATTGAGTTCCTTAACTATCTTAAGGAATGTTGAATTGTTTCGTAGTTGACGCCACCTAGGACACCACAGCTTAATGGTGTGGCTGAGAGGCGTAATCGAACCTTGTTGGACATGGCTTGTATAATGATGAGTCGAGCTTCTTTACCTATCTTGTTCTAGGGGTATGCCTTAGAGACTGCTGCCCATATCCTTAATCTAGTCCCAACTAAAAAGGTTGCCAAAACATCTCACAGGATGTGGACAGGGAAGGTTGCCTCGTTAGCACACATCGAGGTTTGGGGTTGCGAGGCTTTCGTGAGACGCGAGACTCACAACAAGCTCGAACCTCATAGTGAGCGGTGTATTTTCATTAGCTACCCAAAGAAATCCTTTTGCTATCTTTTCTACGAACCGAGTGACAATGTTGTCTTCGTTCCGAGGAGATGAGTCTTTTGCGAGAGAAAGCCCATAGGCCAAGGAAACAGTGGGAGGAAAATTGACCTTGAAGAGCTTCAAGAGTCAAGCAGTGAAGGAACGTCAAACACTAGCGATCAACCTGAGGAGGGAATTCCTGTTGAGCCGATTGACAAGTCTGTACCTCTGAGGCATTCCAATAGAGTTAGAGTTCCACCTGACTTTTATGGTATCCATATTACTGCAGAAGGTGATACATTTATCAGTGATAACACACTGGTAAATATGGATGAACCTGATAACACACTGGTAAATATGGATGAACCTGACAACTACATGAGTCAGCCATAAGGTTTTGTCAATGCAAAGTACCCTGATAGAGTGTGTAAGCTTGAGAAATCCATTTATGGATTGATACAAGCATCTCGCAGATTGAATCATTGTTTCGATGAGAAAGTCAAAGAGTTTGGCTTTTCGAGAAGCAAAAATGAGTCTTGTGTATATGTCAAAGCTAGTGGGAGTACAATTAGCTTTCTGGTGCTGTATGTGGATGACATACTTCTCATAGGAAATGACATCCCAACCTTGCAGGACATTAAGTCCTGGCTTGGGAAGTGTTTCGCTATAAAGGACCTCGGAGAAGCTGCCTTTATTCTTGGGATAAGGATATTGAGAGACAGGAGTAAGAGACTAATACGACTTAGTCAAAGTACCTACTTGGAAAAGGTGTTGAAAAGATTTAGCATGATGGATTCCAAGAAAGGTGAGTTACCGATCTAGAGCAATGCCAAACTGAGTAAAACTCAGAGTATGAGTATAGAGGTTGAGATAGCTGAGATGAGTCTAATACCATATGCTTTCGCAGTTGGCTCGACCATGTATGCTATGACTTGTACTCGCCCTGATGTGGCCTTTGCTTTAAGCATGGTCAACAGATATCAAGGGAATCATGGAAAGGCTCACTGGACTAAGGATTGGATCCATGCCCTCGGTGGGAGTGATGACTTGAGAGTGGTGGGGTATAGCGATGCCAACTTTCAGACCAACAGAGATAATTTCCGCTCTCAGTCGGGTTGGGTCTTTACCCAGATTGGAGGAGCAATAGCTTGGAAAAGTTCCAAGCAGGAGACAGTAGCTGATTGAAGTTGCGAATCAGAGTACATTGCAACAAACGAGGCGACGAAGGAGGCAATATGTTTGAAGAACATCATTGGAGACCTTGGAGTTGTACCAGCTATAAAGAAGCCTCTAGAGATTTTCTGTGACATCGAGAGTGTAGTTGCTTTAGCCAAGGAACCAAGGGATCATGGCAGATCCAGGTACATCGATAGAAAATATCACTTCATAAGACATCGAATAGAAGAAGGACTCCTCGTCGCAAAGAGGTTATCGTCTGAGGAGAACCCAACAGATCCCTTCATGAAGGGACTGAGTAGGTTTAAGCACGTATAGCTTGCGAGGCGCATCGGGCTGAAGGACGATATTAGTTTTAATAATTAGATAGTTTTGAAACTTGTAATAGCTGAAATGTAATTGACATTTGATGATTAAATAAAAAGTGCTTTTTATTTATAAGTAATGTTACTATCTTGTGTCAATCATTTATTATTGGTTCATTTTTCATGTTTAGACTTGCAGAATAATTATATTATTCAAGCCATCCATAGTCGATCATACTTTGGAAGTAGGTATTAAGGCAAGACTGTCATGAATTTGGCTTGTAGATTGTTTGAATTGTATTGTACATAGCAAAGGATTGATACAACATTCATGAGTGCCCATAAGGTTTGAGTATTGGATTAAACCCACGCTCACTTGTATCACTTCTTGGAATTTATCTCGGGTGATCGTGAGACGATAATATCATATAATTCTTCAAACCAAGAGATATGAGTTGTTGACTACGAGTTGGTTGTACATTGATAATACGAAACCGCATCAGTAACTTGATGCAATAAAACATGTTGTTGTGTACAATTCAACGAGTAGTTAGTACATGCATATGAGTCGAAGTTTATATGTTCCTTTTCGTCTTTGGAGGATTAAAAGCGATATCTTGGGCCCCTCGATGATTATGTTTTGACTTATGTGTCGGGCCCGGTCAGAACTAAATTTATGTGTTCAATAAAGTTCTATTTCAAACAAATCGGAAATCAGGAAACAAACTATTGGACAATAAGTATGACGTTGTTCCATGTATTTGACCGGCTGATATATTGGGAAGAGACGATTATATGATCACTTATCTAAAATGGCACGTCATAGTATAACAGAGTCTTTTAAGCGCTACGATTGCTAGTCGGTGTTTTAAGTCGTCCTTGTAGTTATAGTTATTAGACTTATCCAAGTGGAAGTCTATTGGATTTAGTGTCTAAGCCCAGAACTATAATTGGTATGTATTTGACCCGAGAGTAGCATGGTCCATTTGGGTTGCATGGCACCGGAACAATTTGTAAGGATGGACTTTTGAGATGAGGATATTTATGATTTATTAATATATTATATGTTCTAATATATGAATATGAGAATTGATTGTGTAAATCATTGATTCTTATAATGTGGGCCAATGATCCATGATTCTTTAGGTTGGGCTAAACCAATGTGACAACCCATGGAGGTTAAAACCCATGGAGCCTAAGGAATATGGAAGGTCATTGTGACACCCCTGAACTTCTACTTTGTTGACCTATTCAATACTATCAATGTTAAACTCGTTTCAGCTATCTTTTAGCATTGTTTGAGTCTGTTTGGATGTTCTCAAGCCTCGTACTACCAAAGTTTGACTTAGGATGGGTTGGTTTAAGATCTAGGGTTGCAAAAAGGCCAAACACTCCCTCTAGAGGAGTGTGTGGCTGCATACCCATTTTCTATATATAAACGAGACTCATTTTACTTCATTTCCCCTCTCCTCAACCGTACACGCCTCTCTCTCTCTCTACTTGAATCAACCACAAACACTTCTAAGGCTTCAAAAACGTAAGTATTCCATCCTTTTAGCTTGCTATACTTGAAAGACGTCATGATTTTTGCCTTGATTCACCTTAAAGTCGACCACTTTAGCATGATCATCAAGGGTTATGGCGGCACACCTTCTTGGTGACCACACACTCCGACCACAGACTCTTACCTTACACTCCAACCACATATCCTCACCACACACTCTAACAACACACTCCGACCACACACTCCAACCACACACTCCAACCACACACTCCGACCAAACACTCTGACCACACACTCCGACCACACACTCCGACCACACACTCCGACCACACACTCTGCCCACACACTCTTTTGTGTAGCCTTACACTCCCTACATACAATCAAATGTGATTATAACACTTGTCCCAAGTGTTTCCTACTCTCGTAGGGTGTCGCTTATCATGATTAGTTGTGTTATACGCTAATTATGTCCATACATCGTTATATGTTAAATAGGGTCCGTTTGTGCTCGAGGTTTCACTTGACACTCAACATCCCTAACGATCCTATATTCGAATCACACGTCAAACGGTGAATTCATACCCCTACATTTTTCTGTGTTTTTATTGTTTTCAGGGTGGGAATACAAGCCAAACTCAAAGTATTTTATTAAGTTTTAAACTTATTGATACAATTAATGGTTTGCATATTTAATAACATATTCAAATATTTTATCCCTTTTTGTAATATGTTCAGCATAAGGGAAACTCTTAATTTGGAAATCTAACTTCATCGCTTTCAGAAAGGTTTTTACAAAGCAATTTCTATATCAACTCCAATAAAGTATATTGGGTATAGTTTGGGATAACACTCTAAGCAGTCTCTATCAAATCAGTCTTCATAAATGAATATGTATAAGCTATGGCAGATTTAGTTTATTATTATATATATTTTCTCAGGAGTATAAAGTACAATTATTCAAGAATAATTAGTGTTTTATACTATTTTCCCGCTAATGAACTAGATTATACCGAATTGTGAGGCGCTACTTCAATACTGTACCCTTAGTTGTACATAGATAAATCCTTTTAGTATAACCAGAGTCTCCTGGAGGGAGAGCGTGAAATTTGTGAATAGATATATTCGGGACTAACAATCCCACACAACTGAACTGCTAGCTACAGTTAGGCATGCATGCATGGGTGAATAATTGTCATTTAGCTTAACGCCTGAAGAACGTTATAAAGGTCTCTTGGTCGTATCAAGTATGGTTATACGACTCGCAAATAAGTATAAACTAACTTTGATTTACGGACTCTACTCTTCTTTGTTTTATTTTGAATAATAAAACTACTTTCATAGACACAGTGATAGTAATCAGGGATTTCTAAACTTGCATCTCTACCTCTAGGATGGTTAACCTGTTTTTAGGGAAAATATGGGATTTTCCCGGGATAGTACCGGCATTTCTAAAACTGATGGTTTATTTTCTACTAATAGCTACTCTCTCAACACTACTTTTCATAAGCAAATATGGGATTTTCTTGAGGAACTCTTTTCAAAGAATCAAAGAACATTTTTCCATTAAAACTAAATGCTTATGAACTCACCATCCGTTTGTTGATATTCTTTGAAACTGCTTGTATTCTCAAGGAATCAGTAGAAAGGTACATCTTGTATTTAGAGGAGCCAGAGCAATAAGAGTCATGTTTTTATATTCTCTATATCTTTGGAGTAATTAAAAAAAGTTTCAGATTGATGTAAACACTTTTCATATATATATATATATATATATATATATATATATATATATATATATATATATATATATATATATATGTATATATATATATATATATTCATTGTAATGGTTGTGTTACTATGATTGCTATGGTATAATGGTTGTGATGCTAAACATGACGTCCTCCACCCCAGAACGATTCCGCCATCCTGGTTTCGGGGTGTGATAGATTGGTATTAGAGCCCTTGTTTATAGCGAACTAAGTATACCGAACCTTAGATGGTATTCAACTATAAAGACTAAGGGGCCTAAGTGCTCTAAACTGTAAGTATATTTTCAAAATATAAAGTATTTTGTAGAAAGTATACTAGTATGCGTATGTAATAGAATCCGTGTCATAGGAATAACAAACCAAAAGTATTTGGATGTTGGGACACTGCAGTTAAACTTGGGCAGTTATGTAATCATGTCTAAGGTCAGTATAGCCTGATCAACTATATTCATTCGACACAGGACCAACATGTGCTTGGGAGTGACTGTGGTGTTACAGCAAGCCTAAAACTTACCAAGAACAAAAACACCCAACATAAATGTTGGATTAATGTCTAAGTCCATAACTATATTTGGTATGTACTTGACCCGACCCGGCATGGTCCATTTGGGTTGCACTTCACCGACACAATTTATATGGATAATCTTTTGAGAATAGTATGTTTATGATTAATATTAATATATTATAAGTTCTAATATATTAATATGGAATCATATTATTTAATTAGTATTGATCAAGAATTAATTTATAATTAATTAAGTGATCAAAAGGAACTAATTAAATATGGACTCTTATATATATGGAATGGGCCAAGTTCATTTAGGTTGGGCTAAGCTTTCATGGATAGTCCATGGAGTGTTTAACCCATGGATCCTAGGAAATGAAAGGACATGGGTATTAGGGTTTAACCCTAATCCTCCATACTATATAAAGATGTCTTTGGTTGGTGAAATAGGCACTAGTATGGATACACTAAAGAAGGGCTAGCCAATTTCACTAGAGAGAACCAAGTAATCATATTCTCTAAAGTATTCCAAGGTGTCTTGGTGATTTGTGATTCCACTTGAGGCTTCCACACTATTGGGGATAAGCTCTTAAAGCTTGAAGACATCAAGCTACATCAAGAGGTATGTATTCTATCTTGTTACATTCATAGTTTTTGTATGCTAGATTAGGATAATACCTTGGATGTTCTTATTTGCATGTATAATAGAGAAAACATAGATCCAAGGTATTTAGGGTTGCATGTACACTTAGGAAGTGTTAGAATGCACATAACCCAACAGTGGTATCAGAGCCACGGGTTGTTTTCTGTTATATTGATGCAAATATTTTATTTTCAAAGTTGAAAAAAAAAACATGAAGTTTGTCAAATTTTAAGATAATTACTTGTTCTTGTGAAAAACTAATTATTTGTAAATTTTGAATAATTTGCTTTATGAGTTGAATTAGGTCAAATTTAATAAAAGATAAAATAATATGATTATTTTATTAGTTTTAAAAGTTTGATCTAAAGAGTTTTATTTTTTGAAACCTCCATAAGTTATGGATATGAAAAGGTTTTAAAAAAAAAAATTGATTCAAAGTTTTTTTTTGGAGTTACAAAATTTGGTGTTAATGTTTTAAAGGATTCCATAACTTAAGAATAAGTTATGGATCACCAAAAGTTTTTTGTGTTACCTTGTTTTATGAGTGAATTTAGATTAATGAATAAAATTATGTGATAGTTGGTTTTAATCCAAATTAATCTAAGAATTGATTCTAAAATGTGTTTTTGTAACTTGTCCTCAAGTTATATGAAAAGTCACATTTAAGAATCATAAAACTCATAAAAATTGGCAAAGGTTACAAAAATGAAGAGTCTAGTTCTAATTAAATGGTTTTATGACTCCATAACTTGTCCTCAAGTTATGGAGGACCAATAGTCTCTTCATTTAATAAAATAAAATAAAATAAAAAAAAAGGTGTAACCTTAATTAATTCCATAAGTTATAAAATAAAGAAAAGTTAATTCTTTTATTAGTTTAAAGTCTTCCATAACTTGTCCTCAAGTTATGGAACTTGAAGAGTGTTTGGATTAAAACTACTTTAAACACATAAGTTATGGAATTAATTAGTTTTGAATAGTTTCAAAACTTGCCCTCAAGTTTTGGAATTTGTAAAGTTTTCACTTATGAATACTTTAATTCCAAGTTAGCCCTTAGAATTTTAAAAGTTAAAATTCAACCCTTATACTTTATAATATTATAAGTTAATAATATATATATGTATAAGAGTAAAGTCAGTCTTACCGCTAGTACGCCTCATTCACGAAGCCGGTCTATAAGGTGGGTATAAGGTTGTTGCCTATAAAATGGCAACTTAATGGGTGTCCACTCTCACCCACCGCTTGCTTGACTGGTGGAGGGTCGTTAGCCGAACGGGTTTGACAGGACTAGAATTCTCCCTTCATTAAAAGTATTAATGATAATACTAAGTAACTAAACTCTTAATAATACCCAATCTTAGTTACTTAGGAAAAATGTGAATAAGGTGCTAACCCATGAAATTACACTTTACACTTTGTCTAAGTCGTTAGTGGAGCGTGTGTGGTTAACCGGCACACTAACTTGGACTTAACAAGGTAGGTAAAGGGTGACTTAATATTTATCATAGTATCGATGGAGCGTGTGTGGTTAACCGGCACATCGATTGAGGGGTAATTTATTAAGGGTACCAAGTGATTTGCATGGTTACTTCACACCTTGTTTTGTGATCCTCGGCATCCCAGTCACAAAACCTGAAGGGCACACTCGAGATTGAAACATGCCTTCGAAAAGTTCAATGAATCTCAAAGATCTAGGAGTTTCAAAACCAATTAAAACCTAATAATTCATTTCGTTTATCTTGGTGGAAATTGGTGAATCGTCATTCACCTACCTTCAAATATTTTATAGCTTGGATTACGGCATACCTCTTCTAAGTTATAAAATAGTTTGTTGGGTCCTAGCCTTAATATTTCATATTGGGTGTCATATTAAGGACTTTAAATCAACTATCTTGAATATCTCCCAAAAGATGTCTGTAATAGACACCTATGATCTTCCCAAATCTAGTGAAACAAGGTTTCCTAAATGAAGATGATGTCCTTTGGAAATCATACTTCTTTCACCTCCTCCAATTATTCTCCCCAACCCACAAGTTCTTGAAAAGTTTAAGGTCACTCAAGCCCTATTGGCAAGGCAAGGCCTAGGTGTGAGCACATCTTGGAGATGTAGTCACATATTGACAAGCCGGGAGAGTTGGGTGTCAAAGTCTTGAGAAAGTTGGTGGTTCAATCACTTTCTAAGTCACATAGTGAGTTCCTTTGGGACACCTATGAAACAGACTATGACAAGACCCTTAACGATCTTATCTATTTGCTAAGATCAACTTCCTAAAACTTTATGGACATTGACAATGATGACATTGGATATCCAGTAAAGCATTCTCTTCCCAATGGAAAGGGATCGACCATAGTCAACTCGGTTGACCAAATGGTAAAGAGAAAAGCTAAGTCTGTGATAGTCTCGTGTACCATTATCAAAGGGTCCATATGTTTATATTGCCAAGGGAAGGGGCATTGGTTGCGAAGCTGCCAAATTTACCTAAGGATGTTAAAGTCAATAAGTTTGACTCTACTTCAGGTAAAGACCACTATCTAACTCTGTTAAGTTTCTATTCTGAGATTCCTGATACATGATGTGACTGGGTCACATGGTGATGTTTTAAGAATCAATGAAAAGTGAAGAAACTTAAAGAAAGAATATGCTGAATCTGATGGCTTAGATGGATTTCTATCGCATAGTTTGAAGATCGGATTCCTGAGCAACTTCTTAGGAGTTATGAGATATTGCTTAGGAATAGATAACAACAAGTTTTCATATGGATTGTAAGGATAAGTTTTTCCGCAAAGTTTTAAAATAAAAGAAATTTTTTTTGATTTTATTTATTTTAAAATATCCTTACAATGGCTTTTGAGGAAAAATTGTTGCTTATATGATTCCATTAAAAGCAAGAGTGGAAATATGAAATTGATTCTTTCATTTGTGGTAATGTATTTACCAAATAAGGAAAGATTCTCATCACCCAAGTTTCAATTGGACCGGAACTTGGAATCATGCAAGTTGTATAGCATGATGAATGAGAACTTTCAAGTTTTGGAAAATTAAGACTAATTACTCGGCCACATGGATGTGTGAGTCAAGTAAAGGACTAAGGGATCGAGTACACATTCTTGTGCACTAATTAAGTCCACCACAAAAGATTGATAAGACTATTCGTCATAGTTTACTAAAGCTCAGTAAATATGATTATACTTACAAGCTTAAGTGTAACTCTGAGACATTGGAAAAGGTTCCAATGTATGGCAGGGCGAATAAGAAGAATCAAATTAGGCAGAAGGATAAAAGTTTCTCATATCCGAAAAGATGGGAGAGTACTTTAGTATCAGTTTTGTGATCATCTTAATGATTAAGAAACCATATCAAAATTAGTTCTCTAAGGAAATCTTAGTGCATTCTTATGACTAAGAAGAGGAACTTGAATTGTTGAAATGGTTAAATCAAGAAGATGAGTCATACTTCGTTCCAATACAAGTCTTAGAGTCATACTCCAAGATTGTCATTTGAGTGACATGTCTTAAAGAAGGTTTAAAACACTTGTCAAATGTAAGAGTAAAAATTTTCTACTCTTGTACATTTGAAATTGGTAAGTTGTGATGTTTTGGATAAAACAAAGACCAACTTAGGCCAATTGGGTAAAGTGTTTTTCTTGATTAGAATCTGCACTATCTCTTGGATGTTTGACAAGGGAGTCTTATATGTCAAGAGGACAGTGGGAGTCTTAAAGGTCTTGAAAGTCTCAAGAAATAATCAAGAATAAAACCTGAAGTTCTTCACTAGCACACGACTTGAGGTTTATAACCTATCGTGTTGACATATCTGTGCCCATTCCAGTTAAAGTTGGCTTTGCATATGAGTTCTTAGAGTTCTCAGTTTGTTGCATAACAACTTGGAAGCAATGGCAGGCCCTTGAGCTGCCAGGTGGCAAGAAGTTAAGATTGAGTTCAATCCATATGGTTTTGGATTTGTCATTATCTTTTTCTTGTGATTATGGTTTGACAAATTCATATGGGTAGGAACTCATACACCATATAAATCTAAGTGTCATAAGGTTTCTCTCCGATTCATGAAAATGATGGTGAGGAAACGCTTTCACTAAGTAGATTTTACGAAGATATCAATTGTGTTATTTGCATTTTCAAAAGTCGTTAGTGGAGCGCGTGTGGTTAACCGGCACACTAACATGGACTTGTGAGAAATGGCAAATGCCTAAGCAATTGAGACCATGATTACGGTATCCCTTTTCATGGTTCTTGAAATTGCTTAGACACACAGGTGAGCTATCTACGGAAAGGGTGTGTGAATCTAAATTTCAGACTGTCCAGCTGATTTCTGAGTACATGTCAAAGCTAGTGGGAGCATAAGTGTTATGCTAATAATCATCATGTTAGTGGGAGCATGATAATTATGATAAGTATTGCAAGTTAGCAATGTTAATTATAGAAAACAAAAGTTTCAATTGGGAAAAAGTTGTTTTGCTATAATTAAGGGAGAGGAAATTATGCTTCATCTCAAATCTATAAGCTTAGATCGTGAGGTTTTAATCATTTAGTCAAGGATATATATGAATTTCATGTTGGAATGGCTCAACATAAGGAAATTCTGTATATGGGTCCATTATTTGCGTTCTAAAATTCGATTATGATTACGGCATCCCTTTTCATAATCTGAATTATGAGAACTTGGCAAATTGAAATGGAAATATTATAGCAAAAGACTGGTTTAGTCTTTATGTAAGACATCATGAATCGTGTCCCATATGCTTCGGATATAGGATCGATTACATGTGCTATATTCATCCGTTCTAAAATTTTCCAAAATGCCTGGGGCATTAAGAAGGGAAAAGGTTTAGAACTGGATATGACTAAAAGGATTAAACAATTGTCGAGGACAATCTAAGGTTTACCAAAGATTGGTTACTCAAGGACAATTGGAAGTATAGTGATAATTCTGGAAGGACCATATTGACATAATCTGTAAGGAGGCAACTCTTGTTCAGAAGTGATAGTCAAAATGGAATCTGGAAATGTTTCAAAGTTAGAATTTTCAATCTGTGTAAGATTAAGGAAACTTAATGCAAGAAGGATATTTCAAGGAGTTGATCTCCTTTGGAATACTCTGTAATGATTGTTGCCAAGTCTTTGTGACTTTGTGCATAATCGTTACAAGAGGATCAATGCATATAAGTTTAGAATCTAACAGATTTCTGTAAATGGCATGAATTTGGAATTCTTGCATTTGCAGTAAGGATTTGGGAGTGTGAAAAGAGAATCATTGAAGTTATGTTCAATTGATCTAGTTCACAAAATAAAGATCATAGACAAACATAGTATGCATACTTGGTGTGTGGCATGACTAGTGTTTAAGAAAACATAGTGTACATGCTTGGAGCATGGGACAACTATTGTTTTAAATTCAAGAATAAAGTTGATAGCTGAAACAGTATACAATGAATAATGTGTAATCATATGGTGATAAATAAAAGGTGTTTTATTTATGTTCAAAGGGTTGATACCATATTGGATTCAATTATTATTGTGTTTTATTTTGCATGTTTTGACTTCCCGAATAAACTGGGTTATTCTTCCTGAATGACTAAGTTATTCAAACATCCACAGTCGGTCATATGTTGGAAGTAGATATGAATTAAGACTGTCATGGGTTGGCTTGTAGAGGTCTAAGGTGTTGGACAAAGGGCTACAACACTCATGAGTGCTCATAAGTTCTGAGTATTGGATTCAACCCGCGCTCATTGGAATCACTTCATGGATTTTATCACGAGTGATCATGAGACAATAATATCTTATATTCTTCAAACCTAGAGATATGAGTTGTTACTATGAGTTGGTTGTACATTGATTGCACGAAAACGCATTTGGTAACTCGGTGCTATAAAACGTGCCTTTGTGTATGATTCAACAAGTAGTAGAATAGGCCATATGAGTCGAAGTTTATCCATTCCTTTTACCTTCGGGATAAAAGCGATATATGTGGGCCCCTCGATGATTTGATGATGACAAATGGAAGTGCTCGGCCGGGCCAGGACTGATTTGATTTGTTCAATTAGTCAGTCGTCATAAATCGGAAATCAGGAAACAACAAATGGACAGAGAGAATGATTATAATCCATGTCTCAGTCCATATGATATCTAGAATGGAGGAATATATGATCCCTTATCTAATGGACAAGTTCGTTGACAAGATCAGAGTTCGACAGCAGCTTTAAGAGCTACGATTGCCAGTTAGGTTTGAAGTCATACGCAATAATAGTTTTAGACTTATCCAAGTGGGAGACTGTTGGATTAATGTCTAAGTCCATAACTATATTTGGTATGTACTTGACCCGACCCGGCATGGTCCATTTGGGTTGCACTTCACCGACACAATTTATATGGATAATCTTTTGAGAATAGTATGTTTATGATTAATATTAATATATTGTAAGTTCTAATATATTAATATGGAATCATATTATTTAATTAGTATTGATCAAGAATTAATTTATAATTAATTAAGTGATCAAAAGGAACTAATTAAATATGGACTCTTATATATATGGAATGGGCCAAGTTCATTTAGGTTGGGCTAAGCTTTCATGGATAGTCCATGGAGTGTTTAACCCATGGATCCTAGGAAATGAAAGGACATGGGTATTAGGGTTTAACCCTAATCCTCCATACTATATAAAGATGTCTTTGGTTGGTGAAATAGGCACTAGTGTGGATACACTAAAGAAGGGCTAGCCAATTTCACTAGAGAGAACCAAGTAATCATATTCTCTAAAGTATTCCAAGGTGTCTTGGTGATTTGTGATTCCACTTGAGGCTTCCACACTATTGGGGCTAAGCTCTTAAAGCTTGAAGACATCAAGCTACATCAAGAGGTATGTATTCTATCTTGTTACATTCATAGTTTTTGTATGCTAGATTAGGATAATACCTTGGATGTTCTTATTTGCATGTATAATAGAGAAAACATAGATCCAAGGTATTTAGGGTTGCATGTACACTTAGGAAGTGTTAGAATGCACATAACCCAACAATAAAATACTATAGGAGTATTTTAGCTAGAGCCAAATTCAGTATATAGATTCATTCCAGATGTTGCTACCTCTTCTTTCTTAAGTGATAACTTACTTGCGTTAGTAACCTTTCTACGCTTATCGCTTGGTAGAATATTTTATTATCAGGATGAGATATATCTTGTTTCATATATCTCGAGGACTTACCATCCTCTTCTTCCTGATTGTTTCTAGAACAAGATGCCTCCCCGAAGAAGACCAATCAGAAGGAACAACGACATCCCGCCACCACCACCACCCCCTCAGTGCAACCCCGTCATGTTCCAAGCAGCGGTTATAGCCGTCGTGACTGCTGAAATGGCACAAGTAAACTCTGGTGGGCTTGGAGGTGGAACTCACCCGCATCGACAAGACGGAAGTCAGGGACATCAAAAGGAGTGTTCCTACAAGGACTTCATGACCGCAAAACCCAAGCCCTTCAATGAGAATGGGGGTGGTTACTCAGGGAAACTACCTATGTGCAACAAGTGTACCTTTCATCATCACGGACCCTGCCGTGATTTGAACTGCAACAACTGTGGAAGGAAGGGACACACGACCCGATACTACAGGGCACCAGTCCAACCAACTAATCCGACTCCTCGAGCGGGTGCCAGCCAAGCCTGCTATGGATGCCGGGAAGTTGGACACTTCAAAAGAAACTGCGCCAAGGCGGCAACGGGTGGCAATACATGGAGGGTGCTAGAAATGGTCCAGGAGGAAGCGTTCGCTGATCCTACCATTGTTACGGGTATGTTCCTCCTTAACAACTCTTACACACGCTTCTTTTCGATTTGGGTGCGGAGAGGAGTTTTGTTAGTCATGCATGCAAACATCTAATCAAATGTAAATCCCAACCTTTAACCAAAACATTCACCATCGACATGGCTAACGAAAAGAAAGAGATCAGTAACGACATATTTATAGGTTGTACTCTTACTCTAGACAATCATTCCTTTCCCATCGACCTTATGCTAGTCTCCATAATAAGCTTTGATGTCATAATCAATATGGATTGGTTGAGCCCTAATCATGCTGATATCCTCTGCTACGAGAAAGCTATTCATCTCAATCTTCCCTCTGGGGAAGCCCTCACTATTTACGGTGATAAAATCAGTTCGAACCTTCGTATCATTTCATGCATCAAAGCTCAGAAGTAAATACGGAAGGAATGCCATGCATTCCTAGCTCATGTTGTTGATGAAACGCAAAAAGTTAAAGACCTCGAGAGCATCCCCAAAGTCTGTAACTTTCCCGATGTCTTTCCCAAATACCTCCCGGGAATTCCTCCCGAGAATTAACTCGAGTTTCGCATCGACTTAATCCCCGGAGCTACCCCTGTAGCTAAGTCCCCATCTCGTTTAGCACCAACTGAAATGCAATAATTATCTAGCCATCTCAATGAGCTACTCAACAAAGGATTCATTAGACCGAGTTTCTCACCTTGGGGAGCCCCGATTCTATTCGTGAAAAAGAAGGATGGATCCTTTCGGATGTGCATAGATTATCATGAACTGAACAAGCTTACCGTCAAGAACCGTTATCCCCTACCTAGAATCGATGACCTATTCGATCAACTTCAAGGAGCCAGTTAGTTCTCGAAAATAGACCTGAGATCAAGGTACCATCATCTACAAGTATACGAGCTTGATGTTCCAAAAACCACATTTCCGACTCGGTACGGTCACTACGAGTTTGTAGTAATGCCCTTTGGTCTAACCAATGCACCCGCGGTATTCATGGATCTAATGAATCAGGTGTGCCGCCCTTTCCTAGACAAGTTTGTGATAGTGTTCATTGACGACATACTTGTCTATTCACGGAGTGAAAATGATCATAAACAACACTTGAGGCTAGTGATCGAAACACTAAAGGCAGACAAACTATATGCAAAATTCTCAAAGTGTGTGTTTTGGACCACGAAGGTAACTTTCCTTGGTCACGTGGTTAGCGAGGAAGGTGTCACACCCCAAAACCGTGAACGGCGGAAACGTTCTGGGGCGGAGGACGTCATGTATTGTATCACAACAATGCAAAGTATTAAACAAGCAACAACATCATCCATTGCATTAATAGTATAATTTTAATTACATTTGAGTTCTTTCATAGTATAATTCTACAAAAATGAATATTCAAAATAAAAGACAAGTCTTGATCGCTCCGTCTTCACAGAACCCGGTAGTCGTACCTGTCTATCCGTATCCTGGGAATACAAGTTATTTTGAAAGCGCGTATCAGCAATAATGCTGGTGAATTCATAAGTATTTATGTGACTTTGATTTGTAAAGCTGTAAAGAAAGACCTGTAAATGTTTGAAGGAAAGTTTGTACCAACGAATATGTTTGTAAGTAATTGTAAACGTTTGAAAATCCTAGAAAATCCCATATTTTCTACTAGTATAAAATGTAGCCTTATACCAAGACTCGACTGTTTTGATTGTTTGCTTCAGAAATCCAATATTTGTTTATAAGTGGATGGTAGATCTAAAATAGTAGATTTGTGTACAGTTATAATCGCTAAGGTATATGATAACCCCGTAAATCAACGTGTTTTTAATACTCCATGTCAGTTTTATAACCATGCTAATGACCCAGACTGCCTGTAACAACGTTCTTCTGGCGTTGGAATGTTATGACATTTGTCACCCTAGACCTGCCGGTCTAACTGTAGCTAACAGTTTAGGTGCGAGATTGTCAATCCCGTATAGATCTATACACAAGTATCACGCTCCCCCTACAAGGGATTATGGTATATAATACAGGACTTAATAATGCATACTCGAAAGTACGTGAAATGTCTCACAAAACCTAGTATAAAACAGATTTACGTATGAAAATGTCCATTTGTTCTTGTATATGAAACTATCTCTTTGATATGTTACTTGTAGTATGTAAAATTTTATGTATATCTATTACACTATCTGATGTAATCGTATTTCTTGTAATTGTATTGTCTTGAAATTTGTATGCCTTGTAATTGTATATAATCGTATCTCTTCATATAGTATGTAATGTATTAGTATAGACTCATTAATAAACTGACTCTTGTGTAATTCCTTGTACTTGGAATGGTAAGTAGTATATCCTAACTATACCTATTATAGTTACTAGTATTGTGCATGTATAACCGAAGTATGCCTTTGCTACCCAAAGGTATTGAACCAACTGATGGAAACTTTTATGTATATATATGTATACATGATATATATATATATATATATATATATATATATATATATATATATATATATGTATATATATATACACGCGTGCATTTGACAATAAAAATATAAAAGAAGTTTTGTAAAACCTTTGAACAGTTTAATAAATAAGAGATGATGACTTGATGTCAGTTTATAAAACGATTTGAAAGTAGTTTGTTTGATAAGAACGATTTTAAGTATAAGAAGACTTTTGTTTGAAACACGATTCTAACAGCGTTTGAAAGGAAACATAAAGTATGTAAGACAATTCGATAAAGAGTTTTTAACATGTAAAAATGTTTGTCGTGAACTATTATAGTTTTTACAAAAGTTTGTTTCGTTTGTATAATAAACCCTAGTGAAATGCTCATTTGTTATGTAAAGTGTAACCTTGGTAGTGACATAAATGACCACATTTACTCAAAGTATTGATAAAGTGTTTGATTTGTATGTATTTATCCACACATTTAATTTAAAAAGACAAGATGTTATCTTGATATATTTTGTGTACTAAAGTTTCCATGTAGTAGTTATGAATCACATATGGTTTTCTTGAATAGGAGAGTATATAATGAAACTTTAGGTTACACACGATAATAACCGTGTGTTTACTTGTATTCCCCCCCTTGAAAGCGTATAAAAAGCATTGATAGCATATTTGAAAAGGTAGTTTATAGGGGTATGAACTCACCGAAGAAAGTGCGTGATTTGAAGAAAACGAGATTTTCCCGTGCGGCACCTCGACCGGAAAGTGACGAGATTCTCGAGAATCTCGGGGTTTCGGACCTTCGTCGGGGCTTAGATATGAAACCGGGAAGTCGGGATGTTGTCGGCACGAAAAACGAGGTGAAATTGTAAGAGAAATGTAGGATTTTAGCAAAAGCAGCCGACACCCTCGCAATCTATTTATAGGAGCTGGAGGTCCTCGGTACGCTGGGCGTACTTCGGACTTACGCGGGGCGTACCTCGTACGCTGGGCGTACTCCGAGGGTACGCTGGGCGTTCGCTTGCATCACTGCTGACCGCGTCCTCAGGCTAAGTTTCTGGTCGACGTGGACGATCCGAAGCCTAGTATCCGACTACGCTGGGCGTACGAGGGTACGCAAGGCGTAAATCGTCTCGGTGTGTGTGCCACGAACTTGTAAAATCCTTAACTTTCGCATACGGGCTCCGTTTTTGACGTTCTTTATATCCAAGCGAAGGTGAGAAAATACTCTACAACTTTCATTTAGACTCCGTCAGCTAATTTTGACTTTATTTTTAATTTTATTTTAATTAATAGGACGGGACACGATATCTTCGTTAAAAATCCATAACTCCTTCATCTTGTGTCCATTTTCGTCAGACTTTTTACTGTTGTACTCCTATTGTCGGGGTCTTCAACTTTCGTTTAGGTTGTGTCGGCTAAAAATCGCTTGATCTTTATTTCGAATTTTTAGTTGTCTACCGCTGTTATCAAACTTAGAAAATTTGTAACTTCTTCATACGAAGTCCGTTTTAAGCTTTCTTTTTATGCATGATCACGGTTTAACGTAATCTACGACTTTCATTTAGATACCTAAGGCTAAAAATTATTGTATTGAAACTTTGCGTTTTTCGCTAAATCGGTGTTGCCGGGTTTCGTCGCGAATCTTAGATTGGTCATAACTGCTTCGTTATAACCTGGATTTTTGTGTTCTTTATATGTACGAAAAGCTTGATACAATTCCTACCACTTTATCTAACCCAAATAATATTTTAGGAAAGTCATATTTTGGCCTAAATTTGACTGGTGTTACATTATATTGTCTCAAAATGTCGGGTTGTCACATCATCCCCCTGTTAGAGGGAATTTTGTCCCGAAATTCGTGTTTAAGCAGTATTAATAATCATGCTACGGACAGAAGTTTTATTTGCTACTCGTTTTCTTAAGTAAACATTTGTCCTCACCTGGCATTCCAGCGAACCTTTCACTATCGGGATACGACTTTGCTTCTTTCGTTTGACTTCACTGGTATGATACATTTTTCTTGTCGAATGTGTGTTTGAGTGTTTCTGTGGTCTGTGAGAGTATTACACCTTGTACCCTACAAGTAGTGTCTCCATGTCACAACTGGAAATTTTGTGTCATGTAATCTATACACTCAAGTTAATGTGAATCAAAAAAAGAACTTCAGAGCATGTGTGATACCTACTATTATGACATCAAAAACTTCAATCAAATACATCATACAAGTGCTACAAATAGTCATCAAACAATTGGAAACCCTAGAAGTTCTTGTTTAGGTCCACTTTGGACTAGGACTTCCTTATTGGGCCCAAATGGACCAATAAGCTTCCAATTTGACTATCATGGGCTTAGAACCCTAATTGGGCTCTAATTGGACCCACAATCATTTATTTTAACATTTTGGGCCATTGTGGGCCTAGAATGAAATGAATTAAAAGCCTTGATCCATAATTAACCTAATCTAGCTTAATGAAGAATAAAAGTCACAATTTTATTTTAAAGGGCCAATGATCACCCAAACTAACTTTAATATTGGGCCTAGAGGCAAAAAGCCCAAAAATCTTTCCTTCCTTCTCTATTTTCGGCCCAAGCCCAAGGATAAAGGAGGAGTTGACTTTGGATTGCCACCTCATTTTTATTCATTGGATATCCATGCATGGAACTCATACTTCCAAGCACCTATCTCATCAAGGATCACTTCTCTTCTTTTCCCTCCCTCACTCTCGGCCGAAACACACACACACATACACAAATATCTCTCAAACTCTCTCAAGAACACTCAAGAACACTTCCTCCCTCTCCACTCAAAGATCTCGAAATTTAGGAAGCTTTCAAGAGGATATTTCCACAAATTCTTCATCTAAGGTAAGATTATGCTTGGATCTATGACTTAGATTCTTTTTGTCATCAAAATCTTTTCCTAATCCATGCCAAAATCGTGATCTTACATCCTAGAAGCACATGAAACTCGAGATCTTAAAGAAAAGGCTGCTAAGGCCAAAAATCACCAAGTTTTCTTCCATCTTTCTTCAAAAACCGAAATCAAACCCTAAGGTGAGCTTCATACCCCCTATTTTCTATTTTTATGAGTTTTGTGGGGGGGGGGAATATAAGTGAAAGTGTAGATCTATATGTGTTTTGTATGCCTTGTATGATTCTATGCTTATGTGGGTGTTTTTGTGTGTTTATAATGTTGGATCTAGCCATTAACCCCTAAAAATCGAGATATACTTTATGTTAAATGATACTAGCATCAAATATATTTCTACATACCAAGTGTTCCAAGAAAAATAGCTAAATGGCTTAATAACATTTTATTTGGCCTAAAAACTCAATTTTTGGAAATAAAAGGTTAAAAATATAAAGTTAAAGGGCCCAAAATGACATATCACGAATTCTGATGGATGAGGAGTGTCAAAACAGTTTCAATAAAATATTTTCTGGAAATATACTCATTTGGAGGATTAAAAATATAAATGTCAAGCTTAATGGGCTAAAAATGACAATTTCGGCCCAATAGGGCCCATTATGCGAAATTTTCTGTTTTGGAGGGCCAAAACTGTGTTTTTCTGTAAAACAGTGGACTGCTAGTGTTCCAAGTACTTTTCAAAGGTTTAAAATGCTTTTCAAATTTAAAAAGGACCAAAGTTGCAAAAATTTTCCAATTTGTGCCAAAATTGTAAAAACAGCGAAAAAGAGGGGTTATAACCGAGAAAACTGCATTTTCAGGGACTTAAACTGTTTTCAATGAAAAATATGCTGAAAAATATTAATTTCAATAATTTTTGGTGTTAAAATGTCTAGAAAAATGATTTAAGGACCAAACCGGAAAGTTATTTAATTAGAGGGTTGAAAAAGTAAATTTTACAAACAATGAGGGGCTGAAAACAGAAAACTTTCAAGGCTAATTCAATACACGCAACTTGATCAAATATTGGCACCGTGACTACCGACAAAATACAATACACAACAATACCAAAAATCGTTGTTAAACGAATTGGTTCGGTCTCGAACCAATAAAAATCTGAAACTACTAACGCGACGATACCTCGATTCATACAAGTAACATTTGGGAATTTAATACACACGTGAGAGTGCACAGACGTCTACGCACCATCTTTGGGCCCCAAAGTGTAAAATCTTGTTTGTTGGGCCTAGCTAGCCCAATGACCTGATCTTAAGGCCCGAAGACTTCTACCTTACGAGTTGTTGGGTCTTACATGATCTAACACAGCGTAAAAGGACTTTCAATGGCTTTTATACTATTGGTCCCCAAGGGTCCTATGGTATTGCTAGTAAAGTCGGTATTTTATGCGAGGCGGGTCAAGGGCCCCTCGTACCTTTTTTTTATCCCCTACCGGTTAATGGAGTCATTGGGGTCTTCGTGTCCTCTTTCTCTTCGGATGTGGGATTACTCGAAGTCAGGGCGGTTGGATAACGTGATTAGTACGGACGACGCCTACGGGATCGTTAGTAAAGTTATAAACAGGTCGTTTGTGTAATGCGTGTTTATAGCAATTAATCATGCGCAAAAATAATCCGACGTCGCCTGGAATTAATGACTTCACGCGCTGCAATGGTTTTATTTTTAACTTCATGGAATTCAAAGAATTAGGAAAACATCGGGTTTTCCTAGGGTTTTTCAATACACACGGTTTTCAAAATGTACACAATTTTTATGAACATTTTTCTTACAACTATAGAAACAAACAAGCATACTTACGGATCTTCACAATGTTTTCAAAAGCTCTTTTCATAAAATATCGGATTTTCTGGTGGTTTCCAAAATGATACAAAACATTACTTTTCAAATACCGCTTATGAACTCACCAACATTTCACATGTTGACGTTTTTTTTCAAAGGAAAATGTACTTAGTGATGGCTTGCAATTTACTTCTTAATGAATTGAACAATTTATTTTGGGAATGTAATGTTTAAACAATGTACTTCATGTAAACTTTATCGGTTGGACTATATTAATGCATGGTGACGAATGTTGTTATGTTTCATATATATTCAATGTTATGGTATTCAATTAAGTCACGACAGCCCTCAGACGTTTCCGCCGTCTGGTTCGGGGGTGTGAAAGGTTGGTATCAGAGCTTTGTTTATAGTGAACTAGCATGTCGAGCCACACATTGATATGCAACTATAAACCAAAAAGAGGGACTAACTTAACTCTGAACAAAACAAGTAAATAAAACACCCTTGCTTGCATTAGGAATAGGAACATAACGCCGAACCAAACACAATAATGCTAGTATCTCGGTTAATTCGGGACTGTTCTTAGTGATATCAAGGAGTGAATGTAGCCTGATCAACTACATTCTCTCCAAAGTAAGACTAACACACGTCTTGATGAGATCGGGATAGCTAGGGAACCTAAAACTATACCCTTTATCACTAAAAGAGAACGTTTGCTTAGTCCGTATAATAGTCATAGCATCCTAGGAATAATGTTAGCATATTTACATACTCGCGCAGACAACATGGCTGGTTTTCATCACCCTGGAGACCCCTATTTCCCTAATCAGGGAAACAACGGATGGCTAGAGGAGGAGGAGCCTGAGGAAGAACCTGAAGAAGAACCTGAGGAAGACCCCGAAGAGGAATCTGACGGGCGAACCGGAGGCGGATGTCGAGGGCGAGCCTGCCGAACCCGAAGAAGACGAAGAGAATTTCGAAGAGGAGCTCGATAACAGCGAAGGGGGTGATTCGGACGCGGAGTCCGAGGTCATCAACCCCCCTTACCCGATCAGGGTGCCTACTTATCGTGTGGGCCCCACTGGTCCTACCCCTCCTTGGGGCATTGATCTTTGGAGATGGAGCAGACATCAGGGACAGCGACCCCCGTTTGGCATGTCACATGAGTTCTTTGACCTGAGGGACGGAGGACCGGCCAACCGAGCCCTACCGGTCATGGTGAGACGATTACGGGACACCGGCGACCTTGCTCAGGGCACTGCTGATCAGGTATGCCAGCTATGGACTAGGGTCGAGCGTGCGGAATAGGAGACGCGTGACGTCCTTCGGGAGTTTCACATGAGGCAGGTGAGGTGGGAGTCTCGACTTCAGGACGCTGAACGCTTGGTGGCTCGTCTTCAGGGAGCATCCACATCCTCGGCACCACCTCCGGATGCAGCTCATCACGGTTAGGGATAGACTTGTCTTAGTAGGTTGTTAGGAACTATGCTATGTACTCCGGCTCTATGTTTAAGTGACTACACTACTCATAGAGCCGTTATGCTGTCGAAATAGCGTCACTTATGTATGCTCTTACGAGCAAAATTTTCTTGTATTAAATGCGGATAATATTAATGAACTTTTGTGTGCTTCGCTATAATATTACAAATTGTTATGTGTTGAGATGTTATGATTGTATGTCCGATGGTAGTAATGTCTAAGTTCGTACCATGCACCTAGTTAGTAGGATCACAACCTCACAGAAACCACATACACTCAACATCTTTCCGTTTCGTGACAGAAAGATGCCTCTCCGACCTACTCGCAGAAACCCAGGACCAACTCCACCTGAGGTTGACTCTACTGCATTCCAGGCAGCCGTGTCTACTGCGGTCACCGCAGCTATGGCACAACTCCATCAGGGGAATAATGGAGGAGGCAACGGGCAAGGGGCAGGGAGTTCAAACAATGGGATGAATCAAGGACCTACCAAAACATGTACCTACAAGGACTTTACGAACGCCAAACCACGAACTTTTAACGGCACTGGAGGAGTGATCGCTCTGAAGCGATGGATCGAGAAGGTGGAATCGGTATTTGAGATATGCGAATGCCCCGAGCAGATGAAGGTGAAGTTCGCGGCCTGCACTTTTGTGGACCAAGCACTCACTTGGTGGAATGGACACGTGGAAGCCATGACGCTCCCTGTAGCCAACTCTATGCCATGGGCAGAAATGAAAGAAATGTTAATGGCTGAGTACTGCGCACGAGGTGAAATACAGAAGATGGAGCAAGAGCTATGGAACCTCACTGTGCAGAATGCGAATATCGATGCCTACATATCGAGATTTAGTGAACTATCTCTGCTGTGCCCGGGTATGATCACCTCGGAAGGAAAGAAGATTGAGTGATTCATCTGGGGACTGACATCACCCATTCAAGGGAATGTGATAGCTGCGAACCCTGAAATGTTTGACAGTGCGAAGAGATTGGCAAAGAGGCTGTATGATCATAACAACAAGAAGGGCGAGAAGCCAGTGGAGGCTGAGAAGAAAAAGGAGGGTGATGGCAAGAAAGGGAAGAACAACAAAAGGAAGGGACGTCAGGGCCCCGAGACCTCTAAAAAGCAGCAGACAGTGGCAGTTAACACTGTCACCGCACCGGTGCCAGCCACACCACATGCTCCAGCCTCAACTGCTTCAAATGCTTCAAGACCCTATTCCGGTAATCTTCCCAAATGTAATAAGTGCGCTCTCCATCGTCACGGCGAATGCAGGGAATTCCATTGCACCAGTTGCAACCGAAGGGGACACACTGCAAGATACTGCAGGACTTATCCTTCCCATAATCAAAATCAGGGAAACAACCACAACAACAACAACAACAACAACTCTCGCAATAACAACAACACCAATGCCGGCGGCAATAATGCAGGGCCTAGCCACACCTGCTTCGGGTGTGGAAGGACGGGGCATTTCCGCCGAGATTGCCCTAACAACAACAATTCAGGAAACAGAGGAGCAGGAAGGATGCTAACTATGGGTCAGGGTGAGGCAGTTCAGGACCCCGCAGTTGTGACCGGTACGTTCCTCCTAAACCACACTTATGCATGCATCTTATTTGACACCGGAGCGGAGCGAAGTTTCGTAAGCGAGAAGTTTAAACATTTATTAAAACAACAACCCCAAAAGCTAAATGAAACCTATACGATGGAAATGGCCAATGGGAAAACCGAATCCACTGGGGAAATCTACGTCGGATGTACCCTAACCCTTAACCAACACGTCTTTCGAATAGACCTAATGCCAGTGTCAATTAGGAGTTTCGATGTGATTATCGGCATGGATTGGTTAAGCCCCCACCATGCTGAGATTATGTGCCACGAGAAGGCCGTTCGCCTTCGTCTCCCAAATCACGAAACCCTAGTAATTTACAGAGACAAACCCAGCATGAATCTTCGCCTCATCTCGTGCATCAAGGCACAAAAACATCTACGAAAGAACAAATTGGCGTTCTTGGCTCACATAGTGGATAAGGCCAAGGAAGAAACTAACATCCAAGATAATCCGGTAGCGTGTGAATTTCCAGACGTGTTTCCTGAAGATCTTCCGGGAGTACCCCCAGAGAGACAGGTTGAGTTTCGAATCGACCTCGTTCCAGGAGCAACTCCTCTCACTAAATCACCCTATCGGTTGGCTCCTGCTGAAATGCCGGAATTGTCCAGCCAACTCAGTGAGCTTCTGGACAAGGGATTTATCCGACCTAGCTACTCGCCATGGGGAGCTCCAGTGCTCTTTGTCAAAAAGAAGGACGGATCTTTCAGAATGTGCATCGATTACAGAGAGTTAAATAAACTCACTGTTAAAAACCGCTACCCACTCCCACGAATCGATGATCTATTCGACCAGCTCCAAGGAGCTAGTTATTTTTCTAAAATAGATCTATGGTCCGGATACCATCAACTCAAAGTCCGGGAAGAGGATATTCCTAAAACCGCTTTCCGAACCCGCTACGGACATTATGAATTCGTCGTAATGCCCTTCGGTCTAACAAATGCACCTGCCGCATTTACGGACCTAATGAATCGAATCTGCCGACCGTTCCTCGACAACTTTATCATTGTTTTTATCGATAACATCCTCGTCTATTCTCGAAGCAAAGAAGAGCATGGCCAACATCTCCGACAAGTCCTAGAAACTCTGCGATCAGAAAAGCTTTATGCCAAACTCTCCAAGTGTGAGTTCTGGCTCCGGAGTGTGAACTTCCTAGGTCACGTAGTTAGCCAAGACGGAATTCATGTGGATCCCTCTAAGGTCAAAGCCGTGGAAGGATGGGCAACTCCGACCACGCCCACTGAAATTCGTCAATTCTTGGGTCTAGCAGGCTACTATATGAGATTCATTCAAAACTTCTCTAAGATCGCCAAGCCACTTACCTCACTTACGCAAAAGGGCGTACTATTCAAATGGATAGACAAATAAGAGATTGTGTTTCGAACCTTGAAGCAAGCTCTCTGTAGCGCTCCCGTACTATCTCTACCTGAAGGAACAGAAGATTTTGTAGTCTACTGTGACGCGTCAAATCAGGGCTTAGGTTGCATTCTCATGCAACGTGGAAGAGTGATAGCATACGCGTCCCGCCAACTGAAGACGCACGAAGTAAATTACACGAACCATGACCTAGAATTGGGAGCCGTGGTCTGCGCTCTGAAAATTTGGAGGCACTACCTGTACGGTACGAAGTGCACCATCTTCACGGACCACAAAAGTCTCCAGCACATCTTGAACCAGAAGGAGCTGAAAATGAGACAACGAAGATGGGTTGAATTGCTAAACGACTACGAATGTGAGATAAAGTACCACCCAGGCAAGGCCAACGTGGTAGCTGATGCATTAAGTCGGAAGGAGTACTCTAATCGCCATACGAAAACTCTCTCGATAACCATTCAATCTCATCTGGCCACTCAAATTGCATCAGTCCAGTCGGAGGCTATGAAAACGGAAAATAGAGCTAGCGAGGCATTGCGCGGGATGGAGAAGAACCTAGAAGCAAGGGAGAATGGGGTATACTACTTCATGAACCGTATTTGGGTCCCAAAAATCGGAGGATTTAGGGAGGCCGTTATGAAGGAAGCCCACAAGACACGATACTCCATTCATCCCGGTTCAGACAAGATGTATTTGGACATTAAACAACACTATTGGTGGCCTAACATGAAGGCGGAAATTGCGACCTACGTTAGTAAGTGCCTTACGTGCGCCAAGGTAAAAGTGGAGTACCAGAAACCCTCAGGACTGTTACAGCAACCGGTAATCCCTGAGTGGAAACGGGAGGGGATTTCTATGGATTTCGTGACCAAGCTACCCAAGACGTCGGACGGACTGGACACCATATGGGTAATAATCGACCGACTGACGAAATCTGCTCATTTCCTGCCAATCAAGGAATCCTACAAGATGGAGAGATTGACGCGTTTGTACCTACGAGAAATCGTGAGACTCCATGGAGTGCCAAAATCTATTATCTCGGATAGGGACAGTAGGTTCACTTCGCGCTTTTGGCAATCACTCCACAAGGCAATGGGAACTCATCTCGACATGAGCACCGCATATCACCCACAAACGGACGGCCAAAGTGAGCGAACCATCCAAACGCTTGAAGACATGCTACATGCATGTGTAATAGACTTTGGGAAGTTTTGGGATACCCACCTACCTTTGATCGAGTTCTCATATAACAACAGTTATCATTCGAGCATCAAGGTGGCTCCTTTCGAAGCACTGTACGGGCGTAAATGTAGATCACCATTATGTTGGGCTGAAGTAGGTGATACCCAGCTAGCAAGAACACATACGTCCGACAAGGCACTAACGGGACCGGAGATCGTTTGCGAAACCACAGAAAAGATCGTTCAAATCAGAGCTCGATTGCAAGCATCGCGTGACCGACAAAAGAGCTACGCCGACAAACGGCGAAAGCCCTTAGAATTCCAGGTCAATGATCAAGTACTGTTGAAAGTCTCACCCTGGAAAGGGGTTATACGTTTCGGAAAACGGGGAAAGCTGAACCCGCAATACATTGGACCTTTCGAAATCGTTGCCCGAATAGGTCCGGTAGCCTACAGACTGCAACTACTTGTAGAGCTAAACGGTGTACACCCCGTGTTTCATGTCTCTAATCTGAAGAAGTGCCTATCAGATGAAACCCTTGTCATTCCTCTTGACGAAATCGAAATCAATGAGAATCTCTTGTTCGTTGAAGAACCAATCGAAATCATGGACAGGGAGGTGAAGCGTACTAAGCAAAGTCGCATCCCGATCGTGAAAGTACGGTGGAACGCAAAGCGTGGGCCAGAATTCACGTGGGAACACGAAGACCAAATGAAGCAAAAGTACCCTCACAAATCTAGCCTTCAAACAGAATTTCGGGACGAAATTCCCTCTAACGGGGGGATGATGTCACAACTGGAAATTTTGTGTCATGTAATCTATACACTCAAGTTAATGTGAATCAAAAAAGAACCTAAGAGCATGTGTGATACCTACTATTATGACATCAAAAACTTCAATCAAATACATCATACAAGTGCTACAAATAGTCATCAAACAATTGGAAACCCTAGAAGTTCTTGTTTAGGTCCACTTTGGACTAGGACTTCCTTATTGGGCCCAAATGGACCAATAAGGTTCCAATTTGACTATCATGGGCTTAGAACCCTAATTGGGCTCTAATTGGACCCACAATCCTTTATTTTAACATTTTGTGCCGTTATGGGCCTAGAATGAAATGAATTAGAAGCCTTGATCCATAATTAACCTAATCTAGCTTAATGAAGAATAAAAGTCACAATTTTATTTTAAAGGGCCAATGATCACCCAAACTAACTTTAATATTGGGCCTAGAGGCAAAAAGCCCAAAAATATTTCCTTCCCTCTCTATTTTCTGCCCAAGCCCAAGGATAAAGGAGGAGTTGACTTTGGATTGCCACCTCATTTTTATTCATTGGATATCCATGCATGGAACTCATACTTCCAAGCACCTATCTCATCAAGGATCACTTCTCTTCTTTTCCCTCCCTCACTCTCGGCCGAAACACACACACGCATACACAAATATCTGTCAAACTCTCTCAAGAACACTCAAGAACACTTCCTCCCTCTCCACTCAAAGATCTCGAAATTTAGGAAGCTTTCAAGAGGATATTTCTACAAATTCTTCATCTAAGGTAAGATTATGCTTGGATCTATGACTTAGATTCTTTTTGTCATCAAAATCTTTTCCTAGTCCATGCCAAAATCGTGATATTACATCCTAGAAGCACATCAAACTCGAGATCTTCAAGAAAAGGGTGCTAAGGCCAAAAATCACCCAGTTTTCTTCCATCTTTCTTCAAAAACCGAAATCAAACCCTAAGGTGAGCTTCATACCCCCTATTTACTATTTGTATGAGTTTTGTGGGGGGGGGGGGAATACAAGTGAAAGTGTAGATCTATATGTGTTTTTGTATGCCTTGTATGATTCTATGCTTATGTGGGTGTTTTTGTGTGTTTATAATGTTGGATCTAGCCATTAACCCCTAAAAATCGAGATATACTTTATGTTAAATGATACTAGCATCAAATATATTTCTACATACCAAGTGTTCCAAGAAAAATAGCTAAATGGCTTAATAACATTTTATTTGGGCTAAAAACTCAATTTTTGGACATATAAGGTTAAAAATATAAAGTTAAAGGGCCCAAAATGACATATCACGAATTCTGATGGATGAGGAGTGTCAAAACAGTTTCAATAAAATATTTTCTGGAAATATACTCATTTGGAGGATTAAAAATATAAATTTCAAGCTTAATGGGCTAAAAATGACAAATTTCGGCCCAATAGGGCCCATTATGCGAAATTTTCTGTTTTGGAGGGCCAAAACTGTGTTTTTCTGTAAAACAGTGGACTACTAGTGTTCCAAGTACTTTTCAAAGGTTTAAAATGCTTTTCAAATTTAAAAAGGACCAAAGTTGCAAAAATTTTCCAATTTGGGCCAAAATTGTAAAAACTGCAAAAAAGAGGGGTTATAACCGAGAAAACTGCATTTTCAGGGACTTAAACTGTTTTCAATGAAAAATATGCTGAAAAATATTAATTTCAATAATTTTTGGTGTTAAAATGTCTAGAAAAATGATTTAAGGACCAAACCGGAAAGTTATTTAATTAGAGGGTTGAAAAAGTAAATTTTACAAACAATGAGGGGCTGAAAACAGAAAACTTTCAAGGCTAATTCAATACACGCAACTTGATCAAATATTGGCACTGCGACTACCGACAAAATACAATACACAACAATACCAAAAATCGTTGTTAAACGAATTGGTTCGGTCTCGAACCAATAAAAATCCGAAACTACTAACGTGACGATACCTCGATTCATACAAGTAACATTTGGGAATTTAATACACACGTGAGAGTGCACAAACGTCTACGCACCATCTTTGGGACCCAAAGTGTAAAATCTTGTTTGTTGGGCCTAGCTAGCCCAATGACCTGATCTTAAGGCCCGAAGACTTCTACCTTACGAGTTGTTGGGTCTTACATGATCTAACACAGCGTAAAAGGACTTTCAATGGCTTTTATACTATTGGTCCCCAAGGGTCCTATGGTATTTCTAGTAAAGTCGGTATTTTATGCGAGGCGGGTCAAGGGCCCCTCGTACCTTTTTTTTATCCCCTACCGGTTAATGGAGTCATTGGGGTCTTCGTGTCCTCTTTCTCTTCGGATGTGGGATTACTCGAAGTCAGGGCAGTTGGATAACGTGATTAGTACGGACGACGCCTACGGGATCGTTAGTAAAGTTATAAACAGGTCGTTTGTGTAACGCGTGTTTATAGCAATTAATCATGCGCAAAAATAATCCGACGTCGCCTGGAATTAATGACTTCACGCGCTGCAATGGTTTTATTTTTAACTTCATGGAATTCAAAGAATTAGGAAAACATCGGGTTTTCCTAGGGTTTTTCAATACACACGGTTTTCAAAATGTACACAATTTTGATGAACATTTTTCTTACAACTATAGAAACAAACAAGCATACTTATGGATCTTCACAATGTTTTCAAAAGCTCTTTTCAGAAAATATCGGATTTTCTGGTGGTTTCCAAAATGATACAAAACATTACTTTTCAAATACCGCTTATGAACTCACCAACATTTCACATGTTGACGTTTTTTTTTCAAAATACTTGTATTCTCAGGTAACCAGTGAATCAAAGGAAAATGTACTCAGTGATGGCTTGCAGTTTACTTATTAATGAATCGAACAATTTATTTTGGGAATGTAATGTTTAAACAATGTACTTCATGTAAACTTTATCGGTTGTACTATATTAATGCATGGTGACGAATGTTGTTATGTTTCATATATATTCAATGTTATGGTATTCAATTAAGTCACGACATCCCTCGGACGTTTCCGCCGTCTGGTTTGGGGGTGTGACACTCCAGATCTTTAGAGCAATTACCGCTGCTCATGATTCAAGATCACGTGTTGAATAGTTAATTTCCTGTGTCTTAGGTTGTCTTGAGGTATGGGTAGTGACTTTTCCTCTTGCTTACAGTCAAGCCCTTGGTTGGATGTATCGCCTTACACCACGAAATATTCTATCCCCTTTTGGGAGGGATAATATTGGTGCGATGCATCAGACTCACTTTAGCGTTTGGAACGCTCTTTCTTGTTTATAGACAATTACAGTGCTCTTCCAAGTGAGAAACTTGTCCTAAGGGATCCCCTTCTGAGGAGTTTGTTAAGCTCGCTAGGAAGTTCTCGCATCTCGGTTGGAGCTAGACAATAAGGTGATTTGGCTACTGGGGTAGCCCCTGGAACTAAGTCGATTCTGAATTCGACTTGACGCTGTGTTGGTAGTCTCGGTTGTCCTTCTGGGAAGGTGTCAGGAAGGCCGCGTACTTCTTGGATGTTCCTGAATGTCCTTCACTTCTCGACACGCCTCGGCGATGTGTGCAACGAATGCATGACATTCCTTTCGTAAGCATTTCTAAGCTTGCATACACGAAATGGTGAGAGGGTTCGTACTTGGTTCGTCGCTGTAAATAACTAGAGCTTCGTTGTTTAGGGAGGTTAGGATGAATTACTTTATCAAAGCGTCTGTTTTCGGCCTGATGTAGACTTAACCAACTCTTACTGATTATGATGTCAAAATCTTGGGGTGGATTAGCTGTCGTGAAGATCTTAAAGAAAGTATGACTACTCATGAA
Organism: Lactuca serriola; assembly: GCF_051521515.1. Taxonomy (NCBI): domain Eukaryota; kingdom Viridiplantae; phylum Streptophyta; class Magnoliopsida; order Asterales; family Asteraceae; genus Lactuca; species Lactuca serriola. The sequence goes on along the minus strand of NC_136414.1, from coordinate 115,254,156 downwards.
TTAGTGAAAAGGATAGGTATTCCTAAGTTTATTATTATGGAAGCACGATCACTCGCAGTCTTGGGCAGTCTCTGTCCTGAAGTTCATAGTAGAATTCATACCTGGTTCATCAATCACAGTCTCGGGTATACGAGTCCTATATAATTAAGATTGCAAAGGTAGTCGAATAAATGATTCTTCTTTAAGCCCACATCCCAACAAGGAAAAGAAGTTAAAGTGGAATCATCAATTCTAAACCTGTAGAACCTTGATTATATACCACCCTTATGTATTCATTCTTCAGCGATAGATCAACCGTATGGGTCTTTTAGTTTGAACTTGACGTACTGTACGAGTGATACTTCAGGGAGGTTTGTTGAGGTTTCTTTGGAAAGGATGAGAAACATGAGGTACTCTATGCATGAGTACTTCGGTGTTCTGGAATGACGGCTTCACTAGAAAGACGTTTTCAGAGAAGGAGAAGTGCGCACGAAACTGGTATTGCAAGGATCGAATTGAGTCAAGTTGTATGACGATATCGGACTTACTTGGAAATAAAGGTATTAGGTTTGATTATAAGGGTGTTACAGACAAAACACAAAAGTGCAACTTTTAACAAAGTTACAGTACTTTGGTTTTACTACAAGACTATTGTTGCGAACAAGGTATACTACAAAAGGCAAGTATAAGCGGCACGAGGGTCCCCTTTCCTGACGGGATCTCTCAAAATATAAGACTCGAGTTGCACTAGTTTTAAACATGTTTAACAGCATACTTAATGCTGACGATTGGAAGTGAGTCCTTATTATAGTTGGGTCCTTCATTGCCTTTTTCCATTCTGAGGTCAAACTCTTCCTGTTCCACTGTCATTCTTCTCTGTTGGGCAATCCCTCTTGAAGTGTCCCATTAAACCACATAGATAGCATATCCGAGAAATTTCGACATTCGTGGTTGAAGTAATGTGTTTGACTCGAGTCCTGCATAAGCGGGTAATGTGTCCGTTCTTGTTGCAGGTCTTGCAGTGTAACAGACGACAACTACCTAGGTGATGGAAGTTGCACTTATTGCACTTCGGTAGGTTGCCAGCATATTGTCTGGCCGGGTTAGGGATAATTGGGGTGCTAGTAGTGTTGGTGGTAGGAGTTGCATATGTCGTGGCTGCGAAGACTGCCACCAACGATGGTTTCTTGTTTGTCCCTCGAGGTGATTTGCCTTTAACTCTATTCCAAAATTTTCGTTTGTTGCTCTTTGGTTTGAAGTTCGGAGTGTCGTGGTAGTTTGTTACTCGTGGGTGTACTTGGTTGTTACATGGGTTGGAATTATTGAAAACCATCCCGCTAACATTTGCGTTGTTAGCGTTAAGGTGAGTCAGAACAGCTGTCACGGCAGCTGAGACTGCAACTTGAAAGGTAGCTGCATCAATCTGAAGAGTTGGTGTTTGGCTGATGGGTTGATTAATTTTCTTCGGCGACATGATTCTGTAACACGAAAGAAAAGGATTTCGTGAGATATTATGGTTGAACCTAGATGTATTTCGATTGCTTAAGTAAAGAGTAACAGTATGTTCTCGAAATTTCGACCTACATCCCTATGATGCAGTCCTAGTACGGATGGAAAGTATGTTTGTAGAGTGGTCTTAAGACGTTTGTCGTTCAAGTCGAGGTATCGTTGGATGGTGAATAACATGACCCAAGCACTAAAAGATACTTGGAAATGTCTCCGGAGTTGAATTACTATAGTCCAATGACTTTACTAAATCATGTTTCAGATAGACTCCAACGAAGGTATGATGAGGGTTTCTGAACAAAGAGTGTCACGGAAGTTAGCCAACTGTCAACATCATCGATGTTTGAGACGTAATAAGTTTAGGAAAACTTGACCTTGAAGAAGGTCTTACATCATATCCAAAGTAGGAAGGTTTTGGGCCACATAAGGGCCTAACTAACAGTACTTACAGTACAAGATAGTTACATAGAAAAATGCTACATAGGACATACACAGGAAAACGATTTCTTTAAACAAGAAAGAGAAAATAAGGCCTTTATTACTGACGACGGTCATCCCTCTGGTGAACTCTCAGTCTAGCCAATTGACGTTCCATTATCAAGAAGGTGTCTTTCGTACACTCTCTGGCGTACTCATATCTCTATGACTCCGGCTCGTGTTTTAGCTAATGCTTGCAGCAGGGTCTCATGGTCTCTCTCAGATCTCTCACGAGTGTTTTCAAGATGATTGGTGTAGATGATGTGAATTCTTGTATTAGCATTTAACCTCTTCGGTATATTGGAGAGTCGTCCTGCCCTGAATTTCGTTTCGAGTAACTCTACGGATCAGGATTTGTAAAACTTTGCATGCTGAGCTTCTTTCACTTAAGTTGTAGCAGCTTCAGTCTCCTTTAGACGGCATAGGTTGATCTTGCTCTTCGCTCCATGTTTCCAAGCATTCTACCCAAGGAAGTGTCGAGCCATGAAGAGCTGGATGAGGGTTAGGATTTGAACTGGGAGTTACCGGGGGTAGGTTCTCATCCTTGAGTTCAGAGTTATCATCACCCGAAAGATCTTTAGCATGGTGATTTATTCGAAAGTGACTGGATGATCATTCTCTGGTTCTTCTATGAACCATCCAGCTATGCCTTTGTTCAGGAAAATACGGGTCGTCGTGGGGATGGGGTCCAACTATGTTATCTATATGGTAATTGGGGTATAAGAATCTAACACATAAGTAGGTTATAGTAATACACAAAATACTCCTATAGTATTTTAGGTTTATGTTCTATTGTTCTCATTGTGGTATTGTGGGTAAGCTTTTAGACTTGTTGCAACCCACAACCACACTTAGGCACATGCTAGTCAACCCTCAGATAATATAGTTGATCAGGCTATATTATCCAAGTTTTGACTATATGTCTCTAAGTCTACTTGTGCTGCCCAACAATCGTAATTCTTTTGTTCTGTCTTAGTGACACTGATTTTAGTAGATATGTATACTCAATTAAATATTTTATTATATTAAAATCAGACTCTTTATTAGAGTATTTTAATCCCTATTGTATTTATAGTTTGTATATCTTTTATGGGTTGATATGCTCAATTCACTATAAACAATGCTCTGATACCAATCTGTCACACCCCAAAACTGAGAACGACGGAAACGTTCTGGGGCGGAGGACATCATGTATTGTATCACAACAATGCAAAGTAGTAAACAAGCAACAACATCATCCATTGCATTAATAGTATAATTTTAATTACATTTGAGTTCTTTCATAGTATAATTCTACAAAAATGAATATTCAAAATAAAACAGATTTACGTATGAAAATGTCCATTTGCTCTTGTATATGAAAATATTTCTTTGATATGGTACTTGTAGTATGTAAAATTTTATGTATATCTAGTACACTATCTGATGTAATCGTATTTCTTGTAATTGTATTGTCTTGAAATTTGTATGCCTTGTAATTGTATATAATCGTATCTCTTCATATAGTATGTAATGTATTAGTATAGACTCATTAATAAACTGACTCTTGTTTAATTCCTTGTACTTGGAATAGTAAGTAGTATATCCTAACTATACCTATTATAGTTACTAGTATTGTGCATGTATAACCGAAGTATGCCTTTGCTACCCAAAGGTATTGAACCAACAGATGGAAACTTTTATGTATATATATATATATATATATATATATATGTATACATGATATATATATATATATATATATATATATATATATACACGCGTGCATTTGACAATAAAAATATAAAAGAAGTTTTGTAAATCCTTTGAACAGTTTAATAAATAAGAGATGATTACTTGATGTCAGTTTATAAAACGATTTGAAAGTAGTTTGTTTGATACGAACGATTTTAAGTATAAGAAGACTTTTGTTTGAAACACGATTCTAACAGCGTTTGAAAGGAAACATAAAGTATGTAAGACAATTTGATAAAGAGTTTTTAACATGTAAAAATGTTTGTCGTGAACTACTATAGTTTTTACAAAAGTTTGTTTTGTTTGTATAATAAACCCTAGTGAAATGCTCATTTGTTATGTAAAGTGTAACTTTGGTAGTGACATAAATGACCACATTTACTCAAAGTATTGATAAAGTGTTTGATTTGTATGTATTTATCCACACATTTAATTTAAAAAGACAAGATGTTATCTTGATATATTTTGTGTACTAAAGTTTCCATGTAGTAGTTATGAATCAGATATGGTTTACTTGAATAGGAGAGTATATAATGAAACTTTAGGTTACACACGATAATAACCATGTGTTTACTTGTATTCCCCCCTTAAATTGATCATAACTGCTTCGTTATAACCTGGATTTTTGTGTTCTTTATATGTACGAAAATCTTGATACAATTCCTACCACTTTATCTAACCCAAATAATATTTTAGGAAAGTCATATTTTGGCCTAAATTTGACTGGTGTTACATTATATTGTCTCAAAATGTCGGGTTGTCACATCATCCCCCTGTTAGAGGGAATTTCGTCCCGAAATTCGAGTTTAAGCAGTATTAATAATCATGCTACGGACAGAAGTTTTATTTGCTACTCGTGTTCTTAAGTAAACATTTGTCCTCGCCTGGCATTCCAGCGAACCTTTCACTATCGGGATACGACTTTGCTTCTTTCGTTTGACTTCGCTGGTATGATACCTTTTTCTTGTCAAATGTGTGTTTGAGTGTTTCTGTGGTCTGTGAGAGTATTACACCTTGTACCCTACAAGTAGTGTCTCCAGATCTTTAGAGCAATTACCATTGCTCATGATTCAAGATCACGTGCTGAATAGTTAATTTCCTGTGTCTTAGGTTGTCTTGAGGTATGGGTAGTGACTTTTCCTCTTGCTTACAATCAAGCCCTTGGTTGGATGTATCGCCTTACACCGCGAAATATTCTATCCCCTTTTGGGAGGGATAATATTGGTGCGATGCATCTGACTCACTTTAGCGTTTGGAACTCTCTTTCTTGTTTATAGACAATTTCAGTGCTCTTCCAAGTGAGAAACTTGTCCTAAGGAATCCCCTTCTGAGGAGTTTGTTAAGCTCGCTAGGAAGTTCTCGCATCTCGGTTGGAGCTAGACAATAAGGTGATTTGGCTACTGGGGTAGCCCCTGGAACTAAGTCGATTCTGAATTCGACTTGACGTTGTGTTGGTAGTCTCGGTTCTCCTTCTGGGAAGGTGTCAGGAAGGCCGCGTACTTCTTGGATGTTCTTGAATGTCCTTCACTTCTCGACATGCCTCGGCGATGTGTGCAACGAATGCATGACATTCCTTTCGTAAGCATTTCTGAGCTTGCATACACGAAATGGTGAGAGGGTTCGTACTTGGTTTGTCGCTGTAAATAACTAGAGCTTCGTTGTTTAGGGAGGTTAGGATGAATTACTTTATCAAAGCATCTGTTGTCGGCCTGATGTAGACTTAACCAACTCTTACTGATTATGATGTCAAAATCTTGGGGTGGATTAGCTGTCGTGAAGATCTAAAAGAAAGTATGACTACTCATGAATTAGTGAAAAGGATAGGTATTCCTAAGTTTATTATTACGGAAGCACGATCACTCGCAGTCTTGGGCAGTCTCTGTCCTGAAGTTCATAGTAGAATTCATACCTGGTTCATCAATCACAGTCTCGGGTATACGAGTCCTATATAATTAAGATTGAAAAGGTAGTCAAATAAATGATTCTTCTTTAAGCCCACATCCCAACAAGGAAAAGAAGTTAAAGTGGAATCATCAATTCTAAACCTGTAGAACCTTGATTATATACCACCCTTATGTATTCATTCTTCAGCGATAGATCAACCGTATGGGTCTTTTAGTTTGAACTTGACGTACTGTACGAGTGATACTTCAGGGAGGTTTGTTGAGGTTTCTTTGGAAAGGATGAGAAACATGAGGTACTCTATGCATGAGTACTTCGGTGTTCTGGAATGACGGCTTCACTAGAAAGACGTTTTCGGAGAAGGAGAAGTGCGCACGAAACTGGTATTGCAAGGATCTTATTGAGTCAAGTTGTATGATGATATCGGACTTACTTGGAAATAAAGGTATTAGGTTTGATTATAAGGGTGTTACAGACAAAACACAAAAGTGCAACTTTTAACAGAGTTACAGTACTTTGGTTTTACTACAAGACTATTGTTGCGAACAAGGTATACTACAAAAGGCAAGTATAAGCGTGTCCGTTCACAGAACCTGGTAGTCGTACCTGTCTATCCGTATCCTGGGAATACAAGTTATTTTGAAAGCGAGTATCAGCAATAATGCTGGTGAATTCATAAGTATTTATGTGACTTTGATTTGTAAAGCTGTAAAGAAAGACCTGTAAACGTTTGAAAGAAAGTTTGTACCAACGAATATGTTTGTAAGTAATTGTAAACGTTTGAAAATCCTAGAAAAGCCCATATTTTCTACTAGTATAAAATGTAGCCTTATACCAAGACTCGACTGTTTTGATTGTTTGCTTCAGAAATCCAATATTTGTTTATAAGTGGATGGTAGATTTAAAAGTCCCAAAATGAACTACCATAATGTTTTTCATATCTAAAATAGTAGATTTGTGTACAGTTATAATCGTTAAGGTATATGATAACCCCGTAAATCAACGTGTTTTTAATACTCCATGTCAGTTTTATAACCATGCTAATGACCCAGACTGCCTGTAACAACGTTCTTCTGGCATTGGAATGTTATGACATTTGTCACCCCAGACCTGCCGGTCTAACTGTAGCTAATAGTTTAGGTGCGGGATTGTCAATCCCGTATAGATCTATACACAAGTATCACGCTCCCCCTACAAGGGATTATGGTATATAATACAGGACTTAATAATGCATACTCGAAAGTACGTGAAATGTCTCACAAAACCTAGCATAAAACAGATTTACGTATGAAAATGTCCATTTGCTCTTGTATATGAAAATATTTCTTTGATATGGTACTTGTAGTATGTAAAACTTTATGTATATCTAGTACACTATCTGATGTAATCGTATTTCTTGTAATTGTATTGTCTTGAAATTTGTATGCCTTGTAATTGTATATAATCGTATCTCTTCATATAGTGTGTAATGTATTAGTATAGACTCATTAATAAACTGACTCTTGTTTAATTCCTTGTACTTGGAATGGCAAGTAGTATATCCTAACTATACCTATTATAGTTACTAGTATTGTGCATGTATAACCGAAGTATGCCGTTGCTACCCAAAGGTATTGAACCAACAGATGGAAACTTTTATGTATATATATATATATATATGTATACATGATATATATATATATATATATATATATATATATATACACGCGTGCATTTGACAATAAAAATATAAAAGAAGTTTTGTAAATCCTTTGAACAGTTTAATAAATAAGAGATGATTACTTGATGTCAGTTTATAAAACGATTTGAAAGTAGTTTGTTTGATACGAACGATTTTAAGTATAAGAAGACTTTTGTTTGAAACACGATTCTAACAGCGTTTGAAAGGAAACATAAAGTATGTAAGACAATTTGATAAAGAGTTTGTAACATGTAAAAATGTTTGTCGTGAACTATTATAGTTTTTACAAAAGTTTGTTTTGTTTGTATAATAAACCCTAGTGAAATGCTCATTTGTTATGTAAAGTGTAACCTTGGTAGTGACATAAATGACCACATTTACTCAAAGTATTGATAAAGTGTTTGATTTGTATGTATTTATCCACACATTTAATTTAAAAAGACAAGATGTTATCTTGATATATTTTGTGTACTAAAGTTTCCATGTAGTAGTTATGAATCAGATATGGTTTACTTGAATAGGAGAGTATATAATGACACTTTAGGTTACACACGATAATAACCATGTGTTTACTTGTATTCCCCCCTTGAAAGCGTATAAAAAGCATTGATAACATATTTGAAAAGGTAGTTTATAGGGGTATGAACTCACCGATGAAAGTGCGTGATTTGAAGAAAACGAGATTTTCCCGTGCGCACCTCGACCGGAAAGTGACGAGATTCTCGAGAATCTCGGGGCTTCGGACCTTCGTCGGGGCTTAGATATGAAACCGGGAAGTCGGGATGTTGTCGGCACGAAAAATGAGTTGAAATTGTGAGAGGAATGAAGGATTTTAGCAAAAGCAGCCGGCACCCTCGCAATCTATTTATAGGAGCTGGAGGTCCTCGGTACGCTGGGCGTACTTCGGACTTACGCGGGGCGTACCTCGTACGCTGGGCGTACTCCGAGGGTACGCTGGGCGTTCGCTTGCATCACTGCTGACCGCGTCCTCGGGCTAAGTTTCTGGTCGACGTGGACGATCCGGAGCCTATTATCCGAGTACGCTGGGCGTACGAGGGTACGCAAGGCGTAAATCGTCTCGGTGTGTGTGCCACGAACTTGTAAAATCCTTAACTTTCGCATACGGGCTCCGTTTTTTACGTTCTTTATATCCAAGCGAAGCTGAGATAATACTCTACAACTTTCATTTAGACTTCGTCAGCTAATTTTGACTTTATTTTTAATTATATTTTAATTAATAGGCCGGGACACGATATCTTCGTTAAAAATCCATAACTCCTTCATCTGGTGTCCATTTTCGTCAGACTTTTTACTGTTGTACTCCTATTGTCGAGGTCTTCAACATTCGTTTAGGTTGTGTCGGCTAAAAATCGCTTGATCTTTATTTCGAATTTTTAGCTGTCTACCGTTGTTATGTAACTTAGAAAATTTGTAACTTCTTCATACGAAGTCTGTTTTGGGCTTTCTTTTTATGCATGATCACGGTTTAACGTAATCTACGACTTTCATTTAGATACCTAAGGCTAAAAATTATTGTGTTGAAACTTTGCGTTTTTCGCTAAATCGGTGTTGCCGGGTTTCGTCGCGAATCTTAGATTGGTCATAACTGCTTCGTTATAACCGGGATTTTTGTGTTCTTTATATGTACGAAAATCTTGATACAATTCCTACCACTTTATCTAACCCAAATAATATTTTAGGAAAGTCATATTTTGGCCTAAATTTGACTGGTGTTACATTATATTGTCTCAAAATGTCAGGTTGTCACAGAAGGCATACACGTGGACCCTTCCAAGATCAAAGCAATTGAGAACTGGTCAGCACCAAAGACAGCCACATAAATCCGCCGATTCTTGGGTCTCACTGGCTATTATCGCAGATTTATCCAAAACTTCTCCAAAATCGCTAAGCCTTTAACCACCTTGACACATAAAGGTGTAACCTTTAGTTGGGGAGTCAAGCAAGACACTGCATTTCAAACATTGAAGAAGGACCTGTGGAGCGCACCTGTCTTGTCTTTTCATGAGGGGACAGAAGACTTCGTTGTTTATTGTGATGCATCCAATCAGGGCCTAGGATGTGTGCTCATGCAGCGGGGAAAAGTTATCGCTTATGCCTCGAGGTATTTGAAAACACACAAAGTCCATTACATAACTCACGATCTAGATTTGGGAGCAGTGGTCTTTGCATTACAGATCTGGAGACACTATCTCTACGGAACCAAATGCACTATCTTCACCGACCATAAAAGTTTGCAGCATATCTTTGATCAGAAGGAGTTAAACATGAGGTAGCAGCGATGGGTAGAGTTACACAGTGACTACGAGTGCGAAATACACTACCATCCCGACAAGGCGAATGTGGTAGCAGATGCCCTCAGCTGAAAGGAGTATTCAGGGTGTAAGGTGAAGGCGCTGACTATGACCATCCATTCCCAATTATCCACACAAATCCGAGAGGCTCAGCTGGAAGCCTTAAAACCAGAGAACATGTCGGATGAAGCCTTGCGGGGAATGGAAAGGAACTTAGAGGTCAAGGGAGACGGAGTTTTCTATTTCATGGACTGTACCTGGACCGCGAAGTATGGTGGTTACAGAGAAGTTGTCATGAACGAAGCTCACAAGACAAGATAATCCGTTCACCCAAGTTCAGATAAAATGTATCTGGATCTCAAACAACTCTATTGGTGGCCGAACATGAAAGCAAAAATTGCTACCTTCGTGGGCAAGTGCTTTGCTTGTGCCAAGGTGAAAGTAGAATATTAGAAGCCCTCAGGTTTGCTTCAGCAGCCGGAAATACCTAAGTGGAAGTGGGAAATGATTACAATGGATTTTATCACTAAGTTACCCAGGTCTCCAAGTGAGCACGACGCCATCTGGGTAATTGTCGATCGGTTGACAAAATCCACCCACTTCCTGCCAATCAAAGAAAACTTCAAGATGGAGAGACTCACACAAATATATCTTCGAGACATAGTTCGCCTTCATGGTGTACCTCTATCCATTATCTCTGATTGAGATAGAAGGTTTACATCAAGGTTCTGGCAATCACTACAGAAGGCTCTTGGAACTATGTTGGATATGAGCACGGCTTATCATCCACAAATAGATGGATAGAGTGAGAGAACGACCCATACATTGGAGGATATGTTGAGAGCCAGCGTCATCGACTTCGGCACGTCATGGGACACTCATCTTCCTTTGGTTGAATTTTTCTACAACAACAGCTACCATATAAGTATCAAGGATGCGCCGTTTGAAGCCCTTTATGGCCGTAAGTGCAGATCCCCTCTGTGCTGGGCTGAGATGGGTAACACGCAGCTAGCCAAGGGTCAAGCCCCGGACAACACTCTCACTGGTCCTGAGATCATCCGAGAGACGACCGAAAAGATTGTACAAATCCGAGAATGACTGAAAGCTTCATGAGATAGACAAAAGAGTTACGCCGATAACAGGCGAAAATCCTTGGAGTTCCAGGTGGGCGACCGTGTCCTTCTGAAGGTCTTACCGTGGAAAGGCATGATATGTTTCGGAAAGCGTGGAAAGTTAAATCCAAGGTACATTGGACCATTCGAGATCCTTTCCAGGATCGGTCCTGTAGCATACAAACTCCAACTACCACGAGAATTCAGCAGCGTCCATCCTGTCTTCCATGTGTCAAACCTAAAGAAGTGTCTGTCCGACGAAACTCTTGTGATTCCTCTTGACGAGATTCAGCTAGACGAAAGTCTACGTTTCATGGAAGAACCTGTTGAAATCTTGGACAGGAAAGTCAAACGTACGAAGCAGAGTCGCATCCCGATAGTAAAGGTTCGCTGGAATGCCAAGCAAGGACCTGAATTCACTTGGGAGCGCGAGGACTCAATGAAACAGAAGTACCCTCACCTCTTTCCAAGTTAATAATTTGTACTCTATCCTTAAATTTCGGGACGAGATTCCCTTTAATGGGGGGATGATGTGACACCCTGAAACTTCTACCTTGTTGACCTATTAAATACTATCAATGTTAAACTCGTTTCAGCTATCTTTTAACATTGTTTGAGTCTGTTTGGATGATCTAAAGCCTCGTACAACCAAAGTTTGACTTAGGGATGGGTTGGTTTAAGATCTAGGGTTGAAAAAAGGCCAAACACTCCCTCTAGAGGAGTGAGTGGCCACACACATGAGTGTGTGGCCGCACACCCGAGTGTGTGGTCGCACACCCGAGTGTGTGGCCGCACACCTGAGTGTGTGGCTGCACACCCATTTCCTATATATATATGAGGCTCATGTTCACTTCGTTTCACCTCTCCTCAAACGTATACCTCTCTCTCTCTCTCTCTCTCTCTCTCTCTCTCTCTCTCTCTCTCTTTCTACTTGAATCAACCAAAACACTTCTAAGGCTTCAAAAACGTAAGTATTCCATCCGTTTAGCTTGCTATACTCGAAAGACTTCATGATTTAAGCCTTGATTCACCTTAAACTCGACGACTTTAGCATGATCATGAAGGGGTACGGCCGCACACCTTCTTGGTGACCACACACTCTTACCACACACTCCGACCACACACTTTTACCACACACTCCGACCACACACTCCGACCACACACTCTGACCAAATACTCCAACCACACACTCTGACCACACACTCCGACCATACACTCTGACCACACACTCCAACCACACACTCGGAACACACACACCGACCACACACTCCGAAGATACACTCCGACCACACACTCCGACCACACACTCCAACCACACACTTTGATCACACACTCCGACCATACACTCTGACAAAACACTCCGACCACACACTCTTACCACACACTCTGGCCACACACTCCGACCACTCACTCTGATCACACACTCCGACCACACACACTCCGACCACACACTCTTACCATACACTCCGACCACACATTCTGACTACTTTCATAGACACACTAATAGTAATCAGGGATTTCTAAACTTGCATCTCTACCTCTAGGACAGTTGACCTGTTTTTAGGGAAATATGGGATTTTCCCGGGATAGTACCGATGTTTCTAAAACTAATAGCTACTCTCTCAACACTACTTTTCATAAGCAAATATGGGATTTTTTTGAGGAACTCTTTTCAAAGAATCAAAGAACATTTTTCCATTAAAACTAAATGCTTATGAACTCACTAGCCATTTGCTGATGTTATTTCAAGCTGCTTGTATTCTCAGGGAATCGGTAGACAAGTACTTCTTGGCTTTAGAGGAGCAAGAGCAATAAGAGTCATGCTTTTATATTCTCCATATCTTTGGAGTAATTAAAACAAGTTTCAGATTGATGTAAACACTTTTCATATATATATATATATATATATATATATATATATATATATATATATATATATATCTATATATATATATATATATATATATATACATTGTAATGGTTGTGTTACTATGATTGGTAGGGTATAATGGTTGTGATGCTAAACATGACGTCCTCCACCCCGGAACGATTCCGCTATCCTGGCTTCGGGGTGTGACAGTCATGCACATTAGGGTTTACATGGTGTAACCCTAGTTTTGCCACAATATATAAGATGACCCTAAGCTCCTAAATTCGGCACCCAAGTAGTCTTTGGAAGAGCTATATCCAAATTTGGTGCAAGACATACTCTCTCAAGTCCTCCATTTTTGGTGGTGTTGTGTGAAGCATTTGAGGCATCACATTTGGGGTGCTAGGCTCTTAAAGGTCCAAGGAATCAAGCTACAAGAAAGGTATGTCGTCTAACTAGTTTTTGTTATACAAGTACCCATGTTTTGTACGCTAGTTAGGGTAACACTTTGGAAAATCAAATTGCATGTATAATTAGAGAAAACCTAGATCCAAAGCATTTAGGGTTGTATGTGCACCTTAAGGTTGTTAGGATGCTCAAAACCCTTTATTAATATCGTAGTCGAACGTTTTGAAATCTGAAAACATAAATTTTCCAAATCCGGTCGACAATAGACCATTGATCCGATCAAATAATAGCATATGAAGTAGCATAAATCATTTAGCGCATAAAAGCAATTTAGGCATATTTCGTAAAATAAGCTAGTGCTTGTGTCTAAAATATAGCAGACACTCATCTCACAATCATCTCTTAGCATTCTATGTTTAAGTCTAGAAATCCTACAAATTCCTAGTTTGCTTAAACTAATGATCTGATACAAGCTGCGACATCCCCAATTTGACGGCTAGAAAACACTAATTTGTTTATGCTTCATTTAAGCACAGTATATTTTTTGAAGAAATATGTTGCGTAATTTCTTTCCAACAATAGTATAAGCAAATTATCAAAGCATTTCCAAAGAAATGTGTTTTCAATATATTAAAAACACTGGGATGTCATTGTTAATACAGTAAATAAGCATAAATAGAAATAGTACATGGCTTAGAGCATCTATTATTCTAATGGCCTATAATCCATTGATCTCTCATCAGATCATCACTCATATAATCTATGGCCACTACCTGTAATACAAGAAACTGAGTGGGTTAGGCTTGGGAGCCTGGTGAGCACATAGGGTTTTCAACCCACAATAATTAAGTCTATTAATTTCATCTAATCAATCAACCCAATTACCCGTCCCATTATCCTCACTTTCTGTCCTTAAAGCATCTAAATTAAGGGACCTAGCCTAAGGATTATCATCGGGATGGACAACACTGCTTAGGGAATTCCTCAACAATATATGTCAAAAAGGAAACCATGAGGGGGACGCAGTACACCTGGTGAATAGGTAGTTCAAAAACACCTACAGGTTGCGAGCCTACCAGCGTTCCACTAGACTGTCTAGAATAGCTCATGGTTGTCATCTATACTCAGCTAGATGACTGAATCAACTTAAAACTCGAGGTCTCTCATCATTTATTTCCTCATCTATATCATCTAACCATCTTTACCCATCATAATTATAGGTATAAAATATATATATATATATATATATATATATATATATATACAGTTTAAATTGAATAAAACGTATATATTTTCTTCATCCAACATAGATATCAAGAAAACGTATAATATACACACATAGCAAGTAATTTATATTAAATACTTCATATTTATGTGTAAAATGAAATTTACTATGCACTCACTTGTTAAAGTGAAGATTTGCAATTCGGGCGACATTTCGCTTCTAACAATTTTCTTTTCCTTTGACAAAATCATGTATCATTATTACTAGATTTTAGTCTAATATATTGCGACTAATTATTAGTCTAGATGTATCATTAACTCAAGATCTACGTCATGATCTATCAAGTAAGGAACAACCAAGTATGATCATATCGAAGGTAGGGTATGTTTGCTATACGTAGTGTACTGTTTGGAAAACCCACTTTAACCACCTCACTAAATCACAACCTAGACATCATCCCTTTAAGTAGATCAATCAATATAACGAATTTGAATAAATGATAAATCTTGTTTATAGGTTCATAATAACGATAATGAACCTAAACATAAGTTATCCTTAAAGTAGGGCAGCCATAACTCAAGTACAAGGGGATTTAGCTAGGAGCCGGGCTTTTCATGGGCATAACTTCTGAGCTGAAAGCTCTTCTTCTCAGAGCCTTCTGGCACTCCAGGATTTGCCTTTAACACTTGGGAAGTGCTCCGAAAAGGAAGTGGCGGTTTGGCGGTATTGGGAGAGAAAGGATAAGAAAGTTGTGTGTAACACTCTAAATTTTCAAATAAAAATTTCATTTTAAAAGACCAAACCAGTCATAATTTCACATTTCCAAACTCAAGTTATAATTTGTTCAAAACATAATTCAATAAAAATGTTTGGAAAAATCCTAGAATCCTCAAAAACATAATCTCTAGCTGGTGAGTACAATCAAGCCCACGCCTTCCCGCGATCCTGAGAGGTACCTAAAACACATTTCACACAACACTGTAAGCACGAAGCTTAGTGAGTTCCCCAAAATACCACACAAAAATAATTAGCCTCTCATGGATATATCTCAATAAGGACCCTCCGGTCATGTGTCTCGATGAAGACCCTCTGGTCTCACAGCTCGGGTTGGACCCTCCAGTCCGGTATCTCAGTGAAGACACTCTGGTCTCACAACTTGGTTTGGACTCTCCGGTCCTAACTGAATAAGGCACAAAATAATATACAACATAAATCACAAAGACATAATGCATGATATCAAATAACTCAATATAATCACATAAGACCCTCCGGTCAGTAACTCAAATAAGACCCTCCTGTCACATAGTATTACCACTCAGGTAAGTATAGTGAGAAGACTCAACTCGTACGTAAGCAAGTAGGTCTCGTACTCAATGATAGGTCTAGACTCCGCCTACATATCATAATCATCTCTAATTAACATTTTATGAAAACCACTCTCAAGATGTTAAGCTAACCCCTTTTCTAACTCTCAGAAAGGTGAAAGACCATTTTACCCCTCCATGGTCTCCATAATCCATAACTTGAACAAACCGTAAAAGTCAACAAAAGTGAACACTCGAGTCAATAGTCCATGTTGACCCAACTCGGTGAGTGCTTCCATGCGACTCGTCGAGTTCCTTCGTTCATTCTGAAAAACCAGGAAAATCCAACTGAACTCGTCGAGTTCGTAATGCGTCCAGACTATCGGAGAAAACCCTAACCAAATTGTCGAGTTGGCTCACCAACTCATCAATTCCCTTTCGTTCTTTCTTTCATTCAGACGTTTCTAAGAACTTAGGCTTGATACTCTAGATCTAGCCTTCTTAGGCTGAAATACCACGTAAAGCTACCAGCTTTACGTTCATGCATGGCATCTA
Organism: Lactuca serriola; assembly: GCF_051521515.1. Lineage (NCBI taxonomy): Eukaryota > Viridiplantae > Streptophyta > Magnoliopsida > Asterales > Asteraceae > Lactuca > Lactuca serriola. The sequence continues at coordinate 115,238,091 of NC_136414.1, read as the reverse complement.
GGGCTAAGTTGCCAAACCAAAGCTCAACAAGGGTTTTAATGCATGAAAGTTGGCCAAATCTTGATAAAGCTTGAATCTTTTGGTCCAAGGGGCCTAATATTGTCCATATCTGAAGTCTCATCTTCATGGCATGCTGAAATGACTAAAGGACTCAAAGAGAAGATGGAAATTACCAAAAAAACTCCCTAGTGAAGAGATCTAACAAACAAATTTTCAACGTAATAGCTTTTTACCTCCAAATGGAAGCTAACACTAAAAGAATGATGGATCAAAGGGCTCCTTCTCGTTCTAATCCTTTTGCTCCTCAAACTCCTTCCAAGAATGCACTAAAACATACAATCTTAGTCTCTCTCTCTCTCTCTCTCTCACACACACAAATGGTAATATCTCGATTAGGGTTTCTCTAAGTGTATTAAGGTGATGAGGGAGGCGAGGTAAAGGCCTTAAGGTCCTTCAAATAGGGTGCAAACCCTGAAAATTAGGGTTTTCACACTTAGCACCTACTCGATGAGTCGGGTTCCCCCAACTCGCCGAGTAGACTGCAATAATCACGCGACCTTCCCAATCTCTACTCGGCGAGTTGCGGCCTCCAACTAGTCGAGTTTCCCTGACAAAATGAATATAAATTAATTAAATATTATACCTAGGAGTCAGGATGCTACTATTCTCCACCACTAGAATCAGACTTCGCCCTCGAAGTAATCCTCCAAAAACAACTCTAGGTACTGCTCACGCATCGCACACTCTGGCTCCCAAGTCCACTCGGATCCTTTTCGATGCTGCCATTGAGCTTGAACCAAGGGCACCTCTTTATTCCTATAGACCTTCAACTTCTTATCCAAAATCGCCACCGGCTTCTCAATGTACTTCAGTCGATCATCAAAATCGACAATGCATCAACATGCTCCAGCCTCAGAATGATTGGGTACCGGAACAGGTGTTTCGGACTGTACATGTGATGAAGAAGGTGGGATATCAAATGTGACTCATGGGTGTGTTCTAGGGGGGAAGGAACTTTGTTCAGCACATACAACACCTTTTTGGGAAGGTGAGGGTGGATTATGTGCGGACTCCCCGTGGGTGTGTGCATGTAGTTTTGAAACATCGAGGGGTACCTCAGATGAGTGGGTTGGTGGGGTTTTCGGATGGCCAGAGTCAGCCTGAATGTCATGAGCTCTTTCTTTTTGAGAGGAAGAACTGAATTTGGTTATCTATTTAGGCTTTAGTTTAGATAGTGAAATCTTCCTTTTGGCAGACATTTTGTTCTTGCCTCCAGACACATTGGGATTGGCCTCTTCCGGAACAGGCCAACAGAGACAGGGGCAAGTTGTGTTGGGTCGAACACAACTGAAGTCTCTAGGTGGTGTTTCAAGTGAATTGATCCGGAAGGAATTAAGGCTAACATGTGTTCCGGAAGACGTGTAACATGACCAAAGGATGATTGGTAAAGAGTTCTATAGTGCCTAACAGTTTTAAAGGATAGATATACCTCTTTTAGAATGGTGCAAATCGGAATACGTTCGGATCTTTCCTTGTAGATCTCTTGGATTCTCGCGGCCCAAAACCTAGGGCTTGAGATTTCATTTCTCTTCCTTTTGATTGAGAACATTCGGAAATCCTGCCATAACACTCCCGGAATATCAACTGCATTGTTGCGTCCGGAATAAATGTTGTATACCACATACATCCAATCCTTGCTCAGGGTGTCCGTACCACCATGCTTTCCGGATAACCCTTGAATGATGAAATGCATCAACATGGTCCAGAGACCTCAAACTTCTAAATTCTTGAATTCCTTGGCTTTGTTGTCTTTATTGTACCCAATGTGATTCAGAAATTGTTAGAATTCTTCAGTGGTTGGTTCCTGAACCTTGAATCCTTCAGGGTTTTCATTGACGCTGATAGCCCGGAGGAATGTGGATTTGTGGATGGGCACAATTCTATCACCGATAATCTTTGTTTAAAGAATGCCATTATCAATCTTGATTCTAGTGAAGGCTATGTGCAAAAGATTGAGTGGTAGAGGAGTTTCTGGGATTTTGGTGAGTGGGATGGATATGGGATGATGAGCAATGAACTCGATCGTCACTCTAATGGGTTCATCAAAATCCATGGGATTCATCGAGAAAATTTAGGTTGTGTCTCTAAGAAATGGTTCAGAAGTGTGTGAAGATGATGATTCTTTGGAGGATTTCTTCTTGGTGACAAATTTCTTGGGTGTTGAAGCAGTTTGAGCAAGTTTTGGAGAAGAAGATTGAGACACCATTGATGGATGATTATGATAGCTTGAAGAACACGAAGAACACAGAAGGTTTGGGAACTTTTATGAATTTGAGCACGTAAAGAGGTAAATGAGGGTTTACGGGTGTTTATATAGGTGAGTGAAATAGGTCAGGTAGGAAATGTAAGAATGAGGATCCGAAGTCAAAATGGGTCGCATTTAATGTTTATCCGTTTTAGGGGTGAGTTGACCTTGAATATGAAAGGTTGGGGGTGGATGATAGCTAAAGATAGAATCCCTAAACGGCGATGTGATGGTTTCTTTTGGAACGTGCAATACTAGTGCGAGTTTCAAGGAGGGCATGATAAGGATCCTCAAAAGTTATCGTTTTGAAAAACGTTTTATCTTATAAACCCTTAGACTTTCGGATGATTGATTTTGGACAGTGTGAGAACTGGAGGGTAATGGGGTGTATTCCAGATCTTGGTGATTTTGAAGAAAGGGTTCGGAATATGAACGATCCGGAGTGAAACTTGAATGTTCCGGAGCTGAAAACCTTTGAATTCTAGAGTAGAATGCTTTAAAGCAATTCCGAAGAAAATAATTTTCAAGGATTCCGGGGAGGGTTTTCAGATAACATTCCAGACTGAATTTTTTTGAAGTAGTGAGTTCTGGAAATAGTACTTTGGAGCAGAGATTTTGAAAAATCCGGAGCCAAAAATTTAAAATTCCAATGCAAGGTTGAAAAATTCGGAGTGAGTCTGAAAAGGTGTTCGGAGTGAAAAAATTCAATTCATATATGAAATTCTTCTGGAGCCAAAAAAAACTTTAATGTTCCGAAGCAAAAAAAGAAATTTACTATCGCTCCAGATTTGAATTTCGAGATGATTTTATGAAGTGAGTTCTGAAACATGATTGTGACCAATGTAACTATATTGATCTTTGAACTTCAAAACACTTGGGAGCTATATGACTAAAACTCAAGTGGTGGTTAGAAATAGACAAGCAAAATGATCCTAAGTATTCCAAGAGATAATAGTTACGAGATGAAAAGTAGATTTGAGTTTGGTTCCAGTTTTCAATATGATGTTTCCATCAGAAAGAGAGCAAGTCTCTTGAAAGAACTGAGGATCATGCATCATCATACCCATTTTGTTCAAAAAACCATTGAATTTGGTTTCGTCTAATGCCTTAGTAAGGACATTGGCAATTTCATCGTTAGATGGAACAAAAATAACTTCAATATTACCATTTAAAACATGATCTTTTATAAAATGGTATGCGTTGAAGGCGGTAACCATAATCCAAGAGTTGAGATTTCATCCAGAGATCTTGAGAGGTGCAGCTAGCAGCAACAATGTATTATGCTTTGGCTGTTGAGAGGGCAATGCAATTTTGCTTCTTGGATGACCAACTAACCAATCGACCACCTAAAAATTGACAGCCACCAGATATGCTTTTTCTGTGCAATTGAAGACCACCATAGTTTGAATCTGAGTATGCTTGAAGAAGATAACTCTTATTTGCTGGCTACCAGATTCCGAGATTCTTTGTGCCTTTGAGTTATCTAAAAATTTGCTTAACAGCCAAAAGATGAGACATCTTTGGATTGACATGAAATTTGGCACACAAACATGTTGAAAACATGATGTCCGAACGACTCGCTATGAGATAGAGTAGGGATCCAATAATTCGTCTGTACTTCTTTTCATTAACTGTAATACCTGAGGGGTCAGAAAAGATTTTGTGTCTGAAACCCATTGGTACCTTAGCTGAGGCACATGTGTGCATTGAGTACTTTTTGAGGAGTTCCGAAATGTAATTCTCTTGGTGAATGAAGATTCCTCTGTTGGTTTGTTTGAGTTGGAGACCAAGAAAGAAGCTTAATTCCCGATTCATACTCATTTGAAAGCTACTGACTATTAACTTAGCAAAGTCAACAACCATTCAAGAATCGGTGGATTCGAAAATGATATCTTCGACATGAATTTGGACCAGCATGAGATGTTTTCCATTTGATCTACGGAACATAGTGGGATCTATAATTCCTCTTTGAAAACCTAAACGCTTGAGAAAGTCAGTGATGGTCTCGTACCATGCGCGAGGAGCTTGGTTTAGGCCATAGACAGCTTTCCGGAGTTTATAGCAGTGGTTAGGATATGATAGATTTACAAAACTGGGAGGTTGTTGAAGATATACTTTAGTATCAAGTTTTCCATTTAGAAAAGCACTTTTAACATCCATTTGGTAAACCTTGAAGCCTTTATGAGCAACATAAGCAACAAAGATTTTGATAGCTTCAAGACGTACAACAGGAGAAAAGTTATCCTCGTAGTTAAGCCCTTCAATTTGTGTGAATCCTTTAGCTACCAATCTTGCTTCCTTTCGAATGATAAATCCTGCATCATCTAACTTATTTTGAAACACCTATCTAGTACCAACAATGGGATGATTCTGAGGAGGAGGGACAAGAGTCCAGAATTCATTTCTATCAAACTTTACCAATTCTTCTTGCATGGCTGTAATCCAATCTGCATGTTCGAGTGCTTCTTTGATGGATTTGGGTTAAACCATTGAGATAAATGCCGAGAAATGAAATTCATTTTGGATGCTTGTGGCAGAGCATGTCACACCCCAAAACCGAGAATGGCGGAAACATTCTGGGGCGGAGGACGTCATGTAGAGTATCACAAGACAGTAAAAGTAAACAAGCAAACAACATCATCCATTGCATTAAATATATAATTTTAATACAAGCGTGTTCTGTATAGTTATAGACACCAAAAATATAATGTAAATCAAAATAATAAGATGAGTCTTGGATGCGCTCCATCTTCTCCAAAGCTGGCCTCGGTACCTGTCTACTGATGACCTGAGAATACAAGTTATTTTGAAAGAGTTTATCAGCATTAAGCTGGTGAGTTCATAAGTATTTTAGAGTCGGTGTTTGTTATCAAAATGTTTGAACATGTCGCAAGTGTAAGTTTGTAAAATGTATGTAAATGTTTGTAAGTGTTTGTAAAAGTTTGAATCTCTCAGAAAAACCTATATTTTCTATTAAAGTGGCCTCCTACCAAGGCTTAACTGTTTTGTATGTTCGTGTGTTGTAAAAGTGTGTAATTTCCCAAGTGTAACTATCATTAACAAAATATAGTTTGTACATTAATGTTTAAGTGAAATAATCACTAAATATATGTAATGGGTAAATTATTGTAGTACTGTAGTGTTGTATTATAGGAACTACTGCTGTACTAACTACCTTAAACCGGATTTATATTAAGGTATCATGTGATTAATTGTACCATACTATCGACTGGATAAACAACGACAAATGAATGGTCGTAAAATGGAATGACGTTTGGCACCCGCAGACCTGCAGGTCCGGCTGTAGCTAGCAGCAAGGTGTAGGATAGTCAATCCGGTATTGATCTATACGCAAACTCACGCTCTCCCTTCAAGAGACTCTGGCTACAACTCGGGCCATGACATTTAACGCATGCTCCGATACAGTGGATCACAATTGTTAATGTATTCATGTAATGTAATGTAATGTTACTTGTTCTAGTATTGTTGTATATGTTCTCTTCCTAGTATAGTTGTATATGTTCTCTTTCTAGTATAGTTGTATATGTTCTCTTTCTAGTATAGTTGTATATTTTCTCATAGTAATAAGTATTGACTCATGAATGAACTGACTCATTGATCTAGCAATTGTAGTAGTATGATCCTGTGTTACCCCGATGGTAACTTACTAATGATGTAACTAATACGCCTGAATATGGGAGTACCTTTATGTCTATATATGTACGCTTGATATATAATTAATATTGAAACGGCCTTCGGACGGCTACCCGAAATCCCACCAGACCACATCCAAATCGAGAAAATGGAAATAGGGCGGGTGGCCTTCCTAAGCCCTTTAAACATTTCTTATATATCTATACATATATGGGCATGTAATTTATAAGAAGTATAACAAAGTTTAAATAAAAGTATTTGATAAGTAAAAGAGTTTGTAAAGCAGTTTGAAGTAAAACAGTTTGAATAGTAATAAAATCATTGGTTTTATAGTTATTAATCACATGTGATTGATGTAATAACTATAAGTATTTAACTTGTATTCCCCCCCCCCCATAAAAGCATTAAAAACATTTAAAAGTATTTCAAAGGTTAATTAAAGGGGTATGAACTCATTTTTGGTGAGTGGATTGGATTGAGGTGTCGGATATTGTGCTAGGTGGCAAACGGAGACTTGTTCACACGCACGAGCCTAGTTATCATATAATGAGGATATATATAACTAATTAGCCAAATAATAACTAATAAATTTAGTTGGGACACTCTAGAATATGTAAACACTTTGTATAAGTGTTATAAGTCCTAATGGTTGCATCTAAGTTGTTGTGGGACAAGGCTAAAGGGGTTTAAAGTTCCAAAGGGCCTTATATATGTGTTTACCACTCAATAAACTCCACACAAGGAGTTTACGGTCGTAAACCCTTGAGTTTACGGCCGTGAACTCCCAACTTGGTGGTATTTGGTGTTTTGAAGTGTTATTTGATTTCTAGAATAAGTCTTACTTGGTGGTTTAATCCTTTGGGTAGTTTAGGACATTAATACACTCCTTTTAGGAGTTTTCGGCCCAAAGACCATTTCTTTTGGAGTTTACAACCATAAACTCTCATGAGATGGGTATTTTTGTGCTTTCAAGTCTCTTACTAACATAGGATATGTTCTATGCAATTGTTTAAGGCAAATAAAGACTCTAGGCACACTTTGGTGCTCCTTATTGATGTCCAAGGCCCATGAACATTTACAGGGCCATAAACTCACTTTAAGGGGGGACTTTGATGTTTTGAAGTCCAAAATTTAGCTAGGATTAAATGGGGGTTAATGTCCAAGGTTTTAGGAGTAATTAGGGCACCTTTTGGCCCTTGAATTTGGAGTTCACGGTCCAAGAAGTTCTTGGGCCGTGAACACCCAAAGCTTGGTGTTTTTGATTGTTTTCTAGTCTCAAATATACATACATACAAGCCTAAGCTAGTTACTTAACAAGGAAATGGGACTAGGTAGCATTTAAGCCTCATTTTGGAGTTTACTCTCCAAGAACATTCTTGGGCGGTAAACTCCCGAATCTCACAGATTTGTCATGTAATCTATGTTATTAAGCATATAATAAGCATTATAAAACAACTAGAGAAGTGTACTCACGATTAGGGACGAAAACCCAAAGATCCGTGAGAGAGAAAATGGCTTTTCTCTAGTTGGAAATGCGAATAATGAATGAATTTGGTTCAGAATTCTATTTATAGTCCTGAGATATGTTTGGCAGAAAATGTTTTTATTCTCGAAATGATTTCTAATGTAATAGAGTGTTGGAATAACAGTGTTGCACAAAACCATAGTGCATCCACTCTCCTGATATTTACTGAAGTGTAAACCCTGAATTACTCCAACTTATACGAAAAGTCTGAAAATTGACTATGATTGTTATAACTTCTATTGAAGTGATATTGTTTGTACATAATGGGAATTTCGGGTTGTCACATCATCCCCCCGTTAGAAGGAATTTCGTCCCGAAATTAGAATTTAAGCAATTAAGAAATTACAAATAACTAAGCGAAAAGATGAGGGTATTTCAGTTTCATCTGATCCTCGCGTTCCCAAGTGACTTCCGGTCCTCGCTTGGCGTTCCAGCGAACCTTCACGATCGGGATACGGCTTTGCTTCGTCTGCTTGACCTCACTGTCCATGATCTCTACTGGTTCTTCCATGAAGTTGAGGCTCTCGTTGATCTCGATTTCGTCGAGTGTGATTACAAGAGTCTCATCGGACATACACTTTTTCAAGTTAGACACGTGGAATGTAGAATGTACGTTACGAAGTTTGTCTGGTAGGTTGAGTTTGTAAGCCACAGGGCCGATCCTTGCGAGGATCTCGAAGGGTCCTATATATCTTGGATTAAGCTTCCCACGCTTACCGAAGCGTATCAAGCCCTTCCAGGGTGAGACTTTGAGAAGGACTCAGTCTCCCACTTGGAATTCCAAAGGTTTCCTTCGTTTATCAGCGTAGCTCTTCTATCGGTCTCTAGAGGCTTTCAATCGTTCCCGAATTTGAACGATCTTCTCTGTCGTTTCCCGAATGATCTCCGGACCTGTGAGAGTGCTTTCAGGAACTCGTCCCTTAGCTAACTGGGTATCACCCACCTCAGCCCAGCACAGAGGGGATCTGCACTTTCGGCCATAGAGGGCCTCAAATGGTGCTGCCTTTATGCTCGTGTGATAACTGTTGTTGTAGGAAAATTTGACGAGGGGTAAATGGGTATCCCAAGCTTTTCCAAAGTCAATTACACAAGCACGCAACATATCTTCTAAGGTGTGGATTGTTCTCTCACTTTGTCCGTCGGTCTGTGGATGGTAGGCTGTGCTCATGTCCAGCCTTGTTCCTAGGGAGTGTTGTAGCGATTGCCAGAATCTGGAGGTGAACCTACTATCTCTATCGGAGATAATGGATATAGGTACACCATGTAGTCGTATAATCTCCCTAATGTATGTTTTCGTAAGCTTCTCCATCTTGTCAGTTTCTTTGATAGGTAGGAAGTGTGCAGACTTGGTCAATCTATCGACGATGACCTATATGGTATCAAGTCCACCCGTTGTCTTGGGCAACTTGGTTATGAAATCCATAGTGATCCGCTCCCACTTCTATTCTGGGATCTCTGGTTGTTGTAGTAGACCGGAGGGCTTCTGGTATTCGACCTTGACCTTTGCGCAAGTAAGGCATTTACTTACGAAGGTAGCAATCTCTGCTTTCATATTAAGATCCAAATACATCTTATCTGAACCTGGGTGGACGGAATACCGAGTGTTCTGCGCCTCGTTCATGACCAATTCTCGGAAACCACCGTGTTTCGGGGTCCAGATCCATTCCATGAAGTATAGAGCTCTGCCACCCTTGGCTTCTAAATTCTTATCCATTCCTCTTAGGGATTCACTCGCCACGTTTTCAGGTTTCATAGCTTCAAGCTGGGCCGCCTAAATTTGCATAGACAAGTGGGAATGGATAGTCATTGTCAACGACTTGACTCTTCGACCAGAATATTCCTTCCGACTTAGGGCATCTGCTACTACGTTGGCTTTACCCGGGTGATAACGAATTTCGCATTCGTAGTCACTGAGTAGCTCGACCCACCGTTGTTGCCTCATGTTCAGCTCTTTCTGGTCAAATATGTGTTGTAAAATCTTGTGGTCGGTAAAGATAGTGCTTTTCGTTCCGTACAAGTAATGTCTCCAGATCTTTAGGGCAAACACAACTGCCGCTAGTTCAAGATTATGGGTCGTGTAGTTAACTTCATGTGTCTTCAACTGTCTCGAGGCGTAGGCGATGACCTTACCTCGCTGCATCAGAAAACACCTGAGCCCTTGATTTGATGCATCGCAACAGACTACGAAGTCTTCTATCCCTTCGGGGAGGCATAGTATTGGTGCGGTGAATAAGGCTCGCTTAAGCGTTTGGAACGCTCTCTCCTGTTTCTCTTCCCAGTCGAAGGCCACGCCTTTCTGGGTCTGTGTTGTAAGAGGTTTCGCAATTCGGGAGAAGTTCTGTATGAACCTGCGGTAGTAGCCAGCGAGACCTAGAAATTGACGAATTTTTGTAGGCGTCTTCGTTGCTGACCAGTTCTCAATGGATTTAATTTTGGATGGGTCCACGTGGATTCCCTCTTTGCTTACCACGTGTCCTAAGAATTCGAATCTTCGGATCCAAAATTCACATTTTGAGAACTTCGCACAAAGTTTTTCCGTTCGTAAAGTTCCTAGAACTTGTCGCAGGTGATCGCCATGCTCTTCCTTACTTCGGGAGTAGATCAGGATGTCATCAATGAATACAATGACGAACTGATCCAAGTAAGGTCGGCATACTCTATTCATCAGATCCATGAAGACTGCGGGCGCATTGGTCAATCCGAATGGCATCACTACGAACTCGTAGTGTCCGTAACGAGCTCGGAAGGCTGTCTTCGGAACATCCTCCTCTAGCACTCGTAACTGGTGATATCCGGATCTCAGATCAATTTTGGAAAAGTAGTTCGCCCCTTGCAGTTGGTCAAATAGATCGTCTATGCGAGGTAGAGGGTAACGATTCTTGACCGTTAGTTTGTTGAGTTCCCTGTAGACGATACACATACGAAATGATCCGTCTTTCTTCTTAACAAACAAGACCAGTGCTCCCCAAGGTGAGAAACTTGGTCTTATAAAGCCCTTGCTGAGCAGTTCGTTAAGTTGACCAGATAGTTCCTACATCTTTGCTGGTGCTAATCGGTAGGGCGACTTGGCTACTGGGGTAGCTCCTGGGACTAAGTCGATTCTGAACTCGACCTGTCGTTACAGAGGTAATCCTGGTAGCTCTTCTGGGAAGATGTCGGGAAAGTCGCTCACTACTGGAATGCTCTTTAGTTCCTTCGTTTCGAGGCTCATATCGACGACGTGAGCAAGGAATGCATGGTATTCTTTACGCAGATACTTCTGTGCTTGAATACTTGATATAATACGAAGACTCGCACCGGGTTTGTCGCCGTAGACGATAAGAGTTTCGTTAGACGGAAGGTTTAGACGGACTGCTTTCTCGTAGCACATGATGTCGGCACGATGAAGACTTAACCAATCCATGCGAATGATAACGTCGAAGCTTTTTATTGAGACATGCATAAGGTCGATTGGGAATGAATGGTTATCTAGAGTTAGGAGACAACCTAAGTATATGTTCTTCGTACTTTCAGTTTTTCCATTTGCCATTTCTACTGTGAATTGTTCCTTAAGTGTGTGTGGTTGTTGTTTAAGCATGCGAGCAAATTTATGGTTCACGAAGCTTCGCTCCGCTCCACTATCGAATAGAATGCATGCATAGGAGTTATCTAGGAGGAACGTACCAGTCACCACTGTCGGGTCAGCAATTGCTTCCCCATGGCCTGTTGCTAGTACCCTCCCTGCTCCTCTAGCATTCTTTGCTTTGGGGCAGTCCCTCTTATAGTGGCCTGCTTCGCCACATCCATAGCAGGTCGGGCTCGCGCCAGAGCCGAGGACTTGCGTGATCGGCCTCGCCGGGGATTTACAGAAATGGACGGCGTGTCCTTTTCTGTTGCAGTTAGAGCACTGCATTTCACGGCAGGGGCCGTTGTGGTGGAAGTTGCATTAGTTGCACTTAGGCAAACTTCCAGCATACTGCCTCACCGGAGCAGTAATAGCAGCAGGGGTTATCGCGGCATGCACAGCCACAACTTGCTGCTTTTTAGTAGCTCATTGTTTCTTCTTGTCTTCCCAGAACTTCCGCTTAGTGTAAGCGGGTTTGGAGGGTTCCGAGATGGCTAGGGTGGTTGTTGTTGCAGGGGTTTTGACTCCATGGTCAATGAGTCGCTGTGCCAGTCGCTTGGCACTGTCGAAGGTAGCGGGGTTTGATGATAGGACATTCCCCTGATACAGAGGTACTAGCCCCCATATCTACCATTCGATCTTTTTCCCTTCAGTGGGAACCATATTCGGGCAGAGGGCCACCAGTTCGCTAAATCTGGCGGTATAAGCGACCACGTTGGTGCCCTTCATGGTCAGGCTCCAAAGCTCCTGCTCCAATTTCTGGATTTCGCCCCTTGGGCAGTATTCCTCAATCATGAGGTCTTTCATCGTTTCCCAGCCCATGTCGTTGGCTACGAAGAGGGTTAGAGCTTTAATGTGGCCGTTCCACCACGTCAGAGCCTTTCCTTCAAAGGTGCATGCGACATATTTGACTTTGCTCGCAGTAGGGCATGAACAGATTTCGAAGACTGATTCAGTCTTCTCGAACCTGTAACAGCCCGGAATTTCAAGTATTGTAATAATTATGTTTTTGGGGTGTTTTAAGAGGGGACTCGGCGAGTTGGAGCCTAGACTCGCCGAGTAGGATCGCAGACCTGGTCGCGGATTCGCGACTGGACTCGACGAGTCCAGATATGGACTCGGCGAGTCTACGCTGTTTAGCGAAACCCTAACCGTTCAGGTTTGGGACGTATATGAGGGACTTTATGGCCGTCATTGTTCACTCTAGCCTTCTGAGAGAAACCCTAAATTGATTGTGAGCGTCTGGAGCAAGGTTGAAGGCCATTGTTGATTTTAGAAGAGTTATTGTGCAAGGAAGAGAAGGCTTGATTAAGGGAGCAACAAAGGAAGTCACGTTCTGAGGATTGGGGACACAGAGAGTACATCATCCAGGTAAGAATTCGAGTATACTCTGCTATGTTGATGTGTTTATGGAATTAGGGTTTATGGAACCCTTTTGTGGCTAGATTGAATGTTACCCTAGTCCCCCAAACGATTGTAACCCTGTATTGGGACCTTTGGAGGTCCAGAATGTCCCATGCCTGTGCATTTCGTGAATTGATGAAGGTTTTGGATTGGAATCCTTATGCCTTAGGTCAAAATGTAAATTAGGAGTCATGGGGTGTATTATGAGCACCGAAATGAGGACCTTACGTGATGAAGCAGTCTAGGAAGGCCAGGCCTATGAATGGTCGGAGCAGCTCTGCCATTAGAAAGCAGTTTGAGCGGTTGCATGGCATGGACTCGCCGAGTCCGATGAATAGACTCGGCGAGTAGCTTGAAGATTAACTGGGACTCGTCGAGTTGTTCTTCAGACTCGGCGAGTTAAGTCGGGGTGGCCCCACGATTCTTCCAGGAGGAACTCGTCGAGTAAAAAGGGGATACTCGACGTGTAGAAAGGGAGTCTTAAGGAATCGATGAGTTAAGGGCGAGTGGACTCAGAGTGGTTGAACTCGGCGAGTCTTGGGGTGACTCGGCGAGTTAGGTCGCGGGTTGAGTGAAGTTCTGAGTATGGGGACTCGGCGAGTCATAGGGTTGACTCGGCGAGTAGGGTCAGTCAGGGGTTGACTTTGACCTTGTCTTTGACCAAGGATTGACCAGTGGGTCCAGGGGTATTTTGGTAATTGTTGTTATTGTTTGAGTTCAGTGCATTGGTGGCTGTCCAGAGGTGGAGATCGTATCAGTGATCGGAGCAGCTTGAGCTATCTGTTCAGTCGGCAGTTTCGAGGTGAGTTATCCTCACTATATCGCTAGGGTTATGGCACCAAGGCCGACCCTTTTTATCGGATGGAAATCCGGGTAGTTGTCATTGTTATGATATAGGCCGGAAGGCATTACATGTTATGGGCCGGAAGGCATTGCTATGTGGACCGGAAGGTCATGGCCTGGAAAGGCGTATGTATGCATTTAGTATATTGACTGATTCATAGGGTAATGTTATGATAGTGACCGGCTAGACCGGTATCTTGTTAGAGTAATGCTATGATATGTGATCTGTTGATCGATTGTTGTCTATGAACTGCTATATGATTAATTGTTATGTTATATATGCATTTTATGCTTATGGGCCGGAAGGCAATATGTTATGGGCCGGAAGGCAATATGTTATGGGCTGGAAGGCAATATGTTGTGGGCCGGAAGGCAATATGTTGTGTGATGGACCGGAAGGTCGGCGTGGGTAGGACCGGAAGGTTTACCCAGCAGGGACGGAAGTCCCCTGAGACACATGGACCGGAAGGTCAGGGCCTGGAAAGGCGTATATGGGTTGGTATTTTGGGGGTATCTCACTAAGCTTTCGGGCTTACAGTTGTGGTTTTATGTTTCAGGTTCTCAAGAGTCTGTGGCAAGGCAAAGGCGTGATCGTACCGTTCCTCGCGTTGGTGTTTTATGATATGAACCTGGGAAATTACTCTGTTTAATAATGTATTGAAAACCTTTTTGTAACGACGTTAATAAAATGGGTGATTTTGAAAAGTTTTAATTGTTTTGAAATTTTGGACGTTACAGAACCATTGCGAGAGGGCAATGACTCCGCCGGTGCCATGGAAAGACTCCGGCTTGCAGTTGGTGAAATCCTTGTAGGAGCACTCTCTCGAGCGCACAGGGGTTTCAACCGGAATTGATTCAACAGGAGTTCCACCTCTGTTGGCATCAGAAGAGTGATACTCAGCCATGGCAGTTGCCACTGCTGCGGCTACGGCAGCATTCAGGGATGCAGTATCGATGACCGGAGGCGGAGGAGGCGGTGGAGGTGCAGGGTTATTCTGTGGAGATTTGCGAGGAGGCATCTTTCAGCTATAAGTTTATAAAGATAAGCAAAGTGGTAAGAATCAATTTGTAAGTAGGGTGAGAGTGACACATGGACTAACTAACCATATCCCAACAATTGAATGAGTGTTTGAGATCGCAACAAAGAATATTAGTAGGAAAACACAAGTGTACAGATTTTTCCCACAGATTAGATAGACATCAATAATACTGGTATTACCGATGTAACAAGTTCACGGAAAATCGACCTAACAGTAGGTCTTACATCATACCATATGGACAAGTTTGACAGTTCTTAGATTCCTAATTAGAGTACTGAAAGTTAGGAATATTTTACAGACAAGTGCTACTTAGAGCACAGATGTTAAAGGCTATTCCTTAACCAAAAGACAGAGATGTACTAGACATCTTCTAACGGCGATGGGAAATCCTCGGGCGAACCCTGAGGTCTGCTACTGGACGAAACACCTCCTGAAGGTGTCGCTCCTGAGCCCTCTGACGGGCTCGAAGTTCCAGTACTTCAGCTCGGGAGGCAGCTAGTTGTTGCTGCAGGGTTTCATCGGTTCACCGGGTCCATTCCATGTCTTCTTCAAGACGGCGGATGCGGACTGTGTTGACACAAGAGTGGGCATCAATCTCCATGACCCGGTCGATGGCTGCTCGACCTTGCTCAACATTACGAGCTATTTTGCGGATAATTACGGGCAGAGCTCGGTCAGCAGAACCACCTTCACTGACGTTGTAAAAGCTTCGGTCCCCAAAGTAAGGTAAGGATTGACCCTGTTCGTCACTCTAGCGATTCAAGTTGGTTGCCCACAAGGGTGTAGGACCTGGAAAAGCTGGTCGAGGGTTGTTGTTCGGGGCTTGACCTACCAGCGGTAGGTTGTTGACTTCAGGCTCGGAGTCAGATCCATCAGAAAAGCCTTCTGCGAGGTGATCATCCAAAGGGATTGGATGCTCATCTTCGGGTTCTTCTTTGATCCACCCTACATTGCCTTCATTTGGAAAGTATGGGTCGCCGTGATGGAATCCAGCCATTTAAATCTACGCGAGAAGAGAGGTATAAGAATATAGTATATATGTAGCTAGTAGTAGTACAAAATACACCCATAGTATTTTAAGTTTAGGTTCTACTGATCTTCTTGTGGTATTATTGGTAAGTTTTTAGACTTGTTAACATATCACAACCATTCTAGGGCATATGCTAATCACTCCTCGGACCAACATAGTTGATCAGGCTATGCCATTCCCAGGACTGACCATACATCCCCGAGCTCACTTGTGATATTTAACAATCGTAATATGTGACAACCCGAAATTTCCACTTTGTACGAACATTAACTATTCAATAGAAGCTAGTCCAGTTTCAATGAACTTCAGACTTTTCCGAATAAGTTTGTGTACATTAGGGTTACGTATAAGGAGATATCAGGAGAGTGGATGCTCTTGGGTTTGTGAAACTTGAGCATTTCAAAACTTCATAATGTTAGAGTCCAATTCCAGAATAAAAATATTTTCTGCCAAAATATTACAGGACTATAAATAGATTTCTGAACTAAATTCATTCATTATTCACATTTCCAACTAGAGAAAAGCCATATTCTCTCTCACGGATCTTCGGGTTTTCATCCCAAATCATGAGTACACTTCTCTAGTTGTGTTATAATGTTTGTTTTATGCTTATTAACATAGATTGTATGTCATATATGTGAGATCCAGGAGTTTACCGCCCAAGAACGTTCTTGGGGAGTAAACTACAAAATAGAGCTTTAAGGCTATTTAGTCCCAATTCCTTGTTAGACAACTAGTTTAGCATAATATGTAGGATCATTTGAGGCTAGAAATCATTCAAGAACACCAAGTTTTAGGAGTTTACGGCCCAAGAATTTCTTGGACCGTAAACACCATTTTCAAGGGCAAAATGAGCCCTAATCACCCCCTAAGGCTTTAGACTATTACCCTCAAATACTTGTAGCTAAAATGGGGACTAAAACACATCAAAATCATCCCTAAAAGGGATTTTACAGCCAATAAATGCTCTTGGGCCGTAAACTCCAAGTAAAGGCACCAAAGTGTGCCTAAAGTCCCCCTTAGCCTTAAACAAAAGCCTACAAATTATCCTACTTGTGCAAGAGACTTAAAAGAATTAAAACATCCATCCCATGAGATTTTATGGCCATAAACTCTAAGGGATATGGTCTTTAGGCCGTAAACTCCTCAAAGGAGTATAATCTATGCCTTAAACTACCCAAAGGATTAAACCACCAAGCTAGGCTTATTCTAGAATTCATTTAGCACCTTAAAACACCCAAAACCACCAAGATTGGAGTTCACAGCCGTAAACTCAAGGTTTTACGACCGTAAACTCCAAGGGTGGGGTTTGTTGGGTAGTAAACACTTATTCAAGGTTCTTGGAAGCTTTAAACCCCTTTAGCCTTGTCCCATAACAACTTAGGTGCAACCATTAGGACCTATAACACTTATACAAAGTGTTTACATGTTCCTGAGTGTCCCAACTTATTTCATTAAGTTATTATTTGGCTAATTAGTTATATATATGCTCGTTATATGATAACTAGGCTCGTGCGTGTGAACAAGTCTCCGTTTGCCACCTAGCACGGTATCCGACACTACAATCCAAACCACTCACCACAAGTGAGTTCATACCCCTTTAATTAACCTTTGAAATGCTTTTAAATGTTTTAAATACTTTATGGGGGGATACAAGTTCAATGCTTATAGTTATTGAAATAAATCACATGTGATTTCACTAATCACATGTGATTAATAACTAGAAAACCAATGATTTTATCACTGTTCAAACTGTTTATCAAACTGTTTTACATCAAACTGTTTTACAAACTCTTTTACTTATCAAATACTTTTATTTAAACTTTTTTATACTTCTTATAACTGCATGCCCATATATGTATAGATATATAAGCAATGTTTAAAGGGCTTAGGAAGGCCATCCGCCCTATTTCCTTTTCGCGCTTGAGATGTGGTCTGGTGGGATTTTGGGTAGCCCTCCGAAGGTCGTTTCAATATTAATTATATATCAAATGTACATATATAGAGATAAAAGTACTCCTTTATTCATACTTATCAATACATCATCAGTAAGTTACCATCGGGGTAACACAGGACCATACTACTACAATTTCTAGATCAATGAGTCAGTTCATTCATGAGTCAATACATTCAATTACTCTGAGAACATATACTACTATACTAGAAAGAGAACATATACAAGTATACTAGAACAGTTCATTACATTACTCTTACATTAATACGTTAATAAAATTGTGATCCACTGTATGGGATAATGCCTTAATTGTCATGACCCGGGTTGTAGCTAGAGTCTCTTGAAGGGAGAGTGTGAGTTTTCGTATAGATCTATACTGGATTGACTATCCTACACCTTGCTGCTAGCTACAGCAGGACCGGCAGGTCTGCGGGTGCCAAACGTCATACCTTATTTTTTTTCGACTATACATTGTCGATGTTACCAGTCTATAGTATGGTGCAATTTATCACATAATACCTTAATATAAATCCAATTTAAGGTAGTTATTACAGCAGTAGTTCCTATAATACAAAACTACAGTACTACAATGATTACCCATTACATATTTTTAGTGATAACCTCACTTAAACATTAATGTACAAACTATATTTGTTAAATGATAGTTACAATTGGGAAATTACACACGTTTACAACGAGCATACAAAACAGGTAAGCTTTGGTAGAAGGCTACTTTAATACAAAATATAGGTTTTTCTGAGAGATTCAAACTTTTACAAACACTTACATACATTTTACAAACTTATACTTGAGACACGTTCAAACATTTTGATAACAAACATCGACACTAAAATACTTATGAACTCACCAGCTTAATGCTGATAAACTTTTTCAAAATAACTTGTATTCTCAGGTCATCAGTAGACAGTTACCGATTCCAGCTTTTGAGAAGATGGAGCGCATTCAAGACTCATCATATTATTTTGAATTACATTATATTTTTGGTGTCTAGAACTGTACAGAACACGCTTGTATTAAAATTATATATTTAATGCAATGGATGATGTTGTTTGCTTATTTACATTTACTGTGTTGTGATACTTTACATGACGTCCTCCGCCCCAGAACGTTTCCGCCGTTCTTGGTTTTGGGGTGTGACATAATACTTTGTTCTTGTCATTGTGACACTGATTTTAGTATGAATGCAGACTAGTATACTTAATTAAATATTTTAATATTTAAAGTATAGACTCTTGGTCAGAGTGCTTTAATCCCTAATGAGTTTATAGTTTAGTATATATTTTATGGATTGATATACTTGATTCACTATAAACAATGCTCTGATACCAATCTGTCACACCCCAAAACCGAGAACGGCGGAAACGTTCTGGGGCGGAGGACGTTATGTAGAGTATCACAACACAGTAAAAGTAAACAAGCAAACAACATCATCCATTGCATTAAATATATAATTTTAATACAAGCGTGTTCTGTACAGTTGTAGACACCAAAAATATAATGTAAATCAAAATAATAAGATGAGTCTTTGATGCGCTCCATCTTCTCCAAAGCTGGCGTCGATACCTGTCTACTGATGACCTGAGAATACAAGTTATTTTGAAAGTGTTTATCAACATTAAGCTGGTGAGTTCATAAGTATTTTAGTGTCGGTGTTTGTTATCAAAACGTTTGAACATGTCGCAAGTGTAAGTTTGTAAAATGTATGTAAATGTTTGTGAGTGTTTGTAAAAGTTTGAATCTCTCAGAAAAACCTATATTTTCTATTAAAGTGGCCTCCTACCAAGGCTTAACTGTTTTGTATGTTCGTGTATTGTAAAAGTGTGTAATTTCCCATGTGTAACTATCATTAACAAAATATAGTTTGTACATTAATGTTTAAGTGAAATAATCACTAAATATATGTAATGGGTAAATTATTGTAGTACTGTAGTATTGTATTATAGGAACTACTGTTGTACTAACTACCTTAAACCGGATTTATATTAAGGTTGTTGGATTAGTGTCTAAGTCCATAACTATTTTGGTATGTACTTGACCCGATGGTGCATGGTCCTTTTGGGTTGCCTTCACCAAAGCTACTTGATAGGATGAATTATGGAGAGAAAGGATTAAATATGATTTATTAATATATTATGAGAATAATATATTAAAGGAGAAATTATATTGTTTAATTAATATTAGTCAATAATTAATTGGTAATTAGTTTTGTGACTAAAAGAGATTAATTAAACTTAAGGGACTAGAATTGTAATTATAAGATAATTGCAGTTTGGGCCATGGATTGTCTTAAATTAAGGAGTGGACGAATTCTATGGGAAACCCATAAGGAAATCGTGCAAGGCCTTTAATTAAAGAGGGCCATGGGTTGCTTAGGGCTTAAGCATCCAAATTAGGGTTTCCTTGTTAGATAACCCTAATAGCCTCACTATATATAGAACCCTTAAGGCTCAAAAACGTGGACAAGCAACCTTCTAGGGTTTCACACATTTTTGGGCAGCCTCCATCCTCTCTCCTCTTCATCCTCTTGCTTATGGTGTTTGTGAACCATTAGAGGAGTGACACTTGTGACTCTAAGCCTTCCAAAGTCAATACAAGGAGATTTAGGATTGTTATTGCTACATAACAATCAAGATAATATTATAAACCTATTCTAATGTTAATATGATTACTTGAATGCTAGAATTAGGGTTTATAGTCTTGGATAACTTGCATGTGCAATAGAGAAACCTAGATCCAAGTGTTACGGTTTGTATGAGCACATAGGATGTCTTATGACGGAAACCCATCAGTGGTATCAGAGCCTAGATTGGTTTCTATTGTATTGATGCTTTGTATGTTGAAAAAATTCGATTTTTGTGTTTCTGGGGGCTGAACTCGCCGAGTTTTTTGGATGAACTCGCCGAGTTCATGCTAACTCGACGAGCCCATGCCTGACTCGACGAGTCCATGCCTGACTCGACGAGTCGGCTGGTCAGTAAGAGGGAAAACCGGGATTTCTTGCTGTTTTTGCTTGAGGATACTTAGCTTATCATATTAGATCAATATAAATCCGATTTTTTGATATATATGACTATATTCTTGATCTAATTGAAGATATTTATCAATTAATAAAATATTTGTTTCCTTATGTGATAATTGATTAATTATTTTGATTAAATTGGTAAATTATTTTGCAAGAAATCATTAAATAAATCAAATATGGATAATTATGTGATTAAGTGTTAATTTAGATTATTTGTTATTTGATCCTTGTGTTATGAAATGTTTCATATTTTCCCCTTTAGGTTTTATAGTTTAAATTTGACCTCAAAAGTTTTGTTGTTTTGAAATTTAAATAGTTGAAACCCTAATATTTTGAAAAAGGTTTCAAAACTTGCCCTCAAGTTTTGGAATTTAAATTTTGATTAATAGTTTAATTTTGATGTATATTTAAATTCTAAACCCTAATGTTTTGAAATGTTTCAAAACTTCCCCTCAAGTTTTGGAATTTAAAAGTTGATTAAAAGTTTAATTAGGAATGTTAAATTCTAAAACCCTAGTAATGTTTTCAGAAGTTCAAATCACTCCCTTATGGTTTTATTAATTAATTAAGGGGTATAATTAAAAGAGGTTTAATAAATCCATAAAAGTTTAGGTTTACAATTTAATTGAATTAAAAGTATAATGGTTAAATTAAACCACCTAGTATTTTAAAAGTGTAAAATACACCCTATACTATATATATAACATTAAAAGTCTAACATTATATATATGTATGAGTAAAAGTTAGTCTTACCGTTAGTAGGCCTCATTCATGAAGCTGGTCTATAAGGGGTGTTTAAGGAAATTGCCTAAAAAATGGCGATTGAATGGGTATCCACTCTTACCTTCAAATGTTCTGCAATTTGGGTTACGGCATCCCTCTCCCGAGTTGTAGAATATTGTGTTGGGTCCTAGACTTAGTATCTCATTTGGGTGATTTACTAAGGACTTAATCAATCAACTAACTTGAATTCGTTTTCTCCCGTTTTGTAGATGTCAATGTTCGACAACTATGGTCTTCCCAAATCCCGTGGAACAAGCATTCCACATGAAGATGATATTCCACGATTCGATCGAGGAACAAGAAATCATCCTTCACTTCCTCCACCTCCTCCAATTATTCTCCCTAACCCACAAGTTCAAAGGCTTGAAAAGTTCAAAATCACTCAAGCCCTTTTGGCAAGTAAACATAAAGAAGGAAAGTTGGTGTGTTAAGAATGTTGGGATCCGTTGTCTGTGAGTGAGGAAATGGTTGTTGATTGGGTTCTTCAGTCACTTCCTAACTCATATAGTGAGTTCGTAAGAGAGTACTATATGATGAACCGCGACGTGACCCTTATAGATCTCACCTATATGCTTATTGCTGCTGAATCAGAAATGTTTTGGCGTAATGGAAAAGCAAAGTTGATTGGTGAATCTGCCTTCAAGACCTCTATGGATATAGACAATGGCAACAAAATACTTGCTATGATTAAAAAGTTTGATCATAAGAGAAAGGCAATGTCTGAAGTAGTTCCATGTCATGTTCCAAAAGAGTCAATCTGCTTTTATTGCCAAGAGAAGGGGCATTGGAGACGAAGCTGCCCCATTTACCTAAGAGATCTAAGAGATGGGAGAGTCGAAACGTATGGCTCTAATATAGGTAAAATCCATTAACTAACTCTTTTAAGCTTCTATTCTAGATTCTTAATACATAATGTGATAAGATCACAATTGATGTTTTGTAGGATCGAAGAAAAGAAAGGAAGCTTAAGGGAAGAAGTGAGCAAAATCTAACTGTGAAGGAATGGATTTCGATCGCATTTCTTGAAGATTAGATTATTGAGCTACTACTTGGAGTTAGAATAGGATTGCTAAGAAAGATGTATTAGCATAGTTTTCAATGAATTACATTATAAGGACAAAAATTTTCTGCAATAAAATTAATTTTGATTTTATATTATTTATTTATCCTTGCAATGGCGTGTATGAAAAATTGATGTTTGAATGTTTCTGCTATTAGCAATAATGGATTTGGTTCTTATTATGTTATTTATGGAAAGTCGAGAATTTACCAAATAGGGAGAGTTTCTCATCGCCCAAGTTTCAATTGGACAGAAACTTGGAATCATGCAACTTGGTTGCACGATGAATGAGAAATCTCATATTTGGAAATTAGACTAATTCATTGACAAAGTGTCAAGTGAAGGAATTGGAGATCGAATACACAAAGTTGCATGTTGATCAAGTCCACCATAAGAGTAACAAAGAAATTCGTCATGATTTACTAAACGTTTAGTAAATATGATTATACTTATAAGATTAAGTGTAATTCGGAATTGATTAAAAAGGTTTAAATCAATAGCAAACGAATAAGAAGAATCAAGTAGGCAGAAAGATAAAAGTTTCTCCATTCTAAGAAGAAGGGATAGTACCTTTTATGCTTTATGATAGGTCTTAATGATTAAGAACCATATCTCAATTGATCCTCTAAGTGAATTTCAGTACAATTGTATGTCTAATAAGAGGAATCAAGAATTGAAGAAATGGTTAAATCAAGAATTCAATCATACTTCATTCTAAAACAAGTCTTAGAGTTAAGATTGTGACATTGAGTGAAAAGTATTAAAAAGGTTTGTAACATTCATCAAATGTGGAAAGTTGTGATGTCTTGGATAAGACAAAGAGCAAGTAGGACCAATTTATGAAGAGTTTTGATAAAAGCTACACTAACTCTTGAATATTTGTTTGTCAAGAAATGTTTTGGACAAGAGAATCTTATATGTCAAGGAGTCAGTGGGAGTCTTAATGGTCTTGAAAACTTTCAAGAACAAATCAAATAAACCTTATCGATCATCACTAGCACACGAGTTGAGGTTTTCAACCTATCGTGTTGACATTAATTTGTTTATGTGCTATTCCAATTGAGTTAATTATGCATGTGAGTTCTATGAGTTCTCATTTTGAACGCATAAAAGGCAAGGCTCCTTAATCAATGAAAGGTACATTGATAGGAAAGGGTGAGCTGCTTAACTACTTGGAAGACATGGTGAGCAGTTGTGCTACCATAAGGCAAGAAATCAAGATAAAGAAAGTTCGATCCATATGAGTTTGAATTTGTCGTAAACTTTGGTTTTGACAAATTCACATGGATAGGAACAAATACACCGTTTAAATCTAAGTGTCATAAGATTTCCTCCTTCATGAAAATGATTGTGAGGAAATGCTTTCACTAAGAAAGATTGTAAAATTGCATTCTCGAATTCGATTATCGTTACGGTATCCCTTTCCATAATTTGAATTGTGAGGTTTGGCAATTAGTCTTAATTGTTTAGACACACATATGAACTATCTAAGGCAAAGGTGTATAAGTTCAAGAAGCCTTGATAAAAGATTATCAAAGCATTAAGTATTAGAAACATGGACTTAAGAAATTCAATAGGTATTGTTTTTCTGAAAGTTAAGATGTTTATGAATACATGTCGAAGCTAGTGGGAGCATAAGTGTTATGTTTTATAGTAATCATCATGATAGTGGGAGCATAAAATTTATGATTGTATGATTATTATGGAAAGTATTGCAAGTTGGCAATATTGATAATAGAAAACAAGAGTTATACCTTGCAAAGTCGTAAGGGTTGTAAAGTTGTTTTGCTATAATTAAGGGAGAGAATATTATGCTTCATTTCAAATCTAAAGGATTAGGTTGAGAAACGTTAATAAATTTAGTCAAAGGTACATAGTGTGTTCTTAAAATTTCGATTATGATTACGGCATTCCTCTTCACAATTCGAATTTTGAGAACATAGCAAATAAAACATTATGCGTCGTGTCCCATACGCTTCGGGTATAGGATCGATTGCAAATGCGTTAATGTTTGACCATTCTAAAATTTTCCAAATGTCGAGCGCATTTAGAGGGAAAAGGGACTAGAATTGGTTTTGACTAAAATAATTAAACAACTATCAAAGGACAATCCAAAGTTTGACGAGGATTGGTCGCTTGTGAGTAGTTGGAAGCATGGTATTGAATGGACCATATCGACCTTATTAAGAATGAGTTGTCATATGGAAAATATGGAAATGTTTCCATATTGGATGGACCATATCGACATCATTACGAATAGATAAGATTCTATTAAGAATGAGTTGTCATAAGGAAAATATGGAAGCGTGTCCATATTGGGAATTAAATATTGAAAATCTATGACTAGATTAGAAACTTTTATGCAAAAAGGATGTTCAAAGGAATGTACTTTGAGTGAGAGACATCATATCTAAGGAATTGTCTTGTAACAATCTCCAATAGAGGACTTTGTAATATCATTGGCAATAGTCTTTGTGACTTTGGTGCAGTGACATTACGAAAGGATCATTGCATAAAGTGTTAGAATCTAACATATGAAAATGGATTAGGAGTTGTGAAATGAGAATGGTTGGAAATGTGTTCAATTTGATCTATTTCACAAAGTAAGAACCATAGGTAAACATTGAGTGCATGCTAAGAGCATGGGACAAGTGTAATAATTCAAGTAAGAAGTTGATTACTCGAAACAACAAATAATGAGTAATCGATATGGTGATAAATAAAAGGAGTTTTATTTATACTCAAAGGTTTGAGGCCATATAAGATTAGTATTATTCTTGTGTTTCACTTTGCATGTTTTGACTTCCAGAATAATTGAATTTATTAAGAATAATCGAATTATTTGAACGGGCCACAGTCGTTCATATGTTGGAAGTAGATATGAATGAAGATTGTCGTGAATTGGTGTGTGGATTGTCTAAAAGAGTATTAGACATAAGAAAATGTTTGCTGTAACGTTCATGAGTGCTTATGAATATGATTTGAGCATTGGATTAAACCCACGCTCACTTGGATCACTCCATGAATTGCATCACGAGTGATTGGTGAGACGATAACATCTTATATTCTTGAAATCCAAATGTGTGAGTTGTATCTATCAAATCGGTTGCACATTGATAATATGTAAACGCACTAGTAACTTGGTGTTATAAAACATATTGTTGTGTGTGATTCGGTGAGTGAGTGCAAAAAAGCATTATATCAAAGTTTATCCGTTCCTTTTATCCAAGGTAGGATAAAAGCGATATCTTTGGCCCCCTCGATGGTTTAGTGATGACAAACGTAAATGCTCGGTCGAGCTAGGGCAAATCTGATTTGTTCAATTAGTTATTAGACTTATCCAAGTTGGAGACTGTTGGATTAGTGTCTAAGTCCATAACTATTTTGGTATGTACTTGACCCGATGGTGCATGGTCCTTTTGGGTTGCCTTCACCAAAGCTACTTGATAGGATGAATTATGGAGAGAAAGGATTAAATATGATTTATTAATATATTATGAGAATAATATATTAAAGGAGAAATCATATTGTTTAATTAATATTAGTCAATAATTAATTGGTAATTAGTTTTGTGACTAAAAGAGATTAATTAAACTTAAGGGACTAGAATTGTAATTATAAGATAATTGCAGTTTGGGCCATGGATTGTCTTAAATTAAGGAGTGGACGAAATCTATTGGAAACCCATAAGGAAATCGTCCAAGGCCTTTATTTAAAGAGGTCCATGAGTTGCTTAGGGCTTAAGCATCCAAATTAGGGTTTCCTTGTTAGATAACCCTAATAGCCTCACTATATATAGAACCCTGAAGGCTCAAAAACGTGGACAAGCAACCTTATAGGGTTTCACACGTTTTTGGGCAGCCTCCATCCTCTATCCTCTTCATCCTCTTGCTTATGGTGTTTGTGAACCATTAGAGGAGTGACACTTGTGACTCTAAGCCTTCCAAAGTCAATACAAGGAGATTTGGGATTGTTATTGCTACATAACACTCAAGGTAATATTATAAACCTATTCTCATGTTAATATGATTACTTGAATGCTAGAATTAGGGTTTATAGTCTTGGATAACTTGCATGTGCAATAGAGAAACCTAGATCCAAGCATTAGGGTTTGTATGAGCACATAGGATGTCTTATGACAGAAACCCATCATAGGTATCATGTGATTAATTGTACCATACTATCGACTGGATAAACAATGACAAATGAATGGTCATAAAACGGAATGACGTTTGGCACCCGCAGACCTGCAGGTCCGGCTGTAGCTAGCATCAAGGTGTAGGATAGTCAATCCAGTATAGATCTATACACAAACTCACGTTGTCCCTTCAAGAGACTCTGGCTACAACTCGGGCCATGACAATTAATGCATGCTCCGATACAGTGGATCACAATTGTTAACGTATTCATGTAATGTAATGTAATGTTACTTGTTCTAGTATCGTTGTATATGTTCTCTTTCTAGTATTGTTGTATATGTTCTCTTTCTAGTATAGTTGTATATGTTCTCTTTCTATTATAGTTGTATATGTTCTCTTTCTAGTATAGTTGTATATGTTCTCTTTCTAGTATAGTTTTATATGTTCTCATAGTAATAAGTATTGACTCGTGAATGAACTGACTCATTGATCTAGTAATTGTAGTAGTATGTTCCTGTGTTACCCCGATGGTACCTTACTAATGATGTAACTAATACACCTGAATATGGGAGTACCTTTATGTCTATATATGTACGCTTGATATATAATTAATATTGAAACGGCCTTCAGACGGCTACCCGAAATCCCACCAGACCACATCCAAATCGAGAAAATGGAAGTAGGGCGGGTGGCCTTCCTAAGCCCTTTAAACATTTCTTATATATCTATACATATATGGGCATGTAATTTATAAGAAGTATAACAAAGTTTAAATAAAAGTATTTGATAAGTAAAAGAGTTTGTAAAGCAGTTTGAAGTAAAACAGTTTGATAAACAGTTTGAACAGTAATAAAATCATTGGTTTTATAGTTATTAATCACATGTGATTGATGTAATAACTATAAGTATTTAACTTGTATTCTCCACCCCCCCCCATAAAAGCATTTAAAACATTTAAAAGCATTTCAAAGGTTAATTAAAGGGGTATGAACTCACTTGTGGTGAGTGGATTGGATTGAGGTGTCGGATACTGTGCTAGGTGGCAAACGGAGACTTGTTCACACGCACGAGCCTAGTTATCATATAATGAGCATATATATAACTAATTAGCCAAATAATAACTAATAAATTTAGTTAGGACACTCCAGAATATGTAAACACTTTGTATAAATGTTATAAGTCCTAATGGTTGCATCTAAGTTGTTGTGGGCCAAGGCTAAAGGGGTTTAAAGTTCCAAAGGGCCTTATATATGTGTTTACCACTCAATAAACTCCACACAAGGAGTTTACGGTCGTAAACCCTTGAGTTTACGGCCGTGAACTCCCAACTTGGTGGTATTTGGTGTTTTGAAGTGTTATTTGATTTCTAGAATAAGTCTTACTTGGTGGTTTAATCCTTTGGGTAGTTTAGGGCATTAATACACTCCTTTTAGGAGTTTTCGGACCAAAGACCATTTCTTTTGGAGTTTACAACCGTAAACTCTCATGAGATGGGTATTTTTGTGCTTTCAAGTCTCTTACTCACATAGGATATGTTCTAGGCAATTGTTTAAGGCAAATAAAGACTCTAGGCACACTTTGGTGCTCCTTATTGAAGTTCACGGCCCATGAACATTTCCAGGGCCGTAAACTCACTTTAAGGGGGGACTTTGATGTTTTGAAGTCCAAAATTTAGCTAGGATTAAATGGGGGTTAATGTCCAAGGTTTTAGGAGTAATTAGGGCACCTTTTGGCCCTTGAATTTGGAGTTCACGGTCCAAGAAGTTCTTGGGTCGTGAACACCCAAAGCTTGGTGTTTTTGATTGTTTTCTAGTCTCAAATATACATACATACAAGCCTAAGCTAGTTACTTAACAAGGAAATGGGACTAGGTGTCACACCCCAAAACCGAGAACGGCGAAAACTTTCTGGGGCGGAGGACATCATGTATAATATCACAACAATGTAAAGTAGTAAACAAGCAACAACATCATCCATTGCATTAATAATATAATTATTATACAAATGTGTCCTGTCAAATTTTGATAAACACTAAAGCATAAATCAAAATGAAAGATAAGTCTTGAACAAGCTCCATCTTCCTTTCTCCTTGCATCGGTACCTGTCTATGATGACCTGAGGATACAAGTAATTTTGAAAGCGAGTATCAGCTTTGAGGTTGGTGAGATCATAAGTCTTTTACTGTCTTAATTTGTAAGTAAGTATTTGTATGTATAAATCTGTATGTAAGAATTTGTATGTATGAATTGTAAGTATTGAAAGTGTATATGAACTATAAGTATGAAAATGTATATGAACTGTAAGTATGAAAATGTTTGTAAAACAACTATAAACGTTTGAAAAACCCTATAAATCCCTATAATTCCTACTAGTATAAGAAGGTGTCTTCTACCAAGACCTAACTGTTCTGAATGTAGCCTTCTACCAAGGCATCTAGTGTCTGGATGTGTGTCTCTTGTAAGAGTATGTATTTTCCCAAGTATAACTATCATTAACAAAAATATAGTTTCTACATTACCGTGCATCGTGTGAATGTTCACGAAGTGAATGAAATGGGAAAATGAAATAGTACTATGGTGTAGTGCTATAAGAACTACTACCGTACTAACTACCTTAAACCGGATTTAAATTAAGGCATTATGTGATAAATTGCACCATACTATCGACTAGTAACAATGACATAATGAATGGTTGTAATAACGGAATGACGTTTGGCACCCGTAGACCTGCAGGTCCGGTTGTAGCCAGCAGCAAGGTGTAGGATTGTCAATCCAGTATAGATCTATACGCAAACTCACGCTCTCCCTCCAAGAGACTCTGGCAACAACTCGGGTCATGACATTTAAGTCATGCTCCGATTTAAATCACAATAATTAACGTATTCTTGTATATGTAATGTAATGAACTGTTCTAGCTGTAATGTACGTGCTCTCTACCTAGCAAGTATAGTAATGTAATCATTCTAGTATAGTTGTATATGTAATGTACTGTAATGTTCTAGAAAGTATTGACTCATGAATGAACTGACTCATTGTATGATATCGCGTTCTAGTAATTGTTCTAGTATCTTCCTAAACTACCCATATGGTAGTTTACTAGTAATCTAACTGGTACGTATGAACATGGATGTATACCCTTGCTACCCAAGGGCATGGGATGAACTGGAAGGACCTTTTATGACTATATATGTACACATGATATATAACTAATATTTAAACGACCTTCGGACGAGTACCCGATATCCCACCAGACCACATCTCAAGCGCGAAAAGGAAATAGGGTGGATAGCCTTCCTAAGTCTTTTAAATATTTCTTATATAACTGTACATATAGAGGCATGCAATTTATAATATAAAAGCATAAATAAATTTTGTAAACATTTGAACATAAATCTTATTTTCAGCAATGATCGACTTGGTGTCAATCTACACAACAGTTTGAAGGCATGGGTTTGATAAAAACAGTTTAGTATAAAGAAACATTTGTTTGAAACACAATTGTAAATAAGTTTGAAATGTGATATACAGAGTAAAATATACAGTGTAATAGGGGGTTTAAAACATATAAAATGTTTATAAAAATCATTTGAAGGAAACTGTTTGGTAAAACGGCTAATGAGTAGCCAAATCATTTGAAGGAAACTGTTTGGTAAAACGGCTAATGAGTAGCCAAATCATTTGAAGGTTGTGTATTAATCACATGTGATTGATGTAATAACTAGCATAATTCTACTTATTAATCACATGTGATTGATATAATAAGTAGCATGATTCTACTTGTATCCCCCCCATAAAACATTTAAAATAGTTTAAAACATTAGTTAAGGGGTAAGAACTCACCTGCAGTAAATGACTGGAATCGAACGGACTGTTATCGTAAGGAAGGATCGGACAAGTGCTTGGTGTCAAGTGAAGACTTTAGGCACACACAATGATCCTAATTACATATGAAGACATATTTATATAAATAATTATTAATTAAAACACTAGTTATACATGTATAAACATTTAAACACGAGGAGAACACTTTTGGTCAAGTGCTAGGAGGCTACTGGGTTGCAACAAAGGAGTGCAATGCCTCTAATGGAAGTTTAAGGTCTAATGACCATATTCTTTGGAGTTTACGGCCCAGGGGAGTAAACTCCTGGCCGTAACCTCTCAACCAAGGCCCTAAATGGAGCTTAGAATTATTACAACTCATGTGGTGAATTGTTTCAAGGCTATAACAAGTGTTTGGGTACCATATTAACTCCTTTGGGGAGTTTACAGCCTAGAGACCATATTCCCTTGGAGTTTACGGCCATAAACTCCCTTGGGAGGGTTTTTATGGTGTTTTCAAGTCTCAAACATTTCTAGGTAATGATCTATGTTGGGTTCTAGGCATAAGGAAGGAGTTAGGGTGTCATTTGACCCCTTTATAGGTGTTTACGGCCCAAGAGTTTATCTTGGCCGTAAACTCCTTTTTCCTTGTGATTCCTTATGTTATCTAGGCTTTAAACACTTTAGGGTACTTGTCTAAAATAAAGTCTAAGCCTTAGGTGCCTTAAAAGCACCATTTGAGCATGTTACAAGGGAGTTTACGACCTAAGCTACTCTTGGGCCGTGAACTCCTAAACTTGGGTGGTTCTTGGTTGATTTCATGTCCCTAACACACTTCTATACAAGTCCAAGGTAGTTACTAATCACGGGGGACAATCTAGGCTTGGTTTTGGGAGTTTACCGCCCAAAAACACCTAGGGGATTAAACTCCTAAATCAGATGATTTAGCTATGTAATCTATGTTATGAACATAATTAAAGCTTTCTAACACTACTAGAAAGAGTTACTCATAATTTGGGATAAAAACCCGAAGATCCGTGAGAGAGAATTTGGCTTCTCTCTAATTGGAATTCAACTAATGAACCAATTTGGTTCAGAATTCTATTTATAGTCCTGAGATTTTTGGCAGAAAATATTTCTATTCTCGGAATCAACTCTAATATCCTAGAGTATTGGAATTACAGTGTTGCACAAAACCCTAGTGCATCCACTCTCCTAATATCTCCTTAGGTGTAAAATCCTGAAAACTGCCAAACTTATACTCGAAATCTGAGTTTTCACTGTAACTGCTCTACTTCTATTGGCTTGATATGGTTTGTTCAGAATGGAAATTTTGGGTTGTCACATCATCCCCCTGTTGAAGGGAATTTCGTCCCGAAATTAGAATTTAGGCAAGGAAGTATGTACGAATGATCGGGTCGTGAGGAGGAAAATTCCTAATCGATTGGCTCTAGCGTACCTAAGTGAAATCGGGTTCTCGGTTGGCATTCCAACGAAACTTCACTAACTGGCGACGGCGTTGCTTCATCCGCTTGACCTCTCAGTCGAGGGTCACTACGGTTCTAATACGAAGGCGAGGATTTGGACGAGTGGACTTACAAGAGTCCTAACGGAAAGGTATGGTTCCACGATCGAGACGCAAAGAGTAGGATGTATGTTACTGAGTTCGCGGAGTAGGTCTAGTTTGTGCGAGACACAGGACCGATTCTGATGAGAATCTCGGAGGTCCTAACTATATTGGATTTAGCTTTCCACGCGATACGAAGCGTATTAAGCCATTCCCAGAGTGAGTTAACCTAAAGAGCTCGGTCACTCACTTGGAATTCCAAAGGTTCCTCTTCTTGCTTAACTTCCCAGTCAAAGGCCACCCCTTGCTGGGTCAAAGTCGTACGGGTTTCTGTAATTTGCGAGGAGTTCTGAATGAACTAAGACGGTAGGTCGGTAAGACCTAGAATTTGGTGAAGGACTGTCGGCGTCTCTGGTGTCGATAAATGCTCAACGACTTTGACGAATTGAAAGAGTACTCAAAATTTCCCACATTACTAACAGCGTGTCATAGAAATTTGACTCTTCAATTTCAAAACTCGTGCCCAGAGAACTTCGCTAAAAGTTCCTCTATAGGAATGTTTCCATGGGTTTTCTTCTTACTACGAGGGTAGATAAGTAAGTCATTACATGGAGAAATGATGAACTGATACAAGTAAGAAAGACGCAATCCTATTCATTTAGCTCATGAAAACTATGGGCGTATTGGTCCTATCCAAAGGGTATCACTACGGACTCGAAGTGTCTGCATCGAGTTCAAGAGATAGTCTTCTGGACATCTTTCCCTAACACTCGAACTGGTGATATTCGGATCTTAGATCCATTCCTGGAAGTAGTTTCTTTCCTTGCGTTTGCTCAACCGTTTCGTCTACTCGAGGCAGAGATAACGATTTCTAATGAAAAATCTTGACGGAGTCCTCGATAACCGAGGTACATACTATGCGATCCGTCGATCTCTGGAAGAATATGACCGGGGTTCTCTAGGGTGAGAAACCTAGTCTTCTAATTCTATTTCTGTGTAGTTCACTAAGTTTTCCGGACTGTTCTTGTATCTCCGTAGGTGTTTAAACTATAGGGTGATCTGTTTACGGGAGTCGTACTAGGTTCTAAGTTTGTTCACATGTTGATGTGATTACTCGTAGGCTTAAGCAGTTATCCGTCCTGAAGTTCATATTAGAACTCATACATGGTTTCACAATCACAATTTCGGGTATACGAGTCGCATATAATTAAGATTGAAAAGGTAGTCGAATAACTGATTCTTCTTTAAGCTCACATCCCATCGGGGAAAAAGAAGTTAAAGTGGAATCATCAATTCTAAACCTGTAGAAGCTTGATTATATATGACTCTTATGTATACCTTCCTTAGTGATAGATCAATCGCATGAATCCTTGGATTAAACTTGACGCACTGCACGAGTGGTACTTCGGGGATTTCTTCGGAAAGAAAATAACTAAGAGGTACTCCTGGCATGAGTACTTCGGGGATTTCTTCGGAGAGAAAATAACTAAGTGGTACTCCTGGCATGAGTACTTCGGTGTTCTGATATGACTGCTTCGCTGGAAAAGTGATCTAGAAGAAAGAGTTGTACGCATGAAGCTGTTTTTGTGAGGATCAAATTGAATCGAGTCGTATGATAATGTCGGAATCATACTGAAACTTAAAGACATTAGATTGGAACATAAGACGTTTACAGAAAAAACACAACCGTGCAACCATTAACAGAGTTACAATACTTTAGACTTACAACAAGACCATTGCTGCGAATATGATATACTACAAAAGACAAGTACACGCAACACGAGCATCCTTATACAGATAGGATCTCGCAAAAAGGTAAGACTCTAGTTGCACTAGTTCTGGATAGTTTATAAGTCTGTTACAACAAAACGCCTAAATTACATTAACGTGGTTCCGGAGTAGGCTCTCCTACAGCTGTGATCCTGAGAATTTTCCCATCTGCGCCAGAGTTCTTTGTTATAGGGAAATCCTTCTTGACGTGCCCTATCTCACCGCATTGGTGGCATGACTAGCTAGTACTAGCTTTGGTGATGGGATTGCGGTGTTTAGCCAATGTTATGTGGACACGAGTGCCTTCCTCATTACTCCACTTTTAAAATTGCTTCCTAAAGCGTTCAGCATTATAACTACTCTCGTGTGTAGGGTTAGTCCCGATGAAAGGGACTTGAGTGATGGGTCGTGCCGGTGCTCCACAGCCACGAGCATGGTGCCCTATGTTTAGGCAATTGCAACATTGCATCTCATGGAAAGCCCCATGATGATGGAAACTACACTTATCACACTTCGGGAGTTTTCCCTCGTATGGCCTGCGCTGTACGGGAACGGCAGGGGTTTCCACTTGCTGTTGTTGTATAGCCAGCTTTTGGGATCTCTTGCGTTCTTTCCGGGCTTGACGCTTTCGTTTCTTGTTCTCTGCTTTTCGGCTTTGCGAGCCTGTGAGTGTTACTGTTTGGCGACTTCCTGGATGGATACCATGATTGGAAACTTCATTCCCATCAGCAACATTGACTGTGCTGATAGCACTACGGTGCGCAAGGACCATGGTTATGGCAGCCACCACGGCAGTTGTAACTGCTGTTTGAAAGGTAGCGGCGTCCATAGGAAAAGCGGAGGTTTCCCTGTTCGACTGATTGCTTCCGGATGATGACATGATTCTGTAACACGAAAGATAAGGATTTTGTGAGCGATTCTGGTTGACCCTTGATGTACTTAGATTATTCATGTAAAGAGTACGACTATGTTCTCGAAAGTTTGACCTACATCCCTATGATGCAGTCCAAGTACGGAATGGAAGTATGTTCGTGAAGGTTTGACCTACATCCCTATGATGTAGTCCTAGTAATGAGTAGAAGTAAGTTCGTAGAATGGTCTCAAAACGTTTGTTGTGCAAGCCGAGGTATCGTGGGTTGGTGAATAACAAGGTCCAACCACTGAAAGAGACTTGGAAATGTCTCCGGAGATAAATCACTATAGTCCAATGACTTGACTAAATCATGTTTCAGATAAACCCCAATGAAAGTATGATAAGAGTACTTGAATGAAGAATGACACAAAAGTTAGCCGGCTGTCAATATCTTTGATATTCACGATGTAAAGATTCTGGAAAATGACCTTGTAAAGGTCTTACATTATATATACAGAAGATAGTTCCTGACAGCATAAAGACCTAACTAAAGTACTTACGGTACAAGATAATTTCATAGAAAATGCCACATCGGGCATAGACAGAAAAACACGATTCCTTTTTATAAGGAAAAATAAAGTAAAGCGTCTACTACCGGCGACGGTCATCCCTCTGGTGAACTCTTAGTTCATCCAATTGACGTTCCATGTCAAGTAGGTGTCTTTCGCACACCATCTGGCGTACTCGGAGCTCTATGACTTCGGCTCGTGATTCAGCCAGCGCTTGCAGCAGGGTTTCATGGTTTCTCTCTGATATCTCGCAAGTATTTTCTAGACGAATGGTGCGGAGGGTATGCATTCTCGCATCGGCGACAAATTCGGTAATCTGATGTAGGGCTGTCCTGCCTTGAATCTCATTTCGGGCCACTCTGCGAACCAAGATTGGCAAGACTCTATCTGCTGAGTCCCCATTGCTCAAGTCGTCAAAGCTTCGGTCGCTATTAAAAGGCATGGGCTGATCTTGTCCTTGGCTCCTTGTTTCCAAGCATCCCACTCACTCAAGGGTCGGGCCATGAAAAGTCGGACGAGGGTTAGGAATTGGAACGGGAGTTGCTTAGGGTAGGTTCTCAACCTCTGGTTCGGAGTTAGCATCGTCCGAAGGGTTTTCATCATGGTGATCATTCCAAGGGATAGGATGATCGTTATCTGGTTCTTCTCCAAACCAACCAGCTATGACTTCATTCGGAAGATACTGGTTGCCGAGGGGATAGAGTCCAGCTATGCTTTCTATGCGAGAATTTAGGGTAAGAGAATAATTATTAGACGAACTATCTAGATAATTATTTAGAAAAACTTCATTAGTTACATCGCTATTTGTGAAGTGCATACCAGCTATGTGTAATGTAAACAGGATAGACCTTCGAATAAGTGACCTTAACTCCAAATTCACACAGAATAGGGGTAAGGCAAAGTTTTCATAGATTCTATGTCTATAACATCCTAATTACATACAGCCTTAGTGTATCCACTTAGCAACTATCAACTTAGTAATGAAGATCCCGTTTTAGTTTTCAAGTATAAAGTACTTATAGTAACACCAAATACTCCTATAGTATTTTAATTTTAATGTTATGTTCTATTGTTCTCATTGTGGTAGGGTTGGTAAGATTTTAGCATTGTTGCAACCACACAATTAAACTTAGGCACATGCTAGTCAACCCTCGGATAATATAGGTGATCAGGCTATATCTTCCCAGTTTTGACCATATGCCTCTAAGCCCACTTGTGTTGCCCAACAATCGTAATTCTTTTGTACTGTCCTAGTGAAACTGATTTTAGTATGAATGCAACACGTATACTTTATTAAATATTTTATTATTTAAAGTATAAACTCTTGGTCAGAGTATTTTTAATCCCTTATATATTTATAGTTAGTATATCTTTTGTGGGTTGATATACTTAATTCACTATAAACAATGCACTGATACCAATCTGTCACACCCCAAAACCGAGAACGGTGGAAACGTTCTGGGGCGGAGGACGTCATGTATAATATCACAACAATGTAAAGTAGTAAACAAGCAACAACATCATCCATTGCATTAATAATATAATTATTATACAAATGTGTCCTGTCAAATTTTGATAAACACTAAAGCATAAATCAAAATGAAAGATAAGTCTTGAACAAGCTCCATCTTCCTTTCTCCTTGCATCGGTACCTGTCTATGATGACATGAGGATACAAGTAATTTTGAAAGCGAGTATCAGCTTTGAAGCTGGTGAGATCATAAGTCTTTTACTGTCTTAATTTGTAAGTAAGTATTTGTATGTATAAATCTGTATGTAAGAATTTGTATGTATGAATTGTAAGTATTGAAAGTGTATATGAACTATAAGTATTAAAATGTATATGAACTGTAAGTATGAAAATGTTTGTAAAACAACTGTAAACGTTTGAAAAACCCTAGAAATCCTTATAATTCCTACTAGTATAAGAAGGTGTCTTCTACCAAGACCTAACTGTTCTGAATGTAGCCTTCTACCAAGGCATCTAGTGTCTGGATGTGTGTCTCTTGTAAGAGTATGTATTTTCCCAAGTATAACTATCATTAACAAAAATATAGTTTCTACATTACCATGGGTCGTGTGAATGTTCGCGAAGTGAATGAAATGGGAAAATGAAATAGTACTATGGTGTAGTGCTATAAGAACTACTACCGTACTAACTACCTTAAACCGGATTTATATTAAGGCATTATGTGATAAATTGCACCATACTATCGACTAGTAACAATGACATAATGAATGGTCGTAATAACGGAATGACGTTTGGCACCCGCAGACCTGCAGGTCCGGCTGTAGCTAGCAGCAAGGTGTAGGATTGTCAATCCAGTATAGATCTATACGCAAACTCACACTCTCCCTCCAAGAGACTCTGGCTACAACTCAGGTCATGACATTTAAGTCATGCTCCGATTTAAATCACAATAATTAACGTATTCTTGTATATGTAATGTAATGAACTGTTCTAGCTATAATGTACGTGCTCTCTACCTAGCAAGTCTAGTAATGTAATCATTCTAGTATAGTTGTATATGTAATGTACTGTAATGTTCTAGAAAGTATTGACTCATGAATGAACTGACTCATTGTATGATATCGCGTTCTAGTAATTGTTCTAGTATCTTCCTAAACTACCCATATGGTAGTTTACTAGTAATCTAACTGGTACGTATGAACATGGATGTATACCCTTGCTACCCAAGGGCATGGGATGAACTGGAAGGACCTTTTATGACTATATATGTACACATGATATATAACTAATATTTAAACGACCTTCGGACGAGTACCCGATATCCCACCAGACCACATCTCAAGCGCGAAAAGGAAATAGGTTGGATAGCCTTCCTAAGTCTTTTAAATATTTCTTATATAACTATACATATAGAGGCATGTAATTTATAAAACAGTTTGAAGGCATGGGTTTGATAAAAACAGTTTAGTATAAAGAAACATTTGTTTGAAACACAATTGTAAATAAGTTTGAAATGTGATATACAGAGTAAAATATACAGTGTAATAAGGAGTTTAAAAAATATAAAATGTTTATAAAAATCATTTGAAGGAAACTGTTTGGTAAAACGGCTAATGAGTAGCCAAATCATTTGAAGGAAACTGTTTGGTAAAATGGCTAATGAGTAGCCAAATCATTTGAATCTTGTATATTAATCACATGTGATTGATGTAATAACTAGCATAATTCTACTTATTAATCACATGTGATTGATATAATAAGTAGCATGATTCTACTTGTATCCCCCCCCCATAAAACATTTAAAATAGTTTAAAACATTAGTTAAGGGGTAAGAACTCACCTGCAGTAAATGACTGGAATCGAACGGACTGTTATCGTAAGGAAGGAGCGGACAAGTGCTTGGTGTCAAGTGAAGACTTTAGGCACACACAATGATCCTAATTACATATGAAGACATATGTATATAAATAATTATTAATTAAAACACTAGTTATACATGTATAAACATTTAAACACGAGGAGAACACTTTTGGTCAAGTGCTAGGAGGCTAATGGGTTGCAACAAAGGAGTGCAATGCCTCTAATGGAAGTTTAAGGTCTAATGACCATATTCTTTGGAGTTTACGGCCCAGGGGAGTAAACTCCTGGCCGTAACCTCTCAACCAAGGCCCTAAATGGAGCTTAGAATTATTACAACTCATGTGGTGAATTGTTTCAAGGCTATAACAAGTGTTTGGGTACCATATTAACTCCTTTGGGGAGTTTACAGCCTAGAGACCATATTCCCTTGGAGTTTACGGCCATAAACTCCCTTGGGAGGGTTTTTATGGTGTTTTCAAGTCTCAAACATTTCTAGGTAATGATCTATGTTGGGTTCTAGGCATAAGGAAGGAGTTAGGGTGTCATTTGACCCCTTTATAGGTGTTTACGGCCCAAGAGTTTATCTTGGCCGTAAACTCCTTTTTCCTTGTGATTCCTTATGTTTTCTACGCGTGAAACACCTTAGGGTACTTGTCTAAAATAAAGTCTAAGCCTTAGGTGCCTTAAAAGCACCATTTGAGCATGTTAGAAGGGAGTTTACGACCTAAGCTACTCTTGGTTCGTGAACTCCTAAACTTGGGTGGTTCTTGGTTGATTTCATGTCCCTAACACACTCCTATACAAGTCCAAGGTAGTTACTAATCACGAGGGACAATCTAGGCTTGGTTTTGGGAGTTTACCGCCCAAGAACACCTTGGGGAGTAAACTCCTAAATCGGATGATTTAGCTATGTAATCTATGTTATGAACATAATTAAAGCTTTCTAACACTACTAGAAAGAGTTACTCACAATTTGGGACAAAAACCTGAAGATCCGTGAGAGAGAATTTGGCTTTTCTCTAATTGGAATTCAACTAATGAACCAATTTGGTTCAAAATTCTATTTATAGTCCTGAGATTTTTCGCAGAAGATATTTCTATTCTCGGAATGAACTCTAATATCCTAGAGTATTGGAATTACAGTGTTGCACAAAACCCTAGTGCATCCACTCTCCTAATATCTCCTTAGGTGTAAAATCCTGAAAACTGCCAAACTTATACTCGAAATCTGAGTTTTCACTGTAACTGCTCTACTTCTATTGGCTTGATATAGTTTGTTCAAAATGGAAATTTCAGGTTGTCACACTAGGTAGCATTTAAGCCTCAATTTGGAGTTTACTCTCCAAGAACGTTCTTGGGCGGTAAACTCCCAAATCTCACAGATTTGTCATGTAATCTATGTTATTTATCATATAATAAGCATTATAAAACAACTAGAGAACTGTACTCACGATTTGGGACGAAAACCCGAAGATCCGTGAGAGAGAAAATGGCTTTTCTCTAGTTGGAAATGCGAATAATGAATGAATTTGGTTCAGAATTTTATTTATAGTCCTAAGATATTTTTGGCAGAAAATATTTTTATTCTTGAAATGATTTCTAATGTAACAGAGTGTTGGAATAACAGTGTTGCACAAAACCATAGTGCATCCACTCTCCTGATATTTACTGAAGTGTAAACCCTGAATTACTCCAACTTATACGAAAAGTCTGAAAATTGACTATGACTGTTATAACTTCTATTGAAGTGATATTGTTTGTACAGAATGGGAATTTCGGGTTGTCACAGAGCGAGTTTGTACACCAACGTTTTGGTTTCCAATCACTTGGTTCGGAGGATGATCCTTGGTCCAAACATGTAACCTTGGAAGTTCTTGCACAACAGATAATCCGATATCAACAATGGGTTGTGTTTCTCCCCTTGAATGGTCTGAACATTTGTATGATGCTGCCTCTGAACTTCTGAACCAGATAGTTTGACATCATCTTAAGGTGGGAATTCAAAGAAGTTTGCGTCATCATCGATGTTGACAGGATTGGAATCATCGAATCAACAGATGTATCTTGAAATCCATCCACATTTGATTTAAAGGAAGAGTGACTATTCTCCCCCTCAACCAGAGAAGGTTGAAATGGTTCAGAATCAAATGGAGGAAGACTAGGAGTAGGACCGGAGAGATTTTTGGAGACCGTAGCTTTGGATGTTGTTGGTCTTGATTGAGATTCTGAATCAAGAGAATTTTCTGAGGTTCCGAAGAGAGTTTCAAAATCAAATTCAATGATTGTTTGTTGGTTCGGACATTCTGGCGATGTAGCATCGGACTCCATGATATGAGTTTTAACACGAGTTGGACCAGAATTATGAATGAAATTGTCATCAAAGGTCACATCAAAGCTTTCGTCTATAACTCGGGTACAACGATTAAGTACTCGATATGCGAGTTTGAGCCTGAAGAAGATCCATAGGAGGATCCGTAATAAGAGATGGAGGAGGAACCTGAGGATGAACCCGAAGAAGATATGGATGAAGACGAGGTAATAATGATAACCGATTCAGATTCATCCGCCTCAATTCCACCTACTCCCAGCCGATCTTTCCTTGGATTTTCACTCCGCCGTTCCGAAAAAACTGCTAGGATTTTAGTCCGAAAACCCGTTACTATAAAGTATAACTTGAGGTCCCTTCACACCTGAAAGGTGATGGAACCACCTGTTTTGGAAAGCAACCATGGGAAACAGAGGACGGCTGAGAAGCGAACTGCATGAACATTTGAACAAGGACAAGCAGCTGGAGCCGCACCAACATATGACATGGACATTAACAAATTGTCATTTCTACTGAAGCATAACACCCAATTGCATTGACAAATGTGGCACGTCAGTGACGAGCTAAGCAGTATGCAAGGCCAGTCGGAGAAAACGAAGAGAGAAATGGCCCGAATGAATCAACGACAAGAGCAGTATTAGATCTTGCAAGACAATCTTTGTCAAGAGATGGACTACCACCATAACAGCATCATACATGTACAAGTTGTGAAAAATATAAAATATATTTTTCAAATAGTTTTGCTATTTTCCTTGGTTTATTCTCATGAATAATCATTAATTGGTGAATAATTATCAAACAGTTAAAATAAATTACCAAAAAAAAAAATTAAACTTCATTTACAATGTAAAAATCATCCAAACTTTTATTTAGCATCCTAATATATTATACGATCTTCTGGTAAAGTTTCATGAATTTTGGATGAGTAGAACTACTTTTCCCATTATTAGTCCATTATAAATACAAAATCTGGGAAAAATAGGTATGCATTATGAAAAATTCTGCAAATATTTTTCTGAGTATTCCACATGAGGTAGGATCTGTGAAAAATCCTAGATAGCCTTTTTCACATTCCCTAAAGTGGTTTTATGATTTATTTCAATTAAACAAATAGAAAATTCAAAACCATAACAACCAATAACAAAAATCGATGAAACTCACTGAGATGTCATCATTTACTTTAGGAGTCATCCATGAATTTACCTAGGATTTATAGACCTCAGAAAGTATTTTATATGATTTATTACCCTATTTTATTGAAATAACTATAGTATTTCGAGAAAATGAAATAATTTTTGAAAATTTACAGACCATCTTATTTT
Source organism: Lactuca serriola (assembly GCF_051521515.1). Classification (NCBI taxonomy): domain Eukaryota; kingdom Viridiplantae; phylum Streptophyta; class Magnoliopsida; order Asterales; family Asteraceae; genus Lactuca; species Lactuca serriola. The sequence continues at coordinate 115,196,151 of NC_136414.1, read as the reverse complement.
GTTGGTTGGATTATGGGAAAAATCAAATTTGAACAGAAAAGAAGTTTTATGGATTTATTTGGGAATAAATCATTTATAAACCTATTTGAAACCTTTTAATAACAAACTTTGATCATCTAGCATCTAAGCTTGAAGATCATCACATGCATATTGTTTTGATGGCCATTCATGAGTTTGAAATGGTCAAAAATCGTTTTGGAATGAAAACTTAGGGTGCATGTGGTGATTTTCCACCAAAACTTGTAGAAAAGTGCATTATGTTGATTTTGACTTAGGTTTTGGTCATGGGACCTCACCATCTACAACATGCACATTGTTTTTGGGTGATATCGTACCACCATCATCATCAAATCTGTGATTGTGTATGTGTGTGTATGTTTATGTGCTCATGATCTTTAATTAGAATGGAGTAGAAGATGGAGAAAATGTAGCAAACTTTGTAAAACTTGAAAGAAAAGTGAAGGAAAGTAAAGGATTTTCATGTCTACCTCTAAGAATATCATTAAATGATGAAGATTTTGTTCTTGATAAGTGTTCTTGGTTGTATAATTTTCGTGTGTTTAGTGAGAGATTTGAGAGAAATGAGTGGAGTAGGTGTTAGAGTGTGATAGAGAGTGAAGAGAGGAAGATAGAGTGTGAGGGTGAAGTGAATGATTGAAAATTTTGGGAAGATGGTGCCTAGGAAGGAGGGGGGATGAATTTTGAAGAGGATAGAGGTTCCCTCACTCTTCTATTTTATAAAATTCCAATTATTTTATAAAAACACCAATTTTTTTATAAAATATGCACCTTAACATAGTTTTTACTCATAAAATAATGATTTTTGACTTATAAATTAGGGGTAAATGCTAATGACTTAAATTTTTATTTTTGTTGATTATATTTCCATGAATTTAATTATTTTAAGATAATATTATTTGTTTCCTAACTATTTTTATAGAATTCTTGATGTTAAACTTTATGAAAATTAGGTTTTAGGGCTTTTAGGGTTTTGAGATTTAATAAATATTTGGGTATCTAAATGAATGGAATCTTTGAGACTTCAATTTATCTCATGGTATTATAACTCTTTTATAGTTATAAATAATGTTTGTAACTTATTTTCTCGGTTTATTGGCATTCTATGTAGTGGTTTCGAGATTCAAGTGAAATTGAGGAATCAAGTATACTAGTCCTAGCTTTCAACTTTGACTTAAGTGTTGGATTAATGTCGAAGTCCAAAACTATAATTGGTAAGACTTGACCCGACCCGGCATGGTCCATTTGGGTTGCATGGCATCATGCATTTAGATAGACTAAAATGAGAGAAATAACAGTTAAGGTTTATTAATATATTATAAGTTCTAATATATTAATAATATTATTTAATTAGTATTGATCAAGAATTAATCTAGAATTAATTAAGTGATCAAAAGAAGACTAATTAAAATATATGGGTTGATTGTGTAAATCATCCATACTTATATAGTGGGCTAATGCTCCGTGGATTATCAAGTTGGGCTAAAACCCATAGGATGTTCCATGGATGCTACATGGTGTATTTGAACCCATGGATCCAAGGAAATGGAAAGCCATGACAATTAGGGTTTACCCTAATTGTGACTAACTATATAATGATCTGATTATTGAAGAAATCGACACTAGTGAAACAAGTGAGGGCAAGCCGATTTTGAAGTGTTCTATTTTCTCTCTAAGTTATTCCAAATGCATTTGATGTTGTGTGAACCATTTGAGGTGTCACACTTGGGGCACTAGGCTCTCAAGCTGTATGGAATCAAGCACCAACAAAAAGGTATGTCATTCTACTAGATTTTATATTATTTGTACTTCATAATATGCTAGTTTGGGTAAATACCTTGGAAATTGATATTTGAATGTATAAAACAGAAAACATAGATCCAAGGTATTTAGGGTTGCATGTACACTTAGGAGTGTTAGAATGCTCAAAACCCAACAGTGGTATCAGAGTCTAGCCTTGTTTTCACTTATACTTGATGCAAATTGACTGAAAAACGAATTTTGGTGACTCGTCTAGTCCATGAAGGGACTCGATGAGTCCAAGTGTAAACTCATCCAACTCGCCGAGTTTGTTCATGTACTCGACGAGTTGGACCCCCAAACAGCATATCATCAAGTTTTAGTACTGGAATTGGTCTAGAATCATTACCTTTGACTGTTTTAGACTTATAAAACCTATTTTTAAGTGGTCATGATTATGCTAAACCAATTTCAATGCTATAATCAAAGTTTCAAGTTTTATATGTGTTTATGTAATTCTTGAAAAATGTTGATTATGAATGTTCATGCTTATGAGTTTTGTTAGATAATATTAATTATGTGCACATTGTGTGTTAGTATAATTCATGATCTTGATGAAATTGTACGGACTCCATAACTTGTCCTCAATTTATGGATTGCCAAAAGTTTTTGTGTTTCCTTGAATTATGAGTTAGTTTAGATTAATGAACAAAAAAATTTGTGTTTTAGTTGTTTTCAATCCATATTGATCTAAAAGAAGTTCCTAAAATATGTTTTTGTAACTTGTCTTCAAGTTATATGAAAAGTCATATTTATGAATCTTAAAACTCATAATTATTGCCAAAGGTTACACAAAATGAAGAGGCTTATTCATTAAATGGTTTTATGACTCCATAACTTCTCCTCAAGTTATGGATGTTTAAAGTGTCACTTCATTAAAACTGTCATTAAAGAATGAGAGGTTACATAAAAATGAAGAGTCTTCATTTTAATGAACCATTAAACTCATAATTTATGAATTGAAGAGTCTTGAAATAGTTTCAAAACTTGACCTCAAGTTTTGGAATTTGTATAGTTACCCCCTCATGTATACTTTAATTCCAAATTGAACCATAGAATTTTAAAAGTTTAAATTTCAACCCTTATACTATTATTATAATTTTTAATTATACAGATATGTATAAGAAAAGTCAATCTTACTGTTAGTAGGCCTCATTCACAAAGCCGGTCTATAAAGGGGTATAAGGTTACTGCCTATAAAATGGCAGTTTAATGGGTGTCCACTCTCACCCACCGTTTCCTTGATTGGTGGAGGGTTGTTAGCCGAACGGCTAGGAAATGACTATAATTCTCCCTTCATTAAAAGTATAATGATAAATACTAAGTAACTAAACACTTATTAATTCCCAATCTTAGTCACTTAGGAAAATGTAAAAAGGTGCTAACCCATGAAATTTCACTTTGTACCTTACCAAGTCGTTAGTGGAGCGTGTATGGTTAACCGGCACACTAATAAGGACTAGTAAGAGTGGCAAAGGGTAACTTGACTTTACTGCAGATCGGTGGAGCGTGTGTGGTTAACTGGCACATCGATTAGGTGATAAAGTTAAGGGTACCAAGTCAATTTGCATGGTTATTCACACCTTGTTTGTGATCCTCGGCATCCCAGTCACAAACTTGAGAGGGCACAATCGAGATTCAAACATGTCATTGAAAGTTCAATGTATCTCAAAAGATCTAGGAGTTTCAAATCCAATTAAAACTTAATTATATTTCGTTTTCATGGTGGAAATTGGTAAATCGTCATTTACCTACCTTTAACTATTCTATAACTCAGATTACGGCATCCCTCTTCCAGTTATAAATAGGTTGTTGGATCCTAGCCTTAATATTTCATAGTGGGTGTTTTGTTAAGGACTTTAAATCAACTAACTTGAATTTCTCCCATTATAGATGTCTTGTTAAGACATCTATTGTCTTCCCAAAGCCTTAGGAACAAGCTTTCCTAATGAAGATGATGTCCCAAATGGCAAACAAGGTGAAAGATCAATCCATTTATTATGCATTAGTGGGATTGGAAATCATACTTCACTTCCTCCACCACCTCCAATAAATCTCCCTATCCCACAAGTTTCAAGACTTGATAAGTTCTAAGTCACTCAATCCATATTGGCAAGCAAAGTCTATATGTGCTTACCTCTTAGAGGTTAAGTCACATATTGACAAGCCGGGAGAGTCGGGTGTCGATGTTTCACGGTAGCTGGTTGTTGAATTGGTTCTTCAGTCACTCCCCGATGACAGATCACGACATGACCCTTAATGATCATACCTATTTGCTTAATGATGCTGAATCAGCAATGATTTGTAGCATTAGTAAAGCATGTTAGATTGGAAGATCTACTTCCCAAACCTATTTGGACATTGACAATGGTGACATTGGAAGTCAAAAAAAACTTTCTCTTCCCAATTGAAAGGGATCGACCATGGTCAAGTCGTTTGACCTAATGGTAAGGAGAAAGTCTAAGTCTGTGATAGTCCCATATACCATTTCCAAAGAGTCCATATATTTCTTTTGCCAATAAAAGGGACATTGGTTGCGAAGCTACCAATTTACCTAAAATTTCATAAGGAAGGTAAAGTCAAAAGGTTTGACTTTGCTTTGGGTAAACTCCATTATCTAACTCTATTAAGTCTCTTTTTGAGATTCTTAATACATGATGTAATGTAAATACATTTTGATGTTTTGGAAGAATCAAAGGAAGCTTAAAGTATGATTATGCTGATTCTGATCGCGAAGATGGATTTCGATCGCATGGTCCGATGATCAGAATTTTGAGTTGTTGCATAAGAGTTATGATATATATTGCTTAGAAATAGACAACAAAATGTTTTTCATATGTATTTGCATTATAAGGATAAGTTTTTCCGCAAGTTTTAAAATAAAAGAAAATTTTTGTTTTATTTATTTTTAAGTATCCTTACAATGGCATTTGTGAAAATTTTTTGTTTATATGTTTCCATTGATAAGCAATATTGGAAAATGCATTTGATTCTTTCGTTTGTGGAAGTGTCATAATTTATCCAATAAGGAAAGATTCTCCTCACCCAAGCTTTAGTTGGATAGAAACTTGGAATCATGCAAGTTGTATTGTGTAATGAATGAGAATTTTCATCTTTGGTAAATTAAGACTAATTCCTTGTTCACATTCGCATATGAGTCAAGGACTAAAGGATCGGGTACATTAGGTTCTGCACTAGTCAGATCCACCACAAAGGTTGATAAGATTATTCCTTATGATTTACTAAAGTTTAGTAAATATGATTATGCTTACATGTTTAAGTGTAATTCTGAAACATTGGAAAAGTTTCAATGTATGGCAGAATGAATAAGAAGAATCAAATAAGGCGGAAAGATAAAAGTTTATCCAATCTGAAGAGATGGGAGAGTACTTGTGTATCTTGTTTTATGATTATCTTAGTGATTATGGAACCATATCACAGTTGATCCTCTAAGGACACCTTTGTTTGCCTAAGGAGAGGAATCGTGAATTGTTGAAATGGTTAAATCAAAAGATAAATCATACTTCGTTCCAAAAACAATCATGGAGTTATGATCCAAGATTGTAACTTGACTGACATGGTCTTTAGAAAGTTTTTAACACTTGTCAAATGTATAGTAAGATGTTTCCTATTCTTGTACATTTGAGATTGGTAAGTTGTGATGTTTTGGATAAGACAAAGACCAACCAATTGTGAGATGTGTTTAACTTGATAAGAATCCACACTAACTCTTGAATATTTGTTTTGTCAAGGAATGGTTCTTGACAAAGAGGATCTTATATGTCAAGAGGACAGTGGGAGAGGACAGTAGGAGTATTGAGATAGTTTCAAGAACTAATCAAGAGTTTTGTTAATCACTAGCCCATGACTTGAGGTATGTAACCTATCGTGTTGACATATTATTATTTATGTGTCTATTCAAGTTAAAAGTTGACTATGCTTATGTGTTCTATGAGTTCTTAATTGTTTGCATAACAACCTGGAAGCAATGGTAGGCCCTTGTGCTGCTAGGTGGCAAGAAATTAAGATTGAACAAGTTCAGTCCATATGTTTTTGGATTTGCTAGTAACCTTGTCTTGTGATTATCGTTATGACAAATTCACATGGATAGGAACACTTACACCATAAAATCTAAGTGTCATAAGGTTTCTCTTCGATTTATGAAAATGATGGTCAGGAAACTCTTTCACTAAGTAGATTTTAAGTAGATAGCAATTGTGAGAATGAAAAAAGGTCTAAACATTATGATTACGGCATCCCTCTTCATAATTGTTTAGACACACAAGTGAGCTATGTAGGCAAAAGGTGTATGATTTTGATAAAGTCTTATCAAAGCAATTACGTATCAGAAATCTGAACTTTGGTAAGAAAGTCAATAAAGTATTGATTTCTAAAAGTCCAACTGATCTCTGGATACATGTCAAAGCTAGTGGGAGCATAAGTGTTATGCTAGTAAGATAATAATCACTATGCTAGTGGGAGCATGATTATTGTGTTAAGTTTTGAAAGTTAGCAATATTAATTATAGAAAACAAAAGTTTCAATTCGCCTTGAAAAAGTTGTTTTGCTATAATTATGGGAGAGGATTTTATACTTCATTCCAATTCTACAAGATTAGATTGAGATTTTAATCTACTTTAGTCAAGGATATATAAGAATGTTATGTTGGAATGGTTCAACATAGGGAAATTCTATATATGTTGCATTCTCAAAATTCGATTATGATTACGGTATACCTCTTCATAGTTCGAATTGTGAGAATATGGCAAATAAAAATTTAAAGCATGAATCATGTCTTATATGCTTTGGGTATAGGTTCGATTACATGTGCTATAATCCATTCTAAATTTTCCAAATGCCTAGGGCATTAAGATGGAAAATATAATAGAACTAGAAATGACTAAAATGATTAAGCAAATTGACGAGGACAATATGAGGTTTACCAAAGATTGGTTGCTCATGGACAATTAGAAGCGTAGAATAAGGACCATATTGGCATATTTTGAAAAGAGGCAACTCTTGTTCAAAAGGTGATGGTCAAAATGGGAATATGGAATTCTTTCCATAGGTGGAAGATTAAAATAACTTAATGCAAAGGAGGATGTTCAAAGGAATGTACTTTGAATTTGAGACTTCATTTCCATGGAATTTCTTTTCATTGGAATACTTTGTAATGTATGTTGCCAAGTCTTTGTGACTTGTGTGCATTTTCATTACAAGAGGATCATTGCATATAAGTTTAGAATCCAACAAGATTACGGTAAATGACAAGAATTTGGTGTTCTTACATTTATTGTAACGGATTTGGGATTGTGAAATGAGCATCAATGAAATGTTGTCAATCGATCTGTTTCACAAAGAGAGGACCACATGTAAACATAGTGTGCATATTGGAATATGGCATAACTATTTTTTTTGGCCGAACATAGTGTGCATGCTTGGAGCATGGCATGGCTATTGTTTAAATTCAAGTATTAAGTTGATTAATCGAAACATGAATAATGAGTAATCAATATGGTGCTTAGATAAAAGGGTTTTTATTTACACTCAAAGTGTTGAGGCCATACAAGATTAGTATTATTTATGTGTTTCAATTTGCATGTTTTGACTTCCAGAATAATTAGATCATTCTTCCTGAATGATTAAGTTATTCAAACCATCCACAGTCGGTCATATGTTGGAAGTAGATATGAATCAAGACTGTCATGAATTTGGCTTGTGTGATTTGTCTAATGTGCATTAGACATAGCAAGAGTTGCTACAACATTCATGAGTGCTCATAACTTCTGAGTGTTGGATTCAACCCACGCTCATTTGAATCACTTCATGGATTTTATCACGATTGAATCATGAGACGATAATATCTTATATTCTTCAAACCTAGAGATATGAGTTGTTGACTATGAGTTGGTAACACATTGATTGCACGAAAACGCATTGGTAACTCGATGTTATAAATCGTGTCTTTGTGTACGATTCAACAAGTAGTCAGTACAAGCATATGAGTTGAAGTTTATCCATTCCTTTTACCCTTAATGGGATAAAAGCGATATTTGTGGGCCCCTCGATGATTTAGTGATGAAAAAATGTAAGTGCTCAGTCGGGCCTGGACTGATTTCATTTGCTCAATTAGTCAGTCATCATATATCGAAAATCGGGAAACAACAAATGGACAGAGTGAATGATTATAATCCATGTCTCAGTCTATATGATATCTAGAATGGAGGAATATATGATCTCTTATCTAATGGACGTGTCATTGATTTGTTCAGAGTTCGACAATGGATTTTGAGAGCTACGATAGCTAGTCGGGTTATGAAGTCGTACTTGCAATAATAGTTTTAGACTTATCCAAGTGGGAGACTGTTGGATTAATGTCTAAGTCCATAACTTTAATTGGTAAGACTTGACCCGACCCGACATGGTCCATTTGGGTTGCATGGCATCATGCATTTGGATAGACTAAAATGAGAGAAATAACACTTATGGTTTATTAATATATTATAAGTTCTAATATATTAATAAGATTATTTAATTAGTATTGATCAAGAATTAATCTAGAATTAATTAAGTGATCAAAAGAAGACTAATTAAAATGTATGGGTTGATTGTGTAAATCATCCATACTTATATAGTGCTAATGCCCCATGGATTATCAAGTTGGGCTAAAACCCATAGGATGCTCCATGGTGTATTTGAACCCATGTATCCAAGGAAATGGAAAGCCATGAGAATTAGGGTTTACCCTAATTGTTACAAACTATATAATGATCTTATTATTGAAGAAATAGGCACTAGTGAAACAAGTGAGGGCAAGCTAATTTTGAAGTGTTCTATTTTCTCTCCAAGTTATTCCAAATGCATTTGATGTTGTGTGAACCATTTGAGGTGTCACACTTGGGGCACTAGGCTCTCAAGCTACAAGGAATCAAGCACCAACAAAGAGGTATGTCATTCTACTAGATTTTATATTATTTGTACTTCATAATATGCTAGTTAGGGTAAATACCTTGGAAATTGATATTTGCATGTATAATAGAGAAAACATAGATCCAAGGTATTTAGGGTTGCATGTACACTTAGGAGTGTTAGAATGCTCAAAACCGAACATTAACTTCCAACGAGACACGGACCTAATTTCTACTACTAGGTTAAATGCATGATTTGTGTATATGATTCATGAAAAGGTTTTCGAGTCAAAGAGTGACCTGAATATGGATATTCACTATAGTTAAGTCATTGTTGAATTCACATATCAATGTGAAATCTAAGCATACTATCCAGCGTTCTAAGTGTTTTCAAGTTTCTAGTAGGTTATAACTTAGCTTCTTGATACTAAGTCTAGTATGTGTGATGCCTACGCGTGCAACTAAGTTTATCAATTCTTGAACCGGCTCGAATTTTGACGGTTGTCACATATTTGATGGTCATTTCATAGGTTTTTGAGCTAATTCATAGAGGTAAAGAATGGGGGGTTTTAGAAAGAAGAAAAGAAAGATTTCATCTCTCTGAATACCCAATCTATCTCGTCATCTGTTTAAGGTTTCTCTCAACTAAAATTGGTCACCAGAATACAGAGATGTGTGTTAACATATGAATAATGAACTGGAAAATTTTCTCCCACATAAGTTGGATCTCCCATCAGATTTCCTTTAGAGAGAAGGAAGTGAGAAATTTAGAGAGAGAAGTAGAGTGAATAAGTGAGTGAGATGATTAAGTTTTGGGGAAGAGTGGTCTTGGGAGGGATCAAGACAATTTTTGAGTGGAGATAGGAGATTTTATTTTATTTTATTTTATTTATTTTATATTAATTCCTTAATTTTTATAAATTTTCTTTCAATTTATATAAAATGTGTATTTTATATAAAAGTTTTTCATAACTCTTGGATTTTTAGCTTATAAATGTAAAGTTAATGTTATTGAATTAAATTAATTTCCTTGATTTTATTTCCACATTTTAAATATATTAATTTGATATTATAGTTTTTATAAAAAAAATTATGGGATTTTAATATAGAATTTCATAAATTAAAGTTTTTATGACTTTTAGGGTTTTAAGGAGTTTGTAAATCTTTGGATATCAAGATAGATTGAATTTTGGAGAAATCAAATTATATTTGAGTCTTATAACTCTTTTATAGTTATAAATAATGTTTGTAATTCATTTTTGTCGGTTTATTGGCATTTCTATGTAGTGGTTCCGAGATTTAAGTGAAATTGAAGAATCAAGTATACTAGTCCTAGTTTTCAATTTTGACTTAAGTTCCTATGAGCCTCTGACCTAATTTCTACTATTATGTCAATGCATGATGTGTCTACATTAGTATAAAAAGATGTTTAAGTCAAGTATCCTTGACCTGAATTTGGATAGTCGCTAGAGTTAAAATAGTTATAGAAGTTTCGTATGAATGTGATATCTATGTACGTTATCCCTTGTTCCTAAATGCTTCCATGTTTCAAGTAGGTTATGATTTATCCTAGAGCTAATAAAGCTAGCATGTGTGATGCCTATACATGCAACTAAGTTTATTCAAGTCTAGAACCAACTCAAATTTTGACGGTTGTCACAGTCTCCCCCAGTTGAAAGAGTTCCACCCCAAAATTCAGTTGGTGTCGTATTCAATTAGAACTTAGCTGAATACAAGTGTATAGATGGAAAAGGGGTGACTTGAATAACCTTTTGATAATATTGGATTAATTCCTCAAGGGAGAGACAAATGCTTTTGCTATGATCACGTTAGTGTTTCCCCAATTCGGGTTCTACAGTCCAGATTGTAGGAAATTAGGATCATGGGAATCATGATCCAACCATGGTGACCTAGTTGAAAAGATTATCTAGTTAGAGATTTTCTAACTTAAAAGGCCATTATAAGTTTTGATAAAGCACCAACTACATTGAGTGCTAGGTCTGCATTGATCCTTAGGTTGCATTCTAAATTAGCACCAAGTGTAAATTCGCTACATAATAAAGAAGAGATTCGGGACTGATTGCTCACTTCTAGGTTGGCTACTAAATCTGAAATAGATAGATTCCAAAATGGGAAGACGTAGCACAAATTCAAGAGAAGCAATCGAGAGCAAGTTCCTAAAGATATGTGGTAAGGGTAGGCAACGATGTTTTGGTTCATTTCAAACGTAAAGACCGTCGAAGTGTCATATACACAATTAATTACGAAATGATCGAGGATCTTTGAGGCTATATTTACTACTATAATTACTCTTATTATACTAGAGCCACATTCAAAGAATATATTATTTATACAATCATTGTTGCAAATATAGACGATGAAAGTTTATGATAAATTAAGTTACATTATCTAGATAACATTAGGAGTGTTTATAAATTTTAAGAAATCTCACTGTTACCAAAATGTGTAATAACTCCATGAGAATGAAGATTCCTGTGTGGTGATCAAACGAAGTAGTAAAATAATTAAGAAATTAATGAAGGTTAAAGGTTTAAGTCGTCAATAAGGGAATTTATACAAAAATATTTAGATCACTCTTTTGAAAAACTATCTAATTGTTTATGTTAAGACAAATACAAGTTTATGAGGAGTCAGAGTATTTATGAAAACAAGTTTGAGAGTTTAGGAACTCACTGGAAATTGAAAAGTATAATGATATTTAAGAAATGTATAAAAATATTGATCATTGAAAATAATACATTCTTAATTTAGTGATTCTACAAAAACAATTATTTAAAGGATAGGTAATTGTAACATTTAAAACTTTTTATGGTTTTAAAGAAAGGAAGAAACATAACAAAACATATCCTTCGTATAATTTTTTTTCGGATATAGAAAATTGATAAGCATAAGGGTAGTCACCTTGTGTATTAAGTGTAAGGGAAATACAATGAAAATTGCACTCTTAATCAAATATCTAAATTTTGAACAAAAGAACAATGAAAATAAGGATTACTCACTTATGGTATAGTTTAGAATAAAAAAATGTATATGATAAAAGGCGTAATGGAATATATCAAAGTTAACCAAGTCAAAATTATGCCTCGTGACTATACACGTATTAATCACTCAGAACTAAAAGGTATAATTATAGTCTGTATACGTATGACTATGATACTAAGGGAAGAAAAATATCAAAAATGAAATTTATACCATGTATTGTGTTACTATTAGGAGTGTGCAAGATCTCAAATCAGATAGAGAGCAATAAATAAAGTGCGGGGGAAAGAAATGCAAGGTAGCACCAACAATGATTGTTATTGTTGAAATTTTAAGGACAATATCCGTAAGTAGATTTAAAACTTAGGTTGAGATATATTTCAAACTTCAATACTTGATGTATGCTGGTGACTAAATAGATATGTGGAGGTTTTAAAGCGTTTGGTAAATATTGATGAGCTATCTATCAAGTTAAACTCCATTTGTGAAAAAGAAGAAACACTACCACCATAATTTGAAAATATGATAGCTTTGACTTTTTAGACTGGAGTCCAAGTATGGTTCAAATTAATAAGTTAAAGACTCAACATATATAGAGGAATAATTGTGCATTGTCGAAAGTGCGTCACTTGATGTTTAAAAGTGAACACTAAGTTTTGCAATGTTGTAAGTTTTAGAAACACAAATTATAAAACTAATTTGAAATAAATTAAACAAATGAGGTGTGTTGGAAATTTAGAAATTAGAGATATCTTTCAAGTAGAAAGTTGCAGACATATCATATTGGATTTCAAGAAACACATTTAAGTAAAGTAAATGCGTAGATGATAAAGTGATCAAAAGAGCCAAAACAAAGGTGGTTGGAAAGATCTGGTGAATCTTTTACATGTAATATGAACTTCAATGTCATATGTTTAAGTTTTATAAAATAGAGTCTAAACATTTTTATAAAAGAAAATGTTTCTAAGTTTTTCAATAATGTGCCAAAATGGTAAGCAAGGTTTAAAATGGTTTATATGCCCTTAAAAAGCAAATCTATCCATTGAAATGGATTTGAAATGAAATTGAAATAGCAAGGTTAAAACCAATATTGGTTAAATCGAGTTTTGAAGAAAAATGTTAAGTTAAAGCAAGTTATCAAAAGTAAAGTTGGTTGTTTTTAGCGAGAAATATGGTTTATGTTGTTAGGAAAGGTCTAGTAAGTTGTGTGAAGTGGTTATAAAGTATTTTATCGATGAAAAATAAAAATGATGAAGCAAAATAACTTTTCAATGGAAGATTAAGAAGTAAGGAATAAGTAGATTAGTGTAGCTGATCGTACCTAAATACTAAGGCGAGTATAAGGCGAGTAACGATGTCTTTTCCCCAAGATAAAGGACAATAAAAATTGTTTGTAAAACGTTTTATGGTGTCAATCCAGTTCCACGGCCTTTTATGGATGTCAAAGGTTAAGTTATAGGTTTGGCGTCTAAGTCACAACGTAAGAGTATGTAATCCTTTATAACGATAGAAATGTCAGTAATGTTGCTAAGGCTCAAACAAATGTATGAAAATAATAAGGTTCGAAGGAGGATTCGAAATTTGTAGGAAGGATTTGTACAACAAAGTAGTGATGTTTGATCGGGCATAAAAATTTAAGGTTGGTGTTGGGTGTGAAACATGTTAGTAATTTTGAAAGTGTAAGATGATGGTCTACTTGTGATAATCACTAGTGCGTCTAGGAGTCTTGAACTAAGTGTTGAGAGAAAAACATGAGACACACCTGAACAAACGTTAGAACAAGTATAGTTGCGGAATAGTTAATATCAAAGGATCATAAAAGCTCAAAAATAATAATAAGTTATAGTTAGATAATTAGAAATTTAGGTGCAGAAATGTAAGGAAATATAAATGACAACAGGTGTTATATCAAGTATACACATAAGTTGATTCTTAACAAGGAATGCATTCAAACCAAGTTAGTAAGTGAGATCGAACTTAGTGATTAAATCAATAATGACTTGCTCCGAAGAGAGATGATACTTAGATATGATATGATGACTTTAGAGAGTAAGAAATAGGTGAGAGTAATAACACACGATATAAGATTTTAGATGCGAAGTGTTATCAGTGATATTTAGTGGAGAAAAATTGAGTTTTATATATAGAGACTCAAAGGTTACACTTGTTCTTCTATCTAAATGTAGCCATGCAAGGCAAACTAGATAAAAGAGAGTAATCTAAGAAAAACAGATAAAAAGCTAAACTAAGAAAAACTAGGTAGAGAACTGCTGATGACGATAACTTTGGATGCGGTTGCTGACGTGACTTGACTGCGGATCTTCAAGGGACTGCGGTAGGTCAAGTTTAAGAGGGTCACTTCTATGATTCAACAATTTCCCCCTAAGTGACCTATTCAAATTTTTATTTAGTTATCAAGCTTTAGGAACTTGATTAGAATCCACCAAAATTTTATGACATTCTCCAACCAGGTGATCCTTTTTAGAATTTCAAACTTTACTTCGGCAGTTGTATATTTTGACTTTTGAATTGCGGTTCGACAAACTTCAAGTTGTTTCCTTATGAGGCGATTATGGCAGTCAAAGGAATGAAGTATTTGGTTTCATTGATTTTCCTTTTAAAGATGACACCAAGATCTGGGAAGTTTGTGTTGGGTTTTGAGCAATCTAACACTTCCTAAGTGTGCATGCAACCCTAATAAACCTTGGATCTATGTTTGTCTAAATACATGCAAAATAATACTTTTCCAAGGTTCATAACCTATCTAATATGGCATGGGGCACTTTTAAACATAAAAGAATTAGATGAGATTACATACCTTTTGATGATGAGTTTGATTCCTAAGGAGTTTGAGGGCCAAGCACCAATAGTGTGAATGCCTCAAATGGAATCACAAATCACCACAAACTCTTGGAAAACTTTGAGATAGTGTATACACACTTATAAAATCAGCCACACACAAAACACACACACTTTCTAGTTACACTAGTGGCTATTTCATGCAACATAAGCATGCTTATATAGTGTACATGATTAGGGTGAAACCCTAATAACCCATGACTTTTCCTTTCCAAGGATCCATGGGTTAAAAGCTCCATGGATCATCCATGGACTTCCATATAAGCCTAGCCCATTAACAAATGAGTGTTAGCCCACACCATATAAAACCAATAGCCCATAATCTAATTAGTCTTCCTTTTAATATCTAAATTAATTCATAATTAATTTAAGACTAAGACTAATTAAATAACATGACTTCATATTAATATATTATAACTTATAATATATTAATAAACATATGTGTATAACTCTCATAAAATTATCCATAAATAGTTTGGGTGAAGTGCAACCCAAATGGACCATGTCGGGTCGGGTCAAGTATATACCAAATAAGTTATGGACTTAGACTCCCACTTGGATAAGTATAATAATTATATTTGCGTATGTTACTTCAGGAACCAACCAGCAATCGTAGCTCTCGAAAACTCTGTTGAACTATGAAGCGCCATTTTAGATAAGTGATCATATAATCCTCTGTTCTCATGATATCAGCCGGACAAATACATGGAACAACGTCGTACTTATTGTCCAGCAGTTTGTTTCCCGATTTTCGATTTGTTTGACAAAGAACTTAATCGAACACATCAATTTAGTTCTGACCGGCCAGTACATAGGTCACAACAAAATCATCGAGGGGCCCAGATATCGCTTCTATTTCTAGAAGGAACAGATAAACTTCGACTCATATGCTTGTTCTACTACTTGTTGAATTCTACACAAAGGCACGTTTTATAACATCAAGTTACTGATGCGTTTACGTGCAATCAATGCACAACCAACTCATAGGTAACAACTCATATCTCTAGGTTTGAAGATTTATATGATATTACTGTCTCACGATCACTCGAGATAAATTCCATGAAGTGATACAAGTGAGCGTGGGTTTATTCCAATACTCATAACTTATGAGCACTCATGAATGTTGTAGCAACCATTGCTATGACTAAACCCATTTAGCCATCTACAAACTCGATTCATGACAGTCTTGATTCATACCTACTTCCAACATATGAACGACTGTGGAGTGTTTAAATAACTTAGTCATTCGGAAAGAATAACCTAGCTATTCTGGAAGTCAAAACATGCAAAGTGAAACACAATAATAATCGAATCCAATATGGTCTCATAAACCTTTTGAATATAAATAGAACCACCTTTTATTTATCACCATATTGATTACACATTATTCATTGTATAATGTTTCAATCAATCAACTTAAGACTTGAATAAAAACAACAGTCTTCCCATGCTCCTGGCATATGCACTTTGGTTTTCTAAACAATAGTTATGCCATACTCCAAGTATGCACACTATGTTTGTCTATGATCCTTACATTGTCATTTAGATCAATTGAACATGATTCCATTGATACTCATTTCACAATCCCAAATCCTTATTCTAAATGTGAGAATCCCCGATTCCTATCATTTACCAAAAAATCTGTTAGATTTTAAACTTTTATGCAATGTTCCTCTTGTAATGATTATTCACAAAGTCACCAAAACCTTGTCACCAGTCATTACAGAGTATTCCAAAGAAGGTCAACTTCTATGGAACGGATGTCTCATATTCAAAGTACATTGCTTTGAACATCCTTCTTGCATTAAGGTTTTCTAATCTTACATAGATTGAATAACTTCCACTTATGGAAACATTTCCATAGTCCCATTTTGACTATCACTTCCGAACAAGAGTTACCTCTTTTCAGAAAATGTCAATGTGGTCCTGCCAAAATTAACACTATACTTCCAAATGTCCCTGAGCAACCAATCTTTGGCGAACCTCAGATTTGTCCTCGACAATTGCTTAATCACTTTAGTCATATCCAGTTCTAGACTTTTCCCTTCTCAATGCCTTAAACATTTGGAAAATTTAGAAAAGATGAATATTATAGCACATGCAATCGATCCTATATCCGAAGCATATGGGACACGATTCATGATGTTTGACATAAAGACATGATACTAGACCAGTCTTTTGCTACAATAATTTTTATTTGCCATGTTTTCAAAATTTAACTATGAAGAGGGATGTCGTAGTCATAATTGAATTTTGAGAACGCAATATATATAGAATTTCCTTAAGTCGAACCATTCAGACATAAAATTCATATATATGTCCTTGACTAAAGATGATTAAAATCTCAATCTAAGCTTTAGAATTGAAACGAAGTATAATTTCCTCTCCCTTAATTATAGCAAAACAACTTTTCAACCCTGCAACTTCGCGAATTGAAACTTTGTTTTCTATATTTAACATTGCTAACTTGCAACACTAAACGTAATAATCATGCTCCCACTAACATGATGATTATCAGCATAACACTTATGTTCCCACTAGCTCTGACATATTTCCAAAAATCTGCTGGACTTCTGAAATTTAGATTCATACACCCTTTCTTAGATAGCTCACATGTGTGTCTAATCAATTTCAATAACTATGAAAAGGGATGCCGTAATCATAGTCTTAATTTCTTAGACCTTTGCCATTTCTCACAAGTCCATGTTAGTGTCCGGTTAACCACACACGCTCCACTAACAACTTTTGAAAATGCAAATAACACAATTGATATCTACGTAAAATCTACTTAGTGAAAGCGTTTCCTCACCATAATTTTCATGAATCGGAGAGAAACCTTATGACACTTAGATGTTATAGTGTATGAGTTCCTATCCATGTGAATTTGTCAAAACCATAATCACAAGATAAGGTTAGTGACAAATTCAGCCTTATATGGATTAAACTTGTTCAGTCTTAGTTTCTTGTCACCTTGGTAGCACAAGGCCCACCAATGCTTCCAAGACGAACTCTGATAACTCACATGCAAATTCAACTTATTTGAAGTAGGTACAGAAATAAGAATTATGTCAACACGATAGGTTGCAAACCTTAAGTCGTGTGCTAGTGATAAATTACAGGTTTTACTCTTGATTAAATCTTGAAACTCTTTCAGGATCTTTAAGGCTACCACTGTCCCCTTGACATATAAGTTTCCCCAGTCAAGAACCATTCCTTGATAAAACAAATACTCAAGGGACAGTGCGGATTCTTATCAAGACTAACACTTCACACAATTGGTCTTAGATGGTCTTTGTGTCATCCAAGACATCACAACTTACCAATCTTAAATGTACAAGAGTAGAAAATATTTTACTCTTACATTTGATAAGTGTTTTAAACCTTACTTTATGTCACTCAATGTTACAATCTTGGAGTATGACTCAAAGAATTGTTTTTGGAACGAAGTATGACTCATCTTCTTGATTTTAACCAATCCAACAATTCATGACCTCTCTTCTTAGCCATAACAATGCACTAAGACGTCCTTAGAGTATGAATTTGTGATATGGTTTCATAATCATTAAGATGATCATGAAATACGATACTAAAGTACTCTCCCATCCTTTCAGATTTGAGAAACTTTTATCTTTCTGCCTAATTTGATTCTTCTCATTTGTTTTGTCATACATTGTAACCTTTCCAATGTTACAGAATTATACTTAACCTTATAAGTATAATCATATTTACTAATCTTCAGTAAATCATGACAAATCAATCTTTGTGGTGGACCTTGACCAGCGCACACCCAGTGTACCTAATTCCTTAGTCCTTCAATTGACTCACATATACATGTGATCAAAGAATTAGTCTTAATTTTCAAAGATGAAAATTCTCATTCATCATACAATACAACTTGTATGATTCCAAGTTTCTGACCAATTGAAACTTGGATGACGAAAAACTTTCTTCATTTGGTAAATTCAGACACTACCACAAATGAAAGAATCAAATCCACTTTCCAATATTGCTATTACTAGAAACATGTAAGCAACAATTTTCCACAGATGCCATAGTAAGGATATTTTTTAAAATAAATAAATTAAAACCCTTTTTTTCTTTTTTTTTTAAACTTTGCGGAAAAACTTATCCTTACAATCCACATGAAAACCTTGTTGTTATCTATTCATAAGCAATATATTATAACTCTTAAGCAACAACTCAAAATTCTGATTGCCGAACCATGCGATCGAAACCTACCTTTGCAATCAGAATCAACATATACTTACTTTAAGCTTCCTATCTTTTTTTTATTCTTAAAAACATCAGCATGTGACCCATTCACATTATGTAATAAGAATCTCCAAATAGGAACTTAATAGAGTTAGACAGTGGACTTTACCCGAAGTAGAGTCAAACCTCTTGACTTGATCAACCTTATGACCTTTTGGGTGAATAGGGCAGCTTCGCAACCAATGCCCCTTCCTTTGCCAACAAAACACATGGACCCTTTGGTAATGGCACATGAGACTATCTCAGAATTTGCCTTTCTCTTTACTATTTGGTCAACCGAGTTGACTATAGCCGATCCCTTTCCATTGGGAAGAGAAATCCTTTTCTAGATATCCAATGCTACCATTGTCAATGTCCATGTAGACTTGGGAAGTTGTTCTTTTAATCTAATTTGCTATAATGGTGTTCCAAATCATTGCTGATTCCACAACACCAAGCAAATAGATAACATCATTAAGGGTCATGTCATACTCCGTCTCATAGTAGTCCCAAAGAGACTCACTATGTTACTAAGAAAGTGATTGAACATCCAACTTTCACGGGACTTTGACACCCAACTCTCCCGGCTTGTCAATATGTGACTTTATCTCCAAGATGTGAGCACACATAGACTATGTTTGCCAATAGGGATTGAGTGACTTTAAACTTTTCAAGAACTTGTGGGTGAGGGAGAAAAATTAGAGGAGGTGGAGGAAGTGAAGCATGATGTTGAGGGACACCATCTTCAAGAGATTTGGGAAGATCATAGTTATCTGAACCAAACATCTATAATGGGAGAAAATCAAGTTAGTTGATTCAAAGTCCTTAATATAACACCCAATATGAAATATTAAGGTTAGGACCCAACACAATATTTTATAATTTGGAAGAGGGATGCCGTAATCCAAGCTATAAAATATTTGAAGGTAGGCGAATGACAATTCACCAATTTCCACCATGAAAAATAAAATAATTTATTAGGTTTTAATTGGATTTGAAATTCCTAGATCTTTTGAGATTCATTGAACTTTTCAATGGCATGTTTCAATCTCGAGTGTGCCCTCTCAAATTTTGTGACTGGGATGCCGAGGATCACAAAACAAGGTGTGAATAACCATACCAATTCACTTGGTACCCTTAATATTATCACCCAATCAATGTGCCGGTTAACCACACACGCTCCATTGATCTATGACAAACATTAAGTCACCCTTTGTGATCCTTACTAGTCCAAGTTAGTGTGCCGGTTAACCACACACGCTCCACCAACGACTTGGTAAGGTACAAAGTGTGAATTCCATGGGCTAGCACCAAATTCACATTTTTCCTAAAGTAACTATGATTGGGAATTAAATAAAACATTTAGTTACTTTATAATAATCATTATACTTTTAATGAGAATTTAAAGTCATTGTCCTACCCATTCGGCTAACGACCCTCCACCAGTCAAGCGAGCGGTGGGTGAGAGTGGACACCCATTAAGTTGCCATTTTATAGGCAACAACCTTATACCCACCTTATAGACCGGCTTCGTGAATGAGGCCTACTAACGGTAAAACGACTTGTTCTTATACATATATATAATAATTAACCATTAATTTTATAAATAGTATAAGGGTTGAATTTTAACTATTAAAACTCTAAAGGTTGGAATTAAAGTTTATTAAAGTGTGTGACACTTTACAAATTCCAAAACTTGAGGGAAAGTTTTGTAACTACCCAAAACTTTTCATTTCATAACTTATGAATTAAAGGTTCATAAAAAATGAAGACTCTTCATTTTCATGTAACTTATGTGTTTAAATGTGTGTTAAAGAAAAGTGACCTTTGGATATCCATAACTTGAGGACAAATTATAGACTCTATTAAAACACATAAATGATCAAGAATTAATTCCAAACAATTCAGCAAATAATTCCTATCATCTTCTAAATTCATAAGAACATGAACATGATCATCAAAATTTCAAGAATTATATGAACACATAAAAATCATGGAATTTTGATATATGCTATTGTAAATGGATTAGAACAACCATTACACCAAAACAATTTAGGGTAATATTTCTAGTCCATTTCCAGCAGCAAAAGTCGAAATTCTGTTTTTTTTTATTATTTTTATTATTTTGCATCAAGTATCAAACAAGCAAGCCTAGGCTCTGATACCACTGTTGGGTTTTGAGCAATCTAACACTTCCTAAGTGTGCATGCAACCCTAATAAACCTTGGATCTATGTTTGTCTAAATACATGCAAAATAATAATTTTCCAAGGTTCATAACCTATCTAATATGGCATGGGGTACTTTTAAACATAAAAGAATTAGATTAGATTACATACCTTTTGATGATGAGTTTGATTCCTAAGGAGTTTGAGGGCCAAGCACCAATAGTGTGAATGCCTCAAATGGAATCACAAATCACCACAAACTCTTGGAAAACTTTGAGAGAGTGTATATACTTATAAAATCGGCCACACACAAAACACACACACTTTCTAGTTACACTAGTGGCTATTTCATGCAACATAAGCATGCTTATATAGTGTACATGATTAGGGTGAAACCCTAATAACCCATGTCTTTTCCTTTCCAAGGATCCATGGGTTAAAAGCTCCATGGATCATCCATGGACTTCCATATAATCCTAGCCCATTAACAAATGAGTGTTAGCCCACACCATATAAAACCAATAGCCCATAATCTAATTAGTCTTCCTTTTAATCTCTAAATTAATTCATAATTAATTTAAGACTAAGACTAATTAAATAACATGACTTCATATTAATATATTATAACTTATAATATATTAATAAACATATGTGTATAACTCTCATAAAATTATCCATAAATAGTTTGGGTGAAGTGCAACCCAAATGGACCATGTCGGGTCGGGTCAAGTATATACCAAATAAGTTATGGACTTAGACACCTTATCCAACAGTTTGTTGCACCTAGAGATCTTTCTCGATAGCCTTCTGTAAGCATCGGTGCAAGATCAAGTGGTGGTAGATCGAACTTCTTGGAGAGAACAGGGTGAATATCCGCATCAATTTTTGCAAAGTCACAGAGAGTTTCCCTTAGAAAAATGTTAGCCCTTGCTACTGCTATTACCATCTTTGGATACTTCTCGGATTTGTTTTGGAACACCCTTTCTATCAGGAAGACTTCTTCTGGATTCATGCATGGGAAGTTAGCTTGGGTGCGGACGTAGTCCTGATTCCTTCTTGTGAGAGTGTACTGAATGAAGTCAGCTTTCATGAATATCTGCGGTTTGAAGTTTTTCACTGTGGATGGTCTATCATTGGACCATATTTTCTCAATTAAGGAAGCATGTTTGGCATGGAATCGATTAAGTCTTTCGAATTCCATGGGCAGTCTCTTGTGATCAGGTAGGCTTCAGTCAAACTACTCAAATACAGTGAAGTATTTTGCATTGGGGGATATTGAAATATCCCAGTATCCGTCAGATGGGGGTTCAACGAAGGTAAGGTAGGGTTTGTAGTCATCATCTAG
The DNA here is from genome assembly GCF_051521515.1 of Lactuca serriola. NCBI lineage: Eukaryota > Viridiplantae > Streptophyta > Magnoliopsida > Asterales > Asteraceae > Lactuca > Lactuca serriola. The sequence continues at coordinate 115,173,803 of NC_136414.1, read as the reverse complement.
TAGTCTGCGGTGAGGATTTGTGACAACCCGAAATTTCCATTCTGAACAAACCATATCAAGCCAATAGAGGTTAGAGCAGTTTCAGTGAAATTCCAGACTTCGGGTAGAAGTTTGGCAGTTCTTCAGGATTTACCCTTAAGGAGATATCAGTAGAGCGGTTGCACTAGGGTTTTGTGCAACACCGTTATTCCAACACTGTATTATATTAGAGATCATTACAGGAATAAAAATATTGTCTGCCAAAAATATCTCAGGACTATAAATAGAATTCTGAACCAAATTCATTCATTATTCGCATTTCCAACTAGAGAAAAGCCATTTTCTCTCTCACGGATCTTCGGGTTTTTATCCCAAATCGTGAGTACCTCTTTCTAGTAGTGTTAGAATGCTTTATATGTGTTAATAGCATGATTTAGAAGGCTAAATCACTAGATTTAGGAGTTTACTCCCGAAGGTGTTCTTGGGCGGTAAACTCTCGAAACAAAGCCGAGACCGACCCTTGTGTTATGCTACTACCTTAGACTCATTTATAAGTGTGTTAGGGACATGAAATCAAGCAAAAACCACCCAAGTTTGGGAGTTCACGGCCCAAGAGTTTCTTAGGCCGTAAACTCCAAATTCAAGCACCAAATGGTGCTTTTAAGGCACCTAAAGCATTGGACATTTACTAGGAATTGTTCCCACTTAATTGAAGGACAAAAACACATCAAAATCACCTCTTGAAGTGAGTTTACGGCCCTGGTGATGCTCCTAGGCTGTAAACACCAAACAAGGGCACCAAAGTGTGCCTAGGGTCCTCATTAGCGTTAAACAAATGTTTAGAACCTATCCTTCATATGCAAAAGACTTGAAAACAACAAAAACACCATTCCAAGGGAGTTTACGACCGTAAACTCCAAAGGAAATGGCCTTGGGGCTGTAAACTCCTCTAGGGAGTGTTTCTAGGCCTTAAACACTTCCAAGGACTTAACCACCAAGTTGGAATAATTCTAGGAATCATTTGGAACTTCAAAACACACAATACACCCATGGTTGGAGTTTACGGCCATAAACTCAAGAGTTTACAACCTTAAACTCCATGTGTGTTAGTATATGAGGAGTAAACTCATATATGAGGTCCTTTGGAACCCTAAACACAAGTGCCTTGTCCCACCATAACTTAGATGCAATCCTTAGGGCTTAAAACACTTATATAAAGTGTTTATTATGTCTAGGATGTCTTAACATTATCAATTAGTAATTTGAGACTAATTGAGTGCATATATATGTGTAATTATATGTTCATTAGGATCGTAGTGTGTGTACAAGTCCTCGCTTGACACCTAGCAATCCTATACCTTTCAGTTCATCCCAATCACCAACTTTAGGTGAGTTCATACCCCTAAATCAATGTTTTAAATGATTTTAAACGTTTTAATGGGAGGAATAAAAGTAGAAAACAATATGTTATTAAATCAATCTTATGTATTTTATAACTGTGTTTTCACTCAGTAGATTTCACATATTTCAAAAGGTGACACATGAAGTGGTTTTCTATCTTAAAATACCTTGATAACAAAAGTATTAGTTTTGAAATGTTTATTAAAATGACATCAAGTCATTCTTAATTATTGTTCAAAACTCCTAGATATCTTGCAAAACCATTATTTTACCTTCTTGAATCAAACTATACTTATGCGTATATGTTCAATTATATGTTAGAGATTATAGTTTTCACCCTTCATTTAGTTTCCAATACTCTTGGGTAGCAAGAGTGCATAAACCTACGTAAACAACCAATTTACCTTTCAGTTAACTATCATAGGGATAGTTAGAAGATATCAAAAATTATTACTACTACAAGGAATCACACAAGAGTCAGTTCATTCATGAGTCTATACCAATACCTTACATGATACATGAGTACACGTACTTAGGATTACATGATACATGAATATGTTTACATATACTTACCTGATACATGAACACACTTACATGAATACCATACAGGAACACTTCCACATAGGTGCATTATCCTGTATTTACTTACCTGGATACTTGTACTTAGAACTACGAGGATGATTTATTAGTACTTACTGTGTAAATTATCTTTCCTATCTCGGTTCAATGGGATATCTCGGCGGGACTTACCATTCCGAATCCCACTGATTAGCACCAGTGGTCGATGAATGTCTACGGATGTCTAAGGTTGTTACTTATTTAGTTGTCAGTAACGTAACTAACCATTCCTCCATCCTGCTGTTGCAACAGTGGATGAGATGTGAATCTTCGGATGATCATTAGGTTAACGCTTGTATTAGGAGCCGGCCACGGAACTAACCATTCCTCCATCCTGTTGTTGCAACAGTGGATGAGATGTGAATCTTCGGATGATCATTAGGTTAACGCTTGTATTAGGAGTCGGCCACGGAACTAACCATTCCTCCGTCCAACTATTGCAACAGTGGATGAGATGTGTATCTTCGGAGGATCATTAGGTTAACGATCTATATTAAGAGATCGATATCGGGACTAACCCTCCCTCCACCCTGCTGTCGCTACAGAGGATGAGGGGACACTCTTCGGATGTCCATAGGGTCTATCTTTCGCTTCGGCGATGTCATGTTTGTCCTGGTAACCCAAGATAATAACACTTAGTTGATTATATTTTTCCTGTTTACTTTATTTTGTGATACTTTCACATAAACGAGGAGTTAGACTAAGTACTCTAGTACTAGTGAATAGAAAGGAAAAACTATCATTTTACTTACAAAACGTTTAGGTCTTGGTAGAAGACTATCATATCATTTTCCTATGTTACTTTATTTTGTGATTTATTCACATAAACGATGAGTTAGACTAAGTACTCTAAGTATTAGTCGATAGAAAGGAAAGACTATCATTTTACTTACTAAACGTTTAGGTCTTGGTAGAAGACTATCATATCATTTTCCTATGTTACTTTATTTTGTGATATATTCACATAAACGATGAGTTAGACTAAGTACTCTTAGTACTAGTCAATAGAAAGGAAAACCTATCATTTTACTGGTCATAACAAAACATTTGGGTCTTGGTAGAAGACCACATTTCATACTTATATCAACTGTTCTATTTAAGGATTTATACGACATTCTTAACAACATTCCAAAACAGGACAATAACACATAAATACTTATGAATTCACCAGCTTTAAAGCTGATACTCACTTTCGAAATAACTTGTATTCTCAGGTCATCAGTTAGACAGGTGCGATGGCCATGTTACCGGAGAAGATGGAGCACAGACAAGACTCGCCTTATTTTGATTATTCATTTTATTGTCGTACATTATGAAAGAACACACATCTATTAAAACTCTACTTATAATGCAATGGATGACGTTGTTGCTTGTTTATTATATTACACTATTGTGATGTGACAACCCGGAATTTCCATTTTGTATGAACATTAACTATTCAATAGAAGCTAGTCCAGTTTCAATGAACTTCAGACTTTTCCGAATAAGTTTGTGTACATTAGGGTTTACATATAAGGAGATATCAGGAGAGTGGATGCTCATGGGTTTGTGAAACTTGAGCATTTCAAAACTTCATAATGTTAGAGTCCAATTCCAGAATAAAAATATCTTCTGCCAAAATATTTCAGGACTATAAATAGATTTCTGAACTAAATTCATTCATTATTCACATTTCCAACTAGAGAAAAGCCATATTCTCTCTCACGGATCTTCGGGTTTTCATCCCAAATCGTGAGTACACTTCTCTAGTTGTGTTATAATGTTTGTTTTATACTTATTAACATAGATTACATGTCAAATATGTGAGATCCGAGAGTTTACAACCCAACAACGTTCTTGGGGAGTAAACTCCAAAATGGAGCTTTAAGGCTATCTAGTCCCAATTCCTTGTTAGGCAACTAGTTTAGCATAATATGTAGGATCATTTGAGGCTAGAAATAAATCAAGAACACCAAGTTTTAGGAGTTTACGGCCCAAGAATTTCTTGGACCGTAAACACCATTTTCAAGGGCAAAATGAGCCCTAATCACCCCTAAGGCTTTAGACTATAACCCTCAATTACTTGTGGCTAAAATGAGGACAAAAACACATCAAAATCATCCCTCAAAGGGAGTTTACGGCCAATAAATGCTCTTGGGCCGTAAACTCCAAGTAAAGGCACCAAAGTGTGCCTAGGGTCCCTCTTAGCCTAAATCAAAAGCCTAGAAATTATCCTACTTGTGCAAGAGACTTGAAAGAATAAAAACATCCAGCCCATGAGAGTTTACGGCCGAAAACTCTAAGGGATATGTTCTTTACGCCGTAAACTTCTCAAAGGAGTATAACCTATGCCCTAAACTACCCAAAGGATTAAACCACCAAGCTAGGCTTATTCTAGAAATCATTTAGCACCTTAGAACACCCAAAACCAACAAGATTGGAGTTCACGGCCATAAACTCAAGGGTTTACGACCGTAAACTCCTTGGGTGCGGTTTTATGGGTAGTACACTCTTATTCAAGGTTCTTGGAAGCTTTAAACCCTTTTAGCTTGTCCCATAACAACTTAGATGCAACCATTAGGACCTATAACACTTATACAATGTGTTTACATGTTCCTAAGTGTCCCAACTTATTTCATTAAGTTATTATTTGGATAATTAGTTATATATATGCTCATTATATGATAACTAGGCTCGTGCGTGTGAACAAGTCTCCGTTTGCCACCTAGCACGGTATCCGACACTACAATCCAATCCACTCACCACAAGTGAGTTCATACCCCTTTAATTAACCTTTGAAATACTTTAAATGTTTTAAATACTTTATGGGGGGAATACAAGTTAAATGCTTATAGTTATTGTATCAATCACATGTGATTACATTAATCATATGTGATTAATAACTAGAAAACCAATGATTTTATCACTGTTCAAATTGTTTATCAAACTGTTTTACTTCAAAATGTTTTACAAACTCTTTTACTTATCAAATACTTTTATTTAAATTTTTTTATACTTCTTATAAATTACATGCCCATATATGTATAGATATATAAGCAATGTTTAAAGGGCTTAGGAAGGCCATCCTCCTTATTTCCTTTTTCTTGATTTGGATGTGGTCTGGTGGGATTTCGGGTGACCATCCGAAGGTCGTTTCAATATTAGTTATATATCAAATATACATATATAGACATAAAAGTACTTCCATATTCATGCATACTATACACATCATTAGTAAGTTACCATCGGGGCGACACAGGATCATACTACTACAACTTCTAGATCAATGAGGCAGTTCATTCATGAGTCTATACATTACATTACTATGAGAACATATACATTACATTACTACGAGAACATATACAACTATACTAGAAAGAGAACATATATAACTATACTAGGAAGAGAACATATACAAGTATACTAGAAAGGGAACATATACAACTATACTAGGAGGAGAACATATAGAACTATACTAGAACGAGAAACATTACACTACATATACAAGAATACGTTAACAATTGTGATCCACTAGATCGGAGCATGCGTTAAATGTCATGGCCCGAGTTGTAGCCAGAATTCTCTTGGAGGGAGAGCATGAGTTTGCGTATAGATCTATACTGGATTGACTATCCTACACCTTGCTGCTAGCTACAGCCAGACCTGCATGTCTGCGGGTGCCAAACGTCATTCCGTTATTATGACCATTCGTATGACGTTGTTACCAGTCGATAGTATGGTGCAATTATCACATTATACCTTAATATAAATCTGGTTTAAGGTAGTTAGTATAGCAGTAGTTCCTATAATACAAAACTACAGTACTACAATGATTTACCCATTACATATTTTTAGTGATAACCTCACTTAAACATTAATGTACAAACTATATTTGTTAAATGATAGTTACACTTATGAAATTACACACTTTTACAACAAACGAGCATACAAAATAGTTAAGCCTTGGTAGAAGGCTACTTTAATAGAAAATATCGGTTTTTCTGAGAGATTCAAACTTTTACAAACACTTACATACATTTTACAAACTTATACTTGAGAGACGTTCAAACGCTTTGATAACAAACATCGACACTAAAATACTTATGAACTCACCAGCTTAATGCTGATAAACTCTTTCAAAATAACTTGTATTCTCAGGTCATCAGTAGACAGGTACATAACACGCTTGTATTAAAATTATATATTTAATGCAATGGATGATGTTGTTTGCTTATTTACATTACTGCGTTGTGATACTGTACATGACGTCCTCCGCCCCAGAACGTTTCCGCCGTTCTTGGTTTTGGGGTGTGACAGATTGGTATCAGAGCATTGTTTATAGTGAATCAAGTATATCAACCCATAAAAGATATACTAAACTATAAACCCATTTGGGATTAAAACACTCTGACCCAGAGTCTATACTTTAAATATTAAAATATTTAATTAAGTATACTAGTCTGCATTCATACTAAAATCAGTGTCACAATGACAAGAACAAAAGTATTACGATTGTTAAATATCACAAGTGAGCTTGGGGATGTATGGTCAGTCCTGGGAATGGCATAGCCTGATCAACTATGCTGGTCCGAGGAGTGATTAGCATATGCCCTAGAATGGTTGTGATGTGTTAACAAGTCTAAAAACTTACCAACAATAGCACAAGAAGATCAGTAGAACTTAAACTTAAAATACTATAGGTGTATTTTGTACTACTAGTTACATGTATACTATATTCTTATACCTCTCTTCTCGCGTAGATTTAAATGGCTGGATTCCATCACGGCGACCCGTACTTTCCAAATGAAGGCAATGTCGGGTGGATCGAAGAAGAGCCCGAAGATGACCATCCAATCCCTTTGGATGATCACCTCGCAGAAGGCTTTTCTGATGGATTCGACTCAGAGCCTGAAGTCAACAACCTACCGCTAGTAGGTCAAGCCCCAAGCAACAACCCTCGACCAGCTTTTCCAGGTCCTACTACCTTGTGGGCAACCAACTTGAATCGCTGGAGTGACGAACAGGGTCAACCCTTACCATACTTTGGGGACCGAAGCTTTTACAACGTCAGTGAAGGTGGTTCTGCTGACCGAGCTCTGCCCGTCATTATCCGCAGAATAGCTCGTAATGTTGAGCAAGGTCGAGCCGCCATCGACCGGGTCATGGAGATTGATGCCAACTCTGGTGTCAAAATAGTACGCATCCGCCATCTTGAAGAAGACATGGAACAGACCCGGAGAACCAATGAAACCCTGCAGCAACAGCTGGCTGCCTCCCGAGCTGAAGTCTTGGAACTTCGAGCCTGTCAGAGGGCTCACGAGCGACACCTTCAAGAGGTGTTTCGTCAAGTGTCTGACCTCAGTGCTCGCCCGAGAAATTCCCATCGCCGTTAGATGATGTCTAGTACATCTCTGTCTTTTGGTTAAGGAATAGCCTTTAACGTTCTGTGCTCTATGTAGCACTTGTCTGTAAAATATTCCTAACTTTCAGTACTCTAATTAGGAATCTAAGAACTGTCAAACGTTTCTGTATGGTATGATGTAAGACCTACTGATAGGTCGATTTTCCCTGAACTTATTACATCAGTAATACCGGTATTATTGACATCTATCGAATCTGTGGGAAAAATCTGTACATTTGTATTTCCTACTAATATTCTTTGTTGTGATCTCAAACACTCATTCAACTGTTGGGCTATGGTTAGTTAGTCCATGTGTCACTCTCACGTTGCTTACAAATGGATTCTTACCATTTTTCTTATCTTTATAAACTTATAGCTGAAAGATGCCTCCTCGCAAATCTCCTAGGAATAACCCTACACCTCCACCGCCTCCTCCGCCTCCGGTCATCGATACTGCAGCCCTGAATGCTGCCGTAGCTGCAGTAGTGGCAACTGCCATGGCTCAGTATCACTCATCTGTTGTCAGCAGAGGTGGAACCCCTGTGGAATCAATTCCGATTGAAACCCCTGTGCGCTCGAGAGAGTGCTCCTACAAGGATTTCACCAATTGCAAGCCAAAGCCTTTCTATGGCACCGGCGAAGTCATTGCCCTCTCGCAATGGTTCGAGAAGACTGAATCAGTCTTCAAAATCTGTTTATGCCCTGCTGCGAGCAAAGTCAAGTATGCCGCATGCACCTTTGAAGGAAAGGCCCTGACATGGTGGAACGGCCATGTTAAGGAACTAACCCTCATCATAGACAACCACATGGGCTGGGAAACGTTGAAAGACCTCATGATTGAAGAATACTGCCCGAGGGGTGAAGTCCAGAAATTGGAACAGGAACTTTGGAACCTGACTATGAAGGGCACCAACGTGGTCGCTTATACTGCCCGATTCAGTGAACTGGTGGCCCTCTGCCCCAATATGGTTCCCACTGAGGGGAAAAAGATCGAAAGGTACATATGGGGGCTAGTGCCTCCGTATCAGGGGAATGTCCTAGCATCAAACCCCGCTACCTTCGACAGTGCCAAGCGACTGGCACAGCGACTCATTGACCATGGAGTCACAACCCCTGCAACAACAACCACCCTAACCATCCCGGAACCCTCCAAACCCGCTAACACTAAGCGGAAATTATGGGATGAAAAGAAGAAGCAGCAAGCTGCCAAAAAGCAGCAAATTGTGGCATTGCATGCCGTGGTAACCCCTACTGCTGCTACTGCTCCAGGGAAACAGTATGCTGGAAGTTTGCCTAAGTGCAACAAATGCAACTTCCACCACAACGGCCCCTGCCGTGAAATACAGTGCTCTAACTGCAACAGGAAAGGACACACCGTCCGTTTCTGTAAGTTCACGGCACAACCGATCACCTAGGTCCCTGGCTCTGGCGCGAGCCCGACCTGCTATGGATGTGGCGAAGCAGGCCACTTTAAGAGGGACTGCCCCAAAGCGAAGAATGCTGGAGGAGCAGGGAGGGTACTAGCTATAGGCCACGGGGAAGCAGTTGCTGACCCGACAGTGGTGACTCGTACGTTCCTTCTCGATAACTCCTATGCATGCATTCTGTTCGATAGTGGAGCGGAGCGAAGCTTCGTAAACCATAAATTTGCTCACATGCTTGAACAACCACCACACGCACTCAAAGAAGTATTCACAGTAGAAATGGCTAATGGAAAAACTGAAAGTACGAATAGCATATACTTAAGTTGTACCCTAACTCTAGATAACCATTCATTCCCCATCGACCTCATGCCGGTCACAATAAAAAGCTTCGACGTTATCATTGGCATGGATTGGTTAAGTCTTCATCGCGCCGACATCATGTGCTACGAGAAAGCAGTCCGTCTAAACCTTCCGTCTAACGAAACTCTTATAGTCTACGGCGACAAACCTGGTGCAAGTCTTCGTATTATATCAAGTATTCAAGCACAGAAGTATCTGCGTAAAGAATACCATGCATTCCTTGCTCACGTTGTCGACACGAGCCTCGAAACGAAAGAACTAAAGAACATCCCAGTAGTGAGCGACTTCCCCGACATTTTCCCAGAAGAGCTACCTGGATTACCTCCGCAACGACAGGTCGAGTTCAGAATCGACTTAGTCCCAGGAGCTACCCCAGTAGCCAAGTCGCCCTACCGCTTAGCACCAGCTGAGATGCAGGAACTCTCTGGTCAACTGCTCCTAGCTCGAGATCGTGGGTTGTGTAGTTAACCTCATGTGTCTTCAGCTGTCTCGAGGCATAGGCGATGACTTTACCTCGCTGCATCAGAACACATCCGAGTCCTTGATTGGATGCATCGCAATAGACAATGAAGTCTTCTATTCCTTCGGGAAGGGATAGTACCGGGGCGGTGCACAAGGCTCGTTTGAGCGTTTGGAACGCTCTCTCCTGTTTCTCCTCCCAGTCGAAGGTCACGCCTTTTTGGGTCAGGGTTGTAAGAGGTTTCGCTATGCTGGAGAAGTTCTGAATGAACCTGCGATAGTAGCCAGCTAGACCTAGAAATTGACGAATTTCAGTAGGTGTCTTTGGTGCTGACCAGGTCTCGATGGCCTTAATTTTGGAAGGGTCCACGTGTATACCTTCTTCGCTAACCACATGGCCCAAAAATTCGACTCGCCGAATCCAAAATTCGCACTTCGAGAACTTTGCGTAGAGCTTCTCCGCTCGCAATGTTTCTAAGATTTTACGGAGATGTTGACCATGCTCCTCCTTACTTCGAGAGTAGATGAGTATGTCATCAATGAAGACGATGACGAGCTGATCCAAATAAGGACGACACACCCTATTCATCAGATCCATGAATACTGCGGGCGCGTTCGTTAATCCGAATGGCATCACCACAAACTCGTAGTGCCCGTAACGAGTTCGGAAGGCTGTCTTGGGAACATCTTCCTCTAACACTCGTAGTTGGTGGTATCCAGATCGCAGATCTATCTTCGAGAAGTAGTTGGCTCCTTGAAGTTGATCAAATAAATCGTCAATTCGGGGCAAGGGGTAACGATTTTTAATGGTAAGTTTGTTGAGTTCTCTATAGTCGATGCACATGCGAAACGATCCATCTTTCTTCTTGACGAACAAGACCGGTGCTCCCCATGGTGAGAAGCTTGGTCTAATGAATCCCTTCTTGAGAAGTTCGTTAAGTTGACTGGAAAGTTCCTGCATTTCAGCCGGTGCAAGACGATAAGGAGATTTGGCTACGGGGGTAGCCCCTGGCACTAAGTCGACTCTAAACTCGACTTGGCGTTGTGGTGGTAAACCGGGAAGTTCTTCTGGGAATAAGTCGGGAAAGTCGCGTACTTCTGGTATTTTCTGGATGTCTTTCTGTTCTTGGCTGGTATCGACGACGTGTGCGAGAAATGCATGGTACTCCTTCCGCAAACACTTTTGTGCTTGAATGGACGAAATGATGCGAAGGCTCGTACTAGGTTTGTCGCCGTAGATAATTAAAGTTTCGTTGTTAGGAAGGTTAAGACGTACTGCTTTTTCGAAGCACATAATGTCAGCACGTAGAAGACTCAACCAATCCATACCGATGATGACGTCGAAACATTTAATGGTAACTGGCATGAGATCTATCTTGAAAGTATGGCTATCTAAAGTTAAAGTACAACCTATGTATATGCAGTTTGTACTTTCTGTTTTCCCGTTAGCCATTTCTACTGTGAATGAACTATCTGATGCACATGGTTGTTGTTTAAGCAGGTGTGCAAATTTGTGACTTACAAAACTTTTCTCGGCTCCACTATCGAAAAGTATGCAAGCATAAGAGTTATTGAGGAGGAACGTACCAGTAACTATCGTTGGATCAGCTACTGCTTCCTCGTGGCCCAGAGCCATAACTCTTCCCACTCCGCAAGCCATTCCCGCTTTAGGGCAGTTCCTCCTGTAATGGCCCACCTCGCCACATCCGTAGCAAGTTTGGCCCATCCCGGTGTTTGGGACCTGGGCGGCTTGAGTTGTTGGAGCCTTGCAGTAACGGGCAATATGCCCCTTCCTATTGCAGTTAGAGCACTGTATCTCCTTGCAAGGTCTGTGGTGGTGGTAGTTGCACTTGGTGCACTTTGGAAGCGTTCCAGCATAAGTTTTTGCTGGAAAGGGGTTTGCAGGGACTACAGGAGTCACTGTGGCAGCATTGATCGCCACCTGTTGTTGTTTATTGGAGGATCCTTGCGGAGCCCCTCTTTTCCTTTTATTCCACCCCTTCTTGTGGTAGTCGGGGTTGGTCTTCTGTGGTACCGGTGTAGGGATTGACGTGATCTGGGGTTTCCTGTGATCGATGAGGGATTGTGCTAGTTCCTTGGCGCTATCGAAGGTAATAGGCCTGGAAGCGATCACACTTGACTGGATCTGGGGCGACAGTCCCCAGATATACCTCTCGATCTTTTTGCTCTGGAGAGGAACTATGTCGGGGCATAAGTTTGCCAAATCACAAAAACCTATTTGTGTAGGTAGTGATGTCGGATCCAACCATTTGTAGACCCCAGAATTCTTGCTCGAGCTTTTGTATTTCACCTCGAGGACAGGATTCCTTCATCAGCATTTCTTTCAATTTTTCCCAGCCAATGGAATACACCACCGCCAGAGTTAGATAGTTAACATGGCTGTTCCACCATGTTAGTGCTCAGTCAGAGAAGGTACAAGCTGCGAACTTGACCTTGCTGTCCTCCTGACAGGCACAGATTTCAAAGACGGATTCCATCTTTTCAATCCATTGCCTCAACACCATAACACCCCCAGTCCCATTGAAGCTGCGGGGTTTGGCGTTAGTAAAGTCTTTGTAGGTGCATTCTCGAGGGTGTCCATGGCTTTCGCCGTGGTTTGAGGGTGGTGCACCTGTTCCTGATCCACTGGGGGCAGGAGCGTTGATTGCTGACACAGCAGCTGCGACCGCTGCTGTGAAAGCTGCCTGGAACATAGTGGCATCGAAAGGATTTGGAGTTTGAAGAGGTACAGGTGGTGGTGGGGGTGGTGGTATTGGTGCTTCGTTGTTTGGGTTCCTCCTAGGATTCCTGCGTGGCGGCATCTTTAACTATACGTTTAAAAGATGACGACATGGATAAGAATAAATGATAACTGAATGTGTCTCATGGACTAAATCGCCATAGTCCAACAACATGAAGAATAGCATTTGGATAATAATTTCCATAAGATTAGATATCTGTCAATAAAACTGGAATTACAGATGTAACAAGTTCGGGAAAAATGGCCTAGAAGTAGGCCTTACATCAACCAAGATGGAACATTTTGACAGACTTAAGATTAGACAAAGACCTAACAGGTCTAAGATTTATACAGACAGGAAATTAGACCAAAGTTTTACATAAACTAGGTTATATCCAAAAGATGAGATGACGATATTCTATCGGCGACGAGAACTACTAGCATGAGTCCTCGATCTCGTCAGTAGACGTTCGATGTCCCTTATACGCCTGTCCGACCTAGCTTGTTGAGCTCGAAGTTCTCTAACCTCAGCTCGGGTTTCAGCAAGTTCTCTTTGCAGATTTGCATTACGGACCAGAGTCCTTTCATGAGCAGACTCTAGTCGGCGAATGTGGACGGTGTTAACACCAGAGTTGGCGTCAACTTCCAAAACTTGATTGATAGTCGCTTGAGCCATTATCGTGTTCCGAGACATCCTACGCACCATGATTGGTAGTACTCTATCAGCAGAACCTCCTTCGGTGAGGTTGTAGAAACTTCGGTCGCCATTGTAAGGAATGGGTTGACCTTGTTCCTGACTCCATTCAGTCAAGTTAATGGCCCACAAGGGTGTGGGTCCTTGAAACACAGGGCGAGGGTTCAGGTTTGGGTTTTGAGCAGTCGGGGGTAGGTTGTTGACTTCTGGCTCCGAGTCGGAACTATCGGAAAAGCCCTCCGCATGGTGATCATCCAAAGGGATTGGGTGATCAACTTCTGGCTCTGCCTCTAGCCAACCAGCATTGCCTTGGTTCGGAAAGTACGGATCGCCGTGGTGAAATCCAGCCATCTTAATCTACGCGAGAAAAGGGATATAAGAAATAGCTAAAATAGACGAACTAACTAAGATAATTACAGTAAGATCAAATACCCATATGGTATTTCTTTATGGTTGTGTTGGTAAGTTTTTAGACTTGTTGCCACATCACAACCATTCTTGGGCATATGCTAATCACTCCTTGGACCAGCATAGTTGATCAGGCTATGCCATTCCCAAGACTGACTATATATTCCCAGGCTTACTTGTGATATCCAACAATCGTAATACTTTTGTTCTTGTCGTTGTGACACTGATTTTAGTATGAATGTAGGCACGTATACTTTGTTAAATATTTTATTATTTAAAAGTATAACTCTTAGACAGAGTGTTTTAATCCCATGTATTTATAGTTAGTATATATCTTTTATGGGTTGATATACTATATTCACTATAAACAGTGCTCTGATACCAATCTGTCACACCCAAAACCACGAACGGCGGAAACGTTCAGGGGTGGAGGACGTCATGTATAGTATCACAACAGTATAATATAATAAACAAGCAACAACATCATCCATTGCATTATAAGTAAAGTTGTAATACATGTGTGTTCTTTCATTGTGGTAAGACACCAAAAAAATATACAATCAAAATAAAAGACGAGACTTGACTGCTCCGTCTTCTCACAACCTGTCCTCCGTACCTGTCTAGTGGCGACCTGAGAACACAAGTTATTTTGAAAGAGAGTATCAGCTTTAAAGCTGGTGAGTTCATAAGTATGTAAGTGTCATTGCTTTATTTGTGGAAAATCTGCTATGAAAGCCATGTAAACCTTTAAATGAAAATGTTGTGTTAAGTATGAAATCCCTAGAAAAACCCTTATTTTCTATAAGTATGAATTGTAGTCTTCTACCAAGACTCGAATGTTTTGTGTGAACGAAGTGTAGTCTTCTACCAAGACCCGAATGTTTTGTGTGAATGAAGTGTAGTCTTCTACCAAGACCCGAATGTTTTGTTATGACTATGTAAAATGATAGTTTTTCGTTTCTATTGACTAGTACCAAGTACTTGGTCTAACTCCTCGTTTATGTGAAAGATATCACAAAATAAAGTAAACAGGAAAAATATAATCATGTAAGTGTTAGCCAGAGGTACTGGTGCTAACAAGACAAATGTAAATGTTGACCCGAGGTACTAGGGTTAACATCTTACATATAACCTAATGGACATCCGAAGATTGTCCAATTTTTCCTCTGTAGCAGCAGCAGGTGGAAGGAATGGTTAGTCCCTGTAAAGGTACTCCTAGTATAAGTAATAACCGTAGGCATCCGTAGATGTTCATTACCCACTATTGCTAACAGATGGGTTCCGGAATGGTTAGTCCCGTACATATATCCCGAGGTACTGTGGGCATCTAGTTATCCCGAGGTACTATGGGATAGGGTCCTGTCTTAGATATTCCGAGGTACTGTGGAATAGGCAGGAAGATTCACATAGAAGGTACTAATAAATCATCCTCGCAATTCAAGATACAACTAATCCTGTTAATGTTCACAGATAAGTGTATCTATGGAAAGGTACTCATGTAATGCGTTCATGTAAACGTGTTCATGTATCATGTAAGTATATGTAAAGGTACTCATGTATCAGGTAAACATATGTAAGCACTCATGTATCAGGTAATGTACTAGTATAGACTCATGAATGAACTGACTCTTGTGTGACTTCTTGTAATAGAAGTAATGTTTGATATTTTCAAATTATCCCTATGATAATCTACTGTAATATAACTAGTTGCTCATGTAAGTTTACACACTCTTACAAATCAAAGGTGTGAGAAACTAAAGGAAAGATGCAACTATAACATCAATACCTATATAGGAATATAAGTGTATATGCATAGTTTAGTTCAAGAATGAAAAATGGTTTTGCAAGACATCTCATGGGTCTTGGACAATAAGTAGCAATGACTTGATGTCATTTGATTGCCCATTTCAAAAGTAAAACATTTGATAACAATGTGCTTTTAGGATGTAAAACCATTTCATGCATCACATTTTGTAGCATGTGAAATCTGTTTAATGACAAACGCAGTTATAAAATACATATCAATGATTTAATAACATGTTTGTTTGTACTTGTATTCCCCCCCATTAAAGCATTTAAACTCATTTAAAACATTGATTAGAGGTATGAACTCACCTGTGGTGAGCTGTTTGAATTGCAGTGTCGGATACCGTGCTAGGTGGCAAATAGAGACTTGTTCACACACACGACCCTAGTTATCATATAATAAGCATATATATAACTAATTAGACAAATAATAACTTAATCAATAAGTTAAGACACTTAGGAAACATGTAAACACCTTTTATAAGTGTTTAAGGTCCAAATGGTTGCATCTAAGTTGCTAAGGGACAAGGCAAATTCCAGAATAAAAATATTTTTTGCCAAAATATTTCAGGACTATAAATAGATTTCTAAACTAAATTCATTCATTATTCACATTTCCAACTAGAGAAAAGCCATATTCTCTCTCATGGATCTTTGGGTTTTCATCCCAAATCGTGAGTACACTTCTCTACTTGTGTTATAATGCTTGTTTTATACTTATTAACATAGATTACATGTCAAATATGTGAGATCCGGGAGTTTACCGCCCAAGAACGTTCTTGGGGAGTAAACTCCAAAATGGAGCTTTAAGGCTATCTAGTCCCAATTCCTTGTTAGGCAACTAGTTTAGCATAATATGTAGGATCATTTGAGGCTAGAAATCAATCAAGAACACCAAGTTTTAGGATTTTACGGCCCAAGAATTTCTTGGACCGTAAACACCATTTTCAAGGGCAAAATGAGCCCTAATCACCCCCTAAGGCTTTAGACTATAACCCTCAATTACTTGTGGCTAAAATGAGGACAAAAACACATCAAAATCATCCCTAAAAGGGAGTTTATGGCCAAGAAATGCTCTTGAGCCGTAAACTCCAAGTAAAGGCACCAAAGTGTGCCTAGGGTCCCTCTTAGCCTAAATCAAAAGCCTAGAAATTATCCTACTTGTGCAAGAGACTTGAAAGAATTAAAACATCCATCCCAAGAGAGTTTACGGCCTTAAACTCTAAGGGATATGGTCTTTAGGCCATAAACTCTTCAAAGGAGTATAATCTATGCCCTAAACTACCCAAAGGATTAAACCACCAAGCTAGGCTTATTCTAAAAATCATTTAGCACCTTAAAACACCCAAAATCACCAAGATTGGAGTTCACGGCCGTAAACTCAAGGGTTTACGACCGTAAACTCCTTGGGTGGGGTTTTATGGGTAGTACACTCTTATTCAAGGTTCTTGGAAGCTTTAAACCCTTTTAGCTTGTCCCATAACAACTTAGATGCAACCATTAGGACCTATAACACTTATACAAAGTGTTTACATCTTCCTAAGTGTCCCAAATTATTTCATTAAGTTATTATTTGGCTAATTAGTTATATATATGCTCATTATATGATAACTAGGCTCGTGCGTGTGAACAAGTCTCCGTTTGCCACCTAGCACGGTATCCGACACTACAATCCAATCCACTCACCACAAGTGAGTTCATACCCCTTTAATTAACCTTTGAAATAATTTAAATGTTTTAAATACTTTATGGGGGGATACAAGTTAAATGCTTATAGTTATTGTATCAATCACATGTGATTACATTAATCATATGTGATTAATAACTAGAAGACCAATGATTTTATCACTGTTCAAATTGTTTATCAAACTGTTTTACTTCAAAATGTTTTACAAACTCTTTTACTTATCAAATAATTTTTTTTTAAATTTTTTATACTTCTTATAAATTGCATACCCATATATGTATAGATATATAAGCAATGTTTAAAGTGCTTAGGAAGGCCATCCGCCCGATTTCCTTTTTCTCGATTTGGATGTGGTCTGGTGGGATTTCGGGTGACCATCCGAAGGTCGTTTCAATATTAGTTATATATCAAATATACAAATATAGACATAAAAGTACTTCCATATTCATGCGTACTATACACATCATTAGTAAGTTACCATCGGGGTGACACAGGATCATACTACTACAACTTCTAGATCAATGAGTCAGTTCATTCATGAGTCTATACATTACATTACTATGAGAACATATACATTACATTACTACGAGAACATATACAACTATACTAGAAAGAGAACTTATACAACTATACTAGGAGGAGAACATATACAACTATACTAGAAAGAGAACATATACAACTATACTAGGAGGAGAACATATACAACTATACTAGAACGAGAAACATTACACTACATATACAAGAATACGTTAACAATTGTGATCCACTGGATCGGAGCATGCCTTAAATGTCATGGCCCGAGTTGTAGCCAGAATTCTCTTGGAGGGCGAGCGTGAGTTTGCGTATAGATCTATACTGGATTGACTATCCTACACCTTGCTGCTAGCTACAGCCGGACCTGCAGGTCTGCAGGTGCCAAACGTCATTCCGTTATTACGACCATTCGTATGTCGTTGTTACGAGTCAATAGTATGGTGCAATTATCACATTATACCTTAATATAAATCTGGTTTAAGGTAGTTAGTACAGCAGTAGTTCCTATAATACAAAACTACAATACTACAATGATTTACCCATTACATATTTTTAGTGATAACCTCACTTAAACATTAATGTACAAACTATATTTGTTAAATGATAGTTACACTTGGGAAATTACACACTTTTACAACAAATGAGCATACAAAACAGTTAAGCCTTGGTAGAAGGCTACTTTAATAGAAAATATAGGTTTTTCTGAGAGATTCAAACTTTTACAAACACTTACATACATTTTACAAACTTATACTTGAGACACGTTCAAACGATTTGATAAAAAACATCGACACTAAAATACTTATGAACTCACCAGCTTAATGCTGATAAACTCTTTCAAAATAACTTGTATTCTCAGGTCATCAGTAGACAGGTACCGATGCCAGCTTTTGAGAAGATGGAGCGCCTTCAAGACTCATCATATTATTTTGATTTACACTTTATATTTTTGGTGTCTAAAACTGTACAGAACACGCTTGTATTAAATTTATATATTTAATGCAATGGATGATGTTGTTTGCTTATTTACATTTACTGTGTTATGATACTGTACATGACGTCCTCCGCCCCAGAACGTTTCCGCCGTTCTTGGTTTTGGGGTGTGACATGTGATACTGTACATGACGTCCTCCACCCCTGAACGTTTCCGCCGTTCGTGGTTTTGGGGGTGTGACAGATTGGTATCAGAGCATTGTTTATAGTGAATTAAGTATATCAACCCATAAAAGATATACTAACTATAAATACATAGGGATTAAAACACTATGTCTAAGAGTTATAATTTTAAATAATAATATATTTAACAAAGTATACGTGCCTGCATTCTAAAATCAGTGTCACAATGACAAGAACAAAAGTATGACGATTGTTGAATTTCACAAGTAAGCCTGGGGATGTATGGTCAGTCTTGGGAATGACATAGCCTGATCAACTATGCTGTTCCAAGGAGTGATTAGCACACGCCCAAGAATGGTTGTGATATGGCAACAAGTCTAAAAACTTACCAACATCACCACAATGAGAACATTATAACAGAACCTAAGTCTAAAATACCATAGGGGTGTTTTGTGTTACTATAAGTACTTTATACTTGAGAACTAAAATGGAATCTTTATTCCTAAGTTGATAATTGCTAAGTGGATACGCTAAAGTTATATGTAACTAGGATGTTATAGACTTAGAATCGGTGAAATTTTTGCTTTACCCTTATTCCTTGTGAATTTGGAGTTGAGGTCACTTATTCGAAGGCCTATCCTGTGTTGATTACATATAACTGGTATGCACTTTACAAATAGCGATGGAACTAATGAAGATTTACTAAATAATTATCTAGATAGTTCGTCTAATAATTATTTTCTTACCCAAAATTCTCGCGTAGATAACATGGCTAGATTCCATCCCCACGACAACTTGTTCCTTCCGAACGCGATTATTGCTGGATGGTTTGGAGAAGAACCAGATAATGATCATCCGATCCCTATAAATGATCACCCTGCTGAAGACCTTTCAGATGATGCCATCTCCGAGCCCGAGATTGAGAACCTACCTCAGGCAGCTCCCTTTCCGATTCCTAACCCTCGTCCGGCTTTTCGTGGCCCGACGCCTGAGTGGGTGGAATGTTTGGAAACATGGAGCCAAGGACAAGATCAGCCCATGCCATTTAATGGTGACCGAAGCTTCTATGACCTGAGCAATGGGGGCTTAGCAGACAAAATCATGCCAATTCTGATCCGGAGAGTTTCCCGAAACGAAATTCAGGGCAGGATAGCTCTACAACGTATCGTAGAAGTCGATACAAATGGAAGAATGCATATGCTTCGCACCAGTCGCCTTGAACATGCTCGTGAGAGGTCTGAAAGAGACCATGAAACCCTGCTGCAAGCACTGGATGAATCATGAGCCGAAGTCATGGAACTTCGAGTACGCCAGAGAGTATACGAAAGACACCTACTTGATGTGGAACGCCAACTGGCTGAACTGAGAGTTCACCAAAGGGATGATCGTCGCTAGTAGTAGATACTTTACTTTATTTTTCCTTGTTAGAAAGGAATCGTCTTTCTGTCTATGCCCGATGTGGCATTTTCTATGAAACTATCTTGTACTGTAAGTACTTTAGTTAGGTCTTTTTACTGTCAGGAACCACCTTCTTTGGTTATGATGTAAGACCTTTTACAAGGTCACTTTCCCGAACCTGTACATCATGAATATCAAAGATATTGACAGTCGGCTAACTTCTGAGTCATTCTTTGTTCAAATACTCTTATCATACCTTCATTAGAGTGTATTTTAAACATGCGCTAGTCAAGTCATTGGACTATAGCCATTTAACTTCAGAGACATCTCCAAGTCTCTGGTAATGGTTGGATCACGTTATTCGCCAACCATTGATACCTCGGCTAGAACGACAAACATCTTGAGACCATTGCATGAACTTACTTCCGATCTTTGCTAGGACTGCATCATAGGGATGTAGGTCAAACCTTCGTGAACATACTTCCATTCCATACTAGGACTACATCACAGGGATGTAGGTTGAACCTTAGAGAACATACTTCTATTCTTTACATGAGCGATCGAACTACGTTTAGATTCAACCATTTTCGCTCACAAATTCGTTTCCTTCCATGTAATAGAATCATGTCATCCAATAAAGACGATCAGCACATCAACCAAACACCAACTCTTCAGATCGATGCAGCTACCTTTCAAGCTGCAGTCTCGGCTGCCGTGTCAGCCATTCTGAACCATCTGAACGCTAACAATGCAAGTGTTAGTAGGATTGTTAACAATCATTCCAATCCAAGTAAGAAGCGAAAGTCTTAGACTAACTCTAGGGACAAGTCGCTTCGAAGGGCGACCGGGAAACAACCACCAGTAACAACCTTCACAGCTACGACATCAGTACCTCCTACTACCATCCCTTCGGGCGTCCCAATGGTCCCCAAACCAGCCAAACTTTATGCTGGAAAACTCCCAAAATGCATAAAATGCAATTATCACCACCATGGACCTTATAGGGAGATGCAGTGCTCACACTGCAACAGGAAGGGGCATACAGCCCGTTACTGCAAGACTCCAACAGCTCAGCCTGCTCAATTGCCAAACACCGGTGTGAACCAAACTTGCTACGGTTGTGGCAAGGTAGGTCATTACAAAAGGGACTACCCAGAGGCAGCAAATGCTGGCACACACGGCAGTATGCTACCGACCACCGCCGCAGGAGAGTCTACTCTGGACCCACGTTAATATAATTTAGGCGTTTCGTTGTAACAGACTTATGAACCATCCCAAAACTAGTGCAACCAGAGTCTTATCTTTTGTGGGATCCCGTCCGTTTAGGGATGCTCATGCTACGTATACTTGTCTTTTGTAGTATACCTTGTTCGCAGCAATAGTCTTGTAGTAAATGCTAAGTTTAGTAACTCTGTTAATGGTTGCACTGTTGTGTTTTGCCTGTAACGCCATATGTTCAAATCTAATGTCTTTAGTTTCCATATGTTTCCGACTTTATCATACGACGCAAGTAAATTTGATCCTCGCAATACCAGCTCCATACGTACATCTCTTTCTCAGTAAACATCTTTTCGCGAAGCCGTCATATCAGAACACCGAAGTACTCATACAAGGAGTACCTTATAGTTCTTTTCCTTTCCGAAGGAATCCCCATAGTATTACTCGTGCAGTACGTCAAGTTCAATTCCAGGATTCATACGGTTGATCTATCACTGAAGAAGGTATACAAGAGAGTGATATATAATCAATGTTCTACAGGTTTAGAATTGATGATTCCACTTTAACTTCTATTCCCTCGATGGGATGTGAGATTAAGGAAGAATCAGTTATTCGACTACCTTTTCAGTCTTAATTATATACAACTTGTATACACGAAATTGTGATCATTGAATCACGTATGAATTCTAATATGAACTTCAGGATGGAGACTGTCCAGGAGTACGAGTAATTGCATTGGCATAGGAACAAACTTAGAACCCAATCTGACTCTTATAACCAGATCGCCTTCAGTCTAAACACCTACGGAAGATACAAGAACAGCCCGGACAACATAGCGAACTACTCAACAATAGAATTAGAAGACCAGGCTTCTCACCCTTGAGGGCTCCGGTCTTATTCTTACCAGAAGTCGACGGAGTGCATTTTATGTACCTCGACGACCGGAGACTTCATTAAGATTTCCTTTAGAAATTGTTGTCTCTGCCTCGCATAGACGAATTGATTGGGCAAACATAGGGAAAGAATTTCTTCAGAAAGGGACCTGAGATCTGAATATCACCAGTTCGAGTGCTAGGGAAGGATGTCCTAAAGGCTACCCTACGAACTCGATGCGGACACTTCGAGTCCGTAGTGATACCCCTCGGATAGGACCAATACGCCCATAGTATTCATGAGCTGAATGAGTGGAGTATGCCTTTCTTACCTGGATCATTTCGTCATTTCTCCATGTAATGGCTTACTTATCTACCCTCGTAGTAAGAAAGAACCCATAGAAACATTACCCTTGGAGATACTTTCCGCAAAGTTCTCTGAACAAGAGTTTTGGAATTTAGAGTCAAATTTCCTGAGACACACTTTTAGTGTTGTGGAAATTTTTGATTACTCTGTCAAATTACCCAAAACCGTTGGGAATTTGTCGGCACCATAGTCACCGACAGAAAATTTGCCAAATTCTAGGTCTTACAGACCTACTATCATAGTCCATTTGGAACTCCCCACAAATTTCAGAAACCCTTTCGACTTTGACCCAGCAAGGGATGGCCCTTGATTGGGAAGTAAGTGAGAGAAAGAACATTTGGAATTCCAAGTGAGAGGCCAAATTCTTTAGGAAACCTCACTCTGGGAACGGCTTAATACGCTTCGTAAAGCGTGGAAAGCTAAAATCCAATATAGTTAGGACCATCGAGATTCTTACCAAAATCGGTCCTGCATTTCACAAACTAGACCTACTCCGCAAACTCAGTAACATACATTTTCCCATTCACGTCTTGAACTTGAAACATTATCTTTCCGTTAGGACTTTCGTAATCCCTCTCAACGAGATCGAGATTTACGAGATCCTTGCCTTCGTATTAGAACCGTAGTGACCCTCGACCGAGTGGCCAAGCGGACGAAGCAACGCTGTGGCCCATTAGTGAAGGTTCATTGGAATACCAACTGAGAACCCGATTTCACTTGGGAGCACGAGAGTAAATCGATTAGGAAGTTTTCACCTAATGACTCGATCATTTATACCTACTTCCTTATCTAAATTCTAATTTCGGGACGAAATTCCCTTTAACAGGGGGATGATGTGACAACCCGAAATTTCCATTCTGAACAAACCATATCAAGCCAATAGAGTTTAGAACAGTTTTAGTGAAATTCCAGACTTCGGGTAGAAGTTTGGCAGTTCTTCAGGATTTACCCTTAAGGAGATATCAAGAGAGTGGTTGCATTAGGGTTTTGTGCAACACCGTTATTCCAACACTCTATTATATTAGAGATCATTTCAGGAATAAAAATATTTTCTGCCAAAATTATCTCAGGACTATAAATAGAATTCTGAACCAAATTCATTCATTATTCGCATTTCCAACTAGAGAAAAGCCATTTTCTCTCTCACGAATCTTCGAGTTTTTATCCCAAATCGTGAGTACCTCTTTCTAGTAGTGTTAGAATGCTTTATATGTGTTAATAACATGATTTAGATGGCTAAATCACTAGATTTAGGAGTTTACTCCCCAAGGTGTTCTAGGGCGGTAAACTCCCGAAACAAAGCCGAGACCGACCCTTGTGTTATGCTACTGCCTTAGACTCATTTATAAGTGTGTTAGGGACATGAAATCAAGCAAAAACCACCCAAGTTTGGGAGTTCACGGCCCAAGAGTTTCTTAGCCCGTAAACTCCAAATTCATGCTCCAAATGGTGCTTTTAAGGCACCTAAAGCATTGGACATTTACTAGGAATTGTTCCCACTTAATTGAAGGACAAAAACACATCAAAATCACCTCTTGATGTGAGTTTATGGCCCTGGTAATGCTCCTAGGCTGTAAACACCAAACAAGGGCACCAAAGTGTGCCTAGGGTCCTCATTAGCGTTAAACAAATGTTTAGAACCTATCCTTCATATGCAAGAGACTTGAAAACAACAAAAACACCATTCCAAGGGAGTTTACGGCCGTAAACTCCAAAGGAAATGGCCTTCGGGCTGTAAACTCCTCTAGGGAGTGTTTCTTGGCCTTAAACCCTTCCAAGGACTTAACCACCAAGTTGGAATAATTCTAGGAATCATTTGGAACTTCAAAACACACAATACACCCATGGTTGGGAGTTTATGGCCGTAAACTCATGTGTGTTAATATATGAGGAGTAAACTCATATATGGGGTCCTTTGGAACCCTAAACACAAGTGCCTTGTCCCACCATAGCTTAGATGCAATCCTTAGGGCTTAAAACACTTATATAAAGTGTTTATTATGTCTAGGATGTCTTAACATTATCAATTAGTAATTTGAGACTAATTGAGTGCATATATGTGTAATTATATGTTCATTAGGATCGTAGTGTGTGTACAAGTCCTCGCTTGACACCTAGCAATCCTATACCGTTCAGTTCATCCCAATCACCAACTTCAGGTGAGTTCATACCCCTTAATCAATGTTTTAAGTGATTTTAAATGTTTCAATGGGGGGAATACAAGTAGAAAACAATATGTTATTAAATCAATCTTATGTATTTTATAACTGTGTTTTCACTCAGTAGATTTCACATATTTCAAAAGGTGACACATGAAGTGGTTTTCTATCTTAAAATACCTTGATAACAAAAGTATTAGTTTTGAAATGTTTATTAAAATGACATCAAGTCATTCTTAATTATTGTTCAAAACTCCTAGATATCTTGCAAAACCATTATTTTACCTTCTTGAATCAAACTATACTTATGCGCATATGTTCATTTATATGTTAGAGATAGTTTTCACCCTTCATTTAGTTTCAAATACTCTTGGGTAGCAAGAGTGCATAAACCTACGTAAACAACCAATTACCTTTCAGTTAACTATCATAGGGATAGTTAGAAGATATCAAACATTATTACTACTACAAGGAATCACACAAGAGTCAGTTCATTCATGAGTCTATACCAATACCTTACATGATACATGAGTACACGTACTTAGGATTACATGATACATGAATATGTTTACATATACTTACCTGATACATGAACACACTTACATGAATACCATACAGGAACACTTCCGCATAGGTGCATTATCCTGTATTTACTTACCTGGATACTTGTACTTAGAACTACGAGGATGATTTATTAGTACTTACTGTGTAAATTATCTTTCCTATCCCAGTTCAATGGGATATCTCGGCGGGAGTTACCATTCCGAATCCCACTGATTAGCACCAGTGGTCGATGAATGTCTACAGATGTCTAAGGTTGTTACTTATTTAGTAGTCAGTAACGGAACTAACCATTCCTCCATCCTGCTGTTGCAACAGTGGATGAGATGTGAATCTTCGGATGATCATTAGGTTAACGCTTGTATTAGGATCCGGCCACGGAACTAACCATTCCTCCATCCTGCTGTTGCAACAGTGGATGAGATGTGAATCTTCGGATGATCATTAGGTTAACGCTTGTATTAGGAGTCGGCCACGGAACTAACCATTCCTCCGTCCAACTGTTGCAACAGTGGATGAGATGTGAATCTTCGAAGGATCATTAGGTTAACGATCTGTATTAAGAGATCGATATCGGGACTAACCCTCCCTCCACCCTGCTGTTGCTATAGAGGATGAGGGGACACTCTTCGGATGTCCATAGGGTCTATCTTTCGCTTCAGGGATGTCGTGTTTGTCCTGGTAACGCAAGATAATAACACTTACATGATATAGTCACATAAACGATGAGTTAGACTAAGTACTCTTAGTACTAGTCAATAGAAAGGAAAACCTATCATTTTACTGGTCATAACAAAACATTTGGGTCTTGGTAGAAGACCACATTTCATACTTATATCAACTGTTCTATTTAAGGATTTATACGACATTCTTAACAACATTCCAAAACAGGACAATAACACATAAATACTTATGAATTCACCAGCTTTAAAGCTGATACTCACTTTCAAAATAACTTGTATTCTCAGGTCATCAGTTAGATAGGTGTGATGGCCATGTTACCGGAGAAGATGGAGCACATACAAGACTCGCCTTATTTTGATTATTCATTTTATTGTCGTACATTATGAAAGAACACACATGTATTAAAACTCTACTTATAATGCAATGGATGATGTTGTTGCTTGTTTATTATATTACACTGTTGTGATACTGTACATGACGTCCTCCACCCCAGAACGTTTCCGCCGTTCGTGGTTTTGGGGTGTGACAGGATTGATCCAAGAATTGACTAAGGATTCATCAATAGTAATGTTGAATCCGTTTTCTCTCCAGATTAGCTCGGCAGCTTGCCTGCTTACCAATCGAATTTCTTCTGTTTCGTTGCGGGAGAGTCATCGGAATGTTCGCATGACATGTTAGATGCTAAATTTTTGAAGTGCGGAGGAGTCTCCAGTCTCTTAGGATCATCTTCTTGAATGTTTTTCTGTTTCAGTGGCTTCTGTTGTTGCGGTGCAGTCTGATGGCTTGGAGTCTTGTGAGGAGATGGTTACGATGAGGGAATTGTTTGATTCAAAACATGGGAGCTTCTATGTTGCTGAGAGATGTTGTTTGAATGATGGTCTTCATCACTTCCTCCTCTTGAGGAATGCAGAGCAGGGGATTCCTCAGGCCATTACTTAAGACCATCGACTTTAGCGCACACGTTGTCAAATTGATCTTTAAGTGCATCATCCAGTTGATGACTATTAGTAATGGTGGTGTTGAACAGTAAGCAATGAATCTCTTTGGTCAGTTGAAGGATCTCTGGACAATGAAAGTTTGAAGATAGAGAGCGTCGAAGACTGTTGATAGTAGACTGAAGGACGGAGATGGTGGACTCATAAGCAGTATGGGTTTCATCTATCAGCTTCTTGGAGTGTGTAGATTGATCAGCAATGGCAGTTTGAAGGTCTACCTTGATTTCAGATACCTCAGAGATGAGGCGCTGCGCAGTAGCCATGAATTGCTGATGGTCGGCCTTGCGACTTGTGTCCAACGAACGAATCCCCATTTCAACTTTCAGGGAGATGCGCTCAGCAGCCAACCGTTCACGAGTTTCCAATCTTTCGATTCGTTGAATTAAGGACTGCAGTCCTGGAATGTCTTCAGGTTGCGGTTGAGTTTCCAATCTTTCGATTCTTTGATCTAATTTGGCTTGTAGACTCAGAAACTGTTTCCTTGAGACAACAATCTTCTACTTCTTTTTCTTTTCTTTGGGCTTGGAGGTGGAGTGTTGACAGACACTTGAAGCTTCTTCTTCATCAAATATCATTAAGTCATAATCAGAAGGGATAGGCTGACTTACCTCGTTGAGATCAAAGTCATCTAATCCAAATGTAGGTGCGGAGCTAACTTCAATTGCGGTACCATCTTCTTGAGAGTTTCTAGTACTTGGAGTTGGAGGGATTCTTGAAGTACCTTGATTACCGGGAGTGACCTGAGCATTGCGTACTGTCTCAGCCATGATGGACATCCACCCCTACTCTTTTAGAATAGTGGTTAAAGTATGGGCTTTGTTAATTGCGTCTGCCCAATACTTGGCTACGGACTGAATCCCCTGCTGTTTTTGTCGAAGCTGCTCGGTTTGTCTAGCTTTTCTTTCTTGGAATGCCCTACAGAAAGCGGCATATTTCTTTGCTTCAGCTTCGTTGGATGGCTCGTAAGTAGTCCAGGAGTCATTGAGATCAATATCGTCAATTCCTTGAAATCGCACCGAGGTGTCCCTCGCGTCCACGGATCCTTGCACCATTGTGCTCACCGTTCCTAAACCACCTGGAAAAGATGGAAGCAGAGTAGGATTTCTTGAGCTTCCTCGGTCTCCTTGACTCAAGGTCAAGTATGGCCTCGGCTCATTTTTGGCAAGGGCTGAAGGAGTGCCCTGCGGTTGGGAAGGTGTTTGAATTGTATGGGTGATAGAAAAAAGGATGGAGATCAACTCCTCAGTAGAAAAGAAATGTAGACGGGAAACCTTGGTGACCTTAGGGCGAGAACCAGCTCCATCCCCTTGGGATTGAGCTGGGGTTGAGTCTCCACAATTAGGTGAAACAGACACACTTTCTGTGTCTGAGTGGAATTCGATTGTGGTATTGAATGGATCTCCGGCTACCCCAAGGACTACCGGAGCCTTTTGAGAGACTGCGGTATCATTCTGGTCACGCATTTCGTCTTTGGGTTGGGTTTTTCGTTTCTTGAGGATAGAAATGGGTTGTGCATCATCATCAAAATCACTAGAAGAAGATTGAAATTGATTATTATTGGATTCATCATCTGATGGCAGAATGTGTTTTAGTTTTCTTTTCTTTGATGGTTCATTTTTCTTGGGACCATCTTTTTGATGGGTTTTAGCCATAAGAACTTTCCTATGTGCGCATGCAAAACCCTAATGCTTGGATCTAGGATTTCTAATAAACATGCATTGAATCCAAGACTTCTAATTACTAATTAGGTTAAATAACAACATTGAAACAGATCTAGAATCATACCTTTGAGTTCCTTGTTGATCTTGAGGTCTTGGAGCTTCTAGAGTCACAAATGTCACTCCTCTAATGGCTTACAAACACCAAAGCAAAGAGGATGATTTGGGAGAGAGGAGAGGGGAGGAATTTCGACCAGAGGTTCCTTACTTTAGGTCAAGTGTCGAATTCCATCAGCCATAGGGTCTATTTATACTTGTAGACTCCTTAAGGGTTACAACCTAAACCCTAATTGGATAATCTTCTCTTAAGGCTATCCAAATCCATTCCTAGATAAGCATATGGACGATTTTAGCTATCCTAAACCTCTTAGAATTCGTCCATACCATATCCAAATGGATTTACAGTCTAAAGCTTAACTATCAAACAATTGACAGTTTATACCCCTTTATTTAATTAATCTCTTTAAGTCACCAAATTAATTCTAATTAATTTTATGACTTATATTAATCAAATAACAAATATATTATTCATTATATTATTCTCATAATATATTAATAATATTTATTCTCTCTTAATAAATCATCCCATCAAGTTGCTATGGTGAAGGCAACCCAAAAGGACCATGCACAACCGGATATAGTTACAGCCTTAGACACTATTCCAACAGTCTCCCACTTGGATAAGTCTAGTAACTATACAAGTACAATTCGGTTTGCAATCGTAGCTCTCAAAGACGCTGTCAACTCTGATCTAATCAATCTTGTCCTTTAGATAAGGGAACGTACAGTCCTCTGTCAGATATCATGCTGACAATCCTATGGAATGGTTAGTCAAGCATTTAGGTTTCTCGATCTCTGATTTATTTGTCATAGAACTTAATCGAACACATCAATTCAGTTCTGACCGAGCCCGGCACATAAGTCAAATCAAATCATCGAGCGGCCGAGATATCGCTTTTAGCTTCTCAGATAAAAGTTACAGATAAACTTCGACTTATATGCATTTAATTATCCATTAACCAACTATACACAACAATACGTTTTATAACACCAAGTTACTGATGCGTTTTCGTATAATCAATGTACAATCAATTAACAAATAATAAACCATATATCTAGGTTTTAAGACTATATGATATTATCGTCTTGCGATCACCTTTTATATCGTATTCCATAAGGTGATTCCAGCAAGCGCGGGTTTATTCCAATGCTCAAAACTAGTTCATAAGCACTCATGAACGTTGCAGCAATCCTTTGCTATGTCTAACACCATTTAGACATTCTACACACCAATTCATGACAATCTTCTTTCATATCTACTTCCAACATATGAACGATTGTGGACAATTTGAACAATTCTATTATTCCTAATAATTTCAATTATTCTGGAAGTCAAAACATGCAAAGTGAAACAATAGTTAAACGATTAACATAAGACAGTAACATTACTCATAAATAAAACTCCTTTATTTAATCATCAAATGTTAATTACATTTATCTATTACACGTTTCTAATACTATCTAATCTATGCTAATATCATCCTTCAGCCCAATACTCCTAGCATGCTGTAAGTGCTTAACCCTACTCAGTCCCTTCGTAAGCGGATCTGATGGGTTATCTTCTGATGATATCCTCTTAACTACGAGTTGTCCTTCTTCTACACGATGTCTAATGAAGTGATACTTTCTGTCGATATGTCTTGATCTACCATGATCCCTCGGTTCCTTGGTTAAGGCAACCGCTCCTTCGTTATCACAGAAAATTTCCATGGGCTCCTTTATGGCAGGTACGACTCCAAGATCACCGATGAAGTTCTTTAGCCATATTGCCTCCTTCGACGCTTCGCTCGCTGCAATGTACTCTGATTCGCACGTTGAATCAGCTACGGTTTCCTGCTTGGAACTTTTCCATGTCACTGCTCCTCCATTTAGGGTAAAGACCCAGCCCGACTGCGAACGGTAGTTGTCCCTGTCGGTTTGAAAACTGGCGTCACTATACCCTCGCACCTTCAAGTCATCACTTCCTCCGAGGACCAAGAACCATTCCTTCGTCCTCCGAAGGTACTTAAGGATATTCTTTACCGCAATCCAATGTGCTTTGCCAGGATTCCCTTGATATCTGCTAACCATGCTCAAAGCGAAGGCTACATCAGGGCGAGTACAAGTCATAGCGTACATGATTGAGCCAACTGCGGAAGCATATGGTACTCGGCTCATTTCTGCTATCTCAGCTTCAGTACTCGGACTTTGATTCTTACTCAATTTGGCATTACTTTGTATTGGTAGTTCTCCCTTCTTTGAGTTTTCCATACTAAAGCGTTTTAGTACTTTCTCTAAGTAAGTATTTTGACTAAGTCCAATTAGTCTCTTACTTCTTTCTCTTACTATCCTTATTCCCAAAATGTAAGAAGCCTCTCCGAGGTCCTTCATAGCGAAGCACTTCCCGAGCCAGGACTTTACCTCCTGCAGAGTCGGGATGTTGTTTCCTATGAGTAATATGTCATCGACATATAGAACGAGGAAGCTTACTATACTCCCACTGGCTTTGACATATACACAAGATTCGTCTTCGCTTCGTACAAATCCAAACTCTTTGACTTTCTCATCGAAGCAAAGATTCCATCTGCGAGATGCTTGCTTAAGTCCATAAATGGACTTCTCAAGCTTACACACTCTATCCGGATGCTTCGGATCCACAAACCCCTCTGGCTGAGCCATGTAAACATCCTCAGCCAACTTTCCGTTAAGGAAAGCGGTCTTGACATCCATTTGCCAAATCTCATAATCATGAAATGCGGCAATTGCAAGCATCACTCTAATAGATTTAATCTTCGCAACTGGTGAGAAGGTCTCATCATAGTCAACTCCGGGAGTTTGAGTAAAGCCCTTCGCGACCAATCGCACTTTATATGTGTGTACGTTCCCATCAACGTCGGTCTTCTTCTTGAAGATCCATTTGCACCCAACGGTCTTACGTCCGGGCACGTAATCAACCAAATTCCAAACTTGGTTATCATACATGGATTGGATCTCGCTATCCATTGCCTCTTTCCACTTTACAGACTCCGGGCCTGCCATGGCTTCCTTATAGCTATTAGGTTCATCAAGATTTATTAGTGTACCATCACTAATATACGTGTCCCCTTCGGTAGTAATATGAAAGCCATAAAACTGGGGATGAACTCTAACTCTATCGGAACGTCTAAGAGGTAAGGATTCGTCAATTGGTTCAACCGGAGTTTCCTCCTCGGGTTGAATGCCAGCGGTAGAGGTTCCTTCATCTATCAAATCGTGAATCTCTTCAAGTTCGATTTGCCTCCCACTGTCTCCTTGGCTTATGAGTTCTCGTTCTCGGAAAACTCCTCTCCTCGCAACGAAGACAACATTGTCCTTCGGTCTATAGAAGAGACATCCAAAGGATGTCTGCGGGTAGCCGATGAAAATACATCGCTCACTTCGAGGTTCAAGCTTGTCGTGAGTATCTCGTCTTACGAAAGCCTCGCAACCCCAAACCTTGATATGTGCCAACGAGGGAGCTTTCCCTGTCCACATCTCGTGAGGTGTTTTGGCAACCTTCTTAGTAGGGACTCGGTTAAGGATATGGGCGGCAGTCACTAAGGCATACCCCCAGAAAGATATTGGTAGTGAAGCACGACTCATCATAGAGCGAACCATATCCAATAAGGTTCGATTACGCCTTTCTGCCACACCATTCAACTGCGGTGTCCTAGGAGGCGTCAATTGCGAAACTATTCCAGACTCCTTGAGATAATCGTGGAATTCAAGACTTAGGTACTCTCCTCCTCGATCGGATCGAAGCATCTTGATTTTCCTGCCCAATTGATTCTCCACGTCATTCTTGAACTCTTTGAACTTTTCAAAGGTGTCTGACTTTTGCTTGATTAAGTAGATATACCCATATCTACTATAGTCATCGGTAAAAGTCACATAGAAGCGGTTCCCATCCTTCGTGGTCGATTTAAACGGTCCACATACATCGGTATGTATTAGGTCCAACAGACCCTCGCCCCTTTCACAAGTGCTCGTGAAGGGCGACTTAGTCATCTTTCCAAGCAAACAAGACTCGCATGTGTCATCTTCCCTAAGGTCGAATGACTCCAACACTCCATCCTTTTGGAGTTGGGCTATGCGTTTCTTGTTGACATGTCCAAGACGACAATGCCACAAGGATGCTTTATCCATACTAGTGGAAGAATCAATATTCAAAACATCATTTCCTAAGTTATCAACAATCATAACGGTTTCATATATTCCATTACATGGTATAGCTTCAAAGTAAAAGACACCATTTAGATAAGCCAAAATAGAACCATTCTCATTATTAAAAGAAAATCTAAATCCTTGTCTATATAAACCATGAAATGAAATGATGTTTCTTGCCATTTCTGGCGAATAGCAACAATTGTTCAAATCTAAAACTAAACTATTCCTAAGCACTAAGGAATACACTCCAATCTTGGTCACAGGCGACGATCTTCTGTTCCCCATGATTAGATTGATCCTTCCTTGCTCCACATCCCTACTTCTTAGTCCCTGCACATTAGAACAAATGTGATAACCACAACCGGTATCAAGAACCCAAGAAATAGCATGATTAGAATCGTTAGATTTGTATATATACCTGCGAAAGATGGCTTGATCTTTCCTTCTTTGATGGCTTGCAGGTAATCCGGGCAGCTTCTCTTCCAATGTCCTATCTTGTGGCAGTGGTGGCACTCTGCCTCCTTCGGGTTAGAGCAGGGCTTGGTGGGATCAACTTTGGTCCCACTAGAAGAGGCACCATCTCGGGCTTTCACCTTGCAATAGTTCTTCGATGAAGCTTTCCTCTTCTTTCCCTTCCCTTGTCCAATAGCCAAGACAGGAGCAGCGGGCGGATTGGGAGTAGGTGCAACAGACTTGTCTTTGAAGTTGCTCTCAGCAACCCTCAAGAGACCTTGGAGCTTGCTTAGGGTGACCTCTTCTTTGTTCATGTGGTAGGTCATCCTAAATTGATTGTACATCGGAGGCAAAGAGTGAAGCACCATGTCGATCGCCAAATCCTCACCGAAGTCAACATTTAACTTGCGAAGGCGGTCGACATACCTTTGCATCTTTTGCAAGTGCACAGTAAGAGATTCTCCATGACCCATCTTCGCGGAAATCATGTTAGTGAAAATCTCGTACCTCTCTTGTCTCGCGTTTTGGTGGTACCTCTCCAATAACTCTTGGTGCATTTCGTACGGGTACATGTCCTCGTACGACTTTTGGAATTCGGAGTTCATGGTGGCGATCATGATGCAATGTACCTTCGTTGCATCTCGCTCATGAGTTTCAAAGGCGATGATTTCGGCTGGAGTAGCAATTTCGGTGTTGATTTTCTCGAGCTTCTCATCAAGGACATACTCTTTGTCCTCATAGCGAGCAATGGTGCAAATGTATCTTATCCATTCGCTAAAGTTCGTTCCATCGAAGGTGACCTTTTGGCAAAGGCTCATCAATGTGAAAGAACTAGCAGCAGCGTTGTTTGCGTTCGACATCTACAATTAGAAAAGGACAAAGATAGATTAGAATAAGAATCCCTAATTATCACCCAATAAGAAAATTAGGGCTAGGATCCAACAATAACATTTACATACTAGAAAAGGGATGCCATAATCTAACATGCAAATAAATTGAAGGTAAGTGAATGACGATTCACTAATTCTCCATCACGAAACTTAAACTATTAGTCCTAAGTGTTTTTGAGAATTCCTAGGTTCGGATGAGATTCATTGAAACTATTCAATGGCATGTTTAAATCTCGATATGCCCCTCTTGTTTGTGACTGGGATGCCGAGGATCACAAAGCGGGTGTGAATTACCATGCAAATTCACATGGCGCCTTCATTGTAACGATCACCTATTCGATGTGCCGGTAAACCACACACGCTCCATCGAACTATGATAAACAATGAATCACCCTTTGCCACCTTCGCTTAGAGCCAATTAGTGTGCCGGTAAACCACACACGCTCCACTAACATCTTAGCAAGGTGCAAAGTGTAATTTCATGGGATTGCATCAATTCACTTTTCCTAAAGTAACTAGGATTGGGAAATTTTAAAATATGTGTAGTTACTTTTTATTTCTTATTATACTTTTAATGAGAGGATGAGGTTGCCCTATCCTACCTGTTCGGCTAACGACCCTCCACCAATCAAGCAAGCGGTAGGTGTGAGTGTACACCCATTAAGCGCCATTTTATAGGCCGCAACCTTATACCCACCTTATAGATCGGCTTCGTGAATGAGGCCTACTAACGGTAAGACTAGCATTTAGTTATACATATATATATTATTCTAGTAATATCATATTAGTATAGGGTTGTATTTTAAAACTTTTAAAATCTAGGCCTTGAAATTTAAGTTGTCTAAATTAAAACTTTTAATCACAAAAGTAAATTTCAAAACATGAGGGTAGGTTTTAAACATTTAAAACATGGAGGATCAAATAACAAATAATTCCAATTAACAATTAATATCCTAATTATCTATATTTGATTTATTCAAGATTTCTTTTTAAGATAATTACCAAAATAATCAAAATAATTAATTAATTATCATATAAGGGAATTAAATATTTAATTAGTTGATAATTACCTTTAACTAGATCAAGATAATAGTTATATTTATCAGAAAAACGAATTAATATTGATCTAATTAGTTTATGGTAAGTTAAGATAAGATAAACACAAAGAAATCCCGAATCTGGCCATTCCTGACGCCTGGACTCGCCGACTGCACAAAGGGACTCGCCGAGTCAGGCCTACTCGCCGAGTCCACTTTGAGACTCGCCGAGTCCATGACTCAGAAACCAAAAAATCGAATTTTGCAGGTTTGTTTCAGTTAATCAAGCAACAATTTACAGAAAACCAAGCTAGGCTCTGATACCACTGATGGGTTTTAGCCATAAGAACTTTCCTATGTGCGCATGCAAAACCCTAATGCTTGGATCTAGGATTTCTAATAAACATGCATTGAATCCAAGACTTCTAATTACTAATTAGGTTAAATAACAACATTGAAACAGATCTAGAATCATACCTTTGAGTTCCTTGTTGATCTTGAGGTCTTGGAGCTTCTAGAGTCACAAATGTCACTCCTCTAATGGCTTACAAACACCAAAGCAAAGAGGATGATTTGGGAGAGAGGAGAGGGGAGGAATTTCGACCAGAGGTTCCTTACTTTAGGTCAAGTGTCGAATTCCATCAGCCATAGGGTCTATTTATACTTGTAGACTCCTTAAGGGTTACAACCTAAACCCTAATTGGATAATCTTCTCTTAAGGCTATCCAAATCCATTCCTAGATAAGCATATGGACGATTTTAGCTATCCTAAACCTCTTAGAATTCGTCCATACCATATCCAAATGGATTTACAGTCTAAAGCTTAACTATCAAACAATTGACAGTTTATACCCCTTTATTTAATTAATCTCTTTAAGTCACCAAATTAATTCTAATTAATTTTATGACTTATATTAATCAAATAACAAATATATTATTCATTATATTATTCTCATAATATATTAATAATATTTA
The DNA here is from genome assembly GCF_051521515.1 of Lactuca serriola. Lineage (NCBI taxonomy): Eukaryota > Viridiplantae > Streptophyta > Magnoliopsida > Asterales > Asteraceae > Lactuca > Lactuca serriola. The sequence continues at coordinate 115,137,646 of NC_136414.1, read as the reverse complement.
TTCTCTCTTAATAAATCATCCCATCAAGTTGCTATGGTGAAGGCAACACAAAAGGACCATGCACAACCGGATATAGTTACAGCCTTAGACACTATTCCAACACTTTTTTCTTTGGGGTTCCATGTTTCTTAGAGATGTTGCGGGGGCCTTGGTTGGGTGATGCTAACTTCTTGACCCTTTGTAAGTTGGAAAGATTAGCAGAAGATGGAGTTGCGGTACTACCAGGATTGATGGGTGCGGCTGAGGAGAGTATATTCTGACTAGGGAGAGGCGGGGTAGGAAGGTTTGGGTCAATACCCTCTGTAGCCTCTGTATGATCTGAAACATCAGGAGTTTCAAGTCCAGGTGTGGATAGAATGTGGACTGGTAGTCGTCTAATGGGTCCAAAAAGAGATTGATCTTTAGAGGGATTGTACCTTTTAAGATCATTGGTGATGGCGAGGTTGATATCGTTGCCCATGCTCAGTCCTACATCAGCATGAAGATCGGAGATGCATAGAGACCAAAATCTTGCAAAAGTGAGCTCGACATGGTGTTCTTTTGGACTCTCCTTAGGGATGTACTGTAAGAAGTCATCCTACAGAATCTGACCGTAGTTGACATCGTGGCCAGTAAAGATACTCCATACCAACTCTAACAGTTTGAGGCCCATGTTATCAGTGCCTCCGGTTCTGCCAAACAGACTGCGGATGACAAAGTGGCAAACAAACTGCCACACCGCAGGCAAATGATTCTTCTTGAATTCACCTACGCCTTTCAGCTTCTTCTGGTAACCTATTTGGTAAATTGCCGAATTGCCAACAAAATATTGGTTGTGCTTGGAGTGAAGACCTTTTTTGAAGGATGAACCAACAAATTAATGGCATTGATAAACTTCTTTTTGGCTAGAATCACCAGGGAATCGTTCACTAGATGCAAATGTACTTCTTGAAGGTTGTCGAGAGGGCGATATGAAGAGAAAGCACATTTATAGAGAGTCGAAAGTGGTACAATGTTTGTGAATGCGTCAAATAGACCGAACAATGGATGATTCTACAAGAACTTGATCATCAAATTGATTGGAGCATTGTAAGAAGAATGCACATCAAACACTAACCTAAAATTGCTTGAAGCAATCGATGGCATTTGGTTCCTTGATTCGGAGTCTGAACCAGTTGGTTGAACAGAGCCAGATGCTTTGGATTGTTTCTTTGAGAAACCCGATTTCACCATTTTGAAAAGAAGGTTTGAGGAACTTGCAGAAAAACAGAGTGCAAGAGGATGAAGAAGATGAAGTTCGTCTTGATATTTTTCAGAAAGTGTAAACCTTTCTTGGGAAGAAAAAGAGGGTTTTATAGTGGCGAATTAAAACTCAATTGATTTTACCCTAAGTTGAGTCTGGTAAAACAAAACATTTGTTTTTTTTTGTATTTGAAAGCAATCTCAGCCATAGATCATTAAAAGATTTATTATTTTTTTATTATTTTTTTTTAAGATTTTGGAAAAGCAGTTGCATTTAATGAAATGTTAGTCCCTAAACCATGACGTCTGAAGAACGTGTGGTGAGGGAGTTAATCCGTTGTATAAAAGAGGAATATGTAACAGATTTGACGTTTTGGGGTAATAGGAAGCGACAGTTTACAAGAAAAAGATTTCTTAGAAAAAATATTTATGGAAAACTGTTCTTTTTGTCATCATACCTAAAATAGGTCTAACACAACGTTTATTTGAAAAGCAGAACTGAAATGATGATATGCTACATCAAGAATGTTTTATTTTTTTTTGAATGTTTTCTTATTTAATGAAGGATCAGTAAATATCACACAAAGTTTCAGGAATTTATGAAGTGATTGAGAAACTGATCAATGTAATTACGGATTGAGACTCCATTGTAGATGCTTCTTTTATCATTGTGGATGGATGGTTAGATGACTACAGTAGAGAAACTGAGAGGTACACTTGAACAAGAAGTTAGTAACAACAAACAATAAGGACCCTTGAAAGATAGATATGATATATAGTTTTGGTATAAGAGGGATACTGCGGTACATAGAATATACTGCGATACACATGTTATGCCAAAACTATCTATCATAAGTAAGCTTGATTGGGACCGCAACAGAGACTAAGGATGGTCTATGGTAGTTGTTAATTTAGAAAGAATTGTGGGTCCGGATTCATCATTCCTAACATTTGTAAGAAACTTTTGAGTTTTGTAGAGTCAAGTGCCTTTGTGAATACATCAGCAATCTCTTCATGAGTATGAAGAAAACCTAGTTCAATGCTACCTTTCAGGATGTTGTCTTTGATGAAGTGATACCGTACTTCAATATGCTTTGTCTTAGAGTGATGAATAGGATTGTGAGAAATCGCTATAGCACTTTCAGAGTCATAATAAATTGGTATCCACAAAATTCTATAACCGTAGTCCATAAGTTGTGTTTTCATCAACAAGACTTGTGAACAATAGCTTGCTGTGACCACATGTTCAGCTTCTGCGGTAGACAATGATACACAACTTTGTTTTCTTGATGACCACCTAACGAGTCTTCGACCCAAAAATTGACATCCACCTGAAGTGCTTTTTCGATCTAGTCGGCATCCAACATGATCCGCATCAGTGAATGCATGTAGGTTGAAGTCATTTCCTGCGGGATACCATAAACCAATGGTCTTACTAACCTTTAAGTATCGTAGAATCTGCTTTGATGCAATCATGTGTAACATTTTTGGATTAGCCTGGTACCTTGTGCATACACCTGTTGCAAAGACAATATATGGACGACTTACGGTGAGATACATCAATGAGCCAATTATTCCTCTATAAGTCTTGTGATCCACTGATTCACCAGAAGGATCAGCAAATATCTTAAATCCGAAGGTCGTGGGGACCTTGGCCGAAGAACAATTGTCCATTTAGTATTTCATTAGTAGTTCTGTGGTGTATTTCTCCTGATGGATAAATATCCCTTGAGGAATTTGCTTTACTTGAAGTCCTAGAAAGAAGTTAATCTCTCTATTCTTGCTCATTTTGAACTTGTTGGTCATGAGCTTAGCAAATTCATCCACTAACCCCTGATCAGTTGATCCGAAGATGATATCATCCACATATATTTGTACAAGCATAAGGTGATTACCATTGACTTTTCTAAATAAAGTGGGATCAATCACTCCTCTTTTGTATCCGGACGACACCAGAAATTCAGAGAGTGTCCCATACCATGCTCTCAGTGCTTTTTTTAGACCGTAGACAACTTTTTTAAGCTTGTAGCAATAGTCTGGGAATTCAAGACTTTCGAAGCCCGGAGGTTGCTGAAGGTAAACCTCATCTTTTAGTTCACTGCTGAGAAAAGCACTTTTCAAATCCATTTGATGTACTTTGATGTTCTTGTGAGTTGCGTATGCTAAGAAGATTCAGATGGCTTCCATCCGTGCCACTGGAGCACACATTTCATCATAGTCAATACCATCAAGTTGACTATGCCTCTTGGCAACTAGCCTTGCTTTGTTTCTGACGACCGCACCAGATTCATCCAACTTGTTTTTGTACACCCATCTAGTACCAACTATAGTGTGACCTTTGGAACGAGTTGCCACACTTTGTTTCTTTTGAATTCTTCTAGTTCTTCTTGCATTGCTGATATCCAGTCTGGTTCTAGTAATGCTTCTTTGATTGTTCGGGCCTCGATCGAGGACATAAATGCTGCATAGTGACAATGATCATATAAGTCTTTAGAAGATCGATTATGGATCCCTATAGATGGGTTGCCGATGAGTTGACCCGGTGGGTGATCCTTCGTCCATACATGTAGACGGGGTTGTAGATGATCAACAGCTGCGGTGGAGGGAATATCTTCAACATCGGAAGATTATGCGGTTGGAGATTGCAATTCCCCCTGGATTTGAGAACAGCCTGCGGAGTCATCTTGGACTGTTAGAGCAAGATTAGCATTTTCCATTGGAAGAGGTTCCCCTTAGATTGCTGATGGAAGATCCTTTTGAGCGTGTGAAGGTTCCCCCTGAAGTGTTGGAATTTTGAGAACTCTTGCGTCAGTTCTGGTGTCGATATTCTCTTTGTTTTCTTCATCCGAATCCGAAGAAACGTTTGAAGGTAGTAATCCTCTACGAAGAGGGATTGGAGCTGCTTCTTCTAATATTGGAACCTCGATGATTGTAATATGATCCGGAGTTGAATTTTCCCCCTCAACCGACAAGGTGGAAGTGTTAAGTGATACCTCATCGGATGGCATAGGACCAGATACTTTAGCATGTTGCATTTCAGCTTCAGGGGACATAAGAACTTCAGAGAACTTAGCCGTTTCAATAGGATCAAAGAGATCATCATAGTTAACTTCAACTATTTTCACAGGACCCAGAAAGTCAGGAACATCACATTCTAGAATTGCTTTGGTTTCAATGGAGGGAGCAGTGCTGCAGACATAATAATCATTAAACTTCTCATCAAAACTTTCGATTATTAGTCTCGTACGTCTTATGAGAATCCTATAGGCTACTTTGTTTGTTGAGTAACCAAGAAAGATTCCTTCATCAGATTTTGGTGCAAACTTTTAGAGATGATCCTTATTGTTGATCACAAAGCATCTGCACCCAAATATATGGAAGAATCGAACGTTAGGCTTTCTGTTGTTAAGGCCCTCATATGGTGTTTTGTTGAGACGTTTCCACACAATGCTTCGGTTCTGTACAAAGTATGTTGTGGCCACTACTTCGGCCCAGAAGTAGAGAGGAAGGTTGGCAAAATTGAGCATAGATCTGGCTGCTTCTACAAGTGTATGGTTCCTTCACTCTACTACTCCATTCTGTTGTGAGGTGTATGGAGCTGAAAAATTTTGACTTATTGTCACAACTAGGAATTTTAATGCCTTGTAAACATTGATCAATGATCACAATTGTGAACCAACAATGTGAAAGCATGTATGATGCTTATTCAATAACAACAAAACTTCAATCAAACACTTTATACAAGCACTGCAAATGGTCAACCAAGAATTGGAAACCCTAGAAATCCCAGTTTAAGTCCATTTTGGACTAGGATTTCCTTGTTGGGCCTAATGGACCAATAAGCTTCCAATTTAACTATCTTGAACATAGAACTCTCAAATGGGCCCTACTTGGACCCATATACATGAAACTTAATATTTTGGCCCTTATAAGCCTAAAATGAACTAGATTATGTTTAATGGGCCTTATTGGACCACAACAAATTAATATAGCCCTAATGGGTCATAAAAATCATTTCTTGATTTATTCTGGGCCAAAAACTATCTAATTGAATCAGAATATGGGCTTAAGCATGAAAGGCCCAATTTTTTTTTCTTTCTTCCCTCTTCTCGGCCCAACAACACAAAGGGGGAAGGAGTTGACTTTAGGATTGCCACCTATTTATTATATGTTGGTCTTCCATGCACCAATACATACTTCCATGCACACATCATTTCACACACTCTCTCTTCTCTCTCTTTTCTATCATCGGCCGAGAGCCAGAGAAAACACACACACATACACAAAACACTTTAAAGTCTCTCTAAGTCTTCAAGAACATCTTCTCACTTCTCCTTCAAAACTTTCGAGATTAAGAGCTTTTCAAGGAGGATTTTCCACAAAAATCATCATCTTAGGTAAGTTGATGCTTAAATCCATGATCTTCTTACTTCATTTCATCAAAAATATTCTCTTCAACCATTCAAATTCATGATCTTACATCTTAGAATCCTCTAAGTTCGAGATCCATCCAAGAAGCTTGCTACGGCCGAAAATAGCATCAAACTTCTTCCATCCTTCTTCAAAACCGAGATCCACAAGAAAAAGTGAGTTGATACCCCTCATTTTTCAGTTTTTACAAGTTTTATGAGGGATAATACAAGTAAAATGTGTAGATCTATGTGTATGTGTGTGTTATGTATGATTTTATGCATGTATGTGTTTATGTGGTAAATATGTAACAAAAAGAGTAGAAAACTCGAGATTTATGACACAAGAAGTAAAGAAAATGATCTAAGGTTTACCTCACTAATCAAGCCAAGAACAAAACCCTCTGATAATTAAAATAGACATATTGTAACCTAAAACAAATTTTGGGGCTATAAATGTCAAATAAACAAAAGTTGAGTGAAAGATTGTCATTCACAGTTTTCACAAGGACCAAAATGGTGAAAACAGTTAATACAAATGTTTTTATGAACATCATGCTTTTCAAAGGACTAGAAATGAAATTTGTGGCTTAATGGGCCAAATTTTTGGGCTTTTCGGCCCAGTGGGTCAAAATTGCGAAAAAATACAACTTTCAAAGGACTGAATTGGTAATTTTCTTAAAACAGAGGGTAAAAAGAGTAAACAAAACAAATTCATGGGTTTAAATGATGTATTTTCCAAACAAGGACCAAGAATCTAAACTTTTTGGATTTTGGACCAAAATTGTAAAAATTGCAAAAGTTTGGGCTTTAAGTGAGAAACATTTTTCTGGAAGGGCTGAAACTATCAAATAATAAAATTGTGAGTTCCAAACATCATTTAAACAAGTCTATGGGTTAAAAATGTCAAGAAAATGGTGTAAGGGCCAAAAATGTCTTTTTATTTTATAAGGGACTAAAATTGTCATTTTTACTAAAGAAGGGCTGGAAATTTTAAAACAATATTTTGAGTCGAATATTTTTATTTCAAGATAGTGAGTCAAAACACCAAATTTCAACTCGTGAAAAACAGAAAAACGAATACACATACAACAAAAACTCTATTATAAACTAACGCTAAAGTGTTTCGTTATTACGAATATGCATTCAACATACCACAAACACCAACAATGCAAATTTAAACTCGATTAAACATAAGTAATTCAAAATTTGGGCTCCAATACCTTTTACATGTGTTATTGGGCCTTTGTGGCCTAACATCATGTTTATTGGGCCCAATATATTCACTCTTGTTTATAGGGCCTCCTGTGGCCCAATAACATATTTAAGGGACCCTCAATGGCTTTCATATGTTATTGGGCCTTAGTAGCCCATTAGCAATGCTAGTAAGGTCCAAGTAATCAAATGCCAGACGGGCCAACATGTCTTTCGCATACCCAACAGCCTAAAATAACTCACGGAAGTAGCAGGACTTTGTACTCCTCTTCTCCTCGTTTGCTAGGCTTATGAGTAATCAAGGTAAATAGATTCAGGTTGTTAATCAATAGTAATCAAGGTTGTTTGGATTGACTGAGTGATAACGGGCGATGCCTCTAAGGATCGTCTGTAGTTTGTGGTTATAACTAGTCATTATCAATGCATGATTATAACGACTCACAACCCTTAATTAATCCAACACCACCCGAGTAATCAAGGAAGAGTAATCAAAAATCATTCATTGTGGCGGTATCACAATTTGAGAAATAACTGTATTTTATGTTTTCGAAAAACATCAGGTTTTCCGGGGATGTTCAACATTTTGCACTTGTACGGTTAATACAAAGTTTCTTTTCAATTATACATGTTTTGAAATCATCATGCATATATTTACGGATCTTCACACCTTTTTTATAAACAATGGTCTTTTCAGAATATATCGGATTTTCTGGGTTTTACAAACTACACAAATCATTTTTTATCACAACATTGCTTCTGAACTCACCAACATTCCAAATGTTGACCGTTTTCCAAAATAACTTGTATTCTCAGGTAACAGGTAAGCCAAGGAATAAGTACCAAGTATGTGAGTGTGTTTTGCTATTGAATCCTATCAAACAGTTTATGAATGAATTTGTAAAGTTAAAACAATGTATTTGATGTGAGCAATTCCAGTTGTAATATATTAATGCATGGTGATGTTTATGTGATGATTCATGTATATTCATTGTGATGATATTCAATTTAAGTCATGCGAGCCCTCGGACGTTTCCGACGTTTGGTTTGGGGGTGTGACAGGTTGGTATCAGAGCTCTGTTTATAGTGAACTGGCATATCTAACCACACATTTATATGCAACTATAAACCAAAGAGGGACCAAAACAACTCTGAACAAAACAAAACAAATAAAACACAACGATAAAATATCTTTACTTGTGCGACACAGGAAAAATAACATAATACCAAACCAAACAAGATAATGCTAGCATCTCGGTTAAGTCGGGACTGTTCATTGTCGTATCAAGGAGTGAATTTAGCCTGATCAACTACATTTCCTCCGAGGTACAACTATCACATGTCCCGAGGAAATCGCGATGGTAGGTAAACCTAAAAACATACCCCTTTATCACCAAGAAGAGAACATCAACTCAATATATACAATAATTAAAGCGTCTTAGGAGTAATGATAGTGTATTCGTATACCTCCTCTCAGTCACCATGGAAGGGGAGCACCAGGGCCTTCAGTTTCACCAGGTCTTAGTGGCTCACGGGATGATCGAAGACGAGCCTGAGGGAGATCAGGGGGGAGCACACGACGTGGGGTCTGACGAGTACACAGACACTGACTACGAGTTCGATGAGACCGAAGACAACATGGAGGAAGAACAAGACTCTGGCAAGGACTCTGCCACATCACCTGCCAGCGAGGCGCAGCAGGACCACCCCACCCCACCAGTGAATCCCGCGAGGGAGAATCGCTCCCCAGAAGTTGAGACTGCCGCTCTGCGGCAATAGCTATTCGACATGGAAGCACGAGCAGTGCAAGTTGAGCAGGAGAGGGATGAAGTCATTGGAAAAATGACTGAGATGGACCAGTTGTTGGCATAACACTTCGGTATATGATCTCGCTGCAGTCATAGGGCGCTATTGTTAGGAGTAGACTTACCTTACTAGTACTAGGATTTATGCTATGTACCACCAACTCTATGTTTAAGTGATTACTTTACTCAGAGAGTCTTTACGCTGCCGAACTTGCACCGTTTATGTATGCTCTTTCGAGCAAATTTTCATGTATCAAAGTGCGGATAATATTAGTGGAAAATATTATGTGTTCTACTATGATGTTGTAATTTGCTATGTGTTATATATCCATGATTGTATGCTAATTTGTGAAACTGCTTAAGTTCGTGCCACACACCTAGTTTATAGGATCACAATCTCACAAAAACGATAGGCACTCAACATCTTTCTGTTCCATGACAGAAAGATGCGTCAACGACCAAACTGCGGAAACCCTGGGCCAACCCCACCTGAAGTCAACTCAGCTGCATTCCAAGCGGTTGTATCTGCTGCGGTCACCGCAACATTGGCACAAATTCACCAAGGGAACAATGGAGGAGTCAATAGAAAAGGGGCTGGAAGTTCGAACAACGGGATAAATCAAGGACCTACCAAGACGTGCTCCTACAAAGATTTCACCAATGCCAAACCACGAACCTTTAACGGCACTGGGGGAATGTTAACCCTGAAAAGATGGATTGAGAAGGTGGAGTTGGTGTTCGAGATATGCGAATGCCCAGAGGAGATGAAGGTGAAGTTTGCCGCATGCACTTTCGTTGCCCAAGCTCTCACTTGGTGGAACGGACACGTAGAAGCCATGACTCTTCCCGTAGCCCACTGTATGCCATGGGCAGAGATGAAAAAAATGTTGATGGCCGAGTACTGCCCGCGAGGCAAAATCCAGAAGATGAAACAAGAACTGTGGAATCTCACTGTCCGAAATTCCGACATTGACGCATACATATCAAGGTTTAGCGAACTGTCTGTGTTGTGCCCTGGCATGATCACTTCGTGGGGAAAGAAAGTCGAATGACTCATCTGGGGACTAAGTTCCCCAATCCAAGGAAATGTGATAGCTACATATCCCGAAACCTTCGACTGTGCCAAGAGATTGGCCAATAAACTGTACGTCCACAACAACAAGAAGGGTGAGAAACCGGTGGAGGCTGAAGGTAAGAAGGAAAGTGACAACAAGAAAGGAAAGGACAACAAGAGGATGGGACGTCAAGGCTCAGAATCTTCCATGAAGCAACAAACAGTGACAGTCAATGCTGCAACCACCCAAGTTCCATCCACACCACATGCTCCAATCTCAACTGCTACAAGTGCTCCTAGGCAGTATTCTGGAACTCTTCCAAAGTGCAACAAGTGTAGCCTCCATCATAATGGAGAATGCAGAGAGATGTATTGCACCAGCTGCAATCGAAAGGGTCACATAGAAAAATATTGTAGGACCTATCCTCCCTAGAATCATAACCAAGGAAACAACAACAACAACAACCGCAACAACAATAACAACAACACCAATAACAGCGGCAACAATGCAGGACCGAGCCACACCTGCTATGGATGTGGAAGAACTGGGCATTTCCATCGAAATTTCCCTAACAACAACAACCCCGGGAATGGAGGAACAGGAAGAGTGCTGACCATGGGCCAGGGAGAAGTGGTTCAAGATCCCGCTGTTGTCACCAGTACGTTTCTCCTAAACCACACTTATGCATGATTCCTATTTGATACCGGAGCAGAGCGAAGTTTTGTGAGCAATAAATTTAAGCACTTGTTAAAAAAACAACCCCAGAAGCTCAATGAAACCTTTACGGTGGAAATGGCCAATGGGAAAACAGAATCCACTGGGGAAATCTATATCGGATGTACCCTAGCCTTAAACCAACACGTCTTTCGAATAAACCTAATGCCTGTATCCATTAGGAGTTTTGATGTGATTATCGGAATGGATTGGTTAAGCCCACACCATGCTGAGATTATGTGTCACAAGAAGGTTGTTCGCCTTATCTCGCCTTATCACGAAACCCTAGTTATTTATGGGGACAAACCCAACACGAACCTTCGCCTTATCTCGTGCGTTAAGGCACATAAGTACCTACGAAAGAAGGACTTAACGTTTCTGGCTCATATAGTGGATAAATCCCAGGAAGAGGTCAACATTCAGGACATTCCAGTAGCTTGTGAGTTCCCAGATGTCTTCCCTGATGATCTTCCGGGGATACCCCCAGAAAGACAAGTCCAGTTTCGAATTGACCTTGTGCCAGGAGCTACTCCCATCGCCAAATCGCCCTACAGATTGGCTCCTGTGGAGATGCAAGAGTTTTCTAGTCAACTCAGTGAGCTTTTGGACAAAGGATTCATCCGACCCAGTTTCTTGCCATGGGGAGCTCCAGTTCTCTCTGTTTAAAAGAAAGACGGTACCTTCAGGATGTGTATCGACTACAGAGAACTTAATAAGCTTACTATCAAAAACCGCTATCCACTTCCGCGAATCGGCGATCTATTTGACCAGCTCCAAGGAGCTAGTTACTTCTCAAAGATAGATCTGCGATCCGGATACCACCAGCTCAAGGTCCGGGAGGAGGATATCCCCAAAACCGCTTTCCGAACTTGTTATGGACATTATGAATTTGTCGTAATGCCCTTCGGTCTAACGAATGCCCCTGCCGCATTCATGGAACTAATGAATCGAATCTGCCGACCATTCCTCGACAACTTTGTCATCGTTTTCATTAACGAAATTCTAGTTTACTCTCAAAGCGATGAAGAGCATGGCCAACATCTCCGACAAATCCTGGAAACCCTGCGAACTGAGAAGCTATACGCAAAACTCTCTTTGTGTGAGTTCTGGCTCCGTAGTGTGAACTTTCTGTTGGGTTTTGAGCATTCTAACACTCCTAAGTGTACATGGAACCCTAAATACCTTGGATCTATGTTTTCTCTATTATACATGCAAATAAGAACTTCCAAGGTATTATCCTAATCTAGCATACAAAACAATGAGGGTAACAAGATAGAATACATACCTCTTTGATGTAGAAAGTCTTCATGAAGCTTGAGTGCCTAGTGCCCCAAGTGTGACACCTCAAATGGTTCACACAACACCAAATACACTTGGAATAACTTGAGAGAATTCTACACTTCATGAAAATCGGCTAGCCCTTTCTTACTCTCACTAGTCGCCGATTTTGTCAAGAATAAGATCTTTATATAGTCTTACAATTAGGGTAAACCCTAATTGTCATGACTTTCCATTTCCTTGGATCCATGGGTTCAAATGCACCATGGAGCATCCATGGACCATCCTATGGGTTTTAGCCCAACTTGATTATCCATGGAGCATTAGCCCACTATACAAGTATGGATGATTTACACAATCAACCCATATATTTAATTAGTCTTCTTTTGATCACTTAATTAATCCTAGATGAATTCTAGATCAATACTAATTAAATGATCTTATTATTATTATTATTAATATACTAGAACTTATAATATATTAATAACCATAAGTGTCTTATTTCTCTCATTATAGTCTATCCAAGTGCATGATGCCATGCAACCCAAATGGACAATGCCGGGTCGGGTCAAGTCTTACCAATTATAGTTATGGATTTAGACATTAATCCAACAGTCTCCCACTTGGATAAGTCTAAAACTATTGTTGTGTATGACTTCAGGAACCAACTGGCAATCGTAGCTCTCAAAAGCTTCTGTCGAACTCTGACCTTGTCGATAAACTCTGACCTTTGTCAATGACTTGTCCATTAGATAATGGATCATATATTCCTCCATTCTAGATATCATATGGACTGAGAAATGGATTATAATCATTCTCTCTATCCATTTGTTGTTTCCCGATTTCCGATTTATGACGACTAACCAATTGAACAAATCAAATCAGTCCTGGTCCGGCCGAGCACTTCCATTTGTCATCATCAAATCATCGAGGGGCCCACAGATATAGCTTTTATCCCGAAGGTAAAAGGAATGGATAAACTTCGACTCATATGGCTTGTTCTACTACTTGTTGAATCATACACAAAGACACATTTTATAGCACCGAGTTACCAAATGCGTTTTCGTGCAATCAATGTACTATCAACTCATAGTAACAACTCATATCTCTAGGTTTGAAGAATATAAGATATTATCGTCTCATGATCACTCGTGATAAAATCCATGAAGTGATTCCAATGAGCGCGGGTTGAATCCAATACTCAAAACTTATGAGCACTCATGAGTGTTGTAGCCCTTTGTCCAACACCTTAGACCTCTACAAGCCAACCCATGACAGTCTTAATTCATATCTACTTCCAACATATGACCGAATGTGGATGGTTTGAATAACTTAGTCATTCCGGAAGAATAACCCAGTTTATTCGAGAAGTCAAAACATGCAAAGTGAAACACAATAATAATTGAATCCAATATGGTATCAAAACCTATGAACATAAATAAAACACCTTTTATTTATCATCATATGATTACACATTATTCATTGTATATACTGTTTCAACTATCAACTTTATTCTTGAATTTAAAACAATAGTTGTCCCATGCTCAAAGCATGTACACTATGTTTTCTAAACACTAGTCATGCAATACACCAAGTATGCATACTATGTTTGTCTATGATCTTTACTTTGTGAACTAGATCCATTGAACATAACTTCAATGATTCTCTTTTCACACTCCAAAATCCTTACCGCAAATGCAAGAATTCCAAATTCATGCCATTTACTGAAATCTGTTAGATTCTAAACTTATATGCATTGATCTTCTTGTAATGATTATGCACAAAGTCAGAAAGACTTGACAACAATCATTACACAGATTGAATAATTTCTAACTTTGAAACATTTCCATATTCTATTTTGACTATCACTTCTGAACAGGAGTTGCCTCCTTACAGATTATGTCAATATGGTCCTTCCAAAATTATCAATATACTTCCAACTGTCCTTGAGCACCCAATCTTTGGTAAACCTTAGATTGTCCTCGACAATTGTTTAATCCTTTTAGTCATATCCAGTTCTAAACCTTTTCCCTTCTTAATGCCCTAGGCATTTGGAAAATTTTAGAAATGATGAATATAGCACATGTAATCGATCCTATATCCGAAGCATATGGGAATCGATTCATGATGTCTCACATAAAGACTAAACCAGTCTTTTGCTATAACATTTCCATATCAATTTGCCAAGTTCTCATAATTCAGATTATGAAAAGGGATGTCGTAATCATAATCGAATTTTAGAACGTAAATAATGGACTCATATACAAAATTTCCTTATGTTGAGCCATTCCAACATGAAATTCATATATATCCTTGACTAAATGATTAAAACCTCACGATCTAAGCTTATAGATTTGAGATGAAGTATAATTTCCTCTCCCTTAATTATAGCAAAACAACTTTTCCTAATTGAAACCTTTTATTTTCTATAATTAACATTGCTAACTTGCAATACTTATCATAATTATCATGCTCCCACTAACATGATGATTATTAGCATAACACTTATGCTCCCACTAGTTTTGACATGTACTCAGAAATCAGCTAACTTTCTTACCAAAGTTCAGATTTCTGATACTAGATTGTTTTGATAAGACTTTATCAAAATCATACACCTTCCCTTAGATAGCACAATTGTGTGTCTAAACAATTATGAAGATGGATGTCGTAATCATAATGGTTAGACCTTTTTGCCACTTCTCACAAGTCCAGGTTAGTGTGCCGGTAAACCACACACGCTCCACTAACGACTTTGAGAATGCAAATATCACAATTGCTATCTAGCTAAAATCTACTTAGTGAAAGTGTTTCCTCACCATCATTTTCATGAATCGGAGAGAAACCTTATGACACTTAGATTTAATGGTGTATGTGTTCTTATACATGTGAATTGTCAAAACCATAGTCACATGACAAGGATAATGACAAATCCAAACTCATATGGACTGAACTCAATCTTAATTTCTTGCCACCTAGCAGCTCAAGGGCCTGCCATTACTTCCAAGTTGTTGTGCAACAAATTGAGAACTCTAAGAACTCATATGCAAAGCCAACTTTAACTGGAATGGGCATAGAATATGTCAACACGATAGGTTATAAACCTCAAGTCGTGTGCTAGTGAAGAACTTCAGGTTTTATTTTTGATTAGTTCTTGAGACTTTCAAGACCTTTAAGACTCCCACTGTCCTCTTGACATATAAGACTCCCTTGTCAAACATCCAAGAGATAGTGCGGATTCTATTCAAGACAAACACTTCACACAATTGGCCTTAGTTGGTCTTTGTTTTATCCAAAACATCACAACTTACCAATTTCAAATGTACAAGAGTAGAAAACTTTTACTCTTACATTTAACAAGTGTTTTAAACCTTCTTTAAGACATGTCACTCAAGTTACAATCTTCGAGTATGACTCTAAGACTTGTATTGGAACGAAGCATGACTCATCTTCTTGATTTAACCATTTCAACAATTCAAGTTCCTCTTCTTAGTCATAAGAATACACTAAGATTTCCTTAGAGAACTAACTTTGATATGGTTTCTTAATCATTAAGATGATTACAAAACTGATACTAAAGTACTCTCCCATCTCTTCAGATTTGAGAAACTTTTATCCTTCTACCTAATTTGATTCTTCTTATTCACTCTGCCATACATTGGAACCTTTTCCAATGTTGAGTTACACTTAAGCTTGTAAGTATAATCATGTTTACTGAGCTTTAGTAAACTATGACTAATAGTCTTATCAATCTTTTGTGGTGGACTTAATCAGTGCACAAGAATGTGTACTCGATCCCTTAGTCCTTTACTTGACTCACACATCCATGTGACCGAGTAATTAGTCTTAATTTTTCCAATACTTGAAAGTTCTCATTCATCATGCTATACAACTTGCATGATTCCAAGTTCCGGTCCAATTGAAACTTGGGTGATGAGAATCTTTCCTTATTTGGTAAATTTAGACATTACCACAAATGAAAGAATCAATTTCATACTTCCACTCTTGCTATTAATGGAATCATATAAGCAACAATTTTTCCTCAAATGCCATTGTAAGGATATTTTAAAATAAATAAAATAAAAAATTTTCTTTTATTTCAAAAACTATGCGGAAAAACTTATCCTTACAATCCATATGAAAACTTGTTGTTATCTATTCCTAAGCAATATCTCATAACTCCTAAGAAGTAGCTCAAGAATCCGATCTTCAAACTACGCGATAGAAATCCATCTATACGATCAGATTCAGCATATTCTTTCTTTAAGTTTCTTCACTTTTCTTTGGTTCTTAAAACATCACCATGTGACCCAGTCACATCATGTATCAGGAATCTCAGAATAGAAACTTAACAGAGTTAGATAGTGCACTTTACCTGAAGTAGAGTCAAACTTATTGACTTCAACATCCTTAGGTAAATTTGGCAGATTTGTGACTAATGTCCCTTCCTTTAGCAATATAAACATATGGACCCTTTGATAATGGTACACGGGACTATCACAGACTTAGCTTTTCTCTTTACCATTTGGTCAACCGAGTTGACTATGGCCGATCCCTTTCCATTGGGAAGAGAATGCTTTCCTGGATTTCTTGTGTCATTATTGTCAATGTCCATCAAGTTTTAAGGAAGTTGATCTTAAAAAATAGATAAGATCATTAAGGGTCTTGTCATAGTCTGTTTCATAGGTGTCCCAAAGGAACTCAGTATGTGACTTAGAAAGTGATTGAACCACCAACTTTCTCAAGACTTTGACACCCAACTCTCCCGGCTTGTCAATATGTGACTACATCTCCAAGATGTGACCACACCTAGACCTTGCCTTGCCAATAGGGCCTGAGTGACCTTAAACTTTTCAACAACTTGTGGGTTAGGGAGAATAATTTGAAGAGGTGAAGAAGTATGATATCCATGGGACATCATCTTCATTAGGAAAGCTTGTTTCAAGAGATTTGGGAAGATCATAAATATCTAAACCAGACATGTTTTGGGAGATATTCAAGATAGTTGATCTAAAGTCCTTAATATAACACCCAATATGAAATATTAAGGCTAGGATCCAACAAACTATTTTATAACTTAGAAGAGGTATGCCGTAATCCAAGCTATAAAATATTTGAAGGTAGGTGAATGACGATTCACCAATTTCCACCAAGATAAACGAAATGTATTATTAGGTTTTAATTGGTTTTTGAAACTCCTAGATCTTTGAGATTCATTGAACTGTTCAATGGCATGTTTCAATCTCGAGTGTGCCCTTCAGGTTTTGTGACTGGGATGCCGAGGATCACAAAACAAGGTGTGAAGTAACCATGCAAATTACTTGGTACCCTTAAGTGTTTACCCCACAATCGATGTGCCAGTTAACCACACACGCTCCATCGATACTATGATAAACATTAAGTTACCCTTTACCTACATTGTTAAATACGAGTTAGTGTGTCGGTTAACCACACACGCTCCACTAACCGACTTAAACAAAGTGCAATGTGTAATCTCATGGATTAGCACCTTATTCACATTTTCCTAAGTAACTAAGATTGGGTATTATTAAGAGTTTAGTTACCTAGTATTTATTATTAATACTTTTAATGAAGGGAGAATTATAGTCCTGTCAAACCCGTTCGGCTAACGACCCTCCACCAGTCAAGCAAGCGGTGGGTGAGAGTGGACACCCATTAAGTTGCCATTTTATAGGCAACAACCTTATACCCACCTTATAGACCGGCTTCGTGAATGAGGCGTACTCGTGGTAGGACTGACTTTACTCTTATACAACATACATACATACATACATACATACATATATATATATATATATATATATATATATTATTAACTTATAATGTTATAAAGTATAAGGGTTGAATTTTAAATTTTAAAATTCTAAGGGCTAACTTGGAATTAAAGTATTCATAAGAGAAAACTTTACAAATTCCAAAACTTGAGGGCAAGTTTTGAAACTATTCAAAACTAATTAATTCCATAACTTATGTGTTTAAAGTAGTTTTAATCCAAAAACTCTTCAAGTTCCATAACTTGAGGACAAGTTATAGAAGACTTTAAACTAATAAAAGAATTAACTTTTCTTTATTTTATAACTTATGGAATTAATTAAGGTTACACCTTTTTTTTTAATTTATTATTTAATGAAGAGACTCTTGGTCCTCCATAACTTGAGGACAAGTTATGAAGTCATAAACCCATTTAATTAGAACTAGACTCTTCATTTTTGTAACCTTTGCCAACTATTATGAGTTTTATGAAACTTAAATGTGACTTTTCATGTAACTTGAGGACAAGTTACAAAAACACATTTTAGAATCAACTCTTAGATTAATTTGGATTGAAAACAACTATTTCACTCAACTTTTCTATTAATCTAAGCAACTCATAAGAACAAGATAATTCAAATCAAACTTTTTCATGTAATTAGTCTAAACCTTAAACTAATACAAAACATGAATCTATTGACAATTATCTTTGAAATTGGATTAGCATGAACATTACCACATCAAAAACAAGTTTATAAATTCATAAACATCTTAGGGTAATGTTCCTAGTCCAATTCCAGCCAAAAAAGTCGAATTTATGCTGTCTGGGGGTCCAACTCGTCGAGTGCACGAACCAACTCGGCGAGTTGGATGCTTTTTGCATTGGACTCGGCGAGTCTGCTGGGCAGACAACATCAAAACTCGATTTTCCAGCTTCTTTTGCAAGTATAACAAGAAAACAAGCCTAGGCTCTGATACCACTGTTGGGTTTTGAGCATTCTAACACTCCTAAGTGTACATGCAACCCTAAATACCTTGGATCTACGTTTTCTCTATTATACATGCAAATAAGAACTTCCAAGGTATTATCCTAATCTAGCATACAAAACAATGAGTGTAACAAGATACAATACATACCTCTTTGATGTAGAAAGTCTTCATAAAGCTTCAGTGCCTAGTGCCCCAAGTGTGACACCTCAAATGGTTCACACAACACCAAATACACTTGGAATAACTTGAGAGAATTCTACACTTCATGAAAATCGGCTAGCCCTTTCTTACTCTCACTAGTCGCCGATTTTGTCAAGAATAAGATCTTTATAGAGTGTTACAATTAGGGTAATCCCTAATTGTCATGAATTTCCGTTTCCTTGGATCCATGGGTTCAAATACACCATGGAGCATCCATGGACCATCCTATGGGTTTTAGCCCAACTTGATTATCCATGGAGCATTAGCCCACTATACAAGTATGGATGATTTACACGATCAACCCATATATTTAATTAGTCTTCTTTTGATCACTTAATTAATCCTAGATTAATTCTTGATCAATTCTAATTAAATAATCTTATTGTAACGCCTGTGTTTCCGGGCTTGCCATATTTAGCAATATAATAGTCTAGGTTAACCTTTGTAACCCGTTTTGAAATATTAAGAATGTACTATTTGAGTATTATGTGTTTTGTGCTTAATTGCTTAATTATGTGGTCTGATTAATTAAGAATAAAAATAAGCATCAAAATTTAAATGTAAAATAAACTTAATATCTTTGGTTAATGTTGTAGTAGTTGAAACGAGGTTTCCGAATATATATAGAACGCCTAAATCTGACTTCGTATGAGGAAGTTATGATTTATCGAAGTTCCGGCTTAGCAGTATACAGCCTGTTATACTCGAATTGAGATCGAGCGGTTGTTAGCCGAAGCAATCTAAATGAGAATCGAAGATCTCATTGTTGGTATCGAAGCGATAAAAAGTTAGGCGAGAATGGACGTCAAACGAAGAAGTTATGAATTTATAACGAAAGTTTCTGTCGCGGCCTATTAAAAATAATTAATAAAAATAAATTCAAAATTAGCCGACGGAGTCTAAACGAAAGTCGTAGAGCGTGGTCTCACCTTTCCGTGGATATAAAGAACGTCGAAAACAGAGTTCGTATGAAGAAGTTATGAATTTCCGAAGTTTATTAATCATTTAGTAATTAAATTTAATTATAAATCGAAGGTATTATCCGAAGCCGTGTCACCGGTGTAATCCGGAGTACGCCCCGCGTACGAGGTTACGCTATCGCATAACTCCGATAGTGTCGACACTTCGGATGACGCATGCAATGACGATTTCGGATGCTGTACGCGCTGCGAACGCCTGTACGCCCCGCGTACTCTGAGGCTCCAGCCTCTATATAAAGGATCCGAAGGCAGCCTCATTTCTTGTTCATTTTCTTCTCTTCTCTCTAGTCTTTTGCATCGTTTTTCGTGCCGAAGCTACCCCGAAGTCCCGGTATCATACTCTAGCCCCGAGGCAAGTCCCGAGACCCCGAAGATCCCGAGAAGTGCGGTTCCCGAGTCGAAGCTCTGCCCGCGAGAAGTTCGATCTTCGAGGAGATCTTCCAGATCTGCTGTGGATTACTATTTCTATAAGCCGTAGTGTTGTCGGATCGTCTTCTGATCAAGTGAGTGTGTAGTTATTTCTTCTAATACAATAATACGAAGTATTTTATATAAAAATACGTGCTATGTGTATATATTTGGTTGTGTTATGTGTGAATGAGTATTCACTCTCTTCTATCTTATAGATCTGCTTATTTCTTTATGAGATATGTGTTATGTGTGTGTGTGCCTCATCTGTTATGTGATATATGTGTTGATTAAAGCATGCTATACAGGTTTTCTTTAAACTACGTATGAAAATATATATTTTTATCTACTAATATGTTGGGTAGAACATAGGTAGATAGTTGGTGTGTAATAAACAGATGAGAGGCCTCGATGTTGTTGTTGTTGTTGATCTAGTTATTCAGCGGAGTATGGATAACGACCACGGACTCTTTCTAGACAGTCCAGTGGAACGCTAGCAGGTTCATAACCTGTAGGTGTTGTGAACGATGTGTTCACCGGTGTACTCTATCCCCCTCATGGTTGCCTTTAGGATATCTATTGTTGAGGAAACCCCTTCGCAGTGATGTCCGTCCCGATGAAAATCCTAGATTAGGTCCCTTGAGATAGTTGTTTTAGGGACGTAAAGTGAGGATAACGGGAATGGGTAATCGGGATAGTGATTGGTTGGTGAAATTAAATATAACTTATTTATTGTGGGTTGAAAACCCTATATGCTCACCAGGCTCCCAAGCCTGACCCACTCAGTTTTATTTGTATTACAGGAAGTGGCACAAGGGCGTAAGATGGATGGATCATCTTGTTGTTTTGTTTACAAGTCTGTATATGTATATATTTGTTGAATGACTTGTAATGTTTATCGTTTATGCTTTATGGTCTGTATCGGAACATGACATCCCGAGTTTTGATTATATAATGAAATGCATCTCTTGATGAAATGCTTTGATAAATATTATTTTATCATGTTTTGTTTTGGGAACAAATTCCGCAACTCTTTCAAATCAAAAGGATTTACTCTGAAAATATTTAAAAGCATAAATGAAAATCGGTCTTTTCTGGCCGAGATTTTGGGGATGTCACAGTTGGTATCAGAACATTAGTTTAAGCGAACTAGGAATTTGTAGGATTTCTAGACTTAAACTTAGAATGCTAAATGGAATGATGAGATGTGTGTCTGTTGGATTTTAGACACGAGCACTAGTTTATTTTAGGAGAGTTGCCTAAAATGCTTTTATGTGCTAAATGTTTTATGTTGCCATACGTGATATTATTTGTTCGGATCTACGGTTTGCTGCCAACCGGATCTGAAGGTTTATGTGTTTAGGATTCTAAACGTATGTATACGATATTAGAACTAGCATGTAATCGTTTGGAGTAATAAGGTGAAATTATTCGGTGTGTAGATCAAAATGGTGAGAACGAGGAGTGGCGTTGGAAACGCGGATGAAAACAGGAATCAACCGCCAGTGATTGAGCAGATACCTGTTGTAGCAGCAGCACCAGAACCAATAACAATGGCTGCGGTGCAAGCCATGATTCGCGCTATGCTAGCCGAACAAAGGGAGGAGATGCGACAAATGTTGCATAATAATAGGGATGAACCTGTCATACCTATTGAGGAACCTGAATTGATTCCCGAGCAATCGGAGGAAGGGAACAATAGTCGCATGGTGAGTCAAGTTGGGCTCAAGAGGAACGAAGGAACGATCCAGAAAGGAGAAACAACAAGGATGGGCGTATGTACAAGAACTTCTTGGGCGCCAAACCGCCAAGTCTTTCTGGGAGCCCAAAGCCTGTTGAGATAATGGATTGGATCTCCGAAATGGAGATGGTATTTGAAAGTTGCGACTGTAGCAACAAGCAGAAGACCGTCTTTGCAGTTAGACAACTGAAGACTGGGGTCTTGAGTTGGTGGAAGTTGTTGGCAGATACTATGCCACGAGGAGAAGCCCTAAAAATGTCATGGGAGGAGTTCTTGGAACAACTGAGGGTGCAGTATTGTTCAGAGATAGATCTGATTGATCTGAACAATGAGTTCCAAAACTTGAAGAAAGGGAAGATGAGCATAGATGACTATGCTACTGCATTTACTGAGAAGATAAAGTTGTTTCTGTACCTAGTGTCGACGGAACTCTCCAAGATTGAGAGGTTTGCTAACGGACTGCCTGCTGACTTTGGTCCGACAGTCAAGATGGCAACTACTCTAAAAACGGCTGTTCGTGCAGCTAAGAATGTGGAGGCCCAGCAGAAGGAAAGGGGTCTGGAAAGAATAGATGTTGGAGAAAAGAGGAAGTTCGATGGAACTTCAGGGTCCAACAAGAAAAACAAGTTCTCGAAGTCTGGTTCGAGGGGAGGTGGAGGTGAAGCGAAATGGTGCGACAAATGTAAGAAGAAGCATCATGGAAGATGTGAGGTGGCGAACACATGCTACAAGTGTGGAAAGCCAGGGCACTATGCCAATGAGTGTACCCTCACAAAGAAAGTTTGCTATGGTTGTGGTGAGGAGGGTCATATGTCGAGGGACTGCCCGAAGAAGAAGGAGGCAGCTAGACCCAACATTCCGCCAAAGCCAAAGGCGAGAGCATTCCAGATGACACTGGAAGCTGCTAAAGATGAAGCTGATGTCGCTTCAGGTACCTTTCTCGTTAACGAATTGCCTGCCCAAATTTTATTTGATTCTGGAGCCAATTACTCCTTTATATCGCATGAATTTGGTAGAAAGCTAGCTTTGCCTGTTGTTAGACTAGATAATGCCTTATTAGTCGAAGTTGCTAGTGGCAAGTTTGTACCTGTTAGCTATCGCATGAAAAACATCTTAATTGATCTGAATGGGAATAAGTTCCACGAGGAATTATTGCCTATCGAACTTAATGGTTTCGACATCGTATTGGGAATGGATTGGCTTAGCGCCAACGACGCCGAAATGTTATGCAAGAAGAAAATAGTCAAAGTAAACCCGCCTGGGAAAGATTCGTTTATGGTGTATGGAGATAAACGCAGAGTGAATTCTGGAATCATTTCATTGATGAAAGCCAGAAAATGTTTGACCAAGGGGTGTACATCGTATTTAGCATTCGTGATTGATGCTAAGAAGGAAAAGAAGGTGATGCAGAATATTCCAGTTGTGTGTGATTATCCGGAAGTATTTCCCGAAGATCTTCCTGGATTACCGCCTGATCGACAAGTGTAATTCCGTATTGACTTGTTGCCAGGAACGACGCCAATTGTAAAAGCACCTTATCGATTAGCACCGACGGAGATGAAGGAGCTAATGATGCAACTTCAGGAGTTATTGGACAACGGTTTCATTAGACCTAGTTCATCGCCCTGGGGAGCTCCGGTGTTATTTGTAAAGAAGAAAGATGGAAGTATGAGAATGTGCATCGATTACAGAGAGCTGAACAAGGCAACAATAAAGAATAGATATCCGTTGCCGAGGATTGATGACCTGTTCGATCAATTGCAAGGTTCGAGCTATTTCTCGAAGATCGATCTTAGGTCAGGATATCATCAGCTGAAAGTAAGAGAGCAAGATATCGAGAAGACTGCATTCAGAACAAGATATGGACACTACGAGTTCTTGGTTATGTCGTTTGGACTAACCAATGCTCCAGCAGCGTTCATGGATTTGATGAATAGGGTTTGTAACCCGTTCCTTGATAAATCCATGATAGTGTTCATAGACGACATTCTGATTTACTCGAAAAGCCAGGAGGAGCATGGCAGACACTTGCGAGAAGTGTTGGAAGTTCTGAAGAAGGAGAAGCTGTATGCAAAGTTCTCCAAATGTGATTTTTGGATTCGTGAAGTCCAATTCTTGGGTCACGTGGTCAACCAAGAAGGGATAATGGTTGATCCAGCGAAGATCGAAGCTGTGACGAAGTGGGAACAACCGAAAAGTCCCACGGAGATTCGAAGCTTTTTAGGATTAGCCGGATATTACCGAAGGTTTATCCAAGGCTTTTCTTCGATCGCTAGTCCATTGTCAGCTTTGACCCACAAAGGAGCTACTTATGCTTGGGGTGAGAAGCATAAGGAAGCATTTGAGAAGCTAAAGAAGAAGCTATGCGAGGCACCGATACTTTCTCTACCCGATGGAGTTGAAGACTTCGCTGTCTATAGCGATGCGTCTGGGTTGGTTTGGGTTGTGTTTTGACCCAAAGAGAAAAGGTGATAGCATATGCGTCTCGACAGCTGAAAGAGCATGAAAAGAACTACCCGACTCATGATTTGGAGTTGGCAGCGGTAGTTTTCGCTCTGAAAATATGGAGGCATTACCTCTATGGCACGAAGTGCAAACTTTTCACTGATCATAAGAGTCTCCAATATCTCTTTAATCAGAAAGAATTGAATATGAGGCAACGACGCTGGCTAGAATTACTTAAAGACTACGACTGCGAGATACTTTACCACCCCGGTAAAGCTAATGTTGTTGCTGATGCTCTCAGTCGGAAAGTCAATCCTGAAAGGAAAAGGCCAAGAGCATTGAGAATTGAAGTTGTCTCAACTATTTTGGAAAGTATAAAGAAAGCTCAGAGCGAAGCTTCTGAGAAGAATGACAGAAAGGAGGAACGTTTGGGCAAAACGTTGGTGTTCGGTGTAAACAGTCATGGACTGAAGGTGTTCCAAGATCGGATTTGGATACCTAAGACGGGAGGAGTCAGAGATCTTCTGATGGAAGAAGCTCACAAGACCATGTACTCGATTCATCCGGGTAGCACTAAAATGTATAGGGACCTGAAACCCTACTACTGGTGGCCGACGATGAAGCTTGATGTTGCAAAGTATGTGGCCGAGTGTGTGACTTGTGCGTGAGTCAAGACACAACATCAGAAACCGTATGGGAGTTTAGAACCTTTACCTGTGCCTATGGGTAAGTGGGAAGACATTGCTATGGATTTTGTCACTAAACTGCCCAGAACGAAGAATGGTCACGACATGATTTGGGTGGTCGTTGATCGATTCACTAAGAGTGCGCATTTCATAGCGGCCAGGGAGAAATGGTCTGTGCAGAAGCTTGCGAATTCTTACGTGAAGGAAATTGTGAGGCTTCACGGTGTTCCGTTAACGATCGTGTCGGATCGTGATAGCCGTTTCACATCGAGGTTTTGGAAAAGTCTACAAGAGGAATTGGGTACCAAGTTGTGTTTAAGTACAGCTTACCATCCGCAGACTGATGGTCAGAGCGAACGAACGATACAAACACTTGAAGATATGCTGAGAGCATGTACCTTGGAATTCCTAGGTAATTGGGATGAACATTTACCGTTGGTAGAATTTTCCTATAATAATAGTTTTCACTCGAGCATTAAGATGGCACCTTTCCAAGCTTTGTATGGACAGAAGTGTCGTACGCCGTCTTGTTGGCTTGAGGCTGGGGAAAAGCAGTTTATGGGACCGGAGTTGGTTCATCAAACTGCTGAAAAGTTGAAAATAATTAGGGAAAGAATGTTAGCGGCTCAGGATCGTCAAAAGAGCTATGCTGACAAGAAGCGGAGACCGATAACATTTGAGGTTGGGGATTCGGTTTTGCTTAAAGTCTCGCCGTGGAAGGGACTTATAAGATTTGGTAAAAGGGGAAAGTTGAGTCCAAGGTTTATTGGACCGTTTAAAGTTCTTCAGAGGATTGGGAACCAAGCTTACAAGCTCGAATTACCCAAAGAACTTAATGGAATTCACAACACTTTTCATGTGTGTTATTTGAGGAAGTTCACGGGAGAAGTTCCCGACATAATTCCAATTTCTGAATTGAGAATTGATGAGAACAAAAGGTTGATCGAAGAACCAGGGGCAATTGTTGACCGAAAGACTAAGAAATTACGACGCAAGATGGTTGGGTTAGTGCTTGTCCGATGGAAACACACGAATGGGCCGAATCTCACCTGGGAGACGGAGAGTGACATGATGGATCGCTATCCGCATTTGTTTGTTGATGTGTGATTCCGGGGATGGAATCATTCTAAGGTGGAGAGAATTGTAACGCCTGTGTTTCCGGGCTTGCCATATTTAGCAATATAATAGTCTAGGTTAACCTTTGTAACCCGTTTTGAAATAATAAGAATGTACTATTTGAGTATTATGTGTTTTGTGCTTAATTGCTTAATTATGTGGTCTGATTAATTAAGAATAAAAATAAGCATCAAAATTTAAATGTAAAATAAACTTAATATCTTTGGTTAATGTTGTAGTAGTTGAAACGAGGTTTCCGAATATATATAGAACGCCTAAATCTGACTTCGTATGAGGAAGTTATGATTTATCGAAGTTCCGGCTTAGCAGTATACAGCCTGTTATACTCGAATTGAGATCGAGCGGTTGTTAGCCGAAGCAATCTAAATGAGAATCGAAGATCTCATTGTTGGTATCGAAGCGATAAAAAGTTAGGCGAGAATGGACGTCAAACGAAGAAGTTATGAATTTATAACGAAAGTTTCTGTCGCGGCCTATTAAAAATAATTAATAAAAATAAATTCAAAATTAGCCGACGGAGTCTAAACGAAAGTCGTAGAGCGTGGTCTCACCTTTCCGTGGATATAAAGAACGTCGAAAACAGAGTTCGTATGAAGAAGTTATGAATTTCCGAAGTTTATCAATCATTTAGTAATTAAATTTAATTATAAATCGAAGGTATTATCCGAAGCCGTGTCACCGGTGTAATCCGGAGTACGCCCCGCGTACGAGGTTACGCTATCGCATAACTCCGATAGTGTCGACACTTCGGATGACGCATGCAATGACGATTTCGGATGCTGTACGCGCTGCGAACGCCTGTACGCCCCGCGTACTCTGAGGCTCCAGCCTCTATATAAAGGATCCGAAGGCAGCCTCATTTCTTGTTCATTTTCTTCTCTTCTCTCTAGTCTTTTGCATCGTTTTTCGTGCCGAAGCTACCCCGAAGTCCCGGTATCATACTCTAGCCCCGAGGCAAGTCCCGAGACCCCGAAGATCCCGAGAAGTGCGGTTCCCGAGTCGAAGCTCTGCCCGCGAGAAGTTCGATCTTCGAGGAGATCTTCCAGATCTGCTGTGGATTACTACTTCTATAAGCCGTAGTGCTGTCGGATCGTCTTCTGATCAAGTGAGTGTGTAGTTATTTCTTCTAATACAATAATACGAAGTATTTTATATAAAAATACGTGCTATGTGTATATATTTGGTTGTGTTATGTGTGAATGAGTATTCACTCTCTTCTATCTTATAGATCTGCTTATTTCTTTATGAGATATGTGTTATGTGTGTGTGTGCCTCATCTGTTATGTGATATATGTGTTGATTAAAGCATGCTATACAGGTTTTCTTTAAACTACGTATGAAAATATATATTTTTATCTACTAATATGTTGGGTAGAACATGGGTAGATAGTTGGTGTGTAATAAACAGATGAGAGGCCTCGATGTTGTTGTTGTTGTTGATCTAGTTATTCAGCGGAGTATGGATAACGACCACGGACTCTTTCTAGACAGTCCAGTGGAACGCTAGCAGGTTCATAACCTGTAGGTGTTGTGAACGATGTGTTCACCGGTGTACTCTATCCCCCTCATGGTTGCCTTTAGGATATCTATTGTTGAGGAAACCCCTTCGCAGTGATGTCCGTCCCGATGAAAATCCTAGATTAGGTCCCTTGAGATAGTTGTTTTAGGGACGTAAAGTGAGGATAACGGGAATGGGTAATCGGGATAGTGATTGGTTGGTGAAATTAAATATAACTTATTTATTGTGGGTTGAAAACCCTATATGCTCACCAGGCTCCCAAGCCTGACCCACTCAGTTTTATTTGTATTACAGGAAGTGGCACAAGGGCGTAAGATGGATGGATCATCTTGTTGTTTTGTTTACAAGTCTGTATATGTATATATTTGTTGAATGACTTGTAATGTTTATCGTTTATGCTTTATGGTCTGTATCGGAACATGACATCCCGAGTTTTGATTATATAATGAAATGCATCTCTTGATGAAATGCTTTGATAAATATTATTTTATCATGTTTTGTTTTGGGAACAAATTCCGCAACTCTTTCAAATCAAAAGGATTTACTCTGAAAATATTTAAAAGCATAAATGAAAATTGGTCTTTTCTGGCCGAGATTTTGGGGATGTCACACTTATTATTCTTATTATTAATATACTAGAACTTATAATATATGAATAACCATGAGTGTCTTATTTCTCTAATTATAGTCTATCCAAGTGCATGATGCCATGCAACCCAAATGGACCATGCCGGGTCGGGTCAAGTCTTACCAATTATAGTTATGGACTTAGACATTAATCCAACACTTTCTGGGCCATGTTGTTAGTCAAGAAGGGATACACGTGGATCCTTCTAAGGTCAAAGCCATCGAAGGATGGGCAGTCCCAACAACACCCATAGAAATTTGCCAATTTCTAGGTCTCGCAGGCTATTACACGAGGTTCATCCGGTACTTCTCTAAGACAACCAAGCCACTCACCATGCTTACACAAAAGAGCGTACCCTTCGAATGGACAGACAAGCAAGAAGCTGCATTACGAGCTCTGAAGCAAGCACTCTGCAGTGCGCCAGTGCTATTACTACCAGAAGTAACATAAGAATTTATAGTTTACTATGATGCGTCGAATCAGGGTTTAGGCTGCGTACTCATGCAGCGTGGAAAGGTGATAGCTTACGCGTCCCGACAACTAAAGATGCATGATGTAAATTACCCCACTCATGATCTGGAACTGGGAGCAGTGCTCTTCGCCCTGAAGATTTGGAGGCACTACCTGTATGATACCAAGTGCACCATCTTAACCGACCACAAGAGTCTCCAGCACATCTTGAATCAAAAAGAGCTAAACATGAGGCAGCGAAGATGGTTTGAGCTACTAAAAGATTATGAGTGTGAAATCAAGTACCACCCAGGCAAGGCTAACGTGGTAGCTGATGCCTTGAGTCGGAAAGAATACTCAAATCGTCGTGTGAAAGCTCTTTCGATAACCATCTAATCCCACTTAACCTCTCAGATCAGGGCAGCCCAGTTCGATGCCATGAAGGCAGAAAACAAAACAAGTGAAGAATTACGTGGAATGGAAACGAATCTCGAAGTGAACGAGGGCGGAGCATATTATTTCATGAACCGCAGTTGGGTCCCTAAACTTAGAGGATTCAGAGAGGTAGTCATGAATGAAGCCCACAAGACACGATACTCCATCCATCCGGGTTTAGACAAAATGTACTTGGATATTAAGCAACATTATTGGTGGCCCAATATGAAGGAAGAGATTGCCACCTATGTTAGCAAATGCCTTACTTGCGCTAAAGTAAAGGTGGAATATCAGAAGCCCTCGAGATTATTACAGCAACCAATAATTCCCGAGTGGAAATGGGAAAGGATTACTATGGACTTCGTGACCAAACTACCCAAGTTATTAGATGGATTGGACACCATATGGGTAGTAGTCGACAGGTTGACGAAATCCGCTCATTTCCTGCCAATAAAAGAATCTTACAAGATGGAGAGGTTGACGAGGATATACATCAAGTAAATTGTGAGACTCCACGGAGTTCCAGTCTCAATCATCTCAGATAGAGATAGTAGATTCACTTCGCGTTTTTGTCAATCACTTCAAAAAGCCCTAGGAACACATCTCGATATGAGCACTGTTTATCATCCACAAACGGATGGTCAAAACGAACGAACCATTCACACACTTGAAGACATGCTTCACGCATGTGTGATAGACTTTGGGAAGTCATGGGATACCCACTTGCCCTTAGTCGAATTCTCATACAACAACAGTTACCACACGAGCATCAAAGTTGCTCCTTTCGAGGCGTTGTATGTACGTAAATGCATATCACCGTTGTGTTGGGCTGAGGTAGGTGACACCCAGCTAGTGAAAGAACTGACATCAGACAAGATGATAACATGACCGGAGATCATATGTGAAACAACGGAAAAGATAGTTCAAATCAGAGCTCGACTACAAGCATCACGCGACCGACAGAAGAGCTACGCTGATAAACGGCGAAAGCCGTTGGAGTTTCAAGTCGGGGATCAGGTGTTGTTAAAAGTCTCTCCCTAGAAAGGGGTTATTCGTTTTGGAAAACGGGGAAAAATGAATCCACGATACATTGGACCTTTCAAGATTCTTGCCCAAATTGGTCCAGTGGCATATAGACTGCCGCTACCCGCTGAGCTCAGCAGTGTACACCCCGTGTTCCATGTTTCCAATCTAAATAAATGCTTATCCGACGAAACCCTCGTCATCCCTTTAGAAGAAAATGAAGTCAACGAGAATCTCATGTTCGTCGAAAAACCAGTCGAAATCATGGACGGGGAGGTGAAGTGTAATACGCAAAGTCACATTCCGATTGCGAAGGTACGGTGGAATGCGAAGCGTGGGCCAGAATTCACATGGGAACGCGAAGACCAAATGAAGCAGAAGTACCCTCACCTATTCTCGCATTCTCAAATCTAGCTTTCAAAAGAATTTCGGGACGAATTTCCTTCTAATGGGGGGATGATGTCACAACTAGGAATTTTGATGCCTTGTAAACATTGATCAATGATAACAATTGTGAACCAACAATGTGAAAGCATGTATGATGCTTACTCAATAACAACAAAACTTCAATCAAACACTTTATACAAGCACTGCAAAGGGTCAACCAAGAATTGGAAACCCTAGAGATCCTGGTTTAAGTCCATTTTGGACTAGGATTTCCTTGTTGGGCCTAATGGACCAATAAGCTTCCAATTTAATTATCTTGAACATAGAACTCTCAAATGGGCCCTACTTGGACACATATACATGATCTTAATATTTTAGTCCTTATAAGCCTAAAATGAACTAGATTATCTTTAGTGGGCCTTATTGGACCACAACAAATTAATATAGCCCTAATGGGTCATAAAAAATCATTTCTTGATTTATTCTGGGTCAAAAACTATCTGATTGAATCAGAATATGGGCTTAAGCATGCAAGGCCCAATTTTCTTTTCTTTCTTCCCTCTTCTCGGCCCAACAACACAAAGGAAGAAGGATTTGACTTTAGGATTGCCACCTTTTTATTATATGTTGGTCTTCCATGCACCAATACATACTTCCATGCACACATCATTTCACACACTCTCTCTTCTCTCTCTTTTCTATCCTCGGCTGAGAGCCATATAAAACACACACACACAAAACACTTTAAAGTCTCTCTAATTCTTCAAGAACATCTTATCACTTCTCCTTCAAAACTTTCGAGATTAAGAGCTTTTCAAAGAGGATTTTCCACAAAAATCATCATCTTAGGTAAATTGATGCTTAAATCCATGATCTACTTACTTCATTTCATCAAAAAAATCTTCTCTTAATCCATTCAAACTCATGATCTTACATCTTAGAATCCTCTAAGTTCGAGATCCATCCAAGAAGCTTGTTAGGGCCGAAAATAGCATCAAACTTGTTCCATCCTACTTCAAAACCTAGATCCACAAGAAAAAGTGAGTTGATACCCCTCCTTTTTCAGTTTTTACAAGTTTTATGGGTGAGACTACAAGTAAAATGTGTAGATCTATGTGTATGTGTGTGTTATGTATGATTTTATGCATGTATGTGTGATTGTATGTGTTTATGTGGTAAATATGCAACAAAAAGAATAGAAAACTCGAGATCTATGACACAAGAAGTAAAACAAGCATGATCTAAGGTTTACCTCACTAATCAAGCCAAGAAAAAAACCCTCTAAGAATTAAAATAGACATATTGTAACCTAAAACAAATTTTGGGGCTATAAATGTCAAATAAACAAAAGTTGGGTGAAAGATTGTCATTCACGGTTTTCACAAGGACCAAAATGGTCAAAAAATTTAATACAAATGGTTTTATGAACATCATGCTTTCCAAAGGACTAGAAATGAAATATGTGGCTTAATGGGCCAATTTTTTGGGCTTTTCAGCCCAACGGGTCAAAATTGCGAAAACATACAACTTTCATGGGACTGAATTGGTAATTTTCTCTAAAAATAGGGTAAAAAGAGTAAACAAAACAAATTCATGGGTTTAAATGATGTATTTTCCAAACATGGATAAAAAATGTAAACTTTTTGGATTTTGGACCAAAATTGTAAAAAGTGCAAAAGTTTGGACTTTAACCGAGAAACATTTTTCTGGAAGGGCTGAAACTATCAAATAATAAAATTTTGAGTTCCAAACATCATTTAAACAATTATATGGGTTAAAAATGTTAAGAAAATGGTGTAAGGGCCAAAAATGTGTTTATTTTATAAGGGACTAAAATTGTCATTTTTACTAAAGAAGGGCTGGAAAATTAAAAACAATATTTTGAGTCAAATATTTTTATTTCAAGATAGTGAGTCAAAACACCAAATTTCAACTCGTGAAAAACAGAAAAACGAATACACATACAACAAAAACTCTGTTATAAACCAACGCTAAAGTGTTTCGTTATTACGAATATGCATTCAACATACCACAAACACCAACAATACAAATTTAAACTCGATTAAACATAAGCAATTCAAAAGTTAGGCTCCAATACCTTTTACATGTGTTATTGGGCCTTTGTGGCCCAACAACATGTTTATTGGGCCCGATATATTCACTCTTGTTTATAGTGCCTCCTGTGGCCCAATAACATATTTAAGGGACCCTCAATGGCTTTCATATGCTATTGGACCTTAGTAGCCCATTAGCAATGCTAGTAAGGTCCAAGTAATCAAATGTGAGACGGGCCAACATGCCTTTCGCATACCCAACAGCCTAATATAACTCACGGAAGTAGCAGGACTTTGTACTCCTCTTCTCCTCGTGTGCTAGGCTTATGAGTAATCATGGTAAATAGATTCAGGTGGTTAATCAATAGTAATGAATGTTGTTTGGATTGAGTGAGTGATAACAGACGACGCCTCTAAGGATCGTCCGTAGTCTGTGGTTATAACTAGTAATTATCAATGCATGATTATAACGACTCACAACCCTTAATTAATCCAACACCACCCGAGTAATCAAGGAAGAGTAATCAAAAATCATTCATTGTGGCGGTATCACAATTTGAGAAATAACTGTATTTTATGTTTTCGAAAAACATCAGGTTTTCCGGGGATGTTCAACATTTTGCACTTGTACGGTTAATACAAAGTTTCTTTTCAATTATACATGTTTTGAAATCATCATGCATATATTTACGGATCTTCACACCTTTTTTTATAAACAATGGTCGTTTCAGAAAACATCGGATTTTCTGGGTTTTACAAACTACACAAATCATTTTTATCACAACATTGCTTATGAACTCACCAACATTCCATATGTTGATCGTTTTCCAAAATAACTTGTACTCTCAGGTAACAGGTAAGCCGAGGAATAAGTACCAAGTATGTTAGTGTGTTTTGTTATTGAAAACTATCAAACAGTTTATGTATGAATTTGGAAAGTTAAAACAATGTACTTGGTGTGAACAATTCCAGTTGTAATATATTTATGCATGGTGATGTTTATGTTATGATTCATGTATATTCATTGTGATGATATTCAATTTAAGTCACGTGAGCACTCGGACGTTTCTGCCGTCTGGTTCGGGGGAGTGACACTTATGCCCTTGAAAACCAGGAAACTATTGAGATGATGATTAGTAAACTCGGTTCCATTGTCACTGCGGATGCGACGCACTGGAAGTCTGATTTGAAGTTCTATCTCGTTGATAAAATTTATGAGTACTTGCGGTGTTTCTGACTTGAGTCTAAGAAAGAAGACCCATGTGAAACGAGTGAAGTCATCTACTATAACCAGGATGAATTTTTTATGGTGATGACTGGCTACGGGGGTCGGACCGTAGAGATCAATATGAAGAAGTTCTAGTGGTTCTGAGATTGAGGAATCGATCACCATAGGATGAATGGCTTTGGATTGTTTGCCACACTCACATGCAGGGCAGAGAGTGTCATTGTGATACATAAGAATAGGGAGGCCTTGGACAAGTTCCCTTGTGACCAGATTGTTGATATACCTGAAATTGAGATGAGCAAGCTTGAGATGCCAGAGCCAGCTAACTTCGGATATGGCTTTTGATAGGAAGCAGAGTTGTGGTTTGCCGATGATTAGAGAGACATCCAGAGGATACATAGTACCTTCATATCTGGATTTGATCAGGCAAGTGCTCCTATCGCTTGTCATTATGTGGCAGAATTGGTTATCAAATTCAACCCGATGGCCTGCCTAACATACTTGGCCAACACTGATGAGATTGTGTTTGAGACCTTCTACATAGGCTACCTTTTGAGTAGAAAAGTTTCCAGTAGTAAGAACACCGTAACCTCAGATGATTCCATTCGCGTTGTTTCCGAATGTGACGTTACCCCCGTTACAAATTGGCCTGAAATCCCGAAGCTATTCTAACCTTTCGGTCCTGTGCAAGGAGCAGGCACTGTTGATCAACCATTCATCTTCTTGGTCCTCCTTGCACAAAGCCTGAGAATTAAACGGTCAGTTAAGGCATCCAAACAAGTTTGGAGCCTAGGGAAACACAAGAATTTTTTATTGATGCATGATACGAGGTTGTAGGGATAGGTTTTGTGTCAACTTTTAGACCTAGTCCTAGGTGTTTGAGATTTTTATGAGTTTTGCGAGATTGAGAAAAGATTCGAGGTTTTTGAAAAGAGCGTGATTTGATATGATAAGTAAACTTTTGACACTAACATTTGCAAACTAGACTTTTGTTATTCGTTTTGACCTTTTATTTAGTCAGTGATCTTTGAGAGGAAGTATGCTTGTGACCAGTCTGAGGGTTGTGAGGTCTGACATTAGGTTTTGAAAAAGTGGATTTTGCAGGTGTAAAGCACGTGTAGACCTTTTGAGAAGTGATTTCTTAAAACTTTGATTTGACTTTAAGATTGCTGGAGTTGGCAAAATACCCTTCGATTTCAGGTCATCTAAGGAATAAATTTGAAAACCATTACCTCGAAAAGACTTTACTTTCTTTTGGGTTGTGTCAGATGGACTTGGAATGAATTTGGAAACTATACATTCCTTTTTCTTTGTTTTCTTGACTGTAGAGTTTTTGAATAGATAATTTGAGAAAACAAGCTTTTCTGGACTTCTAGACTTAGGAATTTTGAGAAGTTGTTTTTGTTTTGGAAGATTTTCCCAATATTTGCCACGGGATCGAATTTCTTCTTTGAAAGCCTTTTTTGCTTCGATTTTAGGAGAACCGCAGTCAGTGACATTTAGTTGCGGTTTCCTTGAAACAATTGGTAATGTTGAAAAACGAGGACTTGATTCATCCGAACTAGAGAGTTCAGGATTCAGGGAACATTGACCAACTTCAAAGTTTTCAATTGGTAATTCATGATGAATTGGTTGGACGGTCATAGTATTTTTGACTAAGGTCTGCGGTTCGGTGCTTTGAACAACCGCAGAGTAAGTCTGAATGGATACATTGGTGTGACAATTGATGGAAGGTAAATGGACAGAATAAGGTTCATGACTGCAGTAAGGGATACTTCGGTCTGATGAAAGAGACGGGAAGTCTATTGAGACTTCAGGACCTTCCAAGATAATTTCCTCATCAACGATTGATAATGTCTGAGAACTGGGAATAGTTGTGTTGTCTAAAGGACTAGAAAATTCAGGAAGAATTTTCTCGATAACACTAATTGTTACTCAGATCGTGAAGTCTACCAAAGTGAGCTTTGATATCTTCAGGAAACGTTTTGTTATTGACGGGAAACAAGAATTCATGGTCTGGAGGGATGTAGGGACGGTCCATATTGAATCGGGGTAATGAGTCTGTTGCGGTAGAGTACCCATTAGACCAACCCCAATTGTAGGTACTATCAGTAGTCCCATTGTTAACAAGATTTTCGATGGCTTCACTTTCATTAAACAACTATTCTATTAAGAGATTTAAACGTATAGTTTCACTCTGAGCTAAATCTCTCTGATTCAATGCTATTTATAGTTGTGTTTCACTCAACATTCTTGCATCTTTTTCTAATATTAACTCCTTTTCTAACATAGCCATTTTGAGTCTTTTGTTGTCCAGTCGTCCTCTTACGTGAAACATCTCATGGGACTCAATGTTCTTCTCATCTAATGCTTTGTTATAGTTTGTAAGGACGGCATCACAAGTGTCATTAAGGTTGTCTATGAAGGGCTGACAATCATGCATGCTATAATTTATAGTTTGGATCATAAGTTTTACCTGTTCGACGATGTTGGGTATCCCATCTCTCGCCATATACCAGTAATTCTTCTTCCTCATAGTAGATCCATCCTCATCAATAGTTGCAATCATACATATCTTTCCCTTTCCTTTAACATTGCCGATGTCCTCATCCTCATCTCCCGAGAAGAAAACCTGATGGTCTCTTTTTACTTGAGCAACATATTGTCTTCCTTTTTCCCTTTCTTCCATCTCTTGAGCCATTATGAGATAGAATGATCTATCTTTAACTACATTTTCCTTGCAGTCTTTGGCAAAAGGATTCTCTTTGTTGCACTTGTGACAAATCACAACATCACTTTTATCTTCTGAAGGAGTACCAGAGTCCGTAGTTTGGATGGACTGCGGTGCTTCCTTGGGTTGACTATTTTGAGACAGTGGTGGTGGGTAAGGTTTTTTGGTGAAACATGAGTGATTGTTTTGAGAGTTAGGATTGCGGTTGAAGGGTGGTTTGTTGTATTGTTGGTTCTTTCAGAATAAAGGTGGTAACCGATTGAATTGTTGGCTGATGAGAGCAGTTGCATTCTGAAATTCTTCTTCGTTGTCATATTCTGAGTCTGCTTCGTATGACTTCTGAGGGTTGTGATACGTAATGGAGAATGATTGAGGAGATTGATCCATGAGAGCGAGTGGACCACCGAAGTCTGCATAGTCTTTGAGTACCGTAGACTCTTGAGCTTGCAGTTCACCGTAGAGCTTATAGAGAGAAAGAGAGTGAATTTTTCTATCTCCTTGGACAATCATTTTGGTAGTTGTCCAGTGTCTTCATAAACCGTTTAGAAACTGAAGATTCGTTTCATGGTTGCTTCGGATCGTGTCAGCATTGGATAGCTTTGTGACTATCAGATTAAACCTTTTAAAAGAGTCCTCCAAGCTTTCACCTTCATGAGCTTTAAAGTTGTTAAACTCATTGAGTGCAGTAGTAAGCTTTTTGTCATGAGCTTGTTTAGTTCCTTCATACATATTTTTTAGAACATCCCAGATCTCCTTTGCAGATTTGGAATTTATGATTATGTCAAAGTTGTCAGGCGCAACTCCACAAGAAATCTCATAAAAGGCAATAGCTTCATTTTTCATTTTGTCAAGATCGTCCTTGGTGGGATGATTCAACACCGGTTGACCTCCTCCTACTTTGGCTGTGGCTCCGTCGGTTTGTACTGGAGTACGAACAGGAACATGATGCCCTTCTTCTATAGATCTCCATACATCTCTTCCAAGTCTCCTTGAATATCTTTCCATTCTTTGAGACCAGTGATGATATTCATTTGCCACAAGTATTGGTGCTCTATTCGAACCACCAACATTGTTTAATACATTGAGAGATAATGCATGTGCCATATTTCATTGTTTTGAAAAAGAAGTTTTGTTGTTTTTGTTTTTTTTATAAAGAAATGAGCTTCAGTGGTATAGATGGCTTTTTGAAAATCAGAGTTTTGCTTCAAAAGGCAACCACTTTGGCTCTGATACCAATTGTTGAGAGAAAAACTTGAGACACACTTGAACAAACGTTAGAAAAAGTATAGTTGCATAATAGTTAATCTCAAAGGATCATAAAAGCTCACTAATAATAATAAGTTAGAGTTAGATAATTAGAAAGTTAGGTGCATAAATGTAAGGAAATATGAATGACAACATGTTTTATATCAAGTATACACATAAGTTGATTCTTTACAAGAAATGCATTCAAACCAAGTTAGTAAGTGAGATCAAAATTAGTGATTAAGTCAAGAATGATTTGCTCCGAAGAGAGAAGATATTTAGATATGATATGATGAGTTTAAAGATTAAGAAAGAGGTGAGAGTAATAACACACGACATAAGATTTTAGATGTGAAGTGTTATTAGGGATATTTAGTTGAGAAAGATTGAGTTCTATATATAGAGACTCAAAGGTTACACTTGTTCTTCTGTCTAAATGTAGCCATGCAAGACATATTGGATAAAAGAGAGTAATCTAAGAAAATAGATAACAAGCTAAACTAAGAAAAACTAGGTTTAGAACTGCTGATGACGATAACTTTGGATGCGGTTGTTGATGTGACTTGACTGTGGATCTTCAATGGACTGTGGTAGGTCAAGTTTAAGAGGGTCACTTCTATGATTCAACACTAAGGCTTGTAAATTTTTCCATAAGAGGAATGGTTTGTGCTTGAATTAGGATATTCGAAGTAAATATGGTAGGGTAAGAACTATGTAAAGAAAAGCTTTTGGGTCAAAGGGATATCCTATGTTAAGTTTTAAGCTCAAGGTGGAAACAACCTAAAGCTAAATCGTAGCATAGAAACAGAGTCGATCTGCTGATTTTGAGGGCCCTGTGCCAAAAATAAAATGGGTCCCTAAATATATTTTTATTTTTATAAGCAACGATTCACTGATATTATGATAAACGATGATAATTATTCTAAAAAAATAGTTAACCTAACAAAAAGTGGAATAAGAAATTGAAAACAAAATAAATAAAAGTATTAGATGATTAGTATCGAGCCTAGGTCAATTTAGAAGGAATTTTTACTAAAAAAATTGTAAGCACATGCCAAACCTCCAGTTGATTTGAATTTTATTTATAAAAATTGATATATAATAACAAAAGCTTCACTGCTTGAGTAGTTAAGTAAAAGAAAAAAAGGAAAATGCTGGTAATGCAAGATTCGAACCTGGATCATAGAGTAGATAGAAAGAAAAAACGGTGCGTGATTTACTAGTTGAAGAAAGGTAATTTTTGGAAATATTTTCAACAATTAATATATATATTATTGTATCACTTATATAAATTCGTAAAAAATCGGTCCCTATTTTTCTCGGGGCTCTATGAGTTCGCACACCCTGAACCCCCATATGGCCAGGCCTATGTAGAAAGAAGGTCTCACATATTAGTAATAATGGGTTAAACCACCGTGTATCCTTGTGAGTCGAATCCGAAATTTCCTCCAATGGTATCCAAATGATTACTTAGTGGCGACTCATATACCTCCTTACATGATGCTCTAATTCTCATCCGTGTCGGTATCAGAACGCTTTTCGTATTTGTAACTCTAGTACGAAGACGATGAAGAGGTATTAAGGTATAATGGGTATTGGTTTCAACATAGGATTATTACTAGTGTCTATCTAGCTACTTACCTTACGTCTAAAGTCAATAGCTACCAAGGAATACTCAATCTCGGTACTAAGTGGATTACTCCTAGAGTGGCTAGTGATATAACCTAACTGGTTAGCCTAGCACTTGATGAGTATAAGAATATTTCTAAATAAAGACATTGTGATAAAATTTCACTTAGTTTTTAAGTGTACCTAGATGAATTCCTATAATATGCAATGCCTATATGCACACCGGAATTTTTTTTTTTCAAAATTTTAAGTTGAAAATCATTTTGAACATAGTTCTACTATACCCGTTTCCATCCTTGCATAAATTCTCCTTAATTAAACATACTTAGCCAGGCTATAATTAATTAATATCTAATAATGCGTACTCGAATTAGTTATACCACTAGTATGTTTAGTATTTAGAACTAAAGTTTTGAAATTTTTTGGCTATAGTTTTGGTTCTCCAACGGAAAACTGGTATTCCATATAACCTTTGGCTCTGATATCATTTATGTCATGCCCCGCTAAAGTGAAAACACGGGGCGTGGCAGTACAATGGGTCTCATAACAAAAGTTAAAAGACAACACCAACCATAGTATTAAAAACTTTACAAATTACAATAAGTTTGAACAACTTTTAAAAGTAATTACAACGTATTAAATAGAACAAAACATGCAGATGCTCCTACAAGTGTTGTGTCTCTACGTGCCTCATACGAGGTGATTCCTAAAAAAGAATGTAAAATGAGCATCAACTATAAAAACAGTTAGTGAGTTCACAGATTAAAAATAATATTGGTTTCATAAATCGAAATCAAGTTTTGATAAAAGTTTCCATGAATAAAAATATATTACTAAACTGAGTAAATAAGTTTGCATAAACAAAGTTCGTTGTCATCATGACAATAAAGTATGTTGCCCAAATGAGATGCAATGTTCATATCCTCATGGGAAATAAAGTTCACTTCCAAAACAATTAAACAAGTTTCATTGCTATAATGAGCAAACAAGTTCGTTGCTACAAGGAGCAAACAAGTTCATTGTTAAAATAGGTAAATAAGTTTCCAGTAATACAAGTTCGTTGTTATAATGAGAAAAAAAGTTTATTGACATAATAAGTAAAAAAAATTGTATGTATATGAGCAACAATTGAGTTCACAACCAAGCCTATGATTGACGCACTATCAAGTTGTATGCTTATCGTTCCATAGACTAATATAGTATCATGCACTCAAGAAATCAGACGAGTGACGAGTTGTAAATTCCTAATAGCGCTATCCATAATGACCATTGGCTCAAAGAGTTAATGGTTGGAGTTAAGTGAAGGGACCTAAGACGATAAGGCCTCATGTTTCAAGTTCCATAAACATACATAGCAAAATATAGCAATGCAGTTTGAAACAAATCAATTTAAATGCAACGAACAATAAATAGTTTTTCGGACATGCTTTTCCACCCAAAAACATACAATCCAAAAACAGGGGGAGTCGTGAATAGTCATAATGCTTTGAGATGATGCAAATGATGCCTTGAACTATGTTCCACTTGTACCACTACCGATTCCTATAATGATGTTGCACACTCATGACTCTCTAATCAAAATCTAATACTAGTATACTTAACTTCTGCAATAGAATTATGCCGATATTGTGTCAAAGTTAGTTGCAAATACTTTTCTAAAAATTCATTTTTCCATATATCAATTGACTTATTAACATTTGCAAGTGACAAATCCCATTTTGTGTTATTGTTTGTAATGCATTTTAGCGCTTTTGGAAGGGCTTTACAAGCTAAAAATCCAAAACTAAATCAAATCAGTTCTAAAATTTTCCAAACTTTACATTTCAGTTCTAACTATAATTTAGAACCCTCTTGTAATTTTGTATTATTTTTAAATATGTTTAACTATTTTTCCACCATTTAATTCCTTGAAAACATCATAAAATTGTCAAAAATAATAAACAGTTAATAAAAATTCCAAATCTTTTTGTAAAACTATTCTACAATGTATATAAACTGGAAAAAATACTTGAATTGATTTTCAAATACTTTAACCCGATTTTATGACTTTTGTGTGTTTATTCTAACAAAATAGAGATAATTAGAAAACAATTTCTAAAATTTCCTAAACTTTTTATACTAGTGTTATTAGACATATAAAAGCTGGGAAAATATAAAAGTTGGTTTCCAAATAGTGTAGGTATTCTATTGGTTTTATTCACTTAAATAAGTATTAATTCGTGAAGAATTATTAAACACTAAATGAAAATTACCAAACTTTTTGTAGAATTCATATACGGTGTTCATAAGCTGGGAAAATTACAAAAATTGATTTTCACATATTGGAGTCCGAGTTTTGGATTTATGTGTATTTAATGTTAGTAGTATAGCATAAATAGCAAAAGGGTTCTAAAATGAAGACAATGAATGAACTTATTTTTTGTTTAAAATGATGTTTCTGAATGAAAAAAATGGAATGCAGGTGGTTTTGAATCTTTAAAACTTGTAAAACTCAAGTTGATGGATTTGATTTAGGTTTGGATAATTGGATTTCACCTTCTAACAACATGTATATTGTTTTTGGGTAAAATCCTACCACCGTCATCATCAAATTTGACATGCATGGACATGCATGTGAATAATCTCAAAGAAAAGTGTTTTTGGAGAAGAAAAATGCGAGAAAACTTGATATTTTTGAAAGAAAAGTGAACAAAATGTAAGGAAATTAATTTTACCATGAAGATCAACTTCAAATGAAGAATATTCTTGAGTAAGATGAAGGATATTTGTTGGTCATTTCATGGGTTTTGGAGCTAATTCATAGAGGTAAAGAATGGGGAGTTATAGAAAGAAGAAAAGAAAGAAAAGAAAGATTTCATCTCTCTAGATACCCAATCTCTCTCGTCGTCTCTTTGGGGTCTCTCTCCTCTAAAATCGGTCACCAAAATACAGATTTGTGTGTTAACATATGAATAATGAACCTGAAAAACCTCTCCTGCATAAGTTGCTTCTACCATCAGATATCCTTTAGAGAGAAGGAAGAGAGAAATTTAAAGAGAGAAGTAGAGTTGTAGAGTGAATACATGAGTGAAATGATTGAGTTATGGGGAAGAGTGGTCTTGGGAGGGATAAGGTCGATTTTTGAGTGGAGAGAGGAGATTTATTTTATTTTATTTATTTATTTTATATTAATTCCTTAATTTTTATGAAGATAGCAACTGGGGAGTTGATGAAGATAGCAAAATTCAAGAATAGAATTTCTCTACAATATATCGACCATCAAGAGTAAGGAACTTGTAATGCTAGATCCATCTTGTATAAAGTACTTCTTGAGTCTTTAAGTGGTTAACACAATTAAGCAATAAAGGAGAAACACTTTTATCACCAAAACTTGCAAGTTATCATAAAAAGAAAGCCAAGAAGAAGAGCACAAGCTAGCTACAATTTCGGTGAAGAAAGAAGAAGAATGGAGTTTCACTAGCCAAAGGTGCAAGCCTCATGAACTACTTATATAGCCATTTAAAGTAAAAAAGCAATCCCATAAAATATTCTAAAGTATTCTCTACACTTTAGAGGCATAAGGGAGAAAAGAGGGGGATTGACAAGAAACCTCCCATGCCCTTGAAAAATCCAACCATGGTGTAAAAAATAGACAAAATGATTTGTCTATTTTCTCTAATTACATAAAGCTAACAAATTAGTTATGTTTATGTTAACCAAAGTGTCCAAAACTTTGTACATGACTTATTAAATTATACCATATGATATAAAAACTAGTTTTTCCTCTATAATTATTATGTTCACAAAAACAATAATTATTTTTAATTAAATACAACAGTGGATTAATTATTAATAAGCATATTAGTAATAAATATTTAACATGTGTCAACTTGATAACAGTGTGACCATATATGATCATATGTTATTAGTAATATTGTTCAATAACGATTCTTAAGCATGTAGATCCAACATTGTGTGTGGGTCGTGCATATGGATCATATGGGTCAAGGCACAACTTTCTTTTCCTATGTTGTTAGACGGGGAGATCATGCATTATGGTATGACTGTGGGGCCATGTTTTGGTTCATTTTTGGGGCATCGATCATCATTGTGGTGTCATGGGTCAAGACATGGCTTGCTTTTCTTATGTTCTTCGCCAAGGGACCATGTTTTGGGTATGAGGTAGCATGCATGTGGGTCATGGATGTGGATCATTAGAGGTGTCGGTGACCACTCTAACTAGTGTCATGGAACAAGACATGTCTTTCTTTTCTTGTGTTCTCACCAACCATGGGACCATAGTACGGGTGCATGTGAACTGTGTGTAGGTCGTGGATATGGATAATATGGGTTGAGACCCAACTTTGTTTTCCTAAGTTTTCAGGGCGGGGGAACATGCATTATGGTATGACTTTGGGGTTGTGTTTTGGTTCAGGGATACAGATTGATATCATTTTAGGGGAATCAGACA
This sequence comes from Lactuca serriola, assembly GCF_051521515.1. NCBI lineage: Eukaryota > Viridiplantae > Streptophyta > Magnoliopsida > Asterales > Asteraceae > Lactuca > Lactuca serriola. The sequence continues at coordinate 115,093,816 of NC_136414.1, read as the reverse complement.
TCATTGTAGTGCTGTGGACAGAGACACGTATGACTTGATTTTATTATGTTTTGTGTTATGGGGCCATAGTATGGGTGTGGAGCTTCCTGCATGTGGGTCATGGATACAAATAATTAGGGGTGTCAGTGGTCAATATAGCTAGTATCATGGAAAGAGACATGTCTATTTTTTTCTTGTGTTCTCATCAGCCATAGGACTATGGTATGGGTGCATGTGTACTGTGTGTGGGTTGTGAATATGGCTCATCGAATCAGCCATGAATTCTTATCGTATTTATATGTACATTTAGCATATATTTTAAAATACAAAATTTGTACTTATTTGTATATACGTTTATTTTGGAAAATATTAAGAAATAACCAACAAACGAATTAAAACAACATATTATTTAGAATATTATAAAATTAGGACTGGTTGGTCTTTTCAACTTTTTTTCATCAAAACGTGTTGCTGCCATCTACAAATGAAATCAAGTATCATATTGAAAACCGATCATTTCCTTATTCACACGGTTACTCTCCATCCTCAAGAAACCCTTTATCATTGCTTTGAGATATTGTGTTTTGAATTTGTATACCTGAAAGAGCGTCGAAAAAAACTCGACAATCATCTATGACTTCTATTTTTTTGTCTTCCTGATGTGATTTTGATCGCAATCCTCAAACTTGTGGGGTCTATTTCCGCAAAGGATCATTTCAGAGAAAAAATGTCGTATATATTAATGTCTTTACTCTTTAAATATATATGACCTCGTTATCTAGAATTTTACATTGTTAATATTGTATATAGTTGAAAGGAGTTTCTAAACACAGCTGAAGACAAACATGTGTGAAAGAATATTGAAATCGACTTCATTTATCAAAGAGTTTCATGGTCCACTCAATATGACTCCCATGTATAGAGGCTGAAAACATACCTTCTTAAGTGTTTTCTTCTTGAGAACCATGAATCTTTATTTAGGATGTGAGTGGCATATTTTTTATTTTGTGATCATCTATACTCCTTTTTATTTATTTTTTAAAACTACAATTTTCTTATAAAATGTTTTTGTTAACAGAGAGAACATTTTAAAATTGGTGATACTAAAACCGAAACAACATACACTTTTTACCTTGTTTCTTCATGTTAAAAACCAAAAACTTTACGAATTCGATATCAAAATTAACATATACCCTTTCTGTAACACCGCAAATTTCAAAACAATTTTTCATTTAAAAATAATCGTTTAATTCTTAAAACACTTTTCTTAATATCTCATTCATAATCGAATAACAAAACATAACTCCATTTTCACTTGCATAATAAACCAGGATCTTCAAAACATGACTCTTTCTTTGGTGTGTACAATCGAGCCGGTGCCGTCCCGTGATCCTGAGAGAAACCTGAAACACATAACACAAAACACTGTAAGCACGAAGCTTAGTGAGTTCCCGAAAATACCACACATAACACATATTAGCCACTCGAGGCTATAACTCTGTGGGTCCATGGACCCTACTTTGTGAACCTTACGGTTCTAACTCTGTGAACCTTCCGGTTCTAACTTTGGGAACCTTCCGGTTCTAACTCTGTAAACATGCACAGCATAAATCACATAGAAGTAATGCGGTACAACACATAACATACACAGCATACAAATACTCTGTCACACAACTCTGGTTACCTACTCAAGGTAAAGTATAGTGAGAAGACTCACCTGGCAAGAAGTAAGCAGATATCCTCATGCTTGCATCTTGAACTCGCCACCATCTATCACATAAGGCAAATGCTCTCATGAACATAACCCTCGAGACTAGACTCAAACCTCTCTTGGCACTCTCTTAAGGGTAAAAGACCATTTTACCCCCTTCTAGGCCCAAAGACCAAATTGCTGACCAAACCCTAAAAGTCAACAGAAGTCAACGGTCAAACTTTGACCCAACTCGTCGAGTACACTCCGGTGACTCGGCGAGTACACACATGTCCACTAACTCTTTGTCCCGCTTGGTACGTCGAGTCCCTCCCTATGCTCGACGAGTCATACCAGACAGGAATCGCGGGGCCACCCCGACTCAACTCGCCGAGTCTCAAGAACAACTCGGCAAGTACCGCCTTGAAATCCAGTCCTCTAACCCCCCTCCTGACTCACTGAGTCATCCCCCAACTCGGCAAGTCTATCCATTGAGCAATTTACGTGAAACCCTAACCCTACTCGCCGAGTCTCAAGAACAAATCGGCGAGTTCATGCCATGCCCAAACTCTACTGACCTCCTGAGGTCAGATCTGTTTCCCCAAACCATAGATCTGGCCTCTCTAAGCATGAATGTCACGTAAAGTTCGAAACTTGATGCTTGTATAACCACAACAAGGCATTAAAAGGAGATTTAGTCCAAAAAATGGCAACCTAAGGCCAATAACCCCAAACTGGTCCATAAAGCTCCAAGGGTCAAGGTCTCTGGACCTCTTTGAGTCCAGATCCAAAGCACAAACTCGAAGAGGGACCATTTGCTCCACATAATCACACTCCAAAGGGGTTAGAAAACCCTAGATCTAATGACCAACACCAAAACTGAAGGAGGTTCGAACCATTACCTCAAAATGATGTCTCTGAACTCTAGAACTACTTGAATCGCACCTCCTCTTTGCTCTTGTCACCTTCTTCTTGCTAAACCAAGGGTTCAAGGATCAAAAAGTGACTTCTTCTCCCTCACAATGATTTTACTCCCTTAGGGTTCTCTCAAGGGACTGGTAGTCGCAATGGGAGGCTATAAGTGCCCTTAAATAGGCTCCAAACTCGGGGAATTAGGGTTTCATTAAACAGCATGGACTCGCCGAGTCCGGACGTGAACCCGAATGAACATCCGCGACCCTACTCGGCGAGTCTTGGCTCCAACTCGCCGAGTTCCTCTACAAACACCAAAATAATTAAATAAAATAATATACCTGGGAAGTCAGGATGTTACAATTCTCCCCCACTAGAATCAGACTTCTCCCTTGAAGTCTCACTCTGGAAACAACTCCGGATGCTACTCACGCATCTCGTGCTCCGACTCCCAAGTAAGCTCTGACCCCTTCCGGTGTTGCCACTGGACCTGCACCAGAGGCACCACTTTGTTCCCCAGAACCTTGATCTTTCGATCCCAAATAGCCACCGGTCTCTCAACGTAGTTCAGGCCCACATCCACCTGAATATCCTCTAATGGTACTACTGCCAACTCATAGGCTATACACTTTCGCAGCTGCGACACATGGAAAGTGTGATGGATCTGAACTAGCTCTGCAGGTAGCTCCAACCGGTAGGCTACCCTGCCTACCGTTGCGATCACCCGAAAAGGACCGATGTATCGGGGCCCCAACTTGCCCCTCTTCCTGAATCAGATCACTCCTTCCCAAGGAGAGACCTTCAGGAGTACAAAGTCACTGACCAAAAATTCGAGCTCGGACCGGCATCTGTCCGCATAACTCTTCTAACGACTCTGAGCGGTAAACAACTTCTGCCTGACCTGCTGTATCTGCTCTGACGTCTAAAGCACGATCTCTGTATTTCCCATCACACGTTGCTCTACCTCTCCCCAGCAAATGGGGTCTGATACCCTCTTCCCTACAACAGCTCAAAGGGTGGCATACTGATGCACTAATGATGGCTGTTGTTGTAGGAAAACTCTGCCAAGGGCAAATACGGGCCACAATTCCCCCCCCCCCCCTAAATCTAATACACATGCCCGAAACATATCCTTGAGCGTCTGAATCGCTCGCTCGCTCTGAAGTGTCCACAAGCACGGCCTAGTGACATGCAAGTCACGAAATTCCCTTTTCCTCATAAAAAAATACAATCCAATCGAGGATCGACTCAGCTCTAACCTCTAGCGTCTGCTGCGCATATTCTCCCGCGTGCCTGGCTGACCCTCCCGACAGAGATGGAGACCTCAGTCTCGCCCCGGTTTAACCACTAGGCTCCAAAAACTCAACGCTAGGGCTACTCAAGCCTAAAACTCTTCTGCATCATGCACTTATCGGAGAACACTCCATCATCACACTCTCTTGCCGTCTAGTGGGTACTATGGCTTCCCGCAACATTACGACAGCCTCTGACTAGTGAGTATTACGGCTCCCCGTAGCATCACAACGCCAACTAACTAGTGACTACTACGGCTCCCCGTAGTACCACGACTCCCTCCCTCTGACTTGTGAGTGCTACGGCTCCCCGTAGCATCACGACTCTGGCGGCAATCGCCATAACACATAACCTACCTCTGCGGAGATCCACTTCCTTAAATAATCTCTCTTGATGAAAATACACGAAGGGCTCCCACTGGAACCGTGGATACATGATACATCACTAGTCATCTTAAACCCAAGACTCTAAATAACTTTGAAATCGGGACGCTATACGCGGAAACCACGAAACACCCTAACAGAGCATCACAATGTCCTACCTCTACCACTGATTCCCTTACTCCCAGCACAATACACATACAACAATACATTTCCTCTGAATCCCATAATAATTTCCTATTTCACTCAATGCGCACTTCAGTGCAACCAAATACTCAATTAGAATACAAGGAAGGCGCTAACTCTTCAGAACACACTGATGATCCTCTGAAACCCTTTCCACTACTGCTCAAAATCCAAGCAAGAATACACATCTCAGCCCGGGAGTTGGCTACTCGACAATCTTCTACCCATATTTCAACCCAGAAGTTCTCAACTGCCCATACCATCATATCGAGTCTTCCACTTGAAACGACTCTGACCACCACCAGATTCCTGACCATTGACCACCCGCCGTGGAGACACCCATCCTTCTCCCAGACATATACCACATGCATTATCTCGCCCTGCACCTTTCCTTGATCACCAATGACCCTGATCTCATGAATTCAAGCCGCAGGTTTCTGAATCCAACCCCTAATCGCTCTTGCACAAATCTCTGGTTCCCTCAATAAACCACCCGGTTCTCCCCCACTTAGGGTTCGAACCAACACTATCTGACACATCAACAACCTCACAAACTATTTCCACCAGCAATAACGCACCTGCCCCTAGAAAGTGCTACGCAACGCCTGATAATCCCCTTTAAGGAAATCAATCGATCTCACAACTCTGAACCTCAGATGAAATCCTCAAGAACTTCTCGTCACGACTGCCCCTAGTCGTTCCAAGTCTCGTACCAATCCAATACCAAACAACTCAACTATCCAATAACATCACTGACTCATAGACTAGACCACGAAATCATCATACTCCCCCACCTCGACTCATCAACCGACGTTCCAACACATGGATCATCCCAAGAACAGGGACCCACTCCCATATTCAATACCCAACATAGATAGAAAAACCATTGCACTTATTAACTCGACTGGACTCCCCACTGATACCTCTACAATACGCCCTACTATACTCAAATAGGTGTAACGTGATCCTCGACTATCTCAGTCCCAACTGACTATCTGCTCATGGTAAATCACTGCCTTGCGGCACACATGCTACCTGATACTCTGATGGAAAATCAACATCAATGACAACCTGCAAGGTTTACCCCCAAACCCAAAACTGAAACACCATGCCTCTCATGTTCCGCACACGAACATAAATAGAACCACCCAGGTCATAGAAGGTGACATCTCCTCTATCGATTGGTTGCTCAATTCAAACCGAAATTCTCCCCTCCCTCTGACTCCTTACCAAAATACTCTCAGAAGAATCTCGACCTCCCTCTCAAGGGACGCCTCTTCGAACTCAATCATGGCCCACAGGCCTAGAACCCATAACGTCCAATCTCTACCTCATCAATCGTGACCGGATAACCAGAAAACCACAAGCATCATTCACTACGAACCATGGTACTCATCCCATGACATCTCTTCTCAATATGCTCCGGTGTATGGTACGCGAACCCTAGCATCACTCCTCCATCTTCTCCGATGTATGGTACTGGAACCATAACATCATTCCTTCATCCGCTCCGATGTATGGTACCCGAACCATAACTTCACTCCTCGATCCGCTCTGATGTATGGTACTCGAACCATAACATCACTCCTTAATCCACCCCGATGTATGGAACTCGAACCATAACATCACTCCTCGATCCGCTCCGATGTATGGTACTCGAACCATAGCATCACTCCTCAATCCGCTCCGATGTATGATACTCGAACAATAACATCACTCCTTGATCCGCTCCGATGTATGGTACTCGAACCATAGCATCACTCCTCAATCCGCTCCGATGTATGGTACTCGAACCATAACATCACTCCTCAGTACGCTCCAATGTATGGTACTCGAACCATAACATCACTCCTCGATCCGTTCCGATGTATGGTACTCGAACCATAGCATCACTCCTCAATCCGCTTCGATGTATGGCACTCGAACCATAACGTCACTCCTCAATCCGCTCCGATGTATGGTACTCGAACCATAACATCACTCCTCAATACGCTCCGGTGTATGGTACTCGAACCATAACATCACTCCTCCAACTGCTCATTAGAACCTTCAGAATACTCCCTGTATCAAGTACGGGTCCTCTGCTTTCAGTAGTACGGGCCCATACTACCTGCCACATCTACCCATACTTTCCACATGGACTATCCCGGAGCTCCTAAGTAGCTGCTCAACCTTCTCGTTCACCAATTTCGCGAAATTCTCTACTCTGCCAGCGCACTCATCTGGATAAGGTTACCCCCTAGGCTCTTCCAAGATTCCCACACTTCTCAGCCACCAGCTGCTGAAGAGCTCCTAATGATGCCAGCCATCTACCTCCTGAATATCGTCATATTCGCTTGGTAGCTGACTCCCATCATCGAGAGTTCCACAAAGCACGAAGCAAGCAACATTCGAGCATCGAAGAATATATATGACTCACTCTGGGTGATAACTCCGCTTTCTCTGCTCATCCTCGAAAGTACCACCGAACTCTGCAACTCTTCCCCTCGCGGGTTCTAACTATTCTTTCACTAAGTACCACAGTACTTATCTAGGTATCTCCCTTAGATTATTCCTCTACTCAGATCCCCTAAAGGATTCCAACTAACTATTCTCACTCATCACATACTCAAAAGCACATCGCATATAACAGCAATTCCTAGGCTAAGGCATCACAAATCAGGCCACTCTAGTCCTAAGATATGGAATACCTAGCCTGTCTCTAGCATGCAATAATATCTCATAAATTGCATCATAAATATCTCATAATACAAAAGTAAGGGTATTTTGGGAAATCACCATTCGGGCTCTGGCTGATTGTACACACTGCTCTTTCTCGCTTCCTCTTTGAACTCTTATTCGCTTTAGACAACTATTTATTTGAAAACTTTTCTTACTTCCTCAGTTTGAGTCCAGATTTACCCGAAGGTGCATCCGAATCCCTCAAACCAAGACTCTGATACCAACTTGTAACACCGTAAATTTAAAAACAATTTTTCATTTAAAAATAATCGTTTAAATCTTAAAACACTTTTCTTAAAATCTCATTCATAATAGAATTACAAAACATAACTCCATTTTCACTTGCATAATAAACCAGGATCTTCAAAACATGACTCTTTCTCTAGTGTGTACAATCGAGCCGGTGCCGTCCCGTAATCCTGAGAGAAACCTGAAACACATAACACAAAACACTGTAAGCACGAAGCTTAGTGAGTTCCCCAAAATACCACACATAACACATATTAGCCACTCGAGGCTATAACTCTGTGGGTCCGTGGACCCTACTCTGTGAACCTTCCGATTCTAACTCTGTGAACCTTCCGGTTCTAACTCTGGGAACCTTCCGGTTCTAACTCTGTAAACAAGCACAGCATAAATCACATAGAAGTAATGTGGTACAACACATAACATACACATCATACAAATACTCTATCACATAACTCTGGTTACCTACTCAAGTTAAAGTATAGTGAGAAGACTCACCTGGCAAGCAGTAACCAGATATCCTCATGCTTGCATCTCGAACTCGCCACCATCTATCACATAAGGCAAATGCTCTCATGAACATAACTCTCAAGACTAGACTCAAACCTCTCTTGGCACTCTCTTAAGGGTAAAAGACCATTTTACCCCCTTCTAGGCCCAAAGACCAAATTGCCAACCAAACCCTAAAAGTCAACAGAAGTCAACGGTCAAACTTTGACCCAACTCGCCGAGTACACTCCGGTGACTCGGCGAGTACACACATGTCCACTAACTCTTTGTCCCGCTTGGTACGTCGCGTCCCTCCCTATGCTCGACGAGTCATACTAGACAGGAACCGCGGGGCCACCCCGACTCAACTCGCCGAGTCTCAAGAACAACTCGGCGAGTAAGGCCTTCAACTCCAATCCTCTAACCTCCGTCCTGAGTCACAGTGTCATCCCCCAACTTGGCAAGTCTATCCACTGAGCAATTTACGTGAAACCCTAACCCTACTCGCCGAGTCTCAAGAACAACTCGGCGAGTTCATGCCGTGCACAAACTCTATTGACCTCCTGAGGTCAGATCTGTTTCCCCAAACCATAGATCTGGCCTCCCCAAGTATGAATGTCACGTAAAGTTCGAAACTTGATGCTTGTATAACCACAACAAGGCATCAAAAAGAGATTTAGTCCCAAAAATGGCAATTTAAGGCCAATAACCCCAAACTGGTCCATAAAGCTCCAAGGGTCAAGGTCTATGGACCTCTTTGAGTCCAGATCCAAGGCACAAACTCGAAGAGGGACCATTTTCTCCACATAATCACTCTCCAAAGGGGTTACAAAACCCTAGATCTAATGACCAACACCAAAACTGAAGGAGGTTCGAACCATTACCTCAAAATGATGTCTCTGAACTCTGGAATTGCTTGAATCGCACCTCCTCTTTGCTCTTGTCACCTTCTTCTTGCTAAACCAAGGGTTCAAGGATCAAAAAGTGACTTCTTCTGCCTCACAATGATTTGACTCACTTAGGGTTCTCTAAAGGGACTGGTAGTCGCAATGGGAGGCTATAAGTGCCCTTAAATAGGCTCCAAACTCGGGGAATTAGGGTTTCATTAAACAGCGTGGACTCGCCGAGTCCGGACGTGAACCCGGATGAACATCCGCGACCCTACTCGGCGAGTCTTGGCTCCAACTCGTCGAGTTCCTCCTCAAACACTAAAATAATTAAATAAAATAATATACCTGGGAAATCAGGATGTTACAATTCTCCCCCACTAGAATCAGACTTCGCCCTCGAAGTCTCACTCTGGAAACAACTCCGGATGCTGCTCACGCATCTCGTGCTCCGGCTTCTAAGTAAGCTCTGACCCCTTCCAGTGTTGCCACTGGACATGCACCAGAGGCACCTCTTTGTTCCCCAGAACCTTGATCTATCGATCCCGAATAGCCACCGGTCTCTCAACGTAGTTCAGGCCCACATCCACCTGAATATCCTCTAATGGTACTACTGCCGACTCATCGGCTATACACTTTCACAGCTGCGACACATGGAAAGTGTGATGGATCTGAACTAGCTCCAACCGGTAGGCTACCCTGCCTACCCTCGCGATCACCCGAAAAGGACTGATATATCGGGGCCCCAACTTATTGGCTATTTGAAAAGTAAATAAGTAAAAAAAAAGTATCTGTTATAGCGACGTTACAATAAGTAAAAAAAGTGCCAACCTTTAGATAGTGACAAATGTAAGATGTAAACTTGTTAAACTTAATACTTATAGTATAATTATAAACTTTTGGAATAAATTAATATATATATATATATATATATATATATATATATATATATATATATATATATGTAAGATATAATAAAAATAAGAAGTTAATTATTCAATAATCTATGATGTAAACATAAAACATATAAAAGTTTAATGTTATTGTTGTTTAACATATAAAAGTTTAGAAATGATTATTTAATAATAAATTGTTATAAATAAAAATAAAGAGATTAAAGCTAAAGGGTTATAGTTCTAACATGTGGAGGTTAAAAATAAAAACTATAGATATTCTTGTTTTAAAAAAGCACATAACATATATATATATATATATATATATATATATATATATATATATATAGTTGTATTTTTATCATACAACTAGAGTAAATGAAAAATTAAATGTGACAACCCGAAATTTTTTTGCTTTGAAGACATAGTCAATCAACTCAACTGAGTGTCAAACTCATTAGTACGGAGTTCTAGCCCGGTTAAAGGTCATTCTAAGGAGTTTTGAGCCTAATACACTTAAGGAATAAGAGTTAGAAAGTACCTGCTAGAACCACAGTGTAGCAAATTGAACCTTAACATCATCTAAATGAGTTCATGGCCACAAGACCATGAGTTTACGGCCGTAAACTCAAGAGCATATAAGGCATTGGGTCATTTCTAGTCATTTCTTCCTTCCTTGGCCGATTTTTCCTCTAAATCCTCTCAAGTATCATCAAGACTTTCTTCCTAGATCTTCAAAGGATGTAAGTATTCTTCCAAGATTTGTTGATACATCTCTTAATCTAGTATCCTTATATGATTTCCTCCATGGAAATCACTCTTTTATTAGATCATCAAGTTTCACCAAGAACACATACTAGTGTTCTTGGCCAATATCAACCATTTCAAGCTCCTAGATAGTAAGTACTCTTCCCTATACTTCATATCCAGTTAGGACTCATGCTTAGAAACTTGAAACACACATTTTCCCAAAGAACACCATGAGTTTACGGCCCAAGATCTTCCTTGGCCGTAAACTCAATGTTAGGGCATGTTTGAGCCCTAAACCCTATAAGATGCAAAGCTAGTGAACCATAACCCTTCCTTGATGTTTGTAAGACCTTAAACTTCACTCAAATCCATAAATGGTCATGAGTTTATGGCTATGAACTCCTTAGGGCCATAAACTCATCAAAGGCCTCAATGAGGGTGGTCTTTCTCATCCTAGTGTAGAGCAAAAGTCCCTAAAGCTTCCCTAGCCTTCAAACTTGCAATTATACATGAGTGACCATGAGTTTACGGCTGTAAAATCCTTTGGGCCGTAAACCCATGGTAGTAAACTCATGTGAGTGCCATTTTACCTTACTTTGTTAAATGACATGTGATTCCAACACTTGGTCAAAGTATTTCCTAGTCCCGGAAGGTGTTTCCTTCCATATAGTTACTTATAAACACTATATTCATGCCAATATATGTCATTTAGGACTTGTTGTGTCTTGGGACTTTATTCGTGGAACTTCTCATCCTTACACGCATACCCGTTTGAATCACCCACCTCAGGTGAGTTCATACCCCGTAATGAATCTTTTAACTGTTTTAAATGCTTTTAAGGGGGGGGGGGGAATACAAGTTGAACACAATGATAATTGAGTAAGTTTTTGTTATAAACATCTTTGAAAATGTTACTTATGTCTTCTATAAGTGGTCAAAACATTTCAAAAGCTATTTTACAGTTATGTTGCTTTATAGTTTGACAAAACTCCACTTTTAAAGTACAAGCATAACTTAGTAGTAAAATGAGTCTTTTTAATAACAGTTCAAATAGAATACTAGTAAACTACAATAGGTATAATCTAGAGGTTCAGTTCATACTAGATACAATACACGATAACAGAAAGAAAGTACTAAGATACTATAACAAGAGAAAGTACTAAGATACTATAACAGAACGAACATACTAATATGCTATAGAATGGAACTCTTTCAGGATCTAACTATACCCATGCATCACTAACGCATTGTTCTAAACAAAAGGTGATAGTTATATTGGGTATACATGATCATAAAATTCTAATGTGGATGTTCACAGCTTGCAATTGATTGCAGAGGTCACGTTTGGGTCCCATAATCTTTTGACAGGGAGAGCGTTTAGTATGGGATCTAGCCATCACATTATACCTTAATAATAAATTTAAGGCAATTAGTACAACAGTAGTTACTATATACAATACTACAGTACTTACATCTTACAAACGACAAACAGAACAGTCGGGTCTAATACATTCAATAGAAAGAGACCATAATGCTAACCATATGATTCGTTAATGTATACATCAAGGGATATATATAAATAGGATCCGATAGGTAATAGGATGTGTGCTTTCCGCTTCATTTCATGTTCCTTGTTTGGTTGTGGGCTTAGAGCAGATTCACCCAACCTATTATCTATTCGATTTTAGTTATATATATATATATATATATATATACATATATATATATACATATATATATATATACATATATATATATATATATATATGTTCTGTATACGTTAAATCATCATAAGGGGTACCAGGTATGGGACAAGTAATAGGACACTAAATTAATGCACAATTTTCTAGTGCAAAGCATACTGTTCAAATAGAACTTTTGGTACTCAAAGCTAGAAACTCACCAGTAAAGGGTTTAATCCATTTTATTAAACCAGTGTAGACTTAAAGGACTTTAGGTGATTGACTCTATAATACCTTAGTTTATACATCATGGTTATATATCATTAATACCCAACAGGTATTTAGATGTGTGCTTTCTGCCTTATTTCCTGTTCCTTGTTTGGTTGTGGGCTTAGGGCAGATTCATCTAATCAACTATCTATTCAATATTAGATTATATATAGCCAGTATAAACTAAGTGATTATAGAAGTAGTTACTGTGGTCACTATTTTATTATAAGAAATAAGGTTTTTCTTAAAGGATCTTCTCATTAAATATAAAGGAACTATTACAATTAACTCCATGAGTAACAAGTGAATACACTAGGGTTATATACAACGAGGACCTAACAAACAATGGGATGTGTGCTATCCGCTTTACTTCATGTTCCTTGTTTGGTTGTGGACTTAGGGCAGATGCGCACAATCGATTTTTTGTTTACTGCGAATTTTATATAACTTGTATCCATTTAGTACTTATAGAAAGGATTGTAGAATCATTTTTATGTATCTTTCATATAATTAGGAAATATAGGATTTCTAGAGGAACATACGAACTTTTCTAAAAACAGAACTTATAACTTACTACATTTTTCAAAAAACTTTCTACAACTTACGTACATCACTAAAATCTTATGAACTCACCAGCTTAATTGCTGATCAACTCTTTCAAATAACTTGTATTCTCAGGAAACTAGTGTACAGATACTCGCTCTGGGAATTCAGAAGATGGAGCAGTATAGCTTCAAGTCTTGTTTTTGTTATTTGCTTATGTACTCTATGTTTTGTGAACACCTATTTTGTAAACACTTTCTTTCTAATGAAATGGTTGTTCATTACTTGCTTACTATGATACATGTCTTGTGATACTAAACATGACGTCCTCCACCCCTGAACGTTTCCGCCGTTCCGGTTTTGGGGTGTGACAGATTGGTATCAGAGCATTGTTTATAGTGAACTAAGTATATCAACCGATAAAAGATATACAACTATAAATACAATGTGGCTTAAGTGCTCTGGATAATAATATATTTTAAGAGTGTAGCAATAAGTTATAAAAATATACCTACTTGCTTATATATGTACATACTAGAACGAGTATCACGAGAAGAATAGAACTAAAGTATTTAAAGGTTGAATAATGTCGTCAAACCTGAACATTTATGTATTCATAGCTAGAAAGAATATAGCCTGATCAACTATATTTATTCGAGATGTGACCGACATGTGTTTAGGAGTGATGTGGTGTTGCAACGGTGTTAAAACTTACCCAACTCTATACAAAGGGTCTCTAGATCAGAACATGAAAGTTAGAATACTATAGGAGTATTTTAGGCTCTATATAAGTAACTTATGTGATAACTTAAAAGACCCTTACGGATAAGTCTATAATTTTGCAATGTATACTCCCAAGGTTATATGTAATTGGGGTTTTATAGACTTGGAATTTGTGATCTACGCTTCATCACCTGTTCCTTGTTTGGTTGTGGTTTTGGAGTAGGATCACTTATTCGAAGGCCTATTTAATCTTGGATTATATACAACTTGTATACATTGTGCAATTATAGGAGGACTCTATAAGGATCTCCCCAAAAAGTTACTTTAAATCTCATAAGATTCTTTAGTCACTTCCATTCTCGCACGACAAGCCAAGATAGATGTAACCACTTCCTCATAGGGGTCAAAAGAAGAGTCAAGAAGGAATAAGGACAAGTTCATGAGAAGTACTCAAAGAGGGATCAACCGGAGTAACCAAAACGTCATATGCGTCACACTAATAAATAATAATCTTGGTTAAATTAATGAGTTAGTGGAAACACTACTCACCCTATGTGTTAGGATTATGTTCTTGACATGCAGCTGGTAATAGTTATTCAGGCAACATATATTTATTCGAGGATAGCCGTTTCTAATTCATAAAGTTTCCTTTGGTATAGACTTTTTATGAATTGTTTCTAGAACCCTATGGAAGTCAAGACCTGATACACTCAGAACTAGGATAACCTTGTCTTTTTAGCTTTTGGCTTGTGTCCATTACTCTAGACTTATTCCGTCTCATCTTTGTACTCTTTTAGCAAAGATGTCTCATCGCAGATCAAACAGACGCACTACTCCGATAACTCCAACACCTCCCCCACAAATCGATGCGGCAACTCTAAATGTTGCAGTAGCTGCAGTTGTGGTAACAGCTATGGCTCAATATCATCCTACTAGTTCCGGCAACTCTGAATGCTAACAACTATGGCTTAATATCATCGAGAGAGTGCTCCTACAAGGACTTCATCAACTGCAAACCCCTTTCCTTTGACAGAATTGGTGGAGTCATCGCTCTGATGCGATGGTTTGAGAAAACAGATTCGGTCTTCGAAATATGTTCGTGCCTAGAAGGGAGCAAAGTGAAGTTTGCTGCTTGCACCTTCTCTAGCAGAGCCCTGACATGGTGGAATAGCCATGTTAAGTCACTGACCCTATCAGTGGCTAACTCAATAGGTTGGGAAAACCTAAAGGAGTTAATGATGGAAGAGTACTGCCCAAGAGGCGAAGTACAGAAAGTGGAACAAGAACTATGGGAACTTAAGATGGTCGGCTCAGACATAGTGACTTACACTGACAGGTTTTGCGACCTGGCAGCATTATGCCCTGAAATGGTTACCCCGGAGACCAAGAAGATAGAAAGATACATCTGGGGTCTAGCTGCCCCGATCCAAGGAGATGTATTGTCTTCTAACCCAACCACATTTGGTAGTGCCAAACGCCTGACCTAGCGACTAATTGACCATGGAGTCCACCATAGTGTAGAAGTCCACGTTCCTGAGACATCAAAGTGAAAAGACTATAATCGGAAGTCTGGGAACAAGAAGAAGAAGAAGCAAATGACCCAGGAAACCCCGGAAGAGCAGTAAGCGAGTACTATGTATGCCGCTACAATGCCTGCTACTCCAGCACCTGCCAGCCGATATGCTGGAACCCTCCTAAAGTCTGGAAAGTGCAACTACCACCGCACTGGAGTATATCGGGAAATGCAGTGTCTGAACTGCCACAGGAAAGGACACACAGTCTGTTTCTGTAGGGCACGGGCTCAACCAATCTACCAAGTCCCCGGAGTTGAAGAAAACCAAGTCTGTTATGGCTGTGGAGAGACTGGTCACTACCATAAGGACTGCCCAATAACAAAGAACTCAGGCGCGGACGGACGAATCCTGATGATCATCACAAGAGAATCAACCCCAGAGTCGTCAACGAGCAGCGATACGTCTTCGATCTAGTAATTACTTTAAAAATTAATTTATATTTATATAAGACTAAAACTAAGGGGAATGCACTTAAAAGTAATCTAAATCACTTACATATTGTAATAGGTCACGGTATTCAAGAGAACTAAAAGATCTGTTTAGAGAAGTTGTGATGACTTAGCATATACATCAGGGTTGTGCATAACTAAGATGTTGCAGACTTAGAATGAGTGATTCCACCTTAATTCCTGTTACTTTTCTGGTTGTGGATTTGAGGCAGAGTTACTCAGTCGACGGTCTTATTCATCTTAAGTATTCATAACTTGTATATGAAACGCGATCGTAGTGGTACCAAGGAGGATCATGATATTAAGTATCATCACCAGTTATCAAAACACTTTTATTTGTATGTATGCGCACATAGCGGTACGATACGTAGGAGTGTTAACATCAAAGGGAAAACAGAATGCACTAGAACATTCGCTAAGAGTACATTGTCTAACACACTAGGAGTACATTGTCGAGCACACTAGGGGTACATCATCGTATAATAGACGTTTCTTTCAAATTGGCCAAAACTTTGTTCAGTAAAGAGTCTGTAACATCCCGGAATATCAAGAGTAAAGTTGAAGGGCTAAAAGAGTAAATTGGAAAGGGGAACTCGGCGAGTCCATGGGTGGACTCGACGAGTAGGGTCGCGAATTTGGTCGCGTGTTATGTGGCCGACTCGGCGAGTCAGCGGATGGACTCGGCGAGTAGGCGATGAGTGGAGAAAACCCTAAATCCAGAGGATGAGCCCTATATAAAGAACATCATATCTTCTCCCCAGCCTCCTTATTATTCCTTGAGTTCCAGAAGCCCTAAATTCGTGAGGAGACCCCGTTGTTGAGTGAATTAGAGCTTGGAGAAGGATATTTGGTGCTTCAAGCTTGAAGATTGGAGGCTTGTATCAGGAAGCTTAGGGGGGATCAGGAATCTATAGTTGGTTGGGCTCGTTCTAAGGGTAAGGAACCATTTCCTTAAGCTATTTCTTCATGGGTTCATGTGTGGTGGTTGATATGACATCTAAATTGAGATAGAAGCTTGGATCTGAGGATGCTACTTCAGATCTAAGCTTGGGATGGTCTTGTATGTCATAAAGTCCCTGTTGATAAGTGATTGGTGAAGCTACCTTGTCCCAAACCCTAGCCCTAGAGTGAAAATGCCTAGATCTCCTTGGATTCACGTAAAGTTTGCCACTTTACATGATGGATGGCCTTAGGAAGGGTAGATCTATGGTTTGGATCATCTGCATGGCTTGGAAAGCCTCGGTATGGATTCAGACCCGATGGTACTCGGCGAGTCACATGGGTGGACTCGGCGAGTTGCTTGAAGATAGGCTGGAACTCGGCGAGTTGGAAGAACAACTCGGCGAGTAAGTTGAAGATAGCCTTAGACTCGACGAGTCAGTTCTTGGACTCGGCGAGTCTTGTCGAAGAGTCCCAATCTTTTCTGGTTGAGCTGTGAATCGGTGAGTCAAGGGGTGACTCGGTGAGTTGTGTACGAGTGGACTCAGAGTTGTTGAACTCGACGAGTCTCGGGGTGAATCGGCGAGTTGGGTCGCGGATTGAAGGAAATGATGAGCATGGGGACTCGGCGAGTCATCGGGTTGACTCGGCGAGTAGAGTCAGTCAAGGGTTGACTTTGACTTTGACCAATGGTTGACCAATCGTCTTCCAGGGGTATTTTGGTAACTATTGAGTTCAGTGCTTTGGTGTTGTTCAGTGGAGGAGTTCGTGTCGGAGTTTGGAGCAGCGGGATTTTATCTTTTCAGTCGGCAGTTTCGAGGTGAGTTATCCTCAATATATCGACAGGGTCTAAGGCACCAAGGCCGACCCTTTAATGGATTGAGATCCGGGTATTTGTTGTATGTTATTGCTTTGATATGTTGCATCCTGGTAGCTAGGATGGTATATGTTAGAGACCTGGTTAAGGTCGGTTCCCTAATATGTAGGGTGATGCTATGCTAGTGACCGGTTAGGTCAGTATCCTGGTTAGGATGATGATATGTTGTGTGATCTGTTTGATCGGCTTGTTGACTATGAATTCTTATATGATTGTATGTTTATGTGCACATGGTTGTTTCGACTGGAGTTGGGTTGAGGCGGCTCCTACTTTGTGCTGTAGGCCAAGATACCCAGGGCGGACCGGTTGTCCCGAAGGCCCAGCGAGCGGTCCAGATAGGCTGTAGGCCCCAAGAGGGCGGACCAGACGTGCTGAGGCTCGGAGTGTGGACCAGGCCGACTGAAGGCCCGGTGCGGGCGGACCAGTCATACTGTAGACTCAGAGAGTGGACCAGGTGGATTGAAGGCCCGGTGCGGGCGGACCAATCACACTGCAGACTCGATGTATGTGGCTAGATTCGGAGAGTGGACCAGGTGGATTGAAGGCCCGGTGTAGGCGGACCAATCACACTGCAGACTTGAGGTATATGGCTAGACTCGGAGGGTGGACCAGGTGGACTGTTGGCCGGTGCGGCGGACCAGTCACACAGTAGACCCGAAGTGCATGGCTGTTCTGTGATCAGATATGATATGACATGTTATGCATGTATGGTATATGTGGTTGGTATTTTGGGGATATCTCACTAAGCTTTCGGGCTTACAGTTGTGGTTTAATATTTTTCAGGTTCTTCAGGAGACCGTGGCAAGGCGATGGCGTGATCGTACCGCTCCTCATGTTTTGTCGTGATGTGATTCTGGGAATACTTTAAATAAATTGTATTGAAAACCTTTTTGTAATAACTTTAATGTAATCGGGTTGTTTTTGAAAAATTTAAATTGGTTGGAATTTTTCGGTCGTTACAAGTTGGTATCAGAGCCTTGGTTTGAGTGAATTGGAGGAACACTCGTGTTACCCCAGTCTCAAATCGAGGAGAGTTTTCAAAAGAGAACTTGAAATGTTTTTCAAAAAGAGTAAAGGAGGACACGCAGGTACGATCAGCCGGAGCCAGTAACTAACCCCAAAATACCATACATGATATTTCTTTTTGAGCTTTGATAGAACAGCATGCTAGTGCTAGGCTAGGGATCTTCAGGATTTCATGATAATGCTGCCTGATTTGTGATGCCTGTAGCCTAGGGTTTCCCTGTGGGAGATTTCCAGTGTTCCTCTAGTGGTGAGGGTTGAGCGCCTGTTTGTATGTTTTCTCTAGGGCGTCGTGGTAGTACTTCATACAAATATGGGTAGGTGTGGAAGGTAGTATGGGCCCGTACTACTGAAAGCACAGGACCCATACGCGTATCAGGGAAACCATGACCTCTAGGGTTGGATTGAGAGTTGGTTCCCGGGATAGTGGGAAGAATTTGAGATTTTGTGGTGTTTTTCAGTATGGAGATTCCGAGACATGCTGGAAGTGGATCCGGACCAGGATCGGGAGCAAGAGAGGGAGTTCCGGGCGGGTCAGTGCCGCCTGAGGTTATCGGTCAGATGAGCACATGCGAGTTGGATGCGAGGATTCGTGAGATCTTGCATGATGAGGTTGTTGCGTTGTTCCGGGCCGATTTGTCGAAACTGTTTGGGTCGATCAAGACCGCCATGGTTGAGTATATCGATGAGCGCTATGCAGCTCTCACAGAGATGGTTGCCGCGGCAACTACAGCGGCTGTAGCATCGGCAGGGGGAGGACCTAGTCGGGGTTTTCAGTATCGGGACTTCGATAATACGAAGTCTCCCACCTTCGATGGAGTTTAGGACCCGATTGTTGCTATGAGATGGTTATCGGACGTGGAGGGGTGTTTCTTCACGTGTTCATGCCCTGCTGATCAGAGGGTGAGGTGTGCTCTAAACCTATTGAGGCTCGGGGCGAAGGATTGGTGGAGATTGACCACGGGGTCATATTCGGATGCGCAGAGGGCTGCAGTTTTGTGGGATCAGTTCACGGAGATGTTCAGCACTCATTATGTTCCGCGAGTTGACAGAGAGAGATTGGCTCAGGAGTTCCTTGAGCTAAAACAGAGTTTAGAGTCGGTGAATGAGATCACCAGGATGTTCACTGAGAGGGCGATGTTCTGCCCTGAGTTCGCTTCGGAGCAGGCTCAGATGTCTCGATATCTGAGCATGCTCAAGAGGGATATCAGACAGTTTGTGTCTACGCAGAGGTGCGAGACTTTGTTGGAGTTGCAGGAGGCCGCTAGGCGGCGCGAGTTAGAGATTGAGTTGCAGTTGCGTGAGCTGAGGCAGGCTCCGGTGCAGTTGCAGCTGGCGCCAAAACGGTCCAAGACCGTTGATTCTAGAGTGGGAGACCTAAGTAGCCACACTTGTGGGAAGTGTGGGAGGATCCACACCGGAGTTTGTAGGTCCGGTGGTGCATGCCACAAGTGCGGAAAGGAGGGGAACTATGTGAGGGATTGTCGGCAGTCAGTGTCGGTTCGGGATTTGAGGATTTGTTATCATTGTCATCAGGTTGGACATTTGAGGGTCAACTGTCCATAGCTCGCTGCAGGACCGGTGCAGGCTCCAGCACCGGCCACTTTGAGGATCACGGGTGGAGGTCAGGGTGGAGCGGAGCCCCCAAGGGCTCAGGGTCGTGCTTTTTAGTTTACAGCAGAGGAGGTCAGAGCAGTTCCGGAGGCAGTCGCGGGTATGTTTCTTTCTTGATGTCTTGATTATCTTGTGGTTATTGTGGAATATTGTTTATCTGCTAGTCTTATTGTGTGATTTTCGGTGTGGTATTTGTTGTTCTTTGAGGGTTATGGTTTGGTTATGGGTTAGTGTTGGTAATTTCGTTGGTTATCATTCATGGGGTTTTTAGTGGGAATCTGGCGTTGGTCTGAATGTCGGGTAGCATCTACCTTCTGAGGAGTGGTTAGCTGCAGATTGAGTTTCTTTCGAGCGGGATGATCAGTGTGGAAATTTGAATTTGTGAAGGTTGCTAGTGCTAGTGGGAATCAGTCCGCGTGTAAGTGTTGGTTTTGTGCATGGTTGTTTTGGGAGGTCGGTGATAGTGACCGGTGGTTCATAGTTAGTGCCATAAGTGGGGGAGAATTGGAAAATTCTCCTGATGATCGATGAGTATGTGAGATTGTTTAGCTGTTTGGGATTCAGTAGTGTTCTGTCAGCCACGAGCGTAGCCTGGTATGAGTAAGTGGCAGGCATGCGGGGTGGGACACAGACCTAGGGCATTTGATTGTGGAAGGCCTGGGATCAGGCCGGGATCGAGTATGTATGATGGAGATAAAGTTCGGAACCCCTAGAGGGCTAGAACAGTATGCATGGGAGGATTTTCCTGAGGAGATAACTCGGAATGGGGAATGCTGGTTGAGCGGTCCGGATAGACTGAAGGTCGGTCGGCGTACCAGTTAGGCCGAAGGCTCGGAGAATGGTCCAGCCAGACTAAAGGCACTGGAGGGTGGTCCAGATTGGCTGAAGGTTCTGAGAGTGGTCCAGATTGGCTGAAGGCCTGGTAAGGCGGTCCAGTCATGCTGAAGACTCTACAGGTATTGTTAGATTAGTTCGAGGATATGGATTGTGTATGTTACGGTGTGATAGCACTAGAAGGTCTGGCCCCGCGTATTGATCTTGATTAGTGGAGATGGTGCATGGACTCGAGAGTCCTTGCGAGTAGAGTCAGAACATGTGTGTTGGATGGATAGCGGTTACGCTATGAAGGAGTGGTGTAGCATTGGGCGAGCACCGTGGCACTTGTCGTAGTGACAAGGCGGCCAAGTGGATATCCCTAGTAAAGGAAAGAGAGAAGTGTAACTCCGAGAGGGAGTGCAAATTCACGGAAGTGAAAGCGGCAGCGCAGAGTTATGTTTGGAGTAATCCAAGTATGGTCATTGAGCAGCGTGTTGCGACAGTGGAATGGAATCACATCCGGTTTGGGATGTCTGCTGAGGTCGCGGAAGGAATTCAGCGGGTATAGAGCCAAGAGGGCTCGGAAGGGATGCAGGGAGGGAGTCTTGGGCTCTCAGTGTGATTCTAATCAGGGAATTGTGTATGTAGGAGTGGTTCATCCTGGGGGGTGTTTGGATATGTCGTCAGTGTAACGGGTTTTCCCAACCCAAGGGTCCTAGAGCTAGTTCAGCATGTGTATGTGATTGCAAGAGGAGAACTCATGGGAGTTGCTCTGAAGAATGTGTCTTTCTGTCAGTGGAATGGATAGAGTTGGACTCGGATCAGGAATTCGGTGGTGGATAGTTATTTCTAGCTCATGTGGGTCGAGTGATGGTTGCGATTTGGAGCAATGTTGCATCATGAGTTGTACTCCGTTGTTAAGTGGGGTTATCAGAGGGTGAAACCGGTGGCCGGCTTGAAACGGTGGTCAGGACACTGTAAGAAAGGAGAAAGTGAGTTCGAGTTTCGATGGTTGTGCCTTGAGGAACCTGGTCTGGTTAATGCCAGGTGGCGCGTTGCGGGAGTATTTCTTGAGTTCAGTTGCCGCAGGCTTCGAGGGCGAAGCCTAATTTAAGTGGGGGAGAACTGTAACATCCCAGAATATCAAGAGTAAAGTTGAAGGGCTAAAAGAGTAAACTGGGAAGGGGAACTCGGCGAGTCCATGGGTGGACTCGGCGAGTAGGGTCGCGACTTGGTCGCGTGTTAAGTGGCCGACTCGGCGAGTAGGCGCTGAGTGGAGAAAACCCTAAATCCGAAGGACGAGCCCTATATAAAGAACATCATATCTTCTCCCCAGCCTCCTTATCATTCCTTGAGTTCCAGAAGCCCTAAATTTGTGAGGAGACCCCATTGTTGAGTGAATTAGAGCTTGGAGAAGGATATTTGGTGCTTTAAGCTTGAAGATTGGAGGCTTGTATTAGGAAGCTTATGGGGGATCAGGAATCTACAGTTAGTTGGGCTCATTCTAAGGGTAAGGAACCATTTCCTTAAGCTATTTCTTCATGGGTTCATGTGTGGTGGTTGATATGACATCTAAATTGAGATAGAAGCTTGGATTTGAGGATGCTACTTCAGATCTAAGCTTGGGATGGTCTTGTATGTCATAAAGTCCCTGTTGATGAGTGATTGGTGAAGCTACCTTGTCCCAAACCCTAGCCCTAGAGTGAAAATGCCTAGATCTCCTTGGATTCACATAAAGTTTGCCACTTTACGTGATGGATGGCCTTAGGAAGGGTACATCTATGGTTTGGATCATCTGCATGGCTTGGAAAGCCTCGGTATGGATTCAGACCCGGTGGTACTCGGCGAGTCACATGGGTGGACTCGGTGAGTTACTTGAGGATAGGCTGGAACTCGGTGAGTTGGAAGAACAACTCGGCGAGTTGGATGAAGATGGCCTGGAACTCGGCGAGTTGGAAGAACTCCGCGAGTAAGTTGAAGATAGCCTTAGACTCGACGAGTCTGTTCTTGGACTCGGCGAGTCTTGTCGAAGAGTCCCAATCTTTTCCGGTTGAGCCGTGAATCGGTGAGTCAAGGGGTGACTCGGTGATTTGTGTGCGAGTGGACTCAGAGTTGTTGAACTCGGCGAGTCTCAGGGACACTCGGCGAGTGGGGTCGCGGATTGAAGGAAATGCTGAGCATGGGAACTCGGCGAGTCATCGGGTTAACTCGGCGAGTAGAGTCAGTCAAGGGTTGACCAGTCGTCTTCCAGGGGTATTTTGGTAATTATTGAGTTTAGTTCTTTGGTGTTGTTCAGTGGAGGAGTTCGTGTTGGAGTTTGGAGCAGCAGGATCTTATCTTTTCAGTCGGCAGTTTCGACGTGAGTTATCCTCACTATATCGACAGGGTCTAAGGCACCAAGGTCGGCCCTTTATCGGATTGAGATCTGGGTATTTGTTGTATGTTATTTCTTTGATATGTTGCATCCTGGTAGCTAGGATGGTATATGTTAGAGACCTCGTTAAGGTCGGTTCCCTGATATGTAGGTGATGCTATGCTAGTGACCGGTTAGGTCGGTATCCTGGTTAGGATGATGATATGTTATGTGATCTATTTGATCGGCTTGTTGACTATGAATGCTTATATGATTGTATGTTTATGTGCACATGGTTGTTTGGACTGGAGTTGGGTTGAGGCGGGTCCTGCTTTGTGCTATAGGCCAAGATACTTAGGGCGGACCGGTTGTCCCAAAGGCCCAGCGAGCGGTCCGAATAGGCTGTAGGCCCCAAGAGGGCAGACCAGACGTGCCGAGGCTCGGAGAGTGGACCAAGCCGACTGAAGGCCCTGTGTGGGCGGACCAGTCATACTGTAGACTCAGAGAGTGGACCAGGTGGATTGAAGGCCCGGTGCGGGCGGACCAATCACACTGCAGACTCGATGTATGTGGCTAGATTCGGAGAGTGGACCAGGTGGATTGAAGGCCCGGTGTGGGCGGACCAATCAAACTGCAGACTCGAGGTATATGGCTAGACTCGGAGGGTGGACTAGGTGGACTGTTGGCCGGTGCGGCGGACCAGTCACACAGTAGACCCGAAGTGCATGGCTATTTTGTGATCAGATATGATATGGCATGTTATGCGTGTATGGTATATTGGTTGGTATTTTGGGGATATCTCACTAAGCTTTCGGGCTTACAGTTGTGGTTTAATATTTTTCAGGTTCTTCAGGAGACCGTGGCAAGGCGAAGGCGTGATCGTACTGCTCCTCATGTTTTGTCGTGATGTGATTCTGGGAATACATTAAATAAATTGTATTGAAAACCTTCTTGTAATAACTTTAATGGAATCGGGTTGTTTTTGAAAATTTTAAATTGGTTAGAATTTTTCTGTCGTTACAGAGTCCGTTACTATCATTTGTGATGAGTTGGCGTGGTCTTCACCATACTAAGTTCATATGTTTCTATCGTCTCGGTTGTCAAATTCTTAAAACCTTTCAAATTTTATCTCTTGTATTCTAAACCCTAAAGTACTTGTGCAAAGAGTACTTCGTCCTCCGAAGCCCTATCGTCAGAGGTCCGCAGACCGTCACAAATACCACTCGTCCAACGGACCAAGTTCGAGGATAGAGGCTAACGACAAATACTGTTGGGTTTTGAGCATTCTAACACTCCTAAGTGTACATGCAACCCTAAATACCTTGGATCTATGTTTTCTCAAATATACATGCAAATATGAACTTTCCAAGGTATTCATCCTAACTAGCATAATAACATTGATTCATATGAATATATCAAGTTAGAATTACATACCTCTTTGATGTAGAATGTCTTCATGAAGCTTGAGTGCCTGGTGCCCCAAGTGTGACACCTCAAATCGTTCACACAACACCAAATACACTTGGAATAGATTAGGGAGAAATCCACAGTTCATAAAAATCGGCTAGCCCTTTTTTCTCACACATAGTTGCCAATTTTGTCAACAATAAGATGCTTATATAGTTAGTAACAATTAGGGTAAACCCTAATTGTCATGGCTTTCCATTTCCTTGGATCCATGGGTTCAAATATACCATGGAGCATCTTATGGGTTTTAGCCGAACTTTATAATCCATGGAGTCTTAGCCCACTATACTAGTATGGATGATTTACACAATCAACCCACATATTTAATTAGTCTTCTTTTGATCACGTAATTAATCCTAGATTAATTCTTGATCAATACTAATTAAATAATCTTATAAATATATTAGAACTTATAATATATTAACAAACCTGAAGTGTTATTTCTCTCATTATAGTCTATCCAAATGCATGATGCCGTGTAACCCAAATGGACCATGTCGATTCGGGTCAAGTATTACCAATTATAGTTATGGACTTAGACATTAATCCAACAGTCTCTCACTTGGATAAGTCTAAAACTATTATTGCAAGTATGACTTCAATAACCGACTGGCAATCGTAGCTCTCAAAAGCTTCTGTCGAACTCTGACCTTGCCGATGATCTCTAACCTTTGTCAATGACTTGTCTATTACATAAGGGATCATATATTCCTCCATTCTAGATATCATATGGACTGAGACATGGATTATAATCATTCTCTCTGTCCATTTGTTGTTTCCCGATTTCCGATTTATGACGACTGACTAATTGAACAAATCAAATAATTTCAGGCCCGGCCGAGCACTTCCATTTGTCATCATCAAATCATCGAGGGGCCCACAGATATAGCTTTTATCCCGAAGGTAAAAGGAATGGATAAACTTCGACTCATATGGGTTGTTCTACTACTTGTTGAATCATACACAAAGGCACGTTTTATAACATCGAGTTACCAATGCGTTTTCGTGCAATCAATGTATAACCAACTCATAGTAACAACTCATATCTCTAGGTTTAAAGAATATAAGATATTATCGTCTCATGATCCCTCGTGATAAAATCCATGAAGTGATTCCAATGAGCGCGGGTTGAATCCAATACTCAGAACTTATAAGCACTCATGAGTGTTGTAGCACCACCTTGTCCAACATATTAGACCTCTACAAGCCCAACCCATGATAGTCTTGATTCATATCTACTTCCAACACATGACCGACTGTGGATGGTTTGAATAACTTCGTCATTAAGAACAATGAACTAGTTATTCTGGAAGTCAAAACATGCAAAGTGAAACACAATAATAATCGAATCCAATATGGTCTCAGAACTTATGAATATAAATAAAACACTTTTTATTTATCACCATATGATTACACATTATTCATTGCATACTGTTTCAGCTATCAACTTTATTCTTGAATTTAGAACAATAGTAGTCCCATGCTCCAAGCATGTACACTATGTTTTCTAAACACTAGTCATGCCACACACCAAGTATGCATACTATGTTTGTCTATGATCTTTACTTTGTGAAATAGACCAGTTGAACATAACTCCAATGATTCTCATTTCACAATCCCAATTCCTTGCTACAAATGCAAGAATTCCAAATTCATGCCATTTACTGAAATCTGTTAGATTCTAAACTTATATGCATTGATCCACTTGTAATGATTATGCACAAATTCACAAGGACATGGCAACAATCATTACAGAGTATTCCAAAGGAGATCAACTCCTTGGAAACATCCTTCTTGCATTAAGTTTCCTAATCTTACACAGATTGAATACTTTCTAACTTTGAAACATTTCCATATTCCATTTTGACTATCACTTCTGAACAAGATTTTCCTCCTTACAGATTATGTCAATATGGTCCTTCCAGAATTAATACTATACTTCCAACTGTCCTTGAGCAACCAATCTTTGGTAAACCTTAGATTGTCCTCAAAAATTGCTTAATCATTTTAGTCATATCCAATTCTAGACCTTTTCCCTTCTTAATGCCCCAGGCATTTGGAAAATTTTAGAAAGTATGAATATAGCACATGTAATCGATCCTATATCCGAAGCATATGGGACACGATTCATGATGTCTCACATAAAGACTAAACCAGTCTTTTGCTATAATATTTCCATTTCTATTTGCCAAGTTCCCATAATTCAGATTATGAAAAGGGATGTCGTAATCATAATCGAATTTTAGAACGCAAATAATAAACCCATATATAGAATTTCCTTATGTTGAGTCATTCCAACATGAAATTCACATATATATCCTTGACTAAATACGATTAAAACCTCAATCTAATGTTTTAGATTTGAGATGAAGTATAATTTCCTCTCCCTCAATTATACCAAAACAACTTTTTCCCAATTAAAACCTTTTTGTTTTCTATAATTAACATTGCTAACTTGCAACCTTATCATAATTATCATGCTCTCACTAACATGATGATTATTATCATAACACTTATGCTCCTACTAGCTTTGACATGTACTTAGAAATCAGCTGAACTTCTAGAACAAACAATACTTTATTGACTTTCTTACCAAAGTTCAATTTTCTGATACTAGATTGCTTTGATAAAACTTTATCAATATCATACACCTTATCTCAGATAGCTCACAGGTGTGTCTAAACAATTTTAAGAACTATGAAAAGGGATGTCGTAATCATAGTCTCGATTGTTTAGACCTTTTCCACTTCTGGCAAGTCCATGTTAGTGTCCCGGTTAACCACACACGCTCCACTAACGACTTTGAGAATGCAAATATCACAATTGCTATCTAGCTAAAATCTACTTAGTGAAAGTGTTTCCTCACCATCATTTTCATGAATCGGAGAGAAACCTTATGACACTTAGATTTAATGGTGTATGTGTTCTTATCCATGTGAATTGTCAAAACCATAGTCACAAGACAAGGATAATGACAAATCCAAACTCATATGGACTGAACTCAATCTTAATTTCTTGCATCTGGCAGCTCAAGGGCCTGCCATTGCTTCCAAGTTGTTGTGCAACCAATTGAGAACTCTAAGAACTCATATGCAAAGCCAACTTTAATTGGAATGGGCACAAAAATAAAGTATGTCAACACGATAGGTTATAAACCTCACGTCGTGTGCTAGTGTTGAACTACAGATTTTTATTCTTGATTAGATCTTGAAATTCTTTACAGGATCTTTAAGACTCCCACTGTCATCTTGACATATAAGACTATCTTGTCAAATATTCAAGACATTGTGCGGATCCTTTATCATGACAAATACTTCACACAATTGGCCTTAGTTGGTCTTTGTTTTATCCAAAACATCACAACTTACCAATTTCAAATGTACAAGAGTAGAAAACTTTTACTCTTACATTTGAAAAGTGTTTTAAACCTTCTTTAAGCCATGTCACTCAAGTTACAATCCTAGAGTATAACTCTAAGAATTGTTTTTTGGAATGAAGTATGAATCATCTTCTAAATTCAACCACTTCAACAATTCATAACTCCTCTTCTTAACTATCATAATGCACGTAGAGGATGAATTGTGATAAGGTCTCAAAATCATTAAGATGGTCTTAAAACATGATACTAAAGTACTCTCCCATCTTTTCAGATTGGAGAAACTTTTATCTTTCTGCCTAAGTTGATTCTTCTTATTCGCTCTGCCATACACTAAAATTTTTCAATGCTTCAGAATTATACTTAAACCTGTAAGTATAACCATATTTACTAAACTTTAGTAAATCATGACGAATATTATTATAGATCTTTTGTGGTAGACTTGATCAGTGCACAAGAATGTGTACTCGATCTCTTACTCCTTCACTTGACTCACATATACATGTGAACAAGGAACTACTCTTAATTTTTCCAAAGCTTGAAAGTTCTCATCCATCATACTATACAACTTGCATGATTCTAAGTTTCGGTCCAATTGAAACTTTGGGTGACGAGAATCTTTCCTTATTTGGTAAATTTAGACATTACCACAAATGAGAGAATCAAATTCACTTTCCAATATTGCTATTAGTGGAATCTTATAAGCAACAATTTTCCACAAACGCCATTGTAAGGATACATAAAATAAATAAAATCAAAAAATTTTCTTTTATTTTAACACTTTACGGAAAAACTTATCCTTACAATCCATATGAAAACTTGTTGTTATCTATTCCTAAGAAATATATATCATAACTCTTCAGTAACAGCCCAAGAATCCGATCTTAAAACTATGCGATAGAAATCCATTTACGCGATCAGATTCAACATATTCTTTCTTTAAGTTTCTTCACTTTTTCATTGATTCTTAAAACATCAACATGTGACCCAGTCACATCATGTATCAAGAATCTCATAATAGAAACTTAGCAAAGTTAGATAGTTGACTTTACCTGAAGTAGAGTCATACTTATTGACTTTAACATCCTTAGGTAAAATTGGCAGCTTTGTACCTAATGCCCCTTCCTTTGGAAATAAAAACATATGGACCCTTTGGTAATGGTATGTAGGACTATCACAGAATTAGCTTTTCTCTTTACCATTTGGTCAACCGAGTTGACTAAGGCCGATCCGTATACATTAGAAAGAGAGAGGTTTACTGGATATCCAATGTCATTATTGTCAATGTCTATAAAGTTTTAGGAAGTTGACCTTAGCAAATAGATAAGATCATTAAGGTTCTTGTCATAGTCTGTTTCATAGGAGTCCCAAAGAACTCACTATGTGACTTAAAAAGTAGTTGAGCCACCAACTTTCTCAAGACTTTGACACCCAACTCTCCCAGCTTGTTAATATGTGACTACATCTCCAAGATGTGATCACACATAGACCTTTTCTTGCCAATATGACTTGAGTGACCTTTAAACTTTTCAAGAACTTGTGGGTTAGGGAGAATAATTGGAGGAAGTGAAAGAAGTATGATTTCCATGGGACATCATCTTCATTTAGGAAAGCCTGTTTCAAGAGATTTGGGAAGATCATCTTTTGGGAGATATTCAAGATAGTTGATTTAGAGTCCCTAATATAACACCCAATATGAAATGTTAAGGCTAGGACCCAACAAACTATTTTATAACTTGGAAGAGGGATGTCGTAATCCAAGCTAAAAAAGATATTTGAAGGTAGGTGAATAACGATTCAGCAATTTCCACCAAGACAAACGAAATGTATTATTAGGTTTTAATCGGTTCTGAAACTCCTAGATTCTTTTGAGATTCATTGAACTTTTCAATGGCATGTTTCAATCTCGGGTGTGCCATTTAGGTTTTGTGACTGGGATGCCGAGGATCACAAAACAAGGTGTGAAGTAACCATGCAAATTACTTGGTACCCTTAAGTGTTTACCCCTCAGTCGATGTGCCGGTTAACCACACACGCTATATCGATACTGTGATAAACATTAAGTTACCCTTTGCCTACCTTGTTAAATACGAGTTAGTGTGCCGATTAACCACACACGCTCCACTAACCGACTTAAACAAAGTGCAAAGTGTAATTTCATGGATTAGCACCTTAATCACATTTTCCTAAGTAACTAAGATTGCGTATTTATAAAAGGTTTAGTTACTTAGTATTTATCATTAATACTTTTAATGAAGGGAGAATTCTAGTCCTTGTCCTACCCGTTCGGCTAACGACCCTCCACCGGTCAAGGAAGCGGTGGTGAGAGTGGACACCCATTAAACTGCCATTTTATAGGTAGTAACCTTATACCCCCCTCCCCTTATAGACCGCCTTCGTGAATGAGGCCTATTAACGGTAAGACTGACTTTACTCTTATACATATATATAAATATTATTAACTTATAATATTATAAAGTATAAGGGTTGAATTTTAACTTTTAAAATTTTGTGGGCTTACTTGGAATTAAAGTATTCATAAGTGAAAACTTTTCAAATTCCAAAACTTGAGGGCAAGTTTTGAAACTATTCAAAACTAATTAATTCCATAACTTATGTGTTTAAAATAGTTTTAATTAAAAGACTCTTCAAGTTCCATAACTTGAGGACAAGTTATGGAAGACTTTAAGCTAATAAAAAAATGTAACTTTTCTTTATTTTGTAACTTATGGAATTAATTAAGGTTTCACATTTTATTACTTAATGAAGTGACTCTTAAACCTCCATAACTTGAGGACAAGACTCTTCATTTTTGTAACCATTGCCAAATTTTATGAGTTTTATGAAACTTAAATGTTACTTTTCATATAACTTGAGGACAAGTTACAAAAACTCATTTTAGAATCAACTCTTAGATTAAAATGGATTGAAAACACATAATCTATTAACTTTTCTATTAATCTAAGCAACTCATAAGAACAAGATAATTCAAATCAAACTTTTTCATGTAATTAGCCTAATCACTAAACTAATACAAAACATGAATCTATTGACAATTATCTTTGAAATTGGATTAGCATGAACATTACCACATCAAAAACAGGTTTATAAGTCCAAAAACATCTTAGGGTAATGTTCCTAGTCCAATTCCAGCCAAAGCAGTCGAATATATGCTGTCTGGGGGTCCAACTCGTCGAGTGCATGAACCAACTCGGCGAGTTGGATGCTTTTTCCCTTGGACTCGACGAGTCCATCAGTGGACTCAGCGAGTCTGTTGTGCAGACAACCCCAGAATTCGATTTTTCAGCTAATTTTGCAAGTATAACAAGAAAACAAGCATATGCTTTGATACCACTGTTGGGTTTTGAGCATTCTAACACTCCTAGGTGTACATGCAACCCTAAATACCTTGCATCTATGTTTTCTCTAATATGCATGCAAATATGAACTTTCCAAGGTATCCATCCTAACTAGCATAATAACATTTATTCATATGAGTATATCAAGTTAGAATTACATACCTCTTTGATGTAGAATGTCTTCATGAAGCTTGAGTGCCTGGTGCCCCAAGTGTGACACCTCAAATGGTTCATACAACACCAAATACAATTGGAATAGATTAGCGAGAAAGCCACACTTCATAAAAATTGGCTAGCCCTTTTTTCTCACACATAGTTGCCGATTTTGTCAACAATAAGATGCTTATATAGTTAATGACAATTAGGGTAAACCCTAATTGTCATGGCTTTCCATTTCCTTGGATCCATGGGTTCAAATATACCATGGAGCATCCATGGAGCATCTTGTAGGTTTTAGCCCAACTTAATAATCCATGGAGTCTTAGCCCACTATACAAGTATGGATGATTTACACAATCAACCCATATATTTAATTAGTCTTCTTTTGATCACTTAATTAATCCTAGATTAATTCTTGATCATTACTAATTAAATAATCTTATTAATATATTAGAACTTATAATATATTAACAAACCTTAAGTGTTATTTCTCTCATTATAGTCTATCCAAATGCATGATGCCATGCAACCCAAATGGACCATGTCGGGTCGGGTCAAGTCTTACCAATTATAGTTATGGACATAGACATTAATCCAACAAATACAGCCCACATGTCACTATTCAGTGTAAACGCGAGGGTGGTATATGATTAGGATTACGCAGATCTAGTATGTGTGTTTCCGCCCTATCTCCTGTTCCTTGTCTGGTTGTGGACCTGGGCAGAGTCGCACATCCGACCGTCTTACTGACCCTAATCATATACGACTTGTATACACGTGGTAATGATAGATGGACCGAGTATGAAATCCTATGATGAACGCTAGGGCAAAAGTTGCCAGGTCTACGAGTGGGTATTTTGCAAATCAACGGAGCACAACCCCAGTAGTACTGTAAGAAAGCTAATTTTGGGATGAAATTTCCTCTAACGGGGGGATGATGTGACAACCCAAAATTTTTTTGCTTTGAAGACACGGTCAATCAACTCAACTGAGTGTCAAACTCATTAGTACGGAGTTCTATCCCGGTTACAGGTCATTCTAAGGAGTTTTGAGCCTAATACACTTAAGGAATAAGAGTTAGAAAGTACCTGCTAGAACCACAGTGTAGCAAATTGAACCTTAACCTCATCTAAATGAGTTCACGGCCACAAGACCATGATTTTACGGTCGTAAACTCATGTGGCCGTAAACTCAAGAGCATATAAGGCATTGGGTCATTTCTAGTCATTTCTTCCTTCCTTGGCCGATTTTTCCTCCAAATCCTCTCAAGTATCATCGAGACTTTCTTCCTAGATCTTCAAAGGATGTAAGTATTCTTCCTAGATTTGTTGATATATCTCTTAATCTAGTATCCTTACATGATTTCATCCATGGAAATCACTTTTTTATTAGATCATCAAGTTTCACCAAGAACACACACTAGTGTTCTTGGCCAATATCAACCATTTCAAGCTCCTAGATAGTAAGTATTCTTCCCTATACTTCATATCCAGTTAGGAATCATGCTTAGAGACTTGAAACACACATTTTCCCCAAGAACACCATGAGTTTACGGCCCAAGATCTTCCTTGGCCGTAAACTCAATGTTAGGGCATGTTTGAGCACTAAACCCTATAAGATGCAAAGCTAGTGATCCAAAACGCTTCCTTGATGTTTGTAAGACCTTAAACTTCAATCAAATCCATAAATGGTCATGATTTTATGGCTATAAACTCCTTAGGGACGTAAACTCATCAAAGGACTCAATGAGGGTGGTCTTTCTCATCCTAGTGTAGAGAAAAAGTCCCTAAAGCTTCCCTAGCCTTCAAATTTGCAATTATACATGAGTGACCATGATTTTACGGCCGTAAAATCCTTTGGGTTGTAAACCCATGGTAGTAAACTCATGTGAGTGCCATTTTACCTTCCTTTGTTAAATCACATGTGATTCCAACACTTGGTCAAAGTATTTCCTGGTCCCGGAAGGTGTTTCCTTCCATATAGTTACTTATAAACACTATATTCATGCCAATATATGTCATTTAGGACTTTTTGTGTCTTGGGACTTCATTCGTGGAACTTCTCATCCTTACACGCATACCCGTTTGAATCACCCACCTCAGGTGAGTTCATACCCCGTAATGAATCTTTTAACTGTTTTAAATGCTTTTAAGGGGGGGGGGGAGGAAATACAAGTTGAACACAATGATAATTGTGTAAGTTTTTGTTATAAACATCTTTCAAAATGTTACTTATGTCTTCTATATGTGGTCAAAACATTTCAAAAGCTATTTTACAGTTATGTTGCTTTATAGTTTGACAAAACTCTATTTTTTAAAGTACAAGCATAACTTAGTAGTAAAATGAGTCTTGTCAATAACAGTTCATATAGAATACTAGTAAACTATAATAGGTATAGTTTAGAGGTTCAGTTCATACTAGATACAATACACGATAACAGAAAGAAAGTACTAAGATACTATAACAAGAGAAAGTACTAAGATACTATAACAGAACGAACATACTAAGACGCTATAGCATGGAACACTTACAGGATCTAACTATACCAATGAATCACTAACGCTTTGTTCTAAACAAAAGGTGATAGTTATGTTGGGTATACATGATCATAAAATTCTAATGTGGATGTTCGCGGCTTGTAATTGATTGCAGAGGTCGCATTTGGGTCCCATAATCTTTTGACAGGGAGAGCGTTTAGTATGGGATCTAGCCATCACATTATACCTTAATAATCAATTTAAGGCAACTAGTACAACAGTAGTTACTATATACAATACTACAGTACTTACATCTTACAAACGACAAACATAATAGTCGGGTCTAATACATTCAGTAGAAAGAGACCATAATGCTAACCTTATGATTCTTTAATGTATACATCAAGGGATATATATAAATAGAATCCGACAGGTAATAGGATGTGTGCTTTTCTCTTCATTTCCTGTTCATTGTTTGGTTGTGGGCTTAGAGCAGATTCACCCAACCGATTATCTATTCGATTTTAGTTATATATATGTTCCGTATATATTAAGTCATAACAAGGGGTACCAGGTATGGGCCAAGTCATAGGAAACGAAATTAATGCACAATTTTCCAATATAAAGCATACTTTTCAAATAGAACTTTTGGTACTCAAAGCTAGAAACTCACCAGTAAAGGGTTAAATCCATTTCATTAAACCAGTGTAGACTTAAAGGACTTTAGGTGATTGACTCTATCATACCTTAGTTTATACATCATGGTTATATATCATCAATACCCAACAGGTAATTGGATGTGTGCTTTCTGCCTTATTTCTTGTTGCTTGTTTGGTTGTGGGCTTAGGGCAGATTCATCCATTCAACTATCTATTCGGTATTAGATTATATATAGCCAGTATAAACTAAGTGATTATAGAAGTAGTCACTGTGGTCACTATTTTATTATAAGAAATAAGGGTTTTCTTAAAGGATCTTTTCATTAAATATAAAGGAACTATTACAATTAACTCCATGAGTAACAAGTGAATACACCAGGGTTATATACAACTAGGACCTAACAAACAATGGGATGTGTGCTATCTGCCTTACTTCCTGTTCCTTGTTTGGTTGTGGACTTAGGGAAGATGCGCACAATCGATTGTTTGTTTACTCTGAGTTCTATATAACTTGTATCCATTTAGTACTCATAGAAAGGATTGTAGAATCATTTTTACGTATCTTTCATCTAATTAGGAAATATAGGATTTTCTAGAGGAACATGCAAACTTTTCTAATAACAGAACTTATAACTTACTACATTTCAAATACATTTTTCAAACAACTTTCTACAACTTACATACATGAGTAAAATCTTATGAACTCACCAGCTTAATTGTTGATCAACTCTTTCAAATAACTTGTATTCTCAGGAAACTAGTAGACAGGTACTCGCTCTGGGAATTCAGAAGATGGAGCAGTATAGCTTCAAGTCTTGTTTTTGTTATTTGCTTATGTACTCTATGTTTTGTGAACACCTACTTTGTAAACACTTTCTTTCTAATGAAATGGTTGTTCATTACTTGCTTACTATGATACATG
Organism: Lactuca serriola; assembly: GCF_051521515.1. Classification (NCBI taxonomy): domain Eukaryota; kingdom Viridiplantae; phylum Streptophyta; class Magnoliopsida; order Asterales; family Asteraceae; genus Lactuca; species Lactuca serriola. The sequence continues at coordinate 115,058,108 of NC_136414.1, read as the reverse complement.
TCTTGTGATACTAAATATGACGTACTCCACCCGCGAACGTTTCCGCCGTTCCAGTTTGGGGTGTGACATTAAATATCCTCCAACCTTTTCTTCATACTTATCATCTTACCCATATAAGATTATGACATATGGATACCATTAATTCTCTCTCTTAATCCCATGATTTTTATACTTGTGAATCCCTATTACAATAAAAGCTGAAGGGTTTTATCTTATTATTGAACTCTTTTATTTCTCACCCGTGTAGTACACATGTTTCTAACCTAGTATATTGATAAAATTAAGAACACCTCTTCTCATCCACTTACCACAAATTAATTATCAACTGATATGAATACAGGGGAGGGGTGATTTCTTTTTGGGGTTTCTTATATTTATGAACGCAGCGGATAACAATAACAAAGACAAGAAATAACGAAAAGCACAACTTATTCGACAAGAAAACTAGAAAAGATAGATTTGATAAACAATATAGGCCTATAGATTGAGTATTAGTGAATACAAATCAAGACCTATTAATTTGAATTAGAATCATCTTAGAAAACGCGTCCTAGAATTGACAAAGGGGCCTGTACGCAAATCAACACAACCAAAGTTCTTCAATCAAAATTCATTCATCAATCAATGCTTCATAATGTTCGACAATTGGGGCTATTTATAGTCTTACAATGATTACAAAAAGAAACTATAAAATAAAAACAGACTATTAAATAAAAAGGAAACTATCTTCTAAAAGCTTAATGAAACCTTAATAAGGCAATAAATAAAAGACTAAAAATTGTTTCCAAAATAATTAGAATCTTCCATATTTAATCTACGCAACTAACCATGCAAACATTTGCATTGATTGATACTCGTTGATGTACTTGGTTGTTACTTTGATTGGAATTATTGATAACCATCCCGCTAACATTTGCGTTGTTAGCGTTTCGGTGAGTCATGACAGCTGTCACAGCAACTGAGACTGTAGCTTGAAAGGTAGCTACATCTATCTGAAGAGTTGGTGTTTTGTGGATGGGTTGTTTACTTTTCTTCGACAGCATGATTCGGTTACACAATAAGAAAATGAGTTCGCGTATGGTTGGCCTCAGATGTATTCTAATCATTCAGGTAAATGTAAATTTTCCGTTTTGTTAAACTGTTCTCGATGGTTTGACCTACATCCCTATGATGCAATCCTAGTACAATGGCAGAAGTAGGTTCGTAGAATGGCCATAAGCCGATTGTCATCCGAACTAGGCTATCATTGGTTGGTGGATAGCATGATCCGACATTCGAAAAGAATTGAAAGTGATCCATGAGCTAAGTTACCATAGTTCAATAAATTGACTAGGGTAAGATTTAAGATGTAGTGAGTTCGGGGGAAAATTGACCTTGGAGTAGGTCTTACATCATACCAGGAGTAGGAAAACTTTGAAAAAATAAAGTCTAAGTGAAATGGTACCTACAGTTCTGGAATAGTTACATTGAAAAGTGATACTTAGAGCATAGATAAGAAAACTATTCCTTTAAACAGACTAGAAAGGATCATTAGAGTATCTTCTGCTGACGACGGGCATCATTTGGACGAACCCTAAGTTTAGCCAGCTAACGCTCCACCTCAAGTAGGTGTCTCTTGCACACCCTATGGCGTATTCGTAGTTCTATGACTTCGGCTCTGGTTTCGGCTAGTGCTTGCAATAATGTTTCATTGTCTCTCCTATGAGTAAGTTCAAGATTTCGAATTCTATCCGTAATGGAATTTGTGTCAGCTCCTAGTTCCACTGCCTTTTGAATGGATGCCACATTTAGATCGACATTGCGAGCTATTCGGCGAACCAAAATGGGAAGAACTCTATCTGCAGGTCCTCCTTCACTTACGTTGTTGAAGCTTCGATCTCTACCATAACGTAAGGGTTGGCTTGTTCATGGCTCCACCTACCCAAGTACTCAGCCCACATAGGCATCGGGCCTTGAAATATCAGACGAAGTTCATGATTTACACCCCCAAACCAAGGATGGCGGAAACGTCCGGGGGTGGAGGACTTCATGTAGAGTATCACAACAACGAGTATAATAGTGCTCAAAGTAAATACAACCATCATAAATATAATTTAAAAAGTTACACCAAAGTATATGTTTACATGATTCAAATCAATTACATTATGATACAAAGTGAACTGTTCGACGATTTATCGTCCCATCCTCAAAACGTGGTTGATTTCCTGTTTCACTAAATTCCTGAGAATACAAGTAGTTTTGAAAAGTGTCAACACAAAGGTTGGTGAGTTCATAAGCTTTTGACAGTAAGAGTTTGAAAATCGATCTTTGTAAAGAGATGTATGTTACCAGGAAAATCCAATATTTTCCTTACAAAATTTATGTAGTCCTAAATACCAGGACCGAAAATGAACAAATATTTGTCATACTTAAAAATATAAAAGTGGTTTTAAATTGGCATAAAACCCTTTCTGATGTGAGAAAAATTCCGTAATGAATGATGTGTAGTCTTAAATACCAAGACCAAAAGTATACAATAAAGTATTTAATTGTTGATGTAAAAAGTGATTTTAAATCGACATAAAACCCTTTTTTGATATGAAGGCGTACAAGTACTTTTCCATACTTAAAGTAATTTCAGTGAGCTAAATATACATAACTCGCTAATTTAAAGTTAGAACCCGTAAACCTTATGATTGTTAATACCACATGTGAGCTATCATAACGATACTTGACATAGACGGCCTCGTAATACGACGTTCTTCAGGCGTCGCCGTTAAATGACACTTGTCACCACAGACCTGCCGGTCTAGCTGTTGCAAGCAGCTCTGGTGTGGGTTTGTCAAACCCAATATAGATCTATACACAACTATCACGTTCTCCCTACAAGAGACTCTGGTTACAATTTACAGGACTTTTTGACTTTGTTACTTTGGAAGTAACCCGAAGGGAATGACTCACAAATTTATTCATTAACAGATTTACGTGAACTAAACTGAAAACCTTTGGTAAATAAGTTTGAGAAGTAAATGATACATAAACTATACCTATTATAGTTTATCCAAAACGTTTGTAATGTATAAGAATTCTTTTATGAAAATGCCTTAATGCTATGAATCCATATACTATACTCATTATAGCTTAATATACGTGTTCTAAATGAATGAACAATCTTATCATGAATGACTATATTTCAGTTTATGATGATAAACTAACAAGGAAACACATTCAATATTTAGAACTTATTGTTATACACTTTGCTCAACATAATACAAAGTGTTATGAAAGTTATAAGCTGTTAACTAATTTTCAACCTTTCTACACTGTTTTTGAAAAATCATAGAAAAATCATACGAAGTTGAAAACTAAATCCGTAAATTCTGAGAGTTCCCAAAATGCGTCTAGTTTACTCATAATTTTTATCATGATTTTTAATGATCTCCAACTTGGGTGAAAAAGTCCATAATCACAGACTGGTCCGGATTGGTGTTTGAAATGATAGGCAGTTTTGTAAAAATCACCATAAATTGTAGAAAAATCGTATGGAGATGTGCAAGTAGTCATTTTAAAGCTAAGAACTGGAACTACTTACACCTAAAACAGTTTTGAAAACTAAAATGTTTAAGTGGTCCAAAACAGTCCGTGAATGGAGTTGAACTTTTCTGATGAAGGCTGTTAGAAAAGTGTAGTTATGTTCTTGGTGTTTTAACTTGTATCCCCCCCCTAAAAACTTGAGAAAACATGAAAATATAGGGGTATGAACTCACCTTGAGTGATTTCAGTAGATAAGTGTTGAAGAAGAGAAGTGTTCAACCCAAGAACAATTGAAGAATCCCTTGAAGATTCGAAGCTCTAACACAAATATAATGGAGTTTGTGTAAGATATCCATGATTTGAGTGGAAATAATTGAGATAATCATAAAGAGAATGGATTATGCTTACCAAATGTGGAGGAAAAACTCAAGATCAGCCCTGGAAATCTCGAATTTCTAGAGAGAGAAAGTGAGAGAGAAAAGAGTTTGATCTTCTTGTGAAATGAGAGCAAATGAGAGAAGTGAGGAGAGAGGATGAATATTCAGCTCTCAAAAACGTGGGAAAGAGTGATGATTGAGTGGAAAGGACATTGATGTGACCTAAGTAAGGTGGAGAGGTGTGCCTGGTCATAGAGTGGGTGTGGGAGTGGTTGCTTGTGTCATAAGGTAAAGCAAAGTCAACACTCCACCTCTTTGTACTTTACCCACTTGCTTTTATTATTTAAATAAAGATTTTTATGAAAATATGATTAAATTGTGAATATTTAGGGTTTATTATGTTAAAATATGATTTTGGGTGAAAATCCCGCGTTAAAATAATTAAAAACGGGCCTTAAACGCAAAACTACGCGAAAACCGGGAGAAAATGAGTTCCCAGCGAGACCTCTCGGTCCTAGGCCGAGGTTCGGTCCCTAGGCCGAGGCTCGGTCCATGCTGAGGATTGTAGCCGGAAACGAACAGAGGGAAACGAAGGGGCGAGGAGCTCGGTCCGAAGTCAGAAGCGAGGGCTCGGTCCTCGGTCCTCAGAAGGGAAGGTTCGGCAAGCCATCAGAAGGGAGGGTTCGGTTAGTCATCAGAAGAGGAAATGGTCAGAACCGAAAGGTGCCGAACGTTCGGGTTCGGTTGAGCAGCCTTCGGCTCAGAAGGGTTCGGTTCCTAAGAGGGGTTTCGGTTCCTAAGAGGGGTTTCGGGTCCTAAGAGGGGTTTCGGTTCCTTAAGTCCGTTTTTCGCGTAGACTTCCGTTTTTGGGCTGTTCTCGCCAAATTCGAGGGTCGGGATGCCCCGAGTGATTATAGAGAGTTGGGAGAGATTTCGAGAGAGATTTGAGAGAGATTCCACATACTCAGAGAGATTTGGGAGAGATTTGACATACTTGGGGAGATTTCACATACAAAGAGATATTTGGGAGAGATTTCACATTCTTAGAGAGATTTGGGAGAGATTTGACATTCTTGGAGAGATTTCTCATTTAGAGAGAGATTTGGGAGAGATTTCACATACTTAGAGAGATTTGGGAGAGATTTGACATTCTTGGAGAGATTTCTCATACAAAGAGAGATTTGGGAGAGATTTCACATACTTAGAGAGTTTTGAGAGAGATTTGACATTCTTGGAGAGATTTCTTATTCAGAGAGAGATTTGGGAGAGATTTCACATACTTAGAGAGATTTGGGAGAGATTTGACATTCTTGGAGAGATTTCTCATACAAAGAGAAATTTGGGAGAGATTTCACATACTTAGAGAGATTCAGGAGAGATTTGACATTCTTGGAGAGATTTCTCATTCAGAGAGAGATTTGGGAGAGATTTCACATACTTAGAGAGATTTGGGAGAGATTTGACATTCTTGGAGAGATTTCTCATACAAAGAGAGATTTGGGAGAGATTTCACATACTTAGAGAGATTTGGGAGAGATTTGACATTCTTGGAGAGATTTCTCATACAAAGAGAGATTTGGGAGAGATTTCACATACTTAGAGAGATTTGGGAGAGATTTCTGATAAGAAGAGATGGAGTGAACACAATTGAGAGAGGTTTCATTGGTGACCCTTTTTGAGTGTTCGGCTTCGCAATGCAGGGTCCGTAAGCCCCGTTAAGCCTTGTTTAAGGATCTTGCATACTCCCGATGAGTATGCAACATTGTTTTATCGGTTTGGCTCGCCACGTACCACAGTTTTAGGTTAAGGAGATCTAGATGTACGCACTTTTCAATTTATGATTTCTCATTAGAATAGAGAGTTGTTTAGAAATTACATAACGTAAACTCTAATACGCACGGCAAATTGAGTTGAACAGTTTGACTTGTTGACTTTAGTTGACTTTGACTTGACCGAAAATTGACGGTTGTCACATTAAGCTTCCCGAGGTAGATTCTCATCTTCCGGTTCGGGGTCAAGATTATCTAGGAGATCTTCTGCTAAGTTATCGTCTAAGGGGATTTCTGGTTCTGCATTAAGCCCTCATCCATTCCCTTGGTCGGAATAGTAAGGGTCGTCGGGGAAATGGAATCTAACCATTTATGTCTAAGCGATAATAATGGTAAGAAAAAATTAGCAATTCTATAATAAAGCGATAAACAAATAAAAATTTTCTATAAGGGAAACTCACTACTATTCCTAAGAAGTTTGTTCTTTGAATGAATAGTGTCTAAAACACTCCTATGTATTTTAATTTATGTTTTGTTCTCATGTTCTTTTGTATATAAAGTGGTATAATTTGGTAAGTTTTAGGTTTGTTGCAACACCCTAATCGCTCCCTGACACACGTTCACCGTATCTCAAATAAATATAGTTGATCAGGCTATATTTATCCCAGATACGATCACATAACTGCCAAGGTTTGACTGTAGTATCCAACATCTAATTACTTTTTGTTCTGTTCTAGTATGACACTGTTCTATAGTAAGTATGTAGGTATGTAGATATGTATACTTTTAGTTTAAGTATTTTAGTAATTATAAAGTATAAACTCTTAGTAAGAGTATTTTAATCCCATTGTGTTTATAGTTTGTATATCTTTTATGGGGTGATATACCTGATTCACTATAAACAATGCTCTGATACCAATCTATCACACCCCAAAACCGGAACGGCGGAAACGTTCGGGGGTGGAGAACGTCATGTACAGTATCATAACAATGCAAAGTAGTAAACAAGAAACAACATCATACATTGCATTAATATTATAGTTTAATACATGTGTGTTCTTTAATAGCAATATGACACCAAAACAAGTAATCAAAATAAAGGGCGGGTCATGAACGCTCCGTCTTCTCAAAACCGGGTCTCGTACCTGTGTACTAGCGACCTGAGAATACAAGTTATTTTGAAAGCGTAGATTAGCATTTAAGTTGGTGAGTTCATAAGTATTTAATGTCAATGTTTGTATAAGTTTGAATGAAAATGTTTGTAAATGTTCAATATAAATGTTTGTATATGTTTGAAAACCCCTAGAAAATCCCATATTCCATACTAGTATAAAAAGTAGTCTTCTACCAAGACCCAACTATTTTGAATGTTTGTTTCTCTATAAAAGTGGATGTTTTTCCCTAATTTATAACTATCTTAACTCGAAAATAGCTTGCATTGACTTTCAAGTAGAACTGTCACTATATGAAAGTAATGGGAAAAGTAAGTACTCAGGGGTCTTCAGAATTGACAACCTGCAGACTAATTACCTGAAAACATATTTGTTTCCTTAAGGTCATAATCTGATGAGTAGTTCCCATACTAAACGTTCTCCCTACAAGAGATTCTGGGAAAATAGAGTGATTTCCGCAACGAATTGCTAGGCCGTAATATCCACATTAAAGTTATATAATCATGTATACCCAATTATTATCACCTTTTGTTTAAAACAATGTGTTAGTGATCATTGGTATAGTTAGATCCTGTAGTTGTTCGATGTTATATCATCTTAGTATGTTCTTTCTGTTATAGTAGCTTAGTATGTACTTGTATATGATAGTGTTCTTTGTGTGTACTTGTATATGTTAGTATTCTCTGTTATAGTATCTTAGTATGTACTTGTATATGATTGTGTTATCTGTGTGTACTTGTATATGTTAGTATTCTCTGTTATAGTATCTTAGTATGTACTTGTATATGATAGTATTCTATGTTATAGTATTCTCTGTCTAATATTTGTATATGATAGTATTCTCCTAAACTATACCTATAATAGCTTACTAGTAATTTATGTTATAGTATTCTTCTTTGTATTATTTGAATGATTAACTGGTACTTTTATATCTACATATGTATACATAATATATAATTAATGTTTAAACGACCTTCGGACAACTAACCAATTACTCTAAGTACACATCCAAACAAGGAAAAGGAAATAAAGTGGGTTAGCAGTTCTAAGTCCTTTAAACATTACTTACATAACAATACATATATAGACATGCATTTGACAATATATAAGTTAAAAAGGAAGTTTGGTAAAACCTTTTGAAGAGTTAAATAATAAATATGGATGACTTGATGTCAATTTATAAAACGATTTAAAAGTAGTTTGTTTGATAACACAGTTTGAAGTACATGAAATCCTATTGTTTGAAACACAGTTTGAAGTATATGAAATCCTATTGTTTGAAACACAGTTATAAATCACATGTGAGTGATTATATAACTATATGTTTTCTACTTGTATCCCCCCCCCCCATAAAAGCATTTAAAATCATTTAAAAGGATAGATTAAGGGGTATGAACTCACCTGCAGTGAGTTGTTTGGATGAATGGATGGTATAGGATGCTAAGTGTCAAGTGAAGACTTGAACACACACATGGATCCTATTTAACATATAATGACACATATATGTATCTAATTAGTGATTAAACAACTAGTTTAACAAGTATAGGCACCCTAGAACATGGAATGCACTTTGATTCAAGTGTTATAAGCACTAAAGGGTTGCATCTAAGGGTTGTATGGCTTTGCTTTAGAGTTTACGGCCCAAGGACCAACTCTCCATGAGTTTATGGCCCAACGTAATTTCCCCATGAGTTTACAACCGTAAAATCATGGTATTTTGTACTAAGATGTGTTATAAGGTCGTATAAGTCATAATGAAGTGTCCTATGATAAATTCTAAGCCTTAGGAAGGAATTAGGTTTCATATGCACTCATCAATAGAGTTTACGGCCCAAGGTCACCTTGGCCGTAAACTTCCTTTTGATCTTGATTTTGTGTTGTTTTCACGGTGTAAACTAAGTGATTTAGTCATATAACAAGCTAGGGTTAGGGTACTTACAATATAGAAGCTTGTAAAGGTGTTTAAAGTCCAAGAACACTAGTGTGTGTTCTTGGTGAAATGAAGAACACTTGAAGATCCATCAAAATGGAATGATTCCATGGATGAAATCAATGATCCTTACTAGATAAGGTGATATAACAACAAATCAAAGGATGAAATACTTACATTTTTGGAAGATTGAAATGAAGATCTTATGATACTTGAGAGAGAAATGGAGTTTCTAGCCTTGAAATGGAAGAGAAATGAGGAAATTGATGTAAACTCATATATTTAACATGAGTTCACGGCCACCACAAGAGTGTACGGCCCAAACATGAAGGTTTGGCCGTAAACTCCCCATAATGGGTTTAAAGTTTGATTAGGGCACAATGGACTCAAGCAGATACTTCCTAACACCTGATTCTTGATTGTACTAGGCTTAGAACACTCAAACAGACTCTAAATAGTGTTAAAAGATGGCAGAAACGAGTCTAAATTTGATTAAATTGATTGACTATACGAGATGGAAATTTTGGGTTGTCACAACATTTATCAAAACAACTTTGGGATCCCAACCGACAATAATTATGGTCCCATTATTACAACTGGAATTATTGGAGATCCAATCCCAACTACCAAACACATTCTTACATATATGCTACAACTTCCCAATCTTCACATGAGATTAGAGAATAGCAGAAACACTCATCATTATACTTTTAACTACCTCCATAACCTGTTTCTATTTAATGTTTTTATACAACCCCTAATACTCCAAAATCAGATATTATTCATTAGGTATCATTATGAAATTTGGTACTCCCCTTATTGAGTACATGTTCATCCTTACTACTTTCAATACCATCAACCATCATCTCCCCTGTTTCATCAGAAACAAGATGCCCCTTATCTCCGTTGATCTCACTTTCCTTGTCAACCAAGTTAGAAGTACAAACATCAACATTAACTTTCTCCTTCATATTATTGATTTTTTTCCCTTCACTTGATTCTTCAAATCTTTCTCAATATTTTCCAAAAATCATCAGAAATGTCATTCAACATATCAAAACAATTTTTAGAATTGTCTTCCATAATTGCCTTTTTATTGTCTTCAAACTTGTACAATTTTTTGCCCCTTTTACCTACAAATTCATAATACCCTTATTGTTCCCCTTTTGTCCCTGCTTTACAATTCCTTCATTACTATTAGCTACATGATCCAAAAAGTTATCGAGCTACATATAAAAGCGATGATGAGGAATACAGTAAAATAGTTCTACCACATTGATATGACATCAATCTCTAAAGTGTGCTGATTCGGTGAAATCCTTCGAGAACTTCCGTCATACTCAACAACAAAGAATCTCAATCTTGTCTTGGCAGGAGACCACGAGGAGGCACTCTGGTGATTATGTCAATGATCGGTGATTGGATCTGTAAGTATATAATCTGTAAGAATAAAGATCGCACCCCATACCTAGATTGTCTCTTCCTCTTATATAGTTAGGGTTTTCCATACTCGACCATGAAGTTCGGATGGATGCAAGACCACCTGAATATTCCCTGCAACGTCCCCAACACTTCTATTGGCCCACATTATTCCTAAGAGATCTTATGTGGCTCTGATTGGTGGAGATGGAATCTTCATTAATGGAACGAAATTACCCTTTTGATGACGTATGTCCCGTACATGTTGAGTCATTCGTTTCACATGCTCTACTCACTTTCAAGTGTGTAGTCCCAAAAGAGCATGTTGTCTCAATAGTCAATTGGATCGACATACGATGGAGATTACTTGGCAGAGCTTAGTTCATGTTATATGTTCTCTTTAGTTGCGATCCTGCATCGGATAAGATGTATCTTAATCTTAAGAAGCGTTATTAGTGGATGAACATGAAGGCACATATTGCCACCTATGTTAGCAAATGCTTAACTTGCTCCAAAGTCAAAACAAAGTACCAGAATCCATCTGGTCTACCACAACAACCATCAATCGTGAAATAGAAATAGGAACAAATAACCATAGACTTCATAAAAAAAGTTGCCATAAACATCAAACTCCATTATAGACTTTGTACGGACGTAGATGCCATTCACCGATATGTTGGACAAAAGTTGGATATACCCAACTAGCTAAAAAGCATGCTAGAGATACTCTACTCATCGGTCCTAAAAAGCTATAATGACACAAGATGCAATCCCTTATAATTCAAAGTAAGAGACCATGTCCTACTAAAAGTCGCTCCATTAAAAAGTGTCATTAGATTTGAAACCAAGGTAAACTAAACCCACGTTACTTCGGACATTTTAAAATCCTGGCAAGGATTGATCTGGTGACTTTCAAACTCAATTCACCTCAAGAATTTAATAAAGTTCACAATACCTTCCATGCATGTTATCTCAAAAAAGTGTTTCTCTAGTGAGAACCTTGTCTTCCCACTAAATGAGATCTAGGTTAACACTAAACTTCATTTCGTGAAGGAACCGGTAGAGATCATGGATCGAGAAATCAAAAGCCTCAAACAAAGCTGCATTCCTATAGTAAAAGTCCGTTGGAACTCTGGTAGAGGGTAGGAGTTTACTTTGGAACATGTAAATCAAATAAAACAAAAAAAATCCACAACTTTTTAGCGGTGCTCCCTCCATTAATGGAATGAAAAAATACTGGCACAAAATAATAGTAGAACAAAGTATCCTAGAACTTAATAATTTCAGGACAAAATTCCCTTAACGAGGAGGTAATGTGCATTCTTGGAATTTAGGTCAAAGACTGTGAACGGTCAAGTTCATAGTAAATCTCTTGGTAATTTGACTCATTGAGTTTTATTGCATCTTTTGTAAAATAAATGAGTTCATTTCAACTATTATAAGATACCAGATGGTATCTTACTTCCAAATATGTAATCTGGAAAACAAATCAAACAACTCAAAGTACAACCCTATGAATGCGTCTGAAAAAGAAATGAAATTTCATAATAAGCAGTTATGAGCAAACCAAACATTCTAGTCTCGTAGTACATGTTCTTGTTTCCAAAAATATAAAGAACATCCAAAAAGGAGTCTGTATGCAAAATATACGATCGTTTAAGAATCTAAAACCAATATAATACCGATTTTCTAAAACTACTAAAATAGTTTCTATCTGTTAAGGGACTTGCAAAACTCAAAAGGAAATTCCAAAAACATTTTGGACTCGGGCTATATTCTAATATTTAATATCATACTTGAAATATTTTTAGTAAAAAACTATTGATACAGGTCGAAAAATCAGACGTTTTTCGATTAATAATAAAATGTGAATCGTTAAACTCGATTTCACGAAGTTCTATAACTCGAAAAATTAATATGTTTGAAATTTTTCTAATTGTTGAAATAAATTCTATCATTCACCATTTTCATTAATCTATTTAAAATCGGGATCGATGATGTAACTGTGACAACCCGAAACTTTCATCCTATGTAATTGGTCCGCGTATTGTCTTTAAATCTTGAATTCTTCATCGTTTGTAAATCTTGTGGTTCCAAATGCGTGTATTGGACATAATGTAGTCGAGTTATGGGTCTCAGGAGGTGTTGGAAAGTGTTTTGCATTATGAAATTGGATTAAACACACCAAAAGAGGTGTGTGCGGCCACACTTTTGTGTGTACGGCCACACACCCATGTGTGCGGCCGCACACCCAACCGCACACCCTCTAGCCTCACACCCAAACATATATATAGATGAATACCCTCTTCTTTCATTCGTTTGGATGCTCCTTACCCTCTCTCTACTTTCTCTCTCTACAATCTTCAACCAAGAACACCTTGAAGGCCTCATAATTGTGATCTAGTTCATCTTCAAGCTTATTAGTGGTAAACACTTCAATCCCAAGCTTTAAAACTCATCACGTTCATCATATTCATAGTCTCTTGAAGGTGTACGGCCGCACATCTTCATGAGGGGGGCAGCACACATTCAAATCTTCTTGTGTGAAGAGCAAACACTTCACATGGACTCACAAGAGGAGTGTACGGCCGCACACTCATGTGTACGGCCGCACACACACTCTGAACGGCCGCACACACTTGTGTGCAGCCTCACACACCCTTCTGGCCGCACACCTCAGCCGCACACTCAATTTCAAGGCCATGCACTCACTCAAATGTCCACTTTTGGCCCTAAACTTGCATGAATCATTAAGTATAGATCATGAGACACTAGTACTCAGTAATGTCAAGCCCTAAGGATGTTTTTCCATCAAGATTAAGCATGAAACACCCTATTTCTAACCCAATTATGTGTCATCACATGATTTATAGGGACCATTGGCATTCAGGGCATCCGTTGACACTTGAGCCCTACGATAAACTGTGAGTTCATACCCCTTCAATGAACTTTTCAAATGTTTTTTTTATATGTTTTAGGGGGGGATACAAGTCAAATATTCATGTTTATGAAAGTTAATCACATGTGATTCACTATAAGTAGATCAAATCACATGTGATTTACCACTATGCCTTATAAAAGAACTATGCGTTTTCAAAACTACTTTGGATTAATAAACTATTTTCTAAATGTTTCCTTAGTATAAGATTTTATTAAATAAGTTTTCTTATAAAATGTAACTACACTAATATATTTATATAAGTAAAGACTTGAAGGACTTAGAACCGATAACTCACCTTATTTCCTGTTCTTGTTTGATTGTGGGCTTAGGGTAGTTGTTATCCGTTCGACTGTCGTTGATTTCTTAGTTATATATCATGTATATTAGTGTTGGATACGAGCTTTTTCATTTCATTCGATGCCTTCACTACTTACTTACAAAGAACTATACACACTAAATTAACTATAATATGTATAGTTAAGGTCACTACTACTTGTTACTACTACTACCGTACACACTATAATACCCACTATAATACACACTATTACGAGACGATACACTAATAAGGGAACTCGCTACGAACTATACAAAAGACTACTACACTATAATACAAAAGGGAGCACTAATCAGGAGATAACGCACTAAATCACTACGAGATACGCTATTCGCTACATACTATGCCCAGAGTTTTCCGGAGGGAAGACGACGCTACATGTATAGATCTATACGGGGCAGACACTATTACATCCCGACTGTCAGTTTCAGTCCGAGCCGTGCAGGACCAGGGATGCCACTACTTCACTACACTATGCATGACTGGGAAGGTCATGGGGTTTGCTATTACTCTCACCCTCAGTCACTTACAAGGAACACACTATATCCTCACTAAAGTACTAAACTAAAGTCTACATTAACATCCCGAAGTAAAACAAGTATCTATCATTAATAGATGCATTTTCTGGAAAATATAGGATTTTCTAGAGTTTTCTATTACGGACAAATGTAAATAGTAACCTTTCACACTATCGGTACTAATGCATGTTATTCTAGAACCCACACTAAACTCTTATGAACTCACCAGCTTTATGCTGATACTCATTTTCAAAATAACTTGTATCCTCAGGTCAAAGATAGACAGGTACAGGTGCAGCATTTTGGAGAAGGTGGAGCATACAAGATCCATCTCTTATTTTTGTATACTTTTGGTGTTTGTTGAACTTTGCAGAACACACTTGTAATTAAAATCACTATGTAAATGGAATGGTTGCATGTTTCTTGTTTTTACTATTATACAATTGTGATGATACTGTACATGACGTCTCCCACCCCGAAACATATTCCACCGTTATCGGTTTTGGGGTGTGACAGATTGGTATCAGAGCATTGTTTATAGTGAATCAAGTATATCAACCTATAACAGATATACGAACTATAAACACTTCTTGACTAAAACAATGTGACCAAGAATATATACTGTTAAGTATTTAAAAGATTTAACTAAGGATATATACACACACATCTCTATAAAACACAGGAGTCAGTATCACGCTAGAACATAACAAAAGTATTAAGATGGTTGGACAGCACAAATTGGGTTTAGAGACATATAGTCACATTTGGGGGAATGTAGCCTGATCAACTACGTTTTCCTAGGAGTGACTAGCATGTGCCTAAGCTTAGTTGTGGTGTTGCAACAAGTCTAAAACTTACCAACACTACCACAATAACGTTACCCTAAGAATACTATAGGAGTATTATGTATCTCTAAAACATACATATGTGATAACTAAAAGGGTCGTTACTGGTAGGACAATAGTTGCTAAGTGGATACACTACGGTTACATGTGACTAGGGCGCTATAGACTCAAAATCTGTAGCCTTTGCTTCATTTCCTGTTCTTGTTTGATTGGGGATCCGGAGTAAGGGTTGTTTATTCGAAGGACTATCTTGCTTCGTTTGCATGTAATTGGTATGCACTACGCAAGTATTGGGTCGACTAGTAACGATTCATCTTATAAGTATCTGAGAGTAGTACGTCTATTAACCTTTCTATCCCCCTTTCTTGCATAGATAGCATGGCTGGTTTCCACCTACCCGGCGACCCGTACTATCCAAACCAGGGCGATGGAGGATGGCTCGATGAGGAGTCAGATGATGATCACCCGATCCCTTTGGATGATCGACATGCTGAAGGCTTCTCGGATAGTTCCAGCTCCGAACCAGAAGTTAACAACCAACCTCCTGAAGCTCCAAACCCCAACCCCCGTCCGGCATTTCAGGGTCCCACTCCTATGTGGGCCATATCCTTGCACCGATGGAGCGAGGAGCAGGGCCAACCTTTACCTTACAATGGAGACCGAAGTTTCTACAATATAAGCAAAGGAGGATCAGCGGATCAGGTTCTGCCCATCATGATCCGAAGGATTGCCAGGAATGTCGAGCAGGGTCAAGAAACCATTGGTCGAGTTGTAGAAGTGGATGCCAACTCAAATATCAACACGGTTCGCATCCGCCAACTCGAAGAAGCCATGGACAGGACAAGGAGGACCAACGAGGCTCTGCAGCATCAGTTGGCTGCATCCCGAGCCGAAGTTAGGGAACTCCGAGCACGTCAAAGGACTCATGAACGACACCTTCAAGAAGTTATGCGTCAGATAACGGATCTGAGGGTTCACCCAACAAGTAACCGTCGCCAGTAGAAGATGTCTAGTACCTCACTCTTTTGTTTAAAGGACTAGCCTTTCCCCTCTAGGTTTCGTAGATCTCTTGTCTATAAACATTCCTAGCCTAAAAGTACCTTAACTAGACCTCTAAACTGCCAACATTTTTCCCTATGGTTTGATGTAAGACCTTATGTTAGGTCAATTTTTCCTGAACTTGTATTATATCATCAATACCAGTATATTGGCAGCTAACTATCCTATTACTATGAATCTCACTCTAATTTTTGGATTGTGTTGAATTAATCCATAAAACACTCTATTCATATTAGCAATAGACTCTTACTATTGCTATCATTCTTGTGATCTTCCAGTAAAAGATGCCTCCACGAAAGCGTCCAAGTAGAGGAAGACCAGAAACTCAAACCCCTCCTCCACCACCTCTTCCTCCACAGTTCGACCCAGTGCTGTTCCAAATGGCTGTGACTGCGACTGTAACGGCAGCCATGGCTCAAATGAACTCTGGTGATGCGAGCGGTGGTAACTCTAGATTTGGTGAAGTCCATCAAAGAGTGCAGGGATGCACTTATAAGGACTTCATGAACTGTAAACCTACCTTCTTCGATGGTACTGAAGGAATTCTGGCATTATCCCAATGGTTCGAGAGAACCGAAGTTGTATTCGAAATGTGCTCTTGCCCCGAAGAGAGCAAAATCAAGTTCGCTACTGCCACCCTCACTAACAGGGATTTGACATGGTGGAACGACCATGTCAGTGCACTCTCCTTGGTCACAGCAAATGCTATGGGCTGGGACACTCTGAAGGATCTCATGAGGAGAGAGTATTGTCCTAGGGGCGAAATTCAGAAACTTGAGGAGGAACTCTAGAACCTCAAGATGGAAGGGACTGACATAAAAGCTTACACGGCCAGGTTCTGCGACTTGGCGGCTATGTGTCCCAACATGATCCCATCCGAAAGCAAAAAGATCGAATGGTACATCTGGGGTCTAATGCCCCCTATATCGAGGAAATGTTCTAGCCTCACGCCCTACCACCTTCTACAGTGCCAAGGAATTGGCCCAGAGTCTGATAAACCATGAAGTCTCTTCCACTCCAGCAACACCAACCACAACTACCACTGCACCACCTGATTCATCTGACAGAAAGAGGAAGCGATGGGATAAAAAGAAAGGCAAGAAAACTCAAACCTCCTCCAAGGACCAGCAAATCGTGGCGGTTCATGCTGCCACTACTCCAGCCACTCCTGCACCGCTAAAAGCTTATAGTGGGAATCTGCCCAAGTGTCCCAAGTGCCCTTTCCACCACAACGGCCCCTGCCGTGAATTGCAGTGTTCCAACTGCGGTCGGAAGGGCCATACTGTGCGATTCTGCAAGGCCCCTCCCAAACCTATCTCGCAAGTTTCCGGTTTGGGAGTGACCCCGACGTGTTATGGCTGCGGTGAAGCTGGTCATTTCAAGAAGAACTGTCCGAAGGCTGCGAATGCTGGGGGAACAGGTAGGCTACTCGCCATTGGTCACAATGAAGCAATAGCAGATCCCACAGTAGTCACGGGTACGTTTCTTCTCAACAACTCTTATGCTTGTGTCTTATTCGATAGTGGTGCAGAAAGAAGCTTCATAAATCAAAACTTTAAACACTTACTCAAACAATCCCCCCAACCACTAAAACAAACATTCGTTGTAGAAATGGCTAACGGGAAGACCGAAAGCTCTAACGAAATCTACATAGGCTGTACCCTCACGTTAGACGATCACTCATTTCCAATCGATCTCATACCAGTCTCTATCAAGAGTTTCGATGTCATTGTCGGTATGGACTGGTTGAGTCTTCATCGTGCCGATATCCTATGCTACGCCAAAGCCATTTGCTTAAATCTTACGAACCACGAAACTCTGTTGATCTATGGAGATAAACCCGGTACGAGCCTTCGTATCATCTCCAGTATTCAGGCTCAGAAATACTTGAGTAAGGAATATCGCGCCTTTCTTGCCCACGTTGTCGACACTAGCCAGAAAGCGAAGGATCCGAAGGACATCCCTGTTGTATGCGATTTCCCCGATGTCTTTCCGGAGGACCTTCCGGGTCTACCTCCCAAACGTCAGGCTGAGTTCAGAATTGACCTAATGTCGGGAGCTACCCCCGTAGCTAAGTCGCCCTATCGTTTAGCGCCTGCCGAGATGCAAGAACTATCCAGTCAACTTAACGAGCTACTCAGCAAGGGCTTTATAAGACCAAGCTTCTCACCCTGGGGAGCTCCAGTCTTGTTCATAAAGAAGAAAGACTGATCGTTCTGTATGTGCATCGATTATAGGGAACTCAACAAACTCACTGTCAAAAATCGCTACCCTCTCCCTCGTATCGAAGACCTATTCGACCAACTACAAGGAGCGAGTTATTTCTCCAAGATTGATCTTCGGTCCGGGTATCACCAGTTACGGGTGCTTGAGGAAGATGTTCCAAAAACAGCTTTCCGAACCCGATACGGGCACTTCGAGTTCGTAGTGATGCCCTTTGGACTGACTAACGTTCCCGCAGTATTCATGGACTTAATGAATAGGGTATGCCGTCCATATCTAGATCAATTCGTCATCGTCTTTATTGATGATATACTCGTCTACTCTCGGAGCGAGGAAGAACATAAGGATCACCTGCGACGAGTCCTGGAAACATTGCGATCAGAGAAGTTATATACGAAGTTCTCTAAGTGTGAATTTTGGATCCGAAGAGTTGAATTCTTAGGACACGTGGTTAGTGAAGAAGGAATCCACGTGGATCCCTCCAAAATTAAAGCTATTAAGAACTGGTCAACACCCAAGACGCCTACAGAAATTCGTCAATTTCTAGGCCTTGCTGGCTACTACCGCAGATTCATCCAAAACTTCTCTCGGATTGCGAAGCCTCTCACTATGTTGACACAGAAGGGCGTATCATTCGACTGGGAAGAGAAACAAGAGAAGGCATTCCAGACCCTGAAGCGAGCCCTATGCACCGCACCAGTATTGTCCCTTCCCGAAGGAACAGAAGACTTCATGGTGTACTGCGATGCATCGAATCAGGGACTAGGCTACGTCTTGATGCAACAGGGTAAAGTCATCGCTTATGCCTCAAGACAGCTAAAGACACACGAGGTGAACTACACTACTCACGACCTCGAGCTAGGAGCGGTCGTCTTCGCTCTAAAAATCTAGAGACACTACTTATATGGAACGAAGAGCGTAGTATATACTGATCATAAAAGCCTCCAACACATACTGAACCAGAAAGAGCTCAACATGAGACAACGTCGTTGGGTCGAGCTACTCAACGATTACGACAGCGAAATTCGATATCACTCAGGGAAGGCCAACGTGGTAGCCGACGCCCTAAATAGAAAAGAGTATTCTGGTCGAAGAACCAAGTCGTTAACAATGACTTTCCATTTGCACCTATCCGCACAGATCAAGGAGGCTCAGTTTGAAGCCTTAAAACCTGAGAACGTAACGGGAGAATCCTTACGCAAAATGTTTAAGATTTTGGAAGTCAAGGGTGACGGAGCCTACTATCTCATGGACCGAATCTGGACTCCATGCCATGGAGGTTTCAGAGATTTAGTCATGAAGGAAGCTCACAACACTCGATACTCCGTCCACCCAGGTTCGGATAAGATGTATCTGGATCTCAAAAAGCTATACTGGTGGCCTAACATGAAAGCTGAGATAGCTACCTTCGTGAGTAAGTGCCTTACTTGCGCGAAGGTCAAGGTCGAATACTAGAAGCCATCAGGTCTCCTCCAACAACCGGAGATACCGGAATGGAAGTGGGAACAGATCACAATGGATTTTATAACCAAGCTTCCCAAGACAACGGGTGGGTTGGATACCATTTGGGTCATCGTCGACAGATTGACCAAGTCTGCACACTTCCTACCCATCAAAGAAACGGACAAGATGGAGAAGCTCACGAGAACATATCTTAAGGAAATAGTACGGCTGCATGGTGTCCCTATATCGATTATCTCGGACAGAGATAGTAGATTTACCTCGATATTTTGGCAATCACTACAAAAGGCTCTAGAGACGAGGCTGGACATGAGCACAACTTACCATCCGCAGACCGACGGACAAAGTGAGAGAACGATCCAAACCTTAGAAGATATGTTGCGAGCTTGTGTGATCGACTTCGGTAAATCGTGGGATACACACTTACCTCTTGTGGAGTTTTCCTACAACAATAGTTATCATACGCGCATCAAGGCAGCTCCATTCGAAGCCCTCTACGGCCGAAAGTGCAGATCCCCTCTGTGCTGGGCTGAGGTGGGTGACACTCAGTTGGCTAAGGGACGAGATCCTAACAGCGCTCTCACTGGTTCGGAGATCATTCGAGAAACGACCGAGAAGATTGTACAGATTCGTGAACGATTAAAAGCCGCTAAGGATCGAAAGAAAAGCTACGCGGACAAACGAAGAAAACCCTTGGAGTTTCAAGTAGGAGACCGAGTCCTTTTGAAGGTCTCGCCCTGGAAGGGCACGATACGCTTCGGAAAGCGTGGAAAGCTGAACCCAAGGTACATAGGGCCTTTCGAGATTCTTGCTAGAATTGGCCCTGTGGCTTACAAACTCAACCTACCCCACGAGCTAAGTAACATACATCCTAACTTCCACGTCTCAAACTTGAAGAATTGCATGTCTGGCGAGACTCTAGTCATTCCGCTTGACGAGATCGAGGTCAATGAGAGCCTCAACTTCGTGGAAGAGCCTGCGGAGATTATGGATCGGGAAGTAAAACGAACGAAGCAAAGTCGCATCCCAATTGTAAAGGTTCGGTGGAACACCAAGCAGGGACGAGAATTCACTTGGGAGCGCGAGGATCAAATGAAACTCAAATATCCCCATCTTTTTACATTGTAGTTTGGTAATTACCCTCTGTAGGAATTCTAAATTTCGGGACGAAATTCCCTCTATCAGGGGGATAATGTGACAACCCGAAACTTTCATCCTATGCAATTGGTCTGCGTATTGTCTTTAAATCTTGAATTCTTCATCCTTTGTAAATCTTGTGGTTCCAAATGCGTGTATTGGACATAATATAGTCTAGTTATCGGTCTCAGGAGGTGTTGGAAAGTGTTTTGCGTTATGAAATTGGATTAAACACAGCAAAAGAGGTGTGTGCGGCCACACTTTTGTATATACGGCCACACACCCATGTGTGCGGCCGCACACCCAACCGCACACCCTATAGCCTCACACCCAAACATATATATAGATGAATACCCTCTTCTTTCATTCGTTTGGATGCTCCTTACCCTCTCTCTACTTTCTCTCTCTACAATCTTCAACCAAGAACACCTTGAAGGCCTCATAATTGTGATCTAGTTCATCTTCAAGCTTATTAGTGGTAAAGACTTCAATCCCAAGCTTTAAAACTCATCATGTTCATCATATTCATAGTCTCTTGAAAGTGTACGGCCGCACATCTTCATGAGGGGGGCAGCACACATTCAAATCTTCTTGTGTGAAGAGCAAACACTTCACAGAGACTCACAAGAGGAGTGTACGGCCGCACACTACTGTGTACGTCCGCACACACACTCTGAACGGCCGCACACACTAGTGTGCAGCCTCACACACCCTTCTGGCCGCACACTCAATTTCAAGGCCACACACTCACTCAAATGTCCACTTTTGGCCCTAAACTTGCATGAATCATTAAGTATAGATCATGAGACACTAGTACTCAGTAATGTTGAGCCCTAAGGATGTTTTTCCATCATGATTAAGCATGAAACACCCTAGTTCTAACCCAATTATGTGTCATCACATGATTTATAGGGACCATTGGCATTCAGGGCATCCGTTGACACTCGAGCCCTACGATAAACTGTGTGTTCATACCCCTTCAATGAACTTTTCAAATGTTTTTTATATGTTTTAGGGGGGATACAAGTCAAATATTCATGTTTATGAAAGTTAATCACATGTGATTCACTATTAGTAGATCAAATCACATGTGATTTACCACTATGCCTTATAAAAGAACTATGCATTTTCAAAACTACTTTGGATTAATAAACTATTTTCTAAATGTTTCCTTAGTATAAGATTTTATTAAATAAGTTTTCTTATAAAATGTAACTACACTAATATATTTATATAAGTAAAGACTTGAAGGACTTAGAACCGATAACTCACCTTATTTCTTGTTCATGTTTGATTGTGGGCTTAGGGTAGTTGTTATCTGTTCGACTGTCGTTGATTTCTTAGTTATATATCATGTATATTAGTGTTGGATACGAGCTTTTTCATTTCATTTGATGCCTTCACTACTTAATTACAAAGAACTATACACACTAAATTAACTATAATATGTATAGTTAAGGTCACTACTACTTGTTACTACTACTACCGTACACACTATAATACCCACTATAATACACACTATTACGAGACGATACACTAATAAGGGAACTCGCTACGAACTATACAAAAGACTACTACACTATAATACAAGAGGGAGCACTAATCAGGAGATAACGCACTAAATCACTACAAGATACGCTATTCGCTACATACTATGCCCAGAGTTTTCCGGAGGGAAGACGACGCTACATGTATAGAACTATACGGGGCAGACACTATTACATCCCGACTGTCAGTTTCAGTCCGAGCCGTGCAGGCCCAGGGATGCCACTACTTCACTACACTATGCATGACCAGGAAGGTCATGGGGTTCGCTATTACTCTCACTATCAGTCACTTACAAGGAACACACTATATTCTCACTAAAGTACTAAACTAAAGTCTACATTAACATCCCGAAGTAAAACAAGTATCTATCATTAATAGATGCATTTTCTGGAAAATATAGGATTTTCTAGAGTTTTCTATTACGGACAAATGTAAATAGTAACCTTTCACACTATCGGTACTAATGCATGTTATTCTAGAACCCACACTAAACTCTTATGAACTCACCAGCTTTATGTTGATACTCGTTTTCAAAATAACTTGTATCCTCAGGTCAAAGATAGACAGGTACAGGTGCAGCATTTTGGAGAAGGTGGAGCATACAAGATCCATCTCTTACTTTTGTATACTTTTGGTATTTGTTGAACTTTGCAAAACACACTTGTAATTAAAATCACTATGTAAATGGAATGGTTGCATGTTTCTTGTTTTTACTATTATACAATTGTGATGATACTGTACATGACGTCTCCCACCCCGAAACGTATTCCGCTGTTATCGGTTTTGGGGTGTGACAGTAACAACCCAAAATTTCACGTCCAAAAATTTCATTTTTAATCATTACTTTGGAAAACATTTGTAAATAAAACATTGTCTGATCAAATCATTTCACATTCATACATCGTGTTTGAAAACTAAAATACGAAATCAACCAAATATCATAGTATAATTCCCAGAACAAACTCGTAAGGCAGAAAATAGTGTGTGTGGATGATGTGCCGCTAGCGCGCCAGTTCCTTCCCCTTCGATGAAGAGGTACCTGAAACAAAAACTGAAAACTGTAAGCACGAAGCTTAGTGAGTTCCCCCATCGTACCATATACCATACAATCACATAATATACATATATTTTCAGGCATATCTGGGTGCCCAACCTACCCCTTCGGTCCTCTCGACCGGATACTGGCTAACATATCTGGGTGATGGCCGCCCCTTCGGTCCTCTCGACTGGATACTGACTAGCATATCTGGGTGCTGGTCTCTCCTTCGATCCTCTCGACCAGATACTAGGGACTATTTCACCCCCTAGTACTACCATACCACTTAATCTATCTAGCATGGTTGGGCATGACTACCCCTTCGGTCCTATCGACCGGTACTCTGGGGACTATCTCCCCTACTATCACTAGCACATACCATTATATCATACTAGCACATAAACAAATCAGGTAGTAGGAAACCTAGATGAATATCACATAGACAATCATCTAATTATACAACTCCTACTGATGGGCTGGCATTGTGGCCGTAGACCCACCGCTACTGGAAGGTAACTCACCTTGATGTAGTTGCTGATCTGCACGGGAACTGTTTATCTACTATTGGTGCTCTGGAAATCCTCCGGCTGTAATTCCCACAAAGCACTCAATCAAACACTTCTAACTGTCCTTAGGGTAAAATGATCGTCTTACCCCCGACCAAGTCAAAGTCAAAGTTAACTACCAGTTGACCTGACTCGCCGAGTTGGCTCGCCAACTCGCTGAGTCACTATCCTTCCATTTGTCCTTATACCATCTTTACTCGTCGAGTTAGGCGATGACTCGACGAGTTTTCCTTCTAAATGAACGTCGACTGAATCTTCATCCGACTCGCCGAGTTGTATGAACAACTCGTCGAGTTCATCTTCAACTGATAGACAGGTCATGTCCTTGACTCGCCGAGTTGTATGAACAACTCATCGAGTTCATCTCCATCCATATGAAGATTGCCTTGGACTCGCCGAGTCTTCTCATGCACTCACCGAGTCCCATGAATATCCCGAACAATGGCTTAGTCCAGAACATTGGGTCACTCCCCGAGACTCCCTAAAACCTTTCCACACTCAACTGGGTCCTGCTGACCCTCAACTGATTTGAGACCCAAGCTTGGGCTCGCCAAGTCCAAGGATGGACTCGCCGAGTTTGTCGCATAGTCCCACTAGATCTTCGATTTCTGATGTACCACTCTTGATCAAAGGATAGATCTATGCTCCTAGGACCGTTCTAGCACGTAAATTACAACCTTTACGTGCTTGCATGGGAATTTAAGCTCAAAAGGTCTTAAAACAAACCCTTGAGTTGCATGGAGCCTTTCTTGGGTGGAAAAGCACCCCCTTTCTGCTTTGTGAGATCTGCACCGTCATCCCCAACCATGCTTGCATTCATGGTTGGCTAGCTAAAAAATGGCTCATAAAGCCCTAAGACTACACAAAATGGGATCTAGCATTTGGAAGATCAAGGTACAGACTTTTTACCTTGAATGAGCTGCAAATGATGCACAAATTCGGATCCCCTTCAGTCCTTTCTTGCTCCTTCAAGCTTCTCTTCCTTCCTTGGATCACAAGAACACCAAACTCACTTCAAATGCTCTAGTTTGCTTCAATGATGGCTAGGGTTTGCTATGGGGGTCCTCTAGGAGTAAATGGGATGAAGGAGGCTAGGTTAAAGTGTTTAAATAGGGTGCAAACCCTCGGATTAGGGTTTTTGTCCAGACAGGGTCTACTCGCCGAGTCCACAGCTTAGACCCCGCACCTTATCCCGATTCTACTCGGCGAGTTGGTCCTTCAACTCGCCAAGTCCAAGGCCAAAAATGAAAATATTTAAAGATTTAATTACAAAGAATACGTACCAAGAACCAGGTGCTACAAATCTTCCCCACCTATTTTATACTTCGTCCTCGAAGTCTGCTGCTCGTTCCAGAAACATCTCAGGGTAGTGCTCCATCATCCCTTCCACCAGCTCCCAAGTCCACTCCGA
This sequence comes from Lactuca serriola, assembly GCF_051521515.1. NCBI lineage: Eukaryota > Viridiplantae > Streptophyta > Magnoliopsida > Asterales > Asteraceae > Lactuca > Lactuca serriola. The sequence goes on along the minus strand of NC_136414.1, from coordinate 115,032,849 downwards.
CCCCTTCCGGTGCTGCCATTGCACCTTCACGAGTTCCACCCTCTTGTTCCTCAAATCCTTCGACTTCCTGTCAAGGATTGCCACTGGACTCTCAATGTAATTCAAGCTGTCATCAACCTAAATATCCTCTAGGGGTACCACCGCTGAGTCATCCACCAGGCACTTCCGCAGCTGGGAGACGTGGAAAGTGATGTGGATATGAATGAGTTCGACTGGCAGATCCAGAGTGTACGCTACCTTGCCCACCCAGGCTACAACCCTGAATGGTCCAATGTTCCTTGGGCCCAACTTGCCCCGCTTCCTGAATCGAATGAAACCTTTCCAAGGCGACACCTTCAGGAGACCCATATCCCCGATCTAGAACTCCAGGTCTAAACGGTGCTTGTCGGCATAACTTTTCTGCTGACTCTGTGCAGTCTGAAGCCTGCTCGGAACCTGCTGAATCCTCTCGGTCGTCTTGAGCACCACTTCGGTGCTCCCCATGACCCTCTGGCCAACTTCACCCCAACGTATCGGGGTCCTGCACCTCCTCCCGTACAACATCTCGAAGGGAGGACGGTCAATACTCGCGTGGTAGATGTTGTTGTATGAGAACTCATCCAAAGGGAGATAAGTATCCCAGCTACCACCGAAGTCTAGCACGCACGCCCGCAACATATCCTCCAAAGTCTGGATGGTCCGCTCACTCTGACCATCTGTCTGCGGGTGAAAAGCGGTGCTAAAATGTTGACGAGTACCCACCTCGTCATGCAACTTCTTCCAAAAACTAGAGGTAAACCGTACATCCCTGTCTGAAATCACGGAGACTGGCACTCCGTGACGCGCCACCACCTCTCGAATGTAGATATCGGCCAACTTCTCTGCCGAGATACTCTCCTGGATCGGTATGAAGTGGACGCTCTTGGTCAACCGATCCACGATGACCCATATAGAATCCACTCCCTGTGCGGTCCTGGGAAGCTTGGTGATAAAATCCATCGTGATGTCCTCCCATTTCCATAGTGGGATATCCAACGGCTGCATCTTGTCGTGCGGCCTCTGGTGCTCGACCTTAACCTTCCTGCAGGTCAAGCACCGCTCGACGTACCAAGCTACATCCCGTTTCATGTAGGGCCACCAATAGTCTAGACGAAGATCTCTATACATCTTCGTCGCCCGGGGATGAATGGAGAATCGGGATTTGTGCGCCTCCTTTATCAGAACCTGGCGCACACCCCTGTGATATGGTACCTACACCCTGCGGTGTAGGTCAATAACCCTCGGCTATCATAATCGAAGAAGGAAACCTGACCCACTATATGCTCGCTCTTCCGATGTTCCTCCTTCATAGCCTCCTGCTGAGCCTCCCGAATCTGCTCTAACAACGGAGTCACCACTATCATCCTCATATACACGCCTCTGATCGGCGCTGCCTTGCGACCTAAGTGCATCGACCACCACATTGGCCTTCCCTGGGTGATAAAGGATCTCGCAGTCATAATCCTTCACCACATCCAACCACCGACGCTGCCTCATGTTCAGATTCGGCTGATCCATGAGGTACCTCAAACTCTTGTGGTCCGTGTAAATGGTACACCGGAACCCATAGAGGTAATTCCGCCAAATCTTGAGGGCGAAGACAACCACCCCCAACTCTAAATCGTGCGTCGGGTAGTTCGCCTCGTGAGGCTTCAACTGCCTCGAAGCGTAAGCAATGACATGCCCTCTCTGCATCAGCACCGTGCCCAAACCTGAAATGGACGCGTCACAGTATACAACAAGATCCTCTACGCCCTCTGGCACGGCTAAGATTGGCGTTTCGCACAATCTCTGTCTCAAAGTCTCAAATGCTACCTGCTGCTCAGGCCCCCATCGAAAGACCATGGCTTTCTTCATCAGCTGCATTAGAGGTACGGCTATCTTGGAGAAATCCTGAATGAATCTACTATAGTAGCCTGCTAATCCCAGGAAACTCCGAATCTCAGATGGAGACTTCGGAACTTCCCATCTCATCATGGCCTCCACCTTGGTCGGGTCTACTGAGATCCCGTTCTGGTTGACGAGATGTCCGAGGAACTGCACCTCGCGCAACCAGAACTCACACTTGGAGAACTTAGCATACAAGTTCTCCCTCCTCAAAGTCTCCAAAACTTCTCTCAGGTGCTCCTCGTGCTCCTCTTGCGTCTTGGAGTAAACCAAGATGTCATCAATAAACACTATCAAAGACCAGTCTAACATTGGTCTACACACGTGGTTCATGAGGTCCATGAACGCGGCAGGAGCATTGGTGAGCCCGAAGGGCATCACCACAAACTCGTAGTGGCCATAGCGCGTCCGAAACGCAGTGTTTTGCACATCCTCCTCTCTGACCCTCATCTGGTGATATCCTGAACGCAGATCAATCTTGGAGAACCAAGATGCTCCCTAAAGCTGGTCAAAGAGGTCATCAATCCTCGGGAGTGGGTAACGGTTCTTCACCGTTACCTTGTTCAACTCCCGATAATCTATACACATTCGATGCGACCCGTCCTTCTTCCTCACAAACAGAATCGGGGTTCCCTAGGGTGAACTCCTTGGTCTAATGAATCCCTTGTCTAACAGCTCCTGCAGCTGTGTAGACAACTCTTGCATCTCAGGAGGAGCCAACCGATACGGTGCCTTGGCTATCGGAGCCGTGCCAGGGACTAGGTCGATCCTGAACTCCACCTGTCTCTCTGGAGGTATCCCAGGAAGCTCCTCTGGGAACACGTCTGCATAGTCTCGCACCACCGGAACCTCGCTCACTGTCATAACATACGCAACATATCCCGTGCAACCCTGCTGAAGGTAGCGCCTAGCTCTCGCTGCTGAACATACTGTGGGTCCACACTGTGGCCTCTCGTCGTGGATCACCATCTCTCCCCCACTTGGGGTCCTGATTAGCACCAGCTGCTGAGCGCAATCTATCACCGCCCCATTGGGGCTGAGCCAATCCATGCCTATAATCACCTTGCTCCCACGCAACGGAATGGGAACCAAGTCTACCAAGTAGGGCTCCTCGAATAGCCTCAGAACGCAATCTCTGAACACTATTGATGCTCGCACCGATCGATCATCGACAATTTCTACCTCTAAATGGAAATTCAACATGCCCGAAGACTCATTGAACTTCTTGCTAAGCGCAAGAGAAACAAACAATCGGGTGGCACCCGAGTCAAACAACACCTGTACGGGGATACCGTTCACATGGAACGATCCTAAACGCATATACACAGAGCACATATTAACATCATAACATCATATAAATACAATAGAGGGAAAGAATCATCCCTGTCACCACATCTGGTGCGGCACGTGCCTCCTCGGTAGTCAGCTGAAATGTCCGGCTCCTCACCACTGGAGCCTCTGCCTTGCCCTGCCGGCCATCAGTAATCCGTAGGGTCACTGGACCTGGCACCTTCACTGGCGCTACTATTTTCAACTAGGGGCAATTGGCCTTCTTGTGGCCCCTCTGGTTGCAGTGGAAACATAGCAACTCTGATGTCTGTATCATAGGTGCAGGGACGACTCAATCCCTGCTAAAGTGCCCCATCTTGCCGCACTTGTAGCAGCCTGAGGATCCCAACTTGCACGCTCCCTCATGCGTCTTGCCGCATTTCCTGCAACGGCCTCGCCCCTGTTGGCCTTTCGGCCCTGCGTCTGGTCCCCTGGGCTTTTTCCCTGAAGCCCACGTAACCTGCCCCTCCTTTTCCTTTCTCTTCCGGATATGCTCCTGATCAATCTCCCTCTCCCTTGCCCTGGCAATCATGGAATCCAGGGTAGGGCAAGCTGAAAAACTACCATTCTCCCAAATGTCAGCTCGTAGCATGTCATGATAGCGGGTCCTCCTCAGGTCCTCATCACCTGCATACTGGGGCACCAGTAACGCCCTCTCCCGGAACTTGACGGTGATCTCCGCCACAGTCTCCGTGATCTGCCTCATTTCCAAGAACTCCCTGGCTAACTGCTGGAGCTCCACTACAGGTGCGAACTCTGCTCTGAACCGGGTCGCAAAGTTTGACCATGACATAGCGTCAATAGCCGAGGCTCCCAGAGAGTCACCAACCGACTCCCACCAATCCCTAGCCCGGTCCCTTAGACATCCTGCTGCAAATCGTACCTTCGACCCCTCAGAGCAGAAGCTGGTCAGCTGTGCAGACTCAATGTCTGCAATCCATCGTCTGGCAGCAATGAGGTCCTTCGCCCCATGGAAATCTGGTGCACCACTGCCCCTGAAGTCCTTAAAGGACAATGTGTGAGATCCTGACTGGTCAGATGCCATGTCACTCCTAAACGCACTGAGGCGGTCCTCCATCAGCTCAACTATCCCTTCCTTGATCAACCCGAAAATGATGGGGGTCAACTCAAGGATGCCTCTGGTGATCTCTGACGCGATGAACTCACGTAGCATCTCATCTACTGGCTCGGAACCTGATCCGGAACCCGATCCCTCTCCTGAACTACCAACTGCTGGCCTCTGACGTAGTACCACCATTCTGTAATACATGAAACAACTGTTAGTGATACTGATGCCTTTTGAGGGATCACACCCACTACAAGTTCCTCGGTCTTGTCTCGGCCTTCCTCAGTTCGGGTACAGATCCTCTGCTTTCAGTAGTACGGGCTCATACTACCTTCCACATCTATCTGTACCTTCCTCAAGGACTGCCTTGACTCCACCGGATCCCTTTACCACTACTGATCTCTATTACTCTCATCCTAGGCTTACCCTAGGGAACCTCCGACTCCCCCCCCCCCCAAACCAGTCCCCAGCTGCTAAAGGCCTCTTTGTAATACCAATTAGATATTATTTAAATACAATCAAATGCAACGAGGCTCAGATAATCCTTCGAGAAAGGGACTCATCCCCACAATGGTTAGGACTCAGACAAGAGCTACGCAATATGGTCAAATCCAATCCTCTAAGATTACCCAACCCTGGCCACATGTGACCTTAACGTATTCAGCTAATAGCCAACTCCCATCACTCAAGGCCCACAAAGCACAAAGCAAGCAGCATTCAGACAAAAGGGAACAAACCCAAGCAATCCGTTCTAATAGATAAAAACCATATTAGCATACAATGCTAAACTGATACTATCAGGCATAACCTAAACAGGCTATCCTACTGCTGTCTACACAATACTAGCATGCAATTCTCATAAGCTGAAACACATAAAGCAGGCACGTAAGGCATCACTCCTAGATCCTTAGTCCTATTCTAGCATGCTCTTTTACTGAAATTGTTAAACATAACATAACTCGTATGGGTACTTTGGGGAAAACTTACTTGAGCTCGGCCGATCGCACACATCACACACTTCGTTCTTTCTTAAAATTCTTTACTTAATCTTTCGGAAAACTTTTTCTTTTTCGGAACCCTTTAATCCCTCGATTTTAGTTCAGACACCCCCGAAGGTGTGTCCGAATCCCTCAAACCAGGGCTCTGATACCAACTTGTAACAACCTAAAATTTCACGTCCAAAAAGTTCATTTTTAATCAATACTTTGGAAAACATTTGTAAATAAAACATTGTCTGATCAAATCATTTCACATTCATACATCGTGCTTGAAAACCAAAATACAAAATCAACTAAATATCAGAGTACAATTCCCAAAACAAACTCGTATGGCGGAAAACAGTGTGTGTGGATGATGTGCCGCTACCATGCCAGCTCCTTCCCCTTCGATGAAGAGGTACCTGAAACCAAAACTGAAAACTGTAAGCACGAAGCTTAGTGAGTTCCCCCATCGTTCCACATACCATACAATCACATAACATACATATATTGTCAGGCATATCTGGGTGCCCGACCTACCCCTTCGGTCCTCTCAACCGGATACAGGCTAACATATCTGGGTGTTGGCCTCCCCTTCGGTCCTCTCGACCGGATACTGATTAGCATATCTGGATGTTGGTCTCCCCTTCGGTCCTCTCGACTAGATACTAGGTACTATTTCACCCCTACTACTACCACATAACACATACCACATAATCTATCTAGCATGGCTGGGCATGACTACCCTTTCGGCCCTATCGACCGGTACTCTGGGGACTATCTCCCCTACTGTCACTAGCACATAGCATTATATCATACTAGCACATAAACAAATCAGGTAGTAGCAAACCTAGATGAATATCACATAGACAATCATCTAATTATACAACTCCTACTGATAGGCTGGCATTGTGGCCGTAGACCCACCGCTACTGGAAGGTAACTCACCTTGAAGTAGCTGCTGATCTGCACGGGAACTGTCTATCTGCTGATGCTGCTCCAGAAATCCTCTAGCTATAATTCCCACAAAGCACTCAATCAAACACAACTAACTGTCCTTAGGGTAAAATGACCATCTCACCCCCGACCAAGTCAAAGTCAAAGTTAACTACCAGTTGACCTGACTCGCTGAGTTGGCTCGCCAACTCGCCGAGTCTCTATCCTTCCATTTGTCCTTATACCATCTCTACTCGTCGAGTTAGGCGATGACTCGACGAGTTTTCCTTCTAAATGAACGTCAACTGAATCTTCATCCGACTCGCCGAGTTGTATGAACAACTCATCGAGTTCATCTTCAACTGATAGACAGGTCATGTCCTTGACTCGCGCGAGTTGTATGAACAACTCATCGAGTTCATCTCCATCCATATGAAGATTGCCTTGGACTCGTCGAGTCTTCTCATGCACTCACCGAGTCCCATGAATATCCCGAACAATGGCTTAGTCCAGAACATTGGGTCACTCCCCGAGACTATGCTGACCCTCAACTGATTTGAGACCCAAGCTTGGGCTCGCCAAGTCTAAGGATGGACTCGCCGAGTTTGTCGCATATTCTCACTAGATCTTCGATTTCTGATGTAGCACTCTTGATCAAAGGATAGATCTATGCTCCTAGGACCGTTCTAGCATGTAAAGTTACAACCTTTACGTGCTTGCATGGGACTTTAAGCTCAAAATGTCCTAAAACAAACCCTTGAGTTGCATGGAGCCTTTGTTGGGTGGAAAAGCACCCCCTTTCTGCTTTGTGACCCTTCAAGGGTTCTAGATCTACACCCTCATCCCCAACCATGCTTGCATTCATGGTTGGCTAGCTAAACATGGCTCATAAAGCCATAAAACTACACAAAATGGGAGCTAGCATTTGGAAGATCAAGGTACAAACTTTTTACCTTGAATGAGCTGCAAATGATGCACAAATTCGGATCCCCTTCAGTCCTTTCTTGCTCCTTCAAGCTTCTCTTCCTTCCTTGGATCACAAGAACACCAAACTCATTTCAAATGCTCTAGTTTGCTTCAATGATGGCTAGGGTTTTCTATGGGGGTCCTCTGGGAGTAAATGGGATGAAGGAGGTCGGGTTAAAGTGTTTAAATAGGGTGCAAACCCTCGGATTAGGGTTTTTGTCCAGACAGTGTCTACTCGCCGAGTCCACAGCTTAGACCCCGCACCTTATCCCGCTTCTACTCGGCGAGTTGGTCCTTCAACTCGCCGAGTCCAAGGCCAAAAATGCAAATATTTAAAGAGTTAATTACAAAGAATACGTAGCAAGAACCAGGTGTTATAGATGACACACAAATCGAGAGAAACTGTTTTGTAACATTTTAAATACCACACATGTGACATTACCCATTTTGCTACCAAAATTTACACATTTTGACTCAAATATTTAAGCATGTGTTATGGCTTAAAACACATGAAAAATTTACAAAAATTCTCAATACATGTATCATATGCACCTTATTATCCAAATACTTATACTTATGTGTATAACTAGTATAATACATCAATACACACTTAAATGCACAAATAATTGGGGTATTACATTGTTTCTAAATAAAAAAAGTACCTAAGTGGTTGAAAAAAAAATTACACCGTGCGAGAAAGTCCTTTGACTCCTTTGACTGTTGATTAGCTTCAAGCACACTCATCACACACACACACACACACACACACACACACACACACTCTCTCTCTCTCTCTATCTATCTCTCTCTCTCTCTTTCCGTATAATTTACATCCAAACAAATTCAGACTTACACTCCTCACCAATCAATTACTTTACAAATATATGGATGTTCATCTAGCCAAAGGAAAACTTACATGTTTCACTAAAAAATAATCAAAGTATTCATAGTACCGGTCCCATTTTCTTCTTCTTCATATCGATTGCAAGCAGCATGACAATCTCATCACCATCGTTCTTCTTTAATTTTTTTTCCTGTCAAAAATCAAACCCAAACACCCACTTAGGTTCCATTGATTTTTGTCAACACTAAAAAAAAGATGAAGCAAAATTACCGAAGCTGAAGCATGCAGTCGAGTTGCTCCTTGAGCAACACCCACCAAGACCGAAAAAAACCTCTTTTGGCCTCACCCCTTTCATTTGCCCTTCTTCCCGTCGAGCTCTGCTGCCACACACACCCCTATGCCGATTTTGTTGCTTGCCTTGTTCCAACGAATAGCTTTTCTCTTTCGTGTTCTCTATTTTTGTGACATCCCCATTTTCACGGCCAGAAAAAGACCAATTTTGTTTATGCTTTATAAAAATCAGAGTACCTCTTTTAATAAAAATGTTGCGGGATTTGTTCCCAGTAAAACATGATAAATACGTTATCAAAGCATTTCCGAAGAAAAGTATTTTTATTAATTTTAAAACATTTGGGATGTCATCGTCAATACAGAAACATAAGCATAAACAGAACTTACATTCATTATCACTAGTGATCTATATCTCCTTAATCTCTTAATGTAATGTGACTTCATATCAACAACTTTGATATAAATAAACTGAGTGGGTCAGGTTGGGAAACCTGGTGAGTGCATAGGGTTTTCAACCCACAATAATATAATTATTATGTTTAATTATCAAACAGTTAACCCAATTACCCATCCCCATTATCTTCTTTGCTCTTAAGGATATACCCTAAGAATCAGTTATTTCTCATTCATTCATTCCTAAGGAATAGGTACGAAGTCCATCGTTGTCAATGACAAAGCTGTCAAGCACAGCTGCTAGCTCTATCACTTAGGCGCAACTGCCATAACTATGACATTCTATATGAGGCGCAGCTGTCAGTATTGTCCTTCGAGCACAGCTGCGAGGGTTATCTCTTTTATTGATAGTATCGTTTTCGAGAGTCCACTCGCAATACATGTCAATGGGTTTTTTTAGAGTACACTAGTGAACACATCGTTCACAACACCTACAGGTTGCGAGCCTGCTAGTGTTCCACTGTATTGTCTAGAATAGTCTGTGGTTGTCATCCATACTCTGCTAGATGACGGGGCCAACATTTAGGAACAAGGCTTCTCACATCATCCACCTCTCACCCTTACCTCATGGTCTATATCACCTCTTAACTCATCATCCAACTCATATTTCATCTACCCGTGTTTTACCCAACATATTATGTAGATATAAATACATATACAGTTTAAATCATATAAAACTTGTATAAAATCGTTCATCCAGCATAGATAGCAAGTATACAGATAATATGCACACATAGCATGTAGTTTATATAAAATACTTCATATCTATGTGTAAGATGAAAGGGACCATGCAATCACTTTAAAAGGTGGTGATTCCGAACTCAGACAGCGCTTCGCTTCTTAAAAATAAATTCCTTTGACGAAACCTAGTATTATTACCACTAGAGTTTAGTCTATTATTCGTCAAGAGTAATTAATAATCTAGCTATTATTACTATTATATATGTGTTAATTAATACTTATATAACTCATAATAATAGCCCAAGTACTTATTATAATTTCCTAATAACGTTACTATAATTAAATAAAAGCTATATTAAAAATAGTGTAGGCGTAGCTCACTTACAGCGGGTTTTATAGAAAATTGGGCTTTGCTTGGAGCAACGTTCCCGAGCCAAAAAGCTCTTATTCTCGGAGCCGTCGAGCACTCCGGGGCTTCTGCCTCGTGCTAGGGAGGTTCCCTAGGCTTTTCGGGGGGTTTCGGGGCTAGAGAGAGAGTAAAGAGAAGAAAGAATGGGAAAGGTGTGAAGAAATTGAGGGTGGGAGAGGTTCTATTTATAGGGTAAAATATGGCTGAACTTAGTGCCACATGTCACCATCTGGTGGCAAGACTTGGGGAGAAAGCAATGACCAAGATTGTGCCACGTCACTCATTTTTGCACACCACACTTCTGACTTCTAAAATCTGTAACTTTCAAATACGAGCTTCGTTTTTTACGTTCTTTATATTCACACGTAGGTAAAAATAAGATCTACAACTTTCATTTTGACTATGTCGACTAATTCCTGACCTATCTTAAATTTAACAGTACGAGGAGAGTATACTGTTAAATGTCTGCGTAAAATTCATAAATTCTACATACGGACTCTGTTTTCTTCTGTCTTTTTACTTTTGAGTTCCTATTAATGAGATATTCAATTCTCATTTAGGCCGCATAGGCCAAAAACCGCTCAATCTAAAATTCGAGTTTCGGGCTGTGCACTGTTAAGCCAAATCTTAGAAAACTCATAACTTCCTCTTACGAAGTCAGATTTGGGAGTTCTTTTTTTTTGTATGTTATCGGTTTAACATATACTACAAATTTTGTTTAGATTTATAAGGCTAAAAAGTCCTCCATCGTAAATTCACTATTTACGTCTCCTGGTGTCGTGTCGGTTTTGCCGTAAAACTTCGACGGACCATAACTTCTTCGTTATAACTCGGATTTCGGCGTTCTTTATATGTACGGAACACTTGAGAATTATTTTACAAATTGGTTAAGATTATTTATTCTAAATAATATTTCATAAAAAAAATCATTTTTGATGCTCATTGACTAGAATTGACTAGTCCGGATCTGCGGACATTACAATTTTATCCCTATCGATCGACGATCTAAGAGGATCTCATCTTCGTCATTGCTGCTGCTCATGATGCCTTACCGTATTCCCTTCGGAAACCTCTTTATTTCAAACCTCGCAGCCGGACGAGAACAAAAACAAGCTCGATCCTTCATCCTCTTCGTTGCTTCGGTCTCGTCAACCTAGGAAACGCCTCCCTCTTCGCGGTCGATCCACCAAGAATTCTGGAATAGCATCTTGCACGCCTTCGTGATTTCTTGCCATCACCGATTATCCATATCAGTCTTGTTCCTTCATGTTGGTCGTGTTTTCCCTTATCGCTTCGTTCATTCTTCTCCTTTGCCCAATAAACGAATGGAAACGGGCACAAAAACACCTAAATCGTCTTGAGTCTATAAAATGAACACATTAAACCCCTGTGTTGAATCCTTTAATCAAAATGAGTCCTTTCCCCACAACATTGGTGTTTTTAAGCAAAACGGCCCCTCCCATTGAGATTTGCTAACAATATTAGTCCAAGACTCAAACATTAATTCAATTTAAACCATTCCAGTCCCTCCCTTTATTTATTTTAACCAAAGAAGTCATATTTTTGTTAATTTAATTACCAAACATCCCCCATTCATTTAAATTCGTTACAAAAACGATCCCGAAAGTGTTTCAAGGTTCAAATATGTTTAAATACATAAAGTTTATGCATGTACATATGTTCATTGCTTTGGAAACGTATCTCTTATAAAAAGCGAGTACATCACACTTTTACATACATATCGAGCATACTCGGCTTTTATAAACTTTATATAATGAAAATCATTTTTTTCCTATTGACTTAACTACAATTAAGTGAGGGCTGAGAGGTATTCACATACTTTAGTTAAGGGCTTTTTAGTGAAACTATATTCATTAGTTAGGTCTAAACATTTAGCATACCCACACTATTATAACCGTTAATTTTCGGAGCGAGATACATATCTATAGATTTATATGGGGTTGATATCCCCACCTGCGGTTGCTAACTACAACCTCGATCGATTAATCAAAGTGGATGATAAGTGTCTACAATTGTTACTACCACGTCCAATGAAGTGTTGTAGGGGGTACATTCAGTCACATAGCTCAGTTATAGGACTTACTATAAACATTAACTATAATATCTCTATATCTCTCTCACTACAAACCATGGGTTTGGTTGCGTTCAAAACTATTTTAAGTATGGATTACTTATACAAGGATACATTTTGGCACTTTAAAAGATTCATTACAAACACAGTTTTAAGTATGAATTTACTTATACAAAGATATATTTTGGCTTTCAAAGATTCATTACAATCATAGTTTTAAGTATGGGTTTACTTATACAAAAATACATTTTGGCTTGCAAAGGCTCTTTACAAACAAAATTTTAAGTATTGTTATACTTATAATGAATATACTTTTTATACTTTTTAAAAGTATTACTGCTGTTAGTAGAAAACATGTAATTCTCACCAACCTTATGTTGACCCTCAAAACTACATGTAGTTTCAAGAAATCACTAAACAAACATTCAAGATAGATTGTATTACAGGTGACATAGTTTACTAGTTTTTGTATTATCTGCCTATCTGTTAAGGGAATTAATGTACTATTATTATCTATAAAAAAACATTGTATTCAAATATCAAGATGGAACACAAATGCTATTTTGTTTATTGTTGTATTTGTGTTATATATTCAGTTTACCTGTAATCCATGAACTTAGTCGCATAGCCCGGCGTGTTCTGCTGCCTCGGCTAGGGGTGTGACAATCATCAGGAAATCGATTGTAATAGAGGGTAAAACCGATCCATGGGCTTATGGAATTTTGAAAATGAGTAGTGGAAAGTTTTTGGGGTACAAGGACAAATATTATTTGAACATTGTAATATTACTTAAAACACATCCCTTTACTTAATGATTTTATTAGTTGTTTGTTGATTTAAGATTACAAATGCATTTTATATTTTATAAAACAAAAACTTATACTAAAAGAACAAAATACATGTTACACAAAAAACAAAAAAAAAAAACAAGTAAAATTTTTTCAGGAACCATGGTTCGGAATCGTACTCTAGTGTTCGGGAGACCACTCTAAAATGATGTGTTCCAAACATTGTTTTTATTATACAAAAAAAGGCTCATTTTTTTCAAAGATATAACTTATAAGGGTTAAATTACTCAGTTTCCCTTATTTATAATATGAGAGGGTCATTTTTTTTCAAAGATATGGTTTATAAAGGTTAGTTTACTCAGTTTCCCTTATTTATAATATGAGATACATGAGAAGAGCAATACAAATATAATGCGAGGAATACTTTGAATGACCAAAAAATATTTATAAAAAGAATGGTATATATATTTTACAACTTGTAGCTAGTGATAAATCATGAATATTATCACAAATGCTTTTAAAACCGAGTCAAATTGGGAATTGGATCGAACCGAACGTTTTTTAAAAATCTGGGATAGATACGTTAAAAAAAAACTGGTTGAATCGGTTTATTGGACTTGAATAATTGGATTTATGTTAGCCCATATAAGATTTAGTTTAATCACGTAAAATTAAATTTTATCACCTTATATCTTTAAATCTCACTTAATACCTGACACAAGGTAAATGTACATATAACATAAAAAAGCCGTTATAAACAATGACATTTGGCCATCGTTTTCGACCGTTGCATGACTTGTCACGGGTTTTTTCATGTTACAAATTTCAATATAATATTTAATCACTTAAAATGAAACTTCAATATCTTATGTCCCACTTAATAACCTACACAAAATAAATGTACATATTACAATACAAAACCTGTTATAAAAAAAGGACATTTATCCATCGTTTTCGACCGTCACACTACTTGTCAATTTTTATTTGACAAAACTGCACAAATGGTCCAAGTGGTTTACACAAAATTGCCACTTTGGTCCAAAAAACTTTTGGCTAGCACCACAAGTCCAAAGTTTTCATTTTCTTGCATATTTGGTCCAATGGGTTAACTTCCGTCTATTTCCCTCTATTAAGTTATGTTTGACTAGTCAAATCAGGGGTATTTTGGTCATTCCCTATTTATGCCCCTTATTTTATATCAATAAAGGAGTCCTATAAGAACGAATCTCAATCCTTCTTTGTCGTCGTTCTTAGCTTGGTCTTCTTCAACACTTCGATCGTCCTCGATTTCTTCAAGAAATCAAAATAAAAAATGGTGCTTTGTTTTTATGGTAAAATGGCCATAGTTCGCACAGCATGGACTGATAAAAATCCAGGTAGACGCTTCTGGGGAAGCCCTACTGAGGTACGCAAATGTTTTTTTCTTTGGATTTCAGCATAAATCTCCCATTACATGTTACGATCTTCTTTTGTTTCTTAAATTTTGAAGGGATCCAAATGTCGATTTATTGGGTGGTTTGATGGTCCAATTTGTGAACGTTCAAAAGCTATTATATCAGGGCTGCTGAGGTCAATCAACAAATTGAAGTCACAAAACACAAGACTCAAGTGTTACTTGTTATGTAGTTGGGTGTTGTTCGTGTTTGTTCTGGTTTATAAGAAGTAGATTGAAGTGTAAAGGTTTGGGTGGTTTCTATGCAATATATTGAAGTGTAATGGTTTGGGTAGTGTTTTAATGTTTTTTGGTAGTATCTTGTTGAAGCAATGTAATCTTTTGAGCAATACTTTGTGGTAGTCTTTTGTGGTTAAAATGTAAGCAATGTAAGACATGTTTTGCAAGAATTTGTCAATCGTGATTATATTTGGTATGTACATTTTGACCAATTTATTTTGTTTGTGGTTTTGTTTAAAAGGGCATATTGGTCAATTTATTTTGTTTGTGGTTTACACATTATCAATGACAAATGTATGTTTTGTTTAAAAGGGCATATTGGCCAATTTATTTAGTTTGTGGTTTGCACATTATGAATGACAATTGTATGTTTTGTTTAAAAGGGCATATTGGTCAAGTTCTACAACAAAAAATTATACATTTGAATAACATCAAGACATTAAACATAGCATAAGCCAATACATCAAATCCAATGTAAATTGCTCCCATACATCACAAGGGTACACTATCAAGTACCAAAAATAATATCCAAAATGCTTAAACCGCAAAACACATAAAGTACTAAACATACAATACACATAAACATAACATTATCCCAAAAAGACACTTATACCCCTACATACATCAAAATCCCTTGAAATCCAATCACTTACCCCCTTGGCCTTTGCAAGTTCTAGCATTGTGCCCTTTAATTTTACACTTGCTGCAAGTTACTTGGACAAACTTTCTTGTAAGCTTTCCACTCCCACTAGCAATATGGCTTTGACTCCCACTACCACTAGCAACATTGTCTCCCTTCTTCTGGCTTTTCTCCTCAGCAGATTGCCTCCTCTTTTTCTTGGGCCTTCCAGGCTGATTTTTGTGTAGAGGAGGGATGATTTTAATTGGGTATTCACTTATAGGCCACATTGCTCGACCTTTAATAGGCTCTACCTTGTACACATAAGCTGCTTTCCATGTTTCTAACCAGTGCACCCTGTGGCATAAGTGTGCAGCTCTCCAACTTCCTCACCATTATCTGCTTTGTCATTTAGGACTGCAATGACATTCTTACAAGGGAGTCCTGTTAATTCCCACTTCCTACAACTGCATACTCTTTAAACCATGTCAACAACATGTTGATCCTGCCATGGCCCTTGCACTTGGTATTTATCTGACCCATTCCACCTAGCTGTGTACTGAGATGCCCAATTCATATTCTTCTCCATGATCTTTATTGCAGATGGGGTTAGTGGACCAACACACTTCTTTTGCACCTTTATGACATTGCATATTCTTTTCATCATATACACCCTAATGTACTCCAAGCAGGTTATCGGCGGCTTGTCCCTTCCCTCAATCAATTTGTTATTAAAAACTTCACAAAGATTATTCAGAAGCATATCTGAAACTGCTCTACCTGAAAACACCGCAATAATATCAGGATCAAACATATACTAACACAAAAGGATCAAACATATACCAACACAAAAGGGTAAATTTGGAAGCTGAAGTATGTACCTGTGAAGTGGCTTCTTGCTCAGTGTTGTGGGGGAATTTGATTCAACCAATTATAAGCTTCTATATCATATGAGCTGAATTGTTGCATCCTATGATTGAACTCTAGTACTGTTGTAGTTGTAGCACAATTCCACAAGTGTTCTTTATACTCATTAGTTCTCCATGTTTTTCTCATATTGTCATGTATATGCCTGAGACAAAACCTGTGCTCGGCACATGGGAACAATTGAGAAATGGCAGCCTGCAATCCTTGTAAAGGAATTAAAACATAGTTAATATAGTACATCCAAATATGTCAAATATAAAAAACAAATTACAAACCTTTTGTCTATCACTTATAAATGTGAAGTTTGAGTTTGCATATAGGTCCAGATCATCTGCAATACACTCTAGAAACCACTTCCAACTATCAGTGTTCTCAGTCTCAACAATGGCATAAGTTAGAGGGTATACTCCATTGTTGGAGTCTACCCCAACTACAGTTAAAATTTGTCCTGGGAAAGGGCCCTTCATAAATGCCCCATCAAAACCTAGAAAATCCCTCAGGCAAGCTCTAAAACCCTTCTTCATTCCACCCAAACACACATACATCCTTTTAAACCTTCTTGAGGTAGCACTTAGGTTGGGTTCTGAATCACAGTCTAACATCACAGTGGTTTCTGGATTAGTAGACTACAACTCCAGGATGTAATCTCTAAGAACATCATATTGCTTTTTGTAATCACCCTTGACAAGTTTTTTTGCAGTAGATTTGGCCCTGGATACCTTGTGAATAGAGAATCCAACTTGATAATCCTTTTGAAGTTGTTCTTGAAGAGCTCTGACTGGGATTGTCGGGTTGGATTCAATCTGGTCCATTATCTACTTAGAGATAAACTTTGTTGTTGCAGATCTAACTTTTCTTGTCTGGAGGCATTTATGTTCATGGTTGTAAGTTTTTATGAACCAATTACTATTTACATCTGACCTAGAACCTTGTATCACCCAAGGACAAGGGGTAGGTTCACCCACATGACCATCATTAAAGGCTACAGTTCCTTTACAGATTGCCCTTAACCTCATTTTGTCGTTTTTCACAAAGAATATATTCCTTCTTGTTTCCAGTGCATGCAATTATATATTTTCCTTTAACTCCTTCTTATTTTTGTATTTTTGTCTTATCCTAAAAGTTACCTTGTGTATCTCACCTTGAGAGCACCTAGTCTCCTTCCCTAATTCCTTTATTACAACTCTTCTTTTCCTATCTATATCAAAACCCTCATCCAATAAATCCCATTGATCATTATCTATAACATCCAACTCTTCATTGACCTCATCACTCTCATTCTCTCTATGCTTTGATAATCTTTTTTCATGAAATTCTGCTTCAAGATCTATATTCATGTAAAAATCCCTCATATCTACTTCTACATTAGGGATTATGTTGTCTTCATCCACTCAGAAATCACTATCATCACTGTCCTCACTCTCATCATTTCTTTCATGATTCTCTTCATCAGTCTCTATGTTATCTTCACTTCCATCATCAAACTGCAAAATCTCTCATCTCTACATTCTCATCATTCATTTCATTTCTGTCATGATTCTCTTCTTCAGTGACTTCCTTATTAACTGCATTTTCCTCACCTTCATAAACCTCATCATCTACATTTTGTTCATTAGAGTGTAAAATTTGTTGGTACAACCCAATATCAAAGTCATTAGCTGCCTCATCAAATTCATTAAATCCCTGGTCAATATCATTACATCCCTCATGAAATTCATTAAAATCCTGGTTAATATCATTACATGCCTCATCAAATTCATTAAATCCGTGGTCAAATTCATTAGCTGCACCATCCTTATTCCCACCAATCCTATCAACACCAACATCATCCATCACCAATTTCTTAATACATGATGATAATGGTTTGTCCTTGATAAATTCCCTTTTCTTAGTATAGTCAGGGGATATCGACAAGGCTAAAGCAACTTCATTTGCTATCAAAGGTGGTATGCATGTTTGTGGCATGCCATTGGGTTGGTTATTAGTTAGGGGGTCTGATGTTCATCAGTCTCCTCTAATTGCTCAATAATAACTTTTCTTATAAGTTTAGGAGCCATAAAGTAATTAAGAAAGTTAGTAATACCATGTTCGGTGTAAACCCTTATCATTTTATGCTCCTTCACATACTGGGCAAGATTGAGGACATCATCATCATTTCCTAGGGCTCGTAGCCCAAAATGCATGTCTCCCTTTGGCACTCGAAAATGATAGTAGATAACTGGAGGAACTGAGTATCCTAACCCTTTAATAATCGCATCCATCTCGTGAATATAAAACTCTTCTATATCCACCATATCTACGTACGTCACAAAACCCTCAATGTAGTTGACATTTGGAAACTTTGTGAACTCACCTCCATGATGTAGCTTGATGGTAAACAATGTAGGGTGTCCATATGTTGGGTTTTGAGCAATCTAACACTTCCTAAGTGTGCATGCAACCCTAATAAACCTTGGATCTATGTTTTCTTCTAAAATACATGCAAATAATAACTTCCAAGGTTTCTTCCTAACTAGCATAACATAAGGATTATGAATCATAAAAGTAATAGTAGAAATACATACCTTTTGATGATGGTTGATTGTTTGGAGTTTGAGAGCCAAGCACCAATAGTGTGAATGCCTCAAATGGAATCACAAATCACCACAAACACTTGGAAAACTTTGAGAGAGTAGTATACTTTCTTGTGGAATCGGCCACCACTAAGTCTCACACTCCTAGTGTCTACACTTAGAGCCATATTTCTTGCATCATATGCTTCTTTATATAGTGTGCATGGTTAGGGTGAAACCCTAATAACCCATGTCTTTTCCTTTCCAAGGATCCATGGGTTAAAAGCTTCATGGACCATCCATGGACTTCTATATTAGCTTAGCCCATTAACAAATGAGTATTAGCCCACACTATATAAAATATAATAGCCCATAATTTAATTAGTCTTCTTTTTAATCTCTAAATTAATTCATAATTAATTTAAGACTAAAACTAATTAAATAACATGACTTCATATTAATATATTATAACTTATAATATATTAATAAATCGTAAGTATACAATTCTCATAAAATTATCCATAAATCGTTTGGGTGAAGTGCAACCCAAATGGACCATGCCGGGCCGGATCAAGTATGTACCAAATAAGTTATGGACTTAGACACCTTATCCAACACCATCTTCAACACAAGAGCAAAAAACGAACTTCAGAGGGTATGATTTCTTGTAAGCAAATCAAGAAAATGATCAAAAACAAAATTACGTACCATAAACCACCCTTGGGTCGAATGACGTGCTTGACAACCTTAAGTGTCACATTGGTATATGCATTCACTACGAAACTCGTCTGATCGAAGCTATCAACCTTGGTAATCAGTTTAGGGTTCTTGATCCTCAGTCAATGAGGAGGAAAATTGTATCGACTCACAGTTTTTAAGGACTATAAATGTGAATTAGGCTCGATATTATCCGTATGGCGATGCATACATACAAACACTCCTTTATTAATATAAAATAAGAGGCATAAATAGGGAATGACCAAAATACCCCTGATTTGACTAGTCAAACATAACTTAACAGTGGGAAATAGACGGAAGTTAACCCATTTGACCAAATATGCATGAAAATGAAAACTTTGGACTTGTGGTGCTAGCCAAAACTTTTTTGGACCTAAGTGACAATTTTGTGTAAACCACAGGGACCATTTGTGCAGTTTTGTCTTTTTATTTATGTAAAACTGATGTTAATGTCTGAAGTCTGATTTGTAATGGTGACTCGGTTTTCGTAAAATGTCATGAAAACAATCATGTGAATTACTTTATGACCTTTAGTGATGAGAAATATGAAAAACGACGTCACCTTGTTTTCAAAAACCGACACCAAAAGCCAGTTTTGTAGTAATGAATCTTTGGTGATTGATGATACGAATGGAAACGGTAACATGGATGCTAGTACTTCTGAAGGAAATGTTATTATTTTGGATAAGTAGAAGGTGGTGAACTGTAACAGTGGTAAATCTTATGCAAGAGTTTTGAATGGGAGAGTGCATAAAGGAGGGACAAAGTTAAATATGTTCCATCTGATATCGGAATGGAAGATAGTGCATGCACTTCTTATTCCTATGGGAAATAAATAAAAAAAAAAAAAAAAAAAAAGACTTAGAATTCTGTTTTCTAATATTCTTTATGGGTATATAAATATAAAAAAATATAAAATAAAAAAATAAAAAAATAAAAAATAAAAAACTTTCTTATTCGGTGATAACTGAAGAACTTAAAAAGATATGGAACATTTTACTGGCAATTAACATCTCTATAGTTTGATTTAACCGCAGAGGGATGAGTGTTATGAGTAGCACATACAACAGGAATCGACGTTGTAACGGAAAAAAAAATTTAGACCAAAGTAGCCTATTCTACCAAACCACAGTGACCATTTATGTAATTTTGTCTTATAAAATATATGGTAGTGAGATACAAGCTAGGCTATCGCAGAAAAAACAAACGGACGAATTTGAAAATCTATATCCGAGGACGTAACGTGTTATTTCTAGGAAAAACCATCATGAGGGAAAGTAATGTTGGGGGCGGGCTGCGGAGTGAAAAAATAAATAACACATAAATTCCATTTGTTTGCTGACTGACCACTTGGATCGAAAAATATCGTTGGAGATGATAAGGTCATTAGTTTGGAGTTGAAAAGGTATACAAATCTCAACTGTCCATCTACGTGGTACATAAGTGCAACATGACCAACAAACAAAAGGTTGAGCATCGAATGAGAATATATTCACCGTGAAGATGAGAATAAATTCCATAAAGCAAACAAAGATGCTTCAATCTCAAGAAAGTAATCCTAGCTTATACTAATAAAGACCCAACTCGCTCACTTAGAGATATATCATAACAATCCCGTTAACAAATATTATAGTAATATTAATGAGCTAAAAGTTAAACCTTAGCTTTATTTTTATTTTATTTTTTCCTTTTTGATGCATTTGTTTTTGTGTAGTTAAGTACCGAATAGATCTACTCATATATTCCCATGTAAAGTAAATTTTCTAGCGAATTAGTATTCTTTAGTCGTCCAATTTAATTCTATCATTGAATACATGAAGAAAATTATCGTAAAATTTCTATTGATTTTATATACTCTAATCTTTTTTTTCTCCTTTTAAAATACTGAATATTTGACAAATCGATGTTTACAAAATTCGATATATTTTTATTTTTATTTATCGATTTTAATAATACATCATTACTCGTAGAGTAACGTCCCATGATTTTGAGGATACATTGGCCGATATTTTTGATTTTGTGTTTTAGTAGCTAACTTAAAAAATAAATATTTCTTATTTCAAAACAATATATATATATATATATATATATATATATATATATATATATATATATATATATATATATATATATATATATTAGGCGAATGCCCGTGCGTTGCGCATAAACATCTATATAGTTGAAATCTTTACAAATATATGTTTTTTTTAATATAACAATCACGTTGTTGTTAATTTGATATAATAATTCGTATATTAAATTATTATTTTGAATTATATGATAATATATACATCTATTATAATTATATAATCTCAACTGTTTGAATGATTTCTGCTCGCGAGTTACTGATGAAAAAAATTAAATATAATATATGGCTTAATTTTATTTATAGCTTTTATTATTGTTAATTAATTTTTTAAAATTTATTTTTTTAATGTTTTAATTTCTATCATTATAATTATTTAAAACACAAGACATTGTTTTTTATTTTAAAGGTAACAATGTAATCATTTATATAGAGTTCTTTTTAACTATTGTTATTGTAAGTTATTTTAAGGTATTTATTTGAAAATTTTTAACGATTATACAAATATCTTTAGAAAATATTTTAGTTAAATTGATATTATAATTTAGTTTTTACATTTAACACTACATTTTATCACTTTTAACTATTCACAAAATATTCATTGAGTTTTTTTAAGTGGAAATGAAATTTATATTAAATTGACACTGTAATGTTATATTTAAATTAACAGTTTAAGTATTTTGTCCAAACTGTTCTAAAGTTGTAGCTTTAAATTGATAATGGTTTACATACAACAACATATTACATATAATGAATTAAGTATAATATGTTAAATGTTAAGACATAACTTTATAAGTAGAACTAAAGATATTATTTTAATATTGAAATTTAGTTTATTTATGATTACACGTTAGGTTTGATATTTATTTAACCTTATTAACCAAATTATAATTGTCACACCCCAAAACCGGAACGGCGGAAACGTTCTGGGGTGGATGACGTCATGTCAAGTATCACAACACATGCATTATAGTAATCAAAGTACAACAAGACATTGCATTAATAGTAATAATTTTACATGGTTACATTCATACATCAATTCAAAGTAATACAAGTAATAGAATAGATACAACATGATACTAAACTATCTTCATCAACAGCTCCGAGATGGACCTGTCTAACGCTAACCTCAGAATACAAGTTATTTGAAAAGCGAGTATCAGCATTTTTACAAATGCTGGTGAGTTCATAAGTATTTAGTGACATTTCATTCAAATAACTTTATAAAGTAATAGTTTAAGTGTTTACAGTGTATTAGAGTTCTTTCCAGAAAATCCTATATTTTCTTTAATCAAAGCAGCCTTCTACCAAGACTGGTCAGTGTTATGTGGTAAAAAGTGGTTTTCCCTTAATTGCTATCATTATCAAAATACTGAATTTGATTATTAAAGAAAGCAAGAGACAACAAGGAAATACCATATGCCTCAGCAGTGAGGACTGCTGACTAAGGCAAATGAATCATAGACTCCAGGAGAGTATCGAACGAACGACACGCCTGGTTCAGTCTAACAAATAGAGACACAGACCCCAGAAAGTACCAAATGAAAGGTACAGCTGGTAAGGTCCAAAACAGTGAATACAGACCGCAGACAATATCAAATGAAAGATACGTCTAGCCAGGTCTAAAACAGTGAACACAGTGAATACAGACCGCAGACAATATCAAATGAAGGATATGTCTAGCAAGGTCTAAAACAGTAAATACAGTGAATACAATGGATACTGTGAATATATTGGATACAGACCCTAGGCAGCATCAAATGAGAGATACGTCTTGTAAGGTCAAAACAGAGGAGACAGACCCCAGACAGTATCAAATGAAAGATATGTCTTATAAGGTCAGAACAGTGTGACTCTGAAATTGAATTACCAGCATACAGTGTAAATTGCTGGCGAAATACCGTTACCTTAAGGCCATGAATTATAAGGCAACCTGGGATACTCGTAACCATACTAACCGACACTAGAGTACCAGACGCCCTACAAGCGTCTAAAGAATATGACATTTGTCACCCCTTGGCTTGGTGGGCCGTGGATTGTAGCTAGCAGTCAGGGTGCGGGGGTGTCAATCCCGTATAGATCTATACATACAATGTCCGCTCTCCCTACAGGAGACTCTGGTTACCAACTAGACGACGGAGAAGGCCGTGTCCTGAAGATGCACCCCAAATAGTGGGTAGAGACTTCCCAATAGTGGGTTTCTAATGTAAGTGCTGAACTAGAGGTAGAGACTCATAACTGAACTGACTGAAGTAAACCCATATGTCTATGCTTGTGTACATAATATATAACTAATGCATCAAACGACCTTCGGATGGACATCCGATCCCACCAGACCACATCTCAACGAAGAAAAGGAAATAGGGCGGACAAGCCTTCCTAAGTCCTTCAATCATTATTTATATGCATCTATACAAGCACAGACATACATCTAACTACGCTTGAGTGTGTATCAAGTGAAATCATATCGTGAAGTATAAGTGTACAGGGTGGAATAACCGATTTGTGAAGTATAAGCGTACAGTGAAATATCCGAGTCGTGAAGTATGAGCGTACAAAGTGGGATATCCGTGTCGTGAAGTATAAGCGTACAGAGTGAGATAATCGAATCGTGAAGTATAAGTGTACCAAGTATAAGTGTATCACGAAGTAGAGACGACATAAGTGAAGTCAGAGCGTCTATCAGGTATAAGCGACTACAAGTATAAGTGAAGTAGAAGTGATAACAAGTATAAGTGAAATAGGAACGTATGACTAAGTAAGAGTGTGAATAATTATAAGCGCCCATCAAATATGAATGTATCGCGAAGTGGAATCGTTATCAAGTATAAGTGTATCTCGAAGTGGAAACCTTATCGAGTAGAAATATAAAAACATAGGCGTAAACTTTGGAAAACCTTTATATTTTAAGAAAATCCCGACTTGGTATTCCTTTGTGAAATAAGTTTGATGAAACACTTTTATAAATTCTTTGGAAATCTTTCATAAATTAGTTTGAAATGAAACTTTGATAAATCAGTAAAAGTAAGAACTTGAACAAGTGAAAACCTTTTAGAAAACCATTTATAGTGTCCTACTCGGTAAAACCGTGTACAGTGTGGTAAATCTTGTGCATGCGGGTTATCAATCACATGTGATTGATATGATAACTGGCATGTTTAACTTGTATTCCCCCCTATAAAACATGTAAAAACATTTAAAAGGTTCACTCAGGGGTATGAACTCACCTGGCGTAAGTAGGTCCGACGAAGGTGCCGGTTGGGCGTTCGGTGTCACGCAAGGACTCGAACACACACAATGACCTATTTAACATATGATAACATATGTTCACATATAATTAGTATATTTAATACTAATTTAACAAATATACATGCTCAAAGGAGCGGAAAACACTTTGGATAAGTGTTTGGGCGTCCCGGGTAGCGTCGAAAGGTGTGTGTGGCTTAGGAATGGAGTTTACTCTCCGAGAGTAAACCCTTAATACTTAGTTTACGGCCTAGGGACTACTCACCATGAGTTTAGGGCCGTAAACTCATGGTGAGGGTATCCAGTGTGCTAAAGTGTCTCATATCCATTGTAGATTTATGCTAGGCTCAAATATCAATTGTGTAAATGGGTTTAAGGCATGAAATGGCCCCTTTGAGGAGTTTACGGCCATAAACAAGGGAGCTTACCGTCGTAAGCTCCTATACCCTCTTTCTTTTGGTGTTTTAAGGGCTTAAGTGGTGGTGGGTAAATTCCTAAGCATTTTTCCAAGTCAAATGGGGAGTTTAGGGCACCAAATAACCCCTTTGTGGGAGTTTACGGCCCAGGTACCCTTCCATGAGGGGTTTACGGCTGTAAACTCCTTATGGAGTTGTTTTAATTGCATTTAAGGTCCCTATCTTGTTGTTGGTCGATTCTAGAATTTAATCCAAGGCCATTGGTGTGTTTAAGGGCATTTTTAACACACAAAAATGAGTTTACTCCCCATGAAGAGGAGTTTACGGCCCAAGCATGTTCTTGGGAAGTAAACTCTTGTTTACTCTTCCAAATGCTAGTTCAAGGTGTTCTAAGTCCGATTCCATAAGCCTACAAGTCATATCTAAGCCTTAGGGACAATTTGGAGGGGTTTTGGGGCTGAAAAACCCCATTAATTGGTGTTCACGGCCCAAGAGTGTTCTTGGGCTGTAAACTCATGATGTTGTCCCTATTTTATGTTTTAAACTCAAATTTGTACGCTAGATAAGTTATACAACGAGTTAGGATAGTTTACCTACTTGTTTGGGGCTCGAAACGGACGATTTTTGGCTCGGGAAAAAGTTGTAGAGAGAGAGAGAGTTTGGAGAGTGTAAAAAGTCTCCAATGGACTCCACTCACCCTTATATAGGGGTTGGAGTTGGGGCTCAGTGGGATTCTACCCGATACTGTCGTTATACGGGGCTTTTGGTCGCACCCGATTTAGTGGTCGTAATAATAAAAACTAACTTTTCTAACTAAATGGAAATATGTGTTATGTGTTTTTATTTCCTTTCATCACGACTTAACGATCTATTAAACATAAACAATTGTAATGTTTATTTAATTGACGACCTCCAATTAACGGAACTTTTATAAACTGGAATATTCCGTTAACGGTAACGGGGAAATGTAACGGGACAACTTGGGTTGTCACATCATCCCCCCGTTAGAGGGAATTTCGGCCCGAAATTCATGTCTAGGCAACGACGTAGGTATGAATGGCCAAGTAGAGGTTAGGGAGTACTTCCTATGCGGTTGTCCTCGCATTCCCAAGCGAACTCTAGTCTGTGTTTGTCATTCCAATAGACCTTCACGTACGGGATGCGGATTTCGTCTCGTGTAGCTAGTGGGTTCCGTCTGGTGTATCTACGAAGTTAGGGTTCTCAATGGGTTCTATCAAGATGAGTGAGGTACGAAGAGTGTTGTCGGGAAATCACATATCAAGTCTAAGAAGTGGATCGACCGGGTGTGAATCTTGTGGTACATCCAAAGGTAGTGGCGGCCTGAAAAGGGTTGGATCAAATCTCCATGAGAATTCTCATATGGTCCTAAGCTCTCGGAATGGTAGAGCTTTTCAGTACTCAAAACATAGTGTACTTCTATGGCAAGATCATCACTGGCGTGATCGCCATTCCGAAGTTCCTAACGTTCTCTCTTGTACCGTGTGTGTGTAGTCCTTCAGGTTGGTTCTTAGAAAGCTCGGGTGGTCTTTGGTTTCGCGTTTCCTGTCAACTGGCTGATAGAGACTTTCTAGGTCATCGGATGGGTTGCGTATCCGCGGATATCTGTCTGCTGTAGAGTTTCTATCTCAAGCTTGTGCAAAATGGACCTGCACTAACGAAGCTTGAGATGCAGAAACCCTAGAGGTCGGGAAGATAGGCTTTCACCAGACGAGTGTCGGACTATCTCTGGAGGTGGTTCTACTATCTCAGCGTGAGATAGTATTCGTGGAACACCTAATAGTTCAATGAATCTCTAAGACCGTGGTTTATTCTAGCGTGGAAAGTGCATGCTCCTGCATAACCCTTCGACTAACACCAGGACTGGTGTCAAGTCTATAACCTCTTTGGGATCTGGGTCATGAGGCTTAACGCAACTACTTTCACACTTTGATCAAGTATTCTTGGCTGCGAAGGTTATCCTGTGGTTCTCGGTATCCTAGTGTTCACTTCGGAGAATGAAATCTATTGTCTACAGGGCGACGACGATTTCCTCCATACAAGAGGGTGGAAGATGATAGGCACTACCTGTCTATAACAGGGTGGGCGAAGTGCCTGAGTAGTGCGAGCATATACTGCAACTACTCTTCTGAAGGTTCTGAGTTTTCTCAGTCTAGGTCAAATCTAGTGAGTATAGGGTCTCATCACTCGGAACTTTAATAGCTCCACCTGCAGTGATTCTCTTGACTCCGGCTCCTATTTTATGGAATAGGATGAAAGCGTTTTGTGAAGAGGTTCGTGGTAGAGCTCACGCTTGGCTTAACCACCAATACTTGGTGTATGCCAGCAGTATACAATTGAGGTCGGCAGGATGTTCAGCTGTGTGACTCCACCCCAAACCAACAACCCAACGAGGAACAGGGAATAGGGAGGAAACACACACCTTAAATCTTTTTGATCTCAATTATATGCCACCTTTATGCATATACCTAGTTATAGTGGTCAGTCTCATGAGTTCTGTTCTCTGGGTTCACGAACCTTATGTGCGAGGTGCGAAGGATCTCCCGGGGAATCTACGCAGTATGCTTTAGTTGGTTGTCGTCTAATGAAGTTTCTACAGTGTCGTTCACTTCGGTGTTCATCTGACTACGAGGGGTCGGTCGACAGTGCGTGGTACCCTCTCTTGGGTACTTCAGAAGGTTTGAGATAAGAGAGACGATTGACGGATCGCATTAGGTTTGATTATTTGTGTTATGTTCAGGTTCGGAAGAACCTTTATTCGCCGACATGGCTATGGAGAAAGTTCTTTTTACATCGCACTAAGAATGTACACATGGTTGCACGAAGTCGAACCATGATCAATAGGGTCGTCGAAGTTGGCACACTTCGACATGATATAAAGTGAAGATCGATAGAGTCATGTGCCGAACAGGCACACAAGTTCTAGGTGTCTCGGGTTTCGTCCTATGTATCACTACTGCAGATACTTGGACCAATAGAGTCGACGCGGAACTATAGAGAGTTCTAAGTGTTTCTGAGTGGAGTACCTTTTCATGAATGGATTCTCACGAGGCATTTCTATAATAGCCTCACATATACTAGTCATGTATATTTAAGGTGGGGAGGACTGTTGACTGAGCGACCCCGCCCTAAATCCACAACCAAACGAGGAACAGGAAATGAGGGGGCATTCACTCACTCTAGGTCTGTCCATCTTAACTATACATAGCCGTAACGTATATGTTTAGCCATTATAGTTTTACCTGATGAATTTTTAAATTTTATAACAGTGCTGCGACTTTCGCCTTACTGGGAAGAATTTACATTGATTTAGTCTTTTAATGTATTTAGTTTAGTTATCTGAGATCGAGAGACGTACCAAAATCTACCGAGTGTCTTGATGCTTCTTCTTAAGCAGTAGAGTTAGGCTCCTTCTGTGTCTTTGTTGTTTCCTTCAGTTGGGCAATCTCTTTTGAAGTGTCCAATCACACCACATATACGACAAACTGGATTTTTCGTCACATTGGTGATTGATGCAATATGCTCCACCGGAGTTCTGCATACACGAGCCATATGCTCCTTCATGTTGCACCTAGCACATAAGAGTTCCCGGCACGCACCATGATCATGGTAGCTGCACTTGCTGCAGTGGGGAAGGTCTCCTAGGTAAGGTCTTCTTGAGGTTGGGAGGGAAGGATTGACAGGGGTATGGAGTACCTCAGCTTGTTGCCCTTCGGAAGGTCCTTGAGCCGAGGTACTTCCCTCCTCAATCTTGAGTTTTCTCTTTAGTGGGTTCAGTGGAGGTTCTTGGGTGGCTGAGTATGGAAGTGTTAGTTGTTGCTGTCCATCGCCAGGATTGGAAATCCCGACAGGGCCCTTGCTAACATTGGCGGTGTTAGCACTTAGGTGAGCCATGACAGCTGCTACGGCTGCTGAGACTGCAACTTGGAACGTAGCTTCATCGAATAAGAGAGCAGGTTTCTTGCTTGTGGATTGGTTACGCTTCTTCGGTGGCATGGTTTTCCTACACAGAAAGGAATACAAGGTAATGAGAGACGATGGTTAACCCTGGACATTTCTGTCCTGAACGTATTAGGCATAAATTTTTCCCGTGCCCTGGGTACTGGTCGTCTAAGTGTTGACCTACATCCCTATGATGTAGTCCTGGTAATCGAAGTGGGTGTATGAGTATCAGAAAAAGGCCATAAGATGTGAGTCGTTCCTACTAAGTTACCTTTATACTGGGAAAGGTTTCACTCTCCGGCCTGGAGAGATTTGAGAACGGTTCGGAACGAAACTGCGGAAAGAGAGGCTTATGAAGGCTTATGGCTGAATATTCTCAATAGAGGTGCGGGGATCCGCTTTAATCGTGTAACTAGCAACGGGAAACAATGGTTTACCTAACACATAGCGTGAGTAGTGTAACCACTAACTCACTAAATTGTATTATTTTATGGGTGTATTAGCGTGACGAACACGAGGAAAAGACAATTCTCGGGTTCCATGCACTGGCTCCCTCTGTCTGCCTCGTATCTTTGGCTGGTATCGGCGTTGGTTTCCTTCTGGTAGTTTCCTAGGGTTCTCTTCTCGTATGGACATATTGAATTTCTACTCCGCCTTCCTTCTGATTCCGACTTTGGGTGTCACCACTTCATGATGAATGACTGGAATCTCGGAAGTTTAGGCGAATCTCTCACCACTGTCCCTAAAAGAATATGGGCACTTGGTGCATTCAATAGTCTCGACCCAGTTCATTTATTTCCGAACAAGAAATCTTCTCAATGAACCTCTTCGGGGTCGAATTCAACTCTTCTGTTATGCACTGAAGTGGATAGGGTTGTCTACAGGGTTTGTGCGAGAATAGAAATGTCTAAAGAATCCTAAGGGATTATTAACATTTCACTAGGTGATCCATATCGAGTCCTGCTACGAGTACACAGGGTATACAAATCATATATAGCTTAGATCCGATAGGCCTTCGAATATGTGATACTACTCTAGAACCACATCCCAACGAGGAACAGGAAATAGGGCGAAACCACACATTCTTAGCCTATGGGATCCTTATTATATATAACCTTGGGAGTATACCCTCTGTAGTTGTAGGTATATCAATAAGGATCTTTTTAGTTATTCACGCACGGTTGTTTATGTTTCCTAAAATACCCCTATGGTATTTTAATTCTTGTCTGTTTCCTTATCTTCTGATTATCATTCTTGGATTAGTGTGAATCTTTTAGCGTTCTAAAATACTCCTATAGTATTTTAACTTTATGTTTGGCTCTAGCAATCCTAGTTGGTAAGTTTCAGACCTGTTGCCACACCACTATCACTCCCAAGCACACGTTCATTGCATCTCAAATAAATGTAGTTCATCAGGTTACATTTATTCCAGCTTACGATTACATAACTGCCCAGGTTTGACGACAATGTTCAACAACCGAAGACTTTTATTCTTGTTCTTCTTGTGATACTTTTGTTCGAGTGTTTAGATTCTGGATGTTATTATACTTTGGTAAAATATGGTTATATTTTAAAGTATAATTCTTGGTCAGAGTGTTTTATCCCTTTTGTATTTATAGGCTGTATATCTTTTATGAATTGATATACTAAGCTCACTATAAACAATGCTCTGATACCAATCTGTCACACCCCAAAACCGGAACGGCGGAACCGTTCTGGGGTGGATGGCGTCATGTCAAGTATCACAACACATGCATTATAGTAATCAAAGTACAACAAGACATTGCATTCATAGTAATAATTTTACATGGTTACATTACTACATCAATTCAAAGTAATACAAGTAATAGAATAGACACAACATGATACTAAGCTATCTTCATCAACAGCTTCGAGATGTACCTGTCTAATGCTAACCTGAGAATACAAGTTATTTGAAAAGCGAGTATCAACATTTTTACAAATGCTGGTGAGTTCATAAGTATTTAGTGACATTTCATTCAAATAACTTTATAAAGTAATAGTTTAAGTGTTTACAGTGTATTAGAGTTCTTTCCAGAAAATCCTATATTTTCTCTAATCAAAGCAGCCTTCTACCAAGACTGGTCAGTGTTATGTGGTAAAAAGTGGGTTCCCTTAATTGCTATCATTATCAAAATACTGAATTTGATTATTAAAGAAAGCAAGATACAACAGGGAAATACCATATGCCTCAGCAGTGAGGACTGCTGACTAAGGCAAAGGAATCATAGACTCCAGGAGAGTATCGAACGAACGACACGCCTGGTTCAGTCTAACAAATAGAGACACAGACCCCAGAAAGTACCAAATGAAAGGTACAGCTGGTAAGGTCCAAAACAGTGAATACAGACCGCAGACAATATCAAATGAAAGATACGTCTAGCCAGGTCTAAAACAGTGAACACAGTGAATACAGACCGCAGACAATATCAAATGAAGGATATGTCTAGCAAGGTCTAAAACAGTAAATACAGTGAATACAATGGATACTGTGAATATATTGGATACAGACCCCAGACAGCATCAAATGAGAGATACGTCTTGTAAGGTCAAAACAGAGGAGACAGACCCCAGACAGTATCAAATGAAAGATACGTCTTATAAGGTCAGAACAGTGTGACTCTGAAATTGAATTACCAGCATACAGTGTAAATTGCTGGCGAAATACCGTTACCTTAAGGCCATGAATTATAAGGCAACCTGGGATACTCGTAACCATACTAACCGACACTAGAGTACCAGACGCCCTACAAGCGTCTAAAGAATATGACATTTGTCACCCCTTGGCTTGGTGGGCCGTGGACTGTAGCTAGCAGTCAGGGTGCGGGGGTGTCAATCCCGTATAGATCTATACATACAATGTCCGCTCTCCCTACAGGAGACTCTGGTTACCAACTAGACGACGGAGAAGGCCGTGTCCTGAAGATGCACCCCAAATAGTGGGTAGAGACTTCCTAATAGTGGGTTTCTAATGTAAGTGCTGAACTAGAGGTAGAGACTCATAACTGAACTGACTGAAGTAAACCCATATGTCTATGCTTGTGTACATAATATATAACTAATGCATCAAACGACCTTCGGATGGACATCCGATCCCACCAGACCACATCTCAACGAAGAAAAGGAAATAGGGCGGACAAGCCTTCCTAAGTCCTTCAATCATTATTTATATGCATCTATACAAGCACAAACATACATCTAACTACGCTTGAGTGTGTATCAAGTGAAATCATATCGTGAAGTAGAAGTGTACAGGGTGGAATAACCGATTTGTGAAGTATAAGCGTACAGTGAAATATCCGAGTCGTGAAGTATGAGCGTACAGAGTGGGATATCTGGGTCGTGAAGTATAAGCGTACAGAGTGAGATAATCGAATCGTGAAGTATAAGTGTACCAAGTATAAGTGTATCACGAAGTAGAGACGACATAAGTGAAGTCAGAGCGTCTATCAGGTATAAGCGACTACAAGTATAAGTGAAGTAGAAGCGATAACAAGTATAAGTGAAATAGGAACGTATCACTAAGTAAGAGTGTGAATAATTATAAGCGCCCATCAAATATGAATGTATCGCGAAGTGGAATCGTTATCAAGTATAAGTGTATCTCGAAGTGGAAACGTTATCGAGTAGAAATATAAAAACATAGGCGTAAACTTTGGAAAACCTTTATATTTTAAAAAAATCCCGACTTGGTATTCCTTTGTGAAATAAGTTTGATGAAACACTTTTAGAAATTCTTTGGAAATCTTTCATAAATTAGTTTGAAATGAAACTTTGATAAATCAGTAAAAGTAAGAACTTGAACAAGTGAAAACCTTTTAGAAAACCATTTATAGTGTCCTACTCGGTAAAACCGTGTACAATGTGGTAAAATC